>NC_090924.1:257246654-257871654 GCF_040938575.1 Ambystoma mexicanum
GGAACCGGTGCGTGGAAACATTGCATTAACATTTGCACCGACGGGGTTGTGCACAATTGACATCGGCACCGACTGGCAAGCGCAAATATGGGATTTTGCAGCAGTGAAACAGAGCAAATTTGACTAGCAAAATGCCCAGCATCGGTAAAAAATTTCTGGGGGTTGGCACCCTTTAAATCATCTGGTCCCTTATCCTTTCAAAATAAATTGAAACTATCACTCAACTCGTTGTAGCCAAATGAAAAACTGGCTATGTGAAACAAAAAGGCCTTTGACTTGACAATGTCATCAGCAGGGGTTCCGGCCAGTGAACTTCTTTCTCAAGGAGCTAGTGAGAGAAAGGAGTATACTGTGGCGCTACCGCGCAGGAATTCATTACTCCACGTATCAAGAGGGAATCATTCTTATCATTCTGCACGTGCTGAAGAAGAACATCTTACTGAACAGAAGCATTCCTTCTCCAAATGAGAGGTGAGATGGAGCCGGGGTGGCTATATATATCCCGGCGACTCAGACATTAGTGCCCAGCGTATAGATCTAATCCTACGGCACGCTTTGAACATACTGCATGAGTGCAAATTCCTGGCTGGGCGGGACAGAAGGGAGCAAGGGTAAATTTGAACTCGCCCGGGCGCCCAAGTGTCAGGCACTGGGACAGGAATGTCAGTAACTAAGCAACAATGTTCTGTTTTTGAAGCTGTAAGGTTTTTCAATCTGTGATGATCAAGCCCAGCTTTGATCAGATTCCTCTGTTTGCAAAGTTGATTTGCTGTAGAAACTGAAGACATGATAAGGGGCTTTGCAGTAACCAGCAGGTTAATGATGATAAGCCAGACCCGTTCGTGATATGCGCTTGGCCTGATGCCAGGAGGGAATACCGAGTCATCTGGGAACCATCTCAGGTTCCACTTCTTGCCAATCATGTCCGGCTTTGCGCTTGACCTGGGTGACTGGGTTACAGATGACCCGCCTTTCTGTTTTGACTGAGGATTTTTTCGCTCTCCTGAAACCCTGGAGTAATTATTAGGAAACATCCCAGAACCACTGCTACCCGCAACCATTTTGGGCAAATTAGAGTAGCCTGAATGAGTGCTAAAATGTTGTAATAGGTCTATCTCTGCCTATGAATTATAGGCTAATAATTAAAGGTGATGAAATAGCCTTTATCCACCTTGCAGAACACCTACGCGCCAAACGTAAATTCAGGCAGATCCAAGGTTTGATCCATTTTATTGGGCTATGTGGAAATAATATGCTAAAATAGTGCAATCTGTTTTTCCCGTGGGCTTTTTCATAAAACGATAGCTATAGAGTACCATCTTATGATCATATTTTTAGCTAGTCCAATGTATGCTATCAAAACTTAAAAGTAAACTAAGGTTGAGTCAAAGATAACTCTACAACATCCATCTTAAAAAAAAGCATACTTAAATTGACATATGCACACAAAAAGAAAGCCTAGTCCCACTGGGCATGCACACAAGCCACACCTGAAAGACTATTAAGGGGAATGCAGTACCAAATCAAAATCAACCAGGAAGATACAATACACACACCGCAGAGAGACTCGAGAGGTCTCACAACACATATGGCAACCATAGACGTGTGTTAAGGTGGCCCCAAAATACCAGATAGACCCAGAGAAATCGGAGTCAATCCAAACCAGACTCAATGACGGAGTAAACAAAGTGCATGGCAAAACCCACATTTATTCACATTGAAACAAAACTGGGACAGCATACACGCTTACAGCATATACGCTTTGAAATATCATTGCTCTTGGCATGTTTATCAAAAACAATTGCGTAGGTACTACAAACTCCTCATCAATGATGTCATAACATAATATCAGTCTACAAAACCAACGGGTAACGGGGATAGGTTAGTGGGTTTGGCTACATATGATTCACGGACGGGGGTTGGTTGGCATATTACTTGATGGGCGACATGACTCTAAGGATTTTGATAGTTTGGCACATTGCTAACCAACCTTGGACACTTGACAGGTCATCAGGACATGAGCCAGACATAGAGTAGGGGGAGAGAGGCCTGTAAAAATATATTAAGAGACTACCCTTAAATATAATTTGTCTGACTCAGTCTAGTCCTGTCTATGACACACATAGAGCCACGTAAATTCCCTCCCCCCCGTGCCACCAATAAGTCATGAACCAGACAGGGGTACAGACAGAATATATAGTCATTGAATAATATTGAATATTAGCACACAAGGATAACACACACAACCTTTTCTGTGGCACAAAACAAAGCTTCAACACCAAAACTCACTTTTTGGTATTTCACTTTTGGGTCCCATGTACATGGAACACAGGCCAAATAAACAGTTCAACCTTCCTGCCCACAAAAAACTCTGAATGTCAAAATTAAACAATACTGTGGAATATTACAAAATCATGAACTTGGTAATTCTTTACTGAAGTTGGATTTAAATCACAGCGCCATTGTTCATTTGTGTAAAACACTTTCTCCCACGCAGTGCGCTTGACATATAATCTCCTTGCGCACATGTCAAACTAGCAATGTGAAAGCACATCAAACATTAAAAAACAGCACATTTATCACAGATGGAACCTTTTCCTCTTTCACCCTGAAGCAATACAAAATCTCACTTCTATCAAGGCCACTTTCATACTCTCAGGAAAGAGCGTGTATTTCAATTAGGGACTTCACTTTATTTAATTTAGCAAGACACTTCTCTGTCCCAGCACCAAAAACCTCGGCATTCAGCGCACATGTGTCACACCTCTGATGTAAGACCAGTTCTGAGGAATGGTGAACAATTAAGAAATTTCGATTTTAGGCAAGGACACCCCTTTCCTTGATGGAGTTTAGGGGTTGGGAACGAGAAACAGGAATACACAATTATTTTAAATGACTATAACTTGAATTAGCGCTAGGAAAGAAGGCAGATTTTTTGAACTCCCCAAGGCCCCCCCACCCCCACGTTCAATGACTATATGGAGGTAAATTAAATTATTATAAGTACAATAGGCTAAGGGTCTACTCTGTTTGCCCTCGCCCCCCAACCCACTAATTAAGGGAAAGGTATTAACTCAAAAAGATCCCCAACACATTTGGTTCTGTTGGAGCATTACATACATTGGATCTCTCGGTTTGGTGCTGAGGAAAGACATCAGCATTTATGGACCCTCTCTTGGGGAACAAAGGGATTTGGTTAGGCCTTTCAGTCAGGTATAGCCACCAGCATTCATTCCTCTATTTATCTCTCATTGTGGAGATCCCAGAAACAGTCTCTGTTTCCCTGGTTTCCTTCAGCAATCTCATAAGCAGTTCCAACCCAGGTAGTAATAGGCAGTCTCCCATGCATGTTAAATCTCCGTCAATCTTGCCACCTAGATGATTTTAAATCGCTCTTTCCTCATTTGCCACCCTGACCCTCGATTTCTATCAAACGTCTCCCTCCCCACTAGGCTCATGTGTTGACACCACATATTATTCGAGAGATGTGCAATATTATCAAAATATATTTCTAGAGGGTTCTTTCATTTGGCATTACTATATATATTGTACTGGTGTTAACATCTAAGAGAACATGAAAGGCTGTTCTTGCCTGGCTGTACGTGCTATAGTATTGCATTGTGCACCAGTAAATACAGTACAGACCCAATAAGTAGAAAAATGCAGGTCCTATCATAATTGCTGGGGTATCAACCTATTTCAGATACCTATAGGTAGTCAGTCTTCTAGGTGCTAAGAGAAAATATCTCATCTTCTTCAATTAACACATTTTTCTGTCAGGGGAATTGTTTCTTTTGTTTCTTAAAAAGAGTATGAGGCCGATTCATGGAATAATTAGCGCGGCGCAAGTGGCCAAAAACGTGCGAATCGCAGTGGAATAGCGAAAATCGCAGTGCAAGTGCGAAAATCGCACGAAAAGCAGCGCACGTCGATTCATGGAAGGCCGTGCGCGAGAAAACCAGCGGATGTGCGATAAAAAAGTGCGCGGCGCACGTTGGCGCACAGGCCATGTAACAGCGTGCGCCAGGTCACAGCGAAAATCGCACAGGCCACAGCGAAATTCGCACATAGCGCGGCGCACGCAACAAAAGTAGGCGGAACACGGGCGTAACACTCGGAATGGGGAACAACTTGCCAAAATGTGGGCGTCACGGGGGAAGTACAGGGCACAAGTGCGCGGAACGCCCACACGCTTGCCTACAACACGTATTCATGGAATAGAATAGGGGAAAAAAGCGCACGCTCAAACCAGCGCACAGACACAAACACGACCGCCACAAGAAAGCAGGCGGTAGCGTCTCTGCGGCTGTAAGAAATGTGCGCCAAAAGGTGCGCCAACAAATAGCACCTATATACTGCCATGATGAATGTCCCATACTGTGGCCCTCCAGGAAAAATGACGTGCAAAGGGGTACCCACAAACACGGACACCCGCTGACAAAAAATACGTGTGCGTGTATACCGGGGTGCGCGGGTAGTCTCACACGCGATTTCAGCAGGGTACGTGCATCACAGGGGTTCGCGTGAAGTTATTCATGCGATCGGGCCTGGGGGAGCGGGCTACGTGTATTTCAGGGGTTCGCGTGAAGTTTCTCACGCGATCGGGCCTGGGGGAGCGTGCTACGTGTATTTCAGGGGTTCGCGTGAAGTTTCACACGCGATCGGGCCTGGGGGAGCGGGCTACGTGTATTACAGGGGTTCGCGTGAAGTTCCTCACGCGATCGGGCCTGGGGGAGCGGGCTACGTGTATTCCAGGGGTGCGTGAGAAGTTCCACACGCGAATAGCCTGGGCGCGTGTATTTCAGGGGTGCGCTGGAAGTTCCACACGCGAATAGCCTGGGCGCCTGTATTTGAGGGGTGCGCGGGAAGTTCCACACGCGAATAGCCTGGGCGCGTGTATTTGAGGGGTGCGCGGGAAGTTCCACACGCGAATAGCCTGGGCGCGTGTATTTCAGGGGTGCGCGGGAAGTTCCACACGCGAAAAGCCTGGGCGCGTGTATTTCAGGGGTGCACGGGAAGTTCCACACGCGAATAGCCTGGGCGCGTGTATTTCAGGGGTGCGCGGGAAGTTCCACACGAGAATAGCCTGGGCGCGTGTATTTCAGGTGTGCGCGGGAAGTTCCACACGCGAATAGCCTGGGCGCGTGTATTTCAGGGGTGCGCGGGAAGTTCCACACGCGAATAGCCTGGCCGCGTGTATTTCAGGGGTGCGCGGGAAGTTCCACACGCGAATAGCCTGGGCGCGTGTATTTCAGGGGTGCGCGGGAAGTTTTACACGCGAATAGCCTGGGTGCGTGTATTTCAGGGGTGCGCGGGAAGTTCCACACGCGAATAGCCTGTGCGCGTGTATTTCAGGGGTGCGCGGGAAGTTTTACACGCGATTTCTGCACGGTACGTGTATTTCAGGGGTGCCGGGGAGTCCCACATGTGATTTGACAGTGTGGGTCCTCCCAGGTGTACCCTGTACACCCTCCACGGCCCCTGCAGGCAGCCCACACCACAGGGGACTACCCTGCATCCCTGGTCATGTCCCGCAGGCAGCCCACCCAACATGGGATTGCCCCCCAGCAAAGGCACATGTCTCCTTGAACTAATGAACACCAACTCATGTCCCCCACCACCCCCACCCCCCAGCACTCTGGGGCACCTGCCAGCAGGCCCCCACCCATGTCCAACTCATGTCCCCCACCACCCCCACCCCCCAGCACTGTGGGGCACCTGCCAGCAGGCCCCCACCCATGTCCAACTCATGTCTCCCACCACCCCCACCCCCCAGCCACCAGGGTCATTCTCCACCAGGCCCCCACTCATGTCACCCACCACCCCCACCCCCCAGCCACCAGGGTCACCCTCCAGCAGGCCCCCACTCATGTCACCCACCACCCCCACCCCCCAGCCACCAGGGTCACCCTCCACCAGGCCCCCACTCATGTCTCCCACCACCCCCACCCCCCAGCAGTGCAGGGGCACCCTCCACCAGGCCCCCACTCATGTCCCCCACCACCCCCACCCCCCAGCACTGTGGGGCACCTGCCAGCAGGCCCCCACCCATGTCCAACTCATGTCTCCCACCACCCCCACCCCCCAGCCACCAGGGTCACCCTCCACCAGGCCCCCACTCATGTCACCCACCACCCCCACCCCCCAGCCACCAGGGTCACCCTCCAGCAGGCCCCCACTCATGTCACCCACCACCCCCACCCCCCAGCCACCAGGGTCACCCTCCACCAGGCCCCCACTCATGTCTCCCACCACCCCCACCACCCAGCAGTGCAGGGGCAGCCTCCACCAGGCCCCCACTCATGTCACCCACCACCCCCACCCCCCAGCCACCAGGGTCACCCTCCACCAGGCCCCCACTCATGTCGCCCACCACCCCCACCCCCCAGCCACCAGGGTCACCCTCCAGCAGGCCCCCACTCATGTCACCCACCACCCCCACCCCCCAGCCACCAGGGTCACCCTCCACCAGGCCCCCACTCATGTCTCCCACCACCCCCACCCCCCAGCAGTGCAGGGGCACCCTCCACCAGGCCCCCACTCATGTCCCCCACCATCCCCACCCCCCAGCACTGTGGGGCACCTGCCAGCAGGCCCCCACCCATGTCCAACTCATGTCTCCCACCACCCCCACCCCCCAGCCACCAGGGTCACCCTCCACCAGGCCCCCACTCATGTCACCCACCACCCCCACCCCCCTGCCACCAGGGTCACCCTCCAGCAGGCCCCCACTCATGTCACCCACCCCCCCACCCCCCAGCCACCAGGGTCACCCTCCACCAGGCCCCCACTCATGTCACCCACCACCCCCACACCCCAGCAGTGCAGGGGCACCCTCCACCAGGCCCCCACTCATGTCACCCACCACCCCCACCCCCCAGCCACCAGGGTCACCCTCCAGCAGGCCCCCACTCATGTCACCCACCACCCCCACCCCCCAGCCACCAGGGTCACCCTCCACCAGGCCCCCACTCATGTCACCCACCACCCCCACCCCCCAGCCACCAGGGTCACCCTCCAGCAGGCCCCCACTCATGTCACCCACCACCCCCACCCCCCAGCCACCAGGGTCACCCTCCACCAGGCCCCCACTCATGTCTCCCACCACCCCCACACCCCAGCAGTGCAGGGGCACCCTCCACCAGGCCCCCACTCATGTCTACCACCACCCCCACCCCCCAGCCACCAGGGTCACCCTCCACCAGGCCCCCACTCATGTCACCCACCACCCCCACCCCCCGGCCACCAGGGTCACCCTCCAGCAGGCCCCCACTCATGTCTACCACCACCCCCACCCCCCAGCAGTGCAGGGGCATCCTCCACCAGGCACCCACACATGTCCCCCTGCCCCCAGGTCCTGACGATACTCAATCATGGCAGTAATGGGCAGCATACCCAGCACAAACACCCAGGCAAGGATTGCATCCACCCACATAGTGAATGCAATTACATGATACAACCCCAATGGCAAGTCTGTAAATGAACACATGTCCGTCACACACACATACACAATGGGTGCAAGTGAATGTCAAAACCCATATCATGACATGTATGAAACCAATGAGAAAATACAACCAGTGAAAGTTAAAAAAACATGTATTAAAGATGAAAAATAAGTAAACAAATCAAACATACAACAATGGGGATAACAAAATAAATGGTCCATGTCCGAGAACAAATGTAAAAATAAAAAAAACAAAGTAATCCAAAAACAAATGTTGTCCAAAGCAAAATCATGTGGAAGTAAAATAATGAAAAACCATTTCCTCATGGTGAACACAATAATTAATAAAAAAAATGTTTCTTCAAAAAGCAAACTATATACACGAAAATTCCAGGGTCCATGAGCCCAACACCATAAATGAAACCTACTACTACCTAATGAAAATAATATATACAAAAAAGTGGCCATTGTCCGAGCGGTCCAAAAAAACAAAAATTAATAAAGGAAACCTAACACTAACTAACTAAATAACTATATACAAAGGCAGCGGGCAAGTCCTGCGGCTCACTCGGTGATGTTGCTGGCCAGGGCATCATCGAACTCCATGTCGATGTCCTGGAGGCGGGATTCTGTCCTGGCCCCGAGGTCTCGCAGGGATAACCCCATGTCCAGCTCAAACTCCCTGCGAGCTTCCTCGAGGCACTCAGCCCGCCTCAACGCCCGACGCATGGAGAACTCCGCCCTGACCATGGTGAGCCGCTCCTCTTCCGCCCGCTGCCGCTCCGCACCTATCTGCTGGACCAACTGCTCCCACACGGAAGACACCACCATCCCAGGGTTGCCCTGCCCTCCGGCCGATGCCTGCCCTCTGAACTTGAAGGCCCCGAGCCATGATGCCTCCCACGTCGAGCCTGCTGCTGCCTCCGACGCCACTGCCTCTGCCAGCACGACGGCATCCAGGCTGATGGAAACCACCGACGCCGTCGTGCACGTGCCCTGCCTGATGATGCTGTCACATCTTCCATCTGCTGGGGTCCAGTTGCTGTGTTGTCCACCCCTGCTGGACCTCCGACTCCCAACTGTGGCAGGGATGGGATCCCCACCGAGCTGGCTGCATTGGTCGGGGCAGGTCCACAGGGGGCCCTGGTGGCATCTGGGCCGGAAGACGGCAAGGAGAACGACTGGTGTATAGCCTGCACAGAGGAGGAGAGGGCCGCCAGATTGGACAACACATGCAGGAAACCCCCGAACATGGCTGATCCCAATTGGGCCACGTCGGCACGGTGCACTTCGTGATGACGTGCGTCCTCCTCCCGGGAAGCACGCACGGCATCACGAATCACAGCCGTGCGCATCGCGACCCCAATCAGGATCTTCTCCACACGGCCAGGGGTTCCCACGTCCGCAGGTGGAGGGGAGTCAGGTGACATGGACATCCCCTCTACCTGCGGACGGGCCTGGGACGGGGCATCCCTGCTGGTGCATGGTGGTGCACTCACAGGGTCAGGGACAGCGACATGCACAGGCCCCTCCACGGTGACCTGTGCTGCCTCCTGCCCCTGGCCCTGGACTGCACCACTTGCACCAGCAGGGATGCCCCCACCAGGCCCCATGTGTGCCCCAGTGGCGGCCTCCTCCTCCTCTGTGCAAACCACCAACCTGGATGGCTCCTCACCGTCTCCCACCGTAGCAGGCCCCTGTGGGGGCTCACCCACCCCTTCCGCTGCAGCCGTGGGGGCATCCCCGCCGCCTTGCTCCACAGCGCCGTCTCCGCCCTCTTCTTCACTAGCCGCTGCGTAGAGGGAGACAAAGAACACAAGCATCAGGGCACTGTACAATGGTCCCCTAGACAGGAAGCAATAGCAGATGAGCACCACTGTCAAAGTACACTTCCATCATGTCCCTCCACAACACATGGGTCAGTCCAGGCAAAACACACACAGTAACAGGCATGGTGCATGCCATGGACATTTCCATGCATGTCCAATGGACTCTTGAAACATTCATTGATATGTAACTCACATGCATCATGGCTCATGCCTATCACATGCACACACTTCACCTCAGTCACATCCATCTGGGCCCAAACACACCAAACACAGCGGATACAAGGGTAATTTGCCTGCTTCACTGAATCTGTGCATTGTCACACACATGTGTCATGCATCCATGACATGCACAAGTCACAGACACGCAGGTCAGGCATACAGACATGGCTACCATATATGTACCTGGCATCAGCACCCATCCCTCACCCCCACCCATGTCCAGGTACAGAGACTGGCATGCTCTCATGTTCAAAATCTGCATAGGGCTCCCCATGCGGCATTTGAACACATACAACAACCATGTGGGTCACACATCACTGGTCGCACATGCATTACCATGATGTCCCTGCCCACATACATGCATACATGGCCTATGGCACACATACAGGCAAGTATCATAGAACCAGCACACCGCAACATGCCCTGTCTCACACAGTAATGCTTGGACACTTACCGCTCAACTCCAGACGGGCCTCCCTCTCAAGGATCTGGGCGTGGAGCGCTGGGCGTACGCGTTCCAGGACCCTCATCTGGATGGAACTCATGCGGCCCCGGCCCCCCTCCACGAGGCGCCGGGCCTTCACAAGGGTCCTGGACCTCAAGTCCTCCCAGCGCTTCTTGATCTTCAGGACGTTGCGGGTTGCCACCCCCTCCGCGTTGATGGCAACCACACAGTCGGCCCAGATCCTCTCCTGTCCTTCCTTGCTGGCGCGGGACGATCCAAAGAGGGCATCATACTGCCCCAGGACATGCTCCACCAGGACACCAACTTCGGTGTCAGTGAAGCTGGTGCCCCTCTGCCCCTCTGGCCTGGGGTTGCCACTGGTGCCAGATGTGGAAGTGCCCGACATGGCAACCTCAGAGGCAGGTGTGGGTGGGCAACTGGGTCCTGGGGCTGGGCTGTGGAGCGATGTAATCCCAGTCGGGAGTCTTCAGTTCCAGCAGGGGTGGACACAGCAACTGGACCCCTGCAGATGGCTGATGTGCAGGCACCAAATGGCAGGGCACGGTGGCAGCAGGCAGGCAGGCAGGCAGGCAGGCAGCAGCAGATGGCACGTGGGAGGCTGCTCGGGGCACTGGGGGGCAGTAACTCGGGCTTCTGGGCAGGAGCGTGGTCTTCCGTGTGTTTTCGCGTGGCCAGCTTGATACGGAGTGATTTGGCACGTGAAAATCCTGCATGTCAGCGTGAAATCCGAGGAAAGGCCCTTAGCGCGTAAGCGCGTCAGCACGCATACGCGATTCTATTGGACCAGAGTCCCTCAGCGCGTAAGCGCGTCTGTGACGTGACCCGCACGGGTGTTCCCCACTCAGCACGTGATGACGGAGCACACGTGGAAATACTGCACGTCAGAGTGTCATCGCGTGTAATTGGACAAAAGTGCGCGTACACGCGATTGGCTTATGTACGTGTATTTCATGGGTGCGCGGGCACTTACACACGCAAGTACGTCAGCGAACCTGTATCCCGTGGTGCGTGTGAATTTCCACACGCTATTGGACTGGGAACTGGATTCCAGGGGTGCGCGGGTCACACGCTCGCCTAGAACACGCGCAAAGCATAAATTTGCACACTTTAACAATAACAAGCTCAGACGCCAGGATGAACATAGCGTTCCTAGCAGCAGTGGCAGTGGGCTACCAAAGGAGGAGGAGGAGGATAGTCAGGGCCAGAATATTCACACCCAGAACCAGCCTTTTCGGGATGCCTGATGACCAGGTGTATGGGAGGTACAGGTTTCCATCACACATTATACTGGACCTGGTGAGTGAGTGGGAGGATGACCTCACATCACCCACCCTGTGCTCCCAAGCACTCAGCCCCCTGGAGAAGGTCCTCAATGTACTGCACTTCTTAGCCACTGGATCATTTCAGCGGACAAGTGCCATAGTGGGTGGGGTGTCACAGGCCACCCAGTCACGCTGCCTACACCAGGTCTTGAACATCATCACTGCACGCCCATCAGTCCGCAGGCACATATACCTGCCCATAACACCTGCAGAAAGGCATGCTGCCGCCCTGGATTTTTACGGTGTGGCACGATTCCCCAAAGTGCTAGGTGCCATCGACTGCACCCATGTGGCTCTACGTCCCCCCAGGGCATCTGAGCACATCTATAGGAACCGCACTGGCATTCCATCAACATGCAGGTAGCATGTAATGCCAAGGGAATCATCACCTCAGTATATGCCAACTATTCCGGCTCCACCCACGACAGCTTCATTTACCGAATGTCCACCCTAAGCCGGGACCTAGAAGCTGGGCGGCATGGCGATACATGGCTGCTTGGTGAGTATGTATGCCACTGCACATGCATGCATGTTGGATACTGAGCAAGGTCACAACCCCACCAATGATACCAATCACCACCTCCACAGGGGACAGTGCCTACCCTCTCAGCCCCCACATGATGACGCCAATTCGGAACCCCACCACGCCACCCGAGGTAAGATATAACACAGCCCACATCACGACCCGGGGCATAGTGGAGCGCACATTCGGAGTGCTAAAGTCACGCTTTCGCTCCCTTGACCGTTCTGGCGGGCAGTTGTTATACGCTCCCCCAGTAGTGTGCAGGATCATAGTGGCAGCATGTGTCCTGCACAACGTTGCAACACGCCGGGGCCTGGCCGTGGACATGGTGGTGGCCCCTCATCCCCAACCACATGCACAGCCGCTGCGCATGGGAGGGGAAAGGGCACGGGGGGAGGCAGCCCGTACACAGCTAGTGGCTAATTACTTCACATAGAAATCACACCCCTGTGGAGTGCACACTGCCCTGGCACATTCCATCTGACAATCAATGATGACTCAACCTGACACTGATCCTGAATGTCTGGAGAATGAACCGTGAATACCATATCAGCCTGAGATTGTTCACCTGGAAGTGTCACAATGTGTGCATCCCTACCCACACAGACACAACCAATGCAGTTTTGTGAAGTTACACATTCAAGCAGCTAAAATGAATACCCACTTGCAGAATGCAACAAGAGGACAGTGCCATGTCAGCCAACCCAACCCCAGCACCGCCACACGACACACCGTGCCATGTCATGCTAATTGCAGGTAAACAAAGTAATCCCCACAACATGACACTAGTGTCACTATGTACAGTGTCCCTATTAGAAACCTGCACCACCTGAAATGCTCACAGCAATGCCGGACCAACAACATACTTGAGCACGTACTACCATTAACATGACATCACAAATGTTACATATTAGTAGTCTCACCACCTGGAAATGCCTGCACTCCCACCACTACCAACTGTGCAGTGTTGGCGCCATGTAGAGTTGTAGGTGCACTGCTGCCAACATGGACCCCATCTCCAGACTAGAGGTCCTTGTGTAGACATGAGGAAGGGACCTGCAAATTGGGAGGTAGACACAGAAGAAGAGTTACACATCAATGCAACATGCAGTGTACAACACAACAGCAATATGCACTAGGAATGTATACACAGTATTGACTACAGACTGCCCACACAGCTCATGGGAGTCCAACGTCACTGTGTAATTCACTGTCACTTGGGCACACCCTTTGCAAGCCCATGGAAACGGGAAGCAGGAGGGGTGTGTGTGACTCAAACCCAAGCATCTGAACCAAATACATTACAAGCCTGCATGTGCCCAGCCACAATGCAGCGTATGCCCACAGGAACCACGGAAGCCAACAAATCGTCCCAAAAAAAATGGGAATAAAAGAAATCAAAATAAAAATAAAAATAAGAAACAATCAAAAATGGCCATTGATGGGCCCGGGGGGGTTGGGGAGGCCACCCAGGAGGTCCGAGGACAGGATGCACACCAGAACCCACCTGCGTGGATCCTGGGAAGATAAAACACCTCCATGGGCTCATGGCCCACACGGCTACCCTATTGTGGGAGTATCACTGCTGTCGCTATTATCACCCTGGGCAGCTGCATCCGGAGGTGGTTGCACTATGGGAGGCAGCCCACGCAAGGCCCTAGTCTGCTCCTCCATGGCTGCAAGCATGCGGGTGTGGTAGGTCTGGTTCTGGAGGATGAGTGTGCGGAGGTCCCCATGCAACAACTCACGGGATGCCCGGACCTCCGCCCTCGTTGCCTGCATCTCAGCTGAGAGCGTACGGGTGAGACGCTCCAGCTGCTGTTCTGTCCTTTGGTGTGTTGAAGCCTCAAGCTCAACAAGAGTCGTCCTGAGGTGAAGGAGCTCCTGCCTCAGGGCTTCCCTGTAGCCCTGGGACTCAATGGAGATGGCCTCCTGCAGAGTCGCCAGTGCCGCCCGCCTGTCCCTGTTGGACCCCAACATGTCCTCCCTGTGTGACTGGCAGATGGAGTCGGTTGCCTGCTCTAGTCGCTCCATCAGCCTTTCTGGGGGGACAATGGAAGTGGCCACCCTATCCATGGCCTGAGCCATCATCTCGGATGATGCAGCCTGTTGGGTTGCCATACCGTAAATGGATTGCTCCCATGCGGTATTGCCGGGTGGCGTACGGCCACCACGTCGGCGGGCACCACACCTGTCTGGGGCAAGGCGAACTGCGCCTTGCTGTGCCGGCACTGCCTGGGGCTGCAGGACTGCATTCCCCCTCTGATCTGCTGGCCCAGGAACAGGATCAGATGTCGCGGAGTGTGACCCTGCATCCGTAACCACCGAAGGCGTAGCTGCCAACACTGACATCCCCATGGAGGGTTCTGACCCTGGTGCAGGTGGGTGAGACAGAACAGAATCCCTCCCTGGAACACTCACCTGCGACGGCACGTAGGTCTCATCCGAATCAACACCTGAGTACAGCTCGGGGGAGGTGCAGCCAGAGACACCCCTTGAGAGCACGACCTGCAGCACTTGTGGGTTCTCCCCCACCACCACACCACGTCCCTCACTGGTGGTTGGTCGGCCCTCGGACCCCTCCTGGGTCTGCACCATCTCCACAACCCCAGCAGTATCAGGTGCGTCTTCCCCTGCAAAGACATGAAAACAAAGAAATGGAAACAGGCATTAGCACCATGGCACACAATGAGCGCTGAGAAGCAAGAGAACCAGTACTTGATTGACACATGTCCCACATGACTAAAACCCTCCCATGCATGCACCCTCACTGCGTATGAAGTGCAGGCAAATGGCACACACTGATGACACCAAGATGGAAGATGAACACATTTTCTGCATGCTGCCTGGCAGTGGCATCACACATTGGCCTGTGATTGCCAGGTGAAACACACATGCCATCACACAGATGGCATGTACCATTGCTATTGAGTGAAGATGGAGAGGAGGGCAGCACCTATTCATTCAGTCCAGTTCCCGCATGTAATCGCTTTTCTAATTCTAACAGGTCAGATTTTTCACCTGGAGCTGCCAGTCTGAAATGGTCCAATTGCACAGGGACATGTGTGTACAAATGATATCCAGGTAACAAAGTCACTCCACTTTACCATAGCCATGTCAGACATGTGACTAGTGGACAGCGACATGCCTAGTAAAAGTGGTGGAATGCAAACAAACTGACTGAATGAACAGTGAAAAATAAGCAACTATGTTGTGGCAAGGTGACACTTCAAGGGCAACTGGCGTGCAGTTGGGCTAGATGTCTACTGTTGGCAGAAGGGATACTGCTATGGCCAAATGCAGCTGCGCAGGAAGTATTGCATGAAGCACATGGCTGACCCATACGACTCAGGCGCACACACTCTCACCTGGCACACAAACAGAAGCCCTCACACACACACCATGCACATGGATGACACACACATGCATGTGCACTCACAGGACAATGCCTCGTAATCAGCCAGTTCTCCCACGCCTTGGATCTGTTCCTCCGTGATGTAGGTCCCAGCGACTGACTCATGTGGAGTGAGTTCCATGTCTACTACTGGAGACCCACCTCCAGTCACTAGAGTTGCGGCATGACTTGAGGCCAGCTTACTCTTTGCCCTGCGCTTTAGGTCATTCCAGCGCTTATAGCAATCATTGGCTGTGCGCCTCACGATTCCAAGGGCACTTACGATGTCCGCAACGGTCTGCCAGTGTGCCTGGCGTTGTGCAGGTGTGTTCTTGGATCCTGCAACAATGACCATCTCGTTGTCATGTCCGGACACATACTCGACAAGTGCATTCAGTTTGTCATCCGTGAAGCTGGGCTTCCTGGATGGGCCGGACTGTGTAGCCGTGTCTGGGGCATCAGCCTGTGCCGGACGAGCACTCTTCCTCTTCCGCTTGGAAGGTGGTGGTGATCCTGATTGTCCTGCGCCGCTCTGGACACTATGGGCAGGAGCCCTGGTGGACTCTGTATCAGGAGTGTGGGATTGCACACTCAGCATGGGAGTTGGTGCAGGCATTGGCTCTAGTGTGATGGTGTCAGGGGGAATGTCAGCAGCATGGACTAGGACCGACACTGTCCTGGCTGGGTGTGTGAGGGCTGGGGTGGATGGAGCCGCAGCTGCCCCTGCAGCCTCTCCGCCCTGCCTCCTTGGTGCAGCAGATGACCTTGCTGGCCCAGATGCACGTGGCATGGTGACATCAACGTGCACCAGCGCACGTGTCATAGGCCTGCTGACCTGGAAGTCAGCCATGGAGTCAGCCAGATCTGGTGCCACAATGGGCTGGTCCAACAAGGGCTGAGCATGGATGGTGTCAGCCACATCAGCCTCAACGGGAGGTGGGGGGGATTATGGGTGCCCTTGACTGGTCCTCCACACATGGGGGGACAGGCTCACCCTGCAAGTAACGACCACGTCCCCTACCAGATCCACCACGGCCACCACTTGTGGCTCTTCCACCTTTGCCACCCTTACGGAATCCTCGCCTCCCAGCCATGGCACTGATGTAAATGTGCGTATGGGAGTGGCTGGAAACTATTGTCCTGGGCAATTGGGGGTCAAAGGGGTTGGGTACCAGATGGTAATTGTACCCTAGTGCTCTTGCAAGGCTGATTGTAACCCCTGGGGAAAGATGATGGGTCACGCTACGCACAGGAGCCCCAAAAAAGGGAGATGACGTGCACGCAACCCCTCCTAGACCACGTGTGCAGAAAGAAAAACCTGCACTACGCTGTGGCACCCAGTAACACAAGAATGAACGTATGCGTGTCACACGCAGCCTAGAATGACCTCTGAAGGGGTAGGCTACACACGGGGCAAGCACAGATGCTAGATACGTGCGTGACTCACCGTCTGCCTGGTAAACGAGCGTGTAAAAGGAGCACGTTTGGTTGGCAACCCCCCCGCCAAAAGAAGATTTGTACGCTGTCTGAGGAGACAGGACAACAGTAGAAGGGAACACTGTTGAGGGAACAGGCCCAGGTAAACCAGTAAAAGCGAAAAAAGAGAAAAAGCTGTCAGAGGTAACAGGGAATACGAACTTGAAACGCCGTGAAGTAAATCGCGTGTGAAACGACAAGAAGTACAGAATTCACCCACTCGCTCTCCACGAAAAGCACGTACAAGGAAAACGTGTTCTACACATACCTTTTATACAGGGCCACACGTCCAGCGTCACTTACGCGGCGTGTACGCGCTAGGGCCATTTCCACCAATTACACGCTTTGTTACTTCTGCGTGTAGGGACATTTCCACCAATTACACGCTTTGTCACTTCTGCGTGTAGGGCCATTTCCACCAATTACACGCTTTGTCACTTCTGCGTGTAGGGCCATTTCCACCAATCACACGCTTTGTCGCTTCTGCGTGTAGGGCCATTTCCACCAATCACACGCGATTACACTCTGACGTGCAGTCTTTCCACGTGTGCTCTGTCATCACGTGCTGTGTGGGAAACACCCGTGCGGGTCACGTCACAGACGCGCTTACGCGCTGAGGGCCTTTCCTCGGTTTTCACGCTGACGTGCATGATTTTCACATGCCAAATCACTCCGTACCAAGCTGGCCACACCTACGCACACGGAATACCACGCTCCTGCCCGGAAGGCCGAACTACTGCCCCCCAGAGCCCCGAGCACGCTCCCACCTGCTGCTGCCTGCTGCCCCTGCACTGCTGGGGGGTGGGGGTGGTGGGAGACATGGGTGGGGGCCTGGTGGAGGGTGCCCCTGGTGGCAGGGGGGTGGGGGTGGTGGGAAACATGGGTGGGGGCCTGGTGGAGGGTGCCCCTGGTGGCTGGGGGGTGGGGGTGATAGGGGACATGGGTGGGGGCCTGGTGGAGGGTGCCCCTGGTGGCGGGGGGGTGGGGGTGATAGGGGACATGAGTGGGGGCCTGGTGGAGGGTGCCCCTGCACTGCTGGGGGGTGGGGGTGATAGGGGACATGGGTGGGGGCCTGGTGGAGGGTGCCCCTGCACTGCTGGGGGGTGGGGGTGATAGGGGACATGGGTGGGGGCCTGGTGGAGGCTGCCCCTGGTGGCTGGGGGGTGGTGGTGGTGGGAGACATGGGTGGGGGCCTGGTGGAGGGTGCCCCTGGTGGCGGGGGGGTGGGGGTGATAGGGGGCATGAGTGGGGGCCTGGTGGAGGGTGCCCCTGGTGGCTGGGGGGTGGGGGTGATAGGGGACATGGGTGGGGGCCTGGTGGAGGGTGCCCCTGGTGGCGGGGGGGTGGGGGTGATAGGGGACATGAGTGGGGGCCTGGTGGAGGGTGCCCCTGCACTGCTGGGGGGTGGGGGTGATAGGGGACATGGGTGGGGGCCTGGTGGAGGCTGCCCCTGCACTGCTGGGGGGTGGGGGTGTTGGGAGACATGGGTGGGGGCCTGGTGGAGGGTGCCCCTGGTGGCAGGGGGGTGGGGGTGGTGGGAAACATGGGTGGGGGCCTGGTGGAGGGTGCCCCTGGTGGCTGGGGGGTGGGGGTGATAGGGGACATGGGTGGGGGCCTGGTGGAGGGTGCCCCTGGTGGCGGGGGGGTGGGGGTGATAGGGGACATGAGTGGGGGCCTGGTGGAGGGTGCCCCTGCACTGCTGGGGGGTGGGGGTGATAGGGGACATGGGTGGGGGCCTGGTGGAGGGTGCCCCTGCACTGCTGGGGGGTGGGGGTGATAGGGGACATGGGTGGGGGCCTGGTGGAGGCTGCCCCTGGTGGCTGGGGGGTGGTGGTGGTGGGAGACATGGGTGGGGGCCTGGTGGAGGGTGCCCCTGGTGGCGGGGGGGTGGGGGTGATAGGGGGCATGAGTGGGGGCCTGGTGGAGGGTGCCCCTGGTGGCTGGGGGGTGGGGGTGATAGGGGACATGGGTGGGGGCCTGGTGGAGGGTGCCCCTGGTGGCGGGGGGGTGGGGGTGATAGGGGACATGAGTGGGGGCCTGGTGGAGGGTGCCCCTGCACTGCTGGGGGGTGGGGGTGATAGGGGACATGGGTGGGGGCCTGGTGGAGGCTGCCCCTGCACTGCTGGGGGGTGGGGGTGTTGGGAGACATGGGTGGGGGCCTGGTGGAGGGTGCCCCTGGTGGCAGGGGGGTGGGGGTGATAGGGGACATGAGTGGGGGCCTGGTGGAGGGTGCCCCTGGTGGCGGGGGGTGGGGGTGATAGGGGACATGAGTGGGGGCCTGGTGGAGGGTGCCCCTGGTGGCTGGGGGGTGGGGGTGATAGGGGACATGGGTGGGGGCATGGTGGAGGGTGCCCCTGGTGGCAGGGGGGTGGGGGTGATAGGGGACATGAGTGGGGGCCTGGTGGAGGGTGCCCCTGCACTGCTGGGGGGTGGGGGTGATAGGGGACATGGGTGGGGGCCTGGTGGAGGGTGCCCCTGCACTGCTGGGGGGTGGGGGTGATAGGGGACATGGGTGGGGGCCTGGTGGAGGCTGCCCCTGGTGGCTGGGGGGTGGTGGTGGTGGGAGACATGGGTGGGGGCCTGGTGGAGGGTGCCCCTGGTGGCGGGGGGGTGGGGGTGATAGGGGGCATGAGTGGGGGCCTGGTGGAGGGGGCCCCTGGTGGCTGGGGGGTGGGGGTGATAGGGGACATGGGTGGGGGCCTGGTGGAGGGTGCCCCTGGTGGCGGGGGGTGGGGGTGATAGGGGACATGAGTGGGGGCCTGGTGGAGGGTGCCCCTGCACTGCTGGGGGGTGGGGGTGATAGGGGACATGGGTGGGGGCCTGGTGGAGGCTGCCCCTGCACTGCTGGGGGGTGGGGGTGTTGGGAGACATGGGTGGGGGCCTGGTGGAGGGTGCCCCTGGTGGCGGGGGGGTGGGGGTGATAGGGGACATGAGTGGGGGCCTGGTGGAGGGTGCCCCTGGTGGCGGGGGGGTGGGGGTGATAGGGGACATGAGTGGGGGCCTGGTGGAGGGTGCCCCTGGTGGCGGGGGGGTGGGGGTGATAGGGGACATGAGTGGGGGCCTGGTGAAGGGTGCCCCTGCACTGCTGGGGGGTGGGGGTGATAGGGGACATGGGTGGGGACCTGGTGGAGGGTGCCCCTGGTGGCTGGGGGGTGGGGGTGGTGGGAGACATGAGTGGGGGCCTGGTGGAGGGTGCCCCTGCACTGCTGGGGGGTGGGGGTGATAGGGGACATGGGTGGGGGCCTGGTGGAGGCTGCCCCTGCACTGCTGGGGGGTGGGGGTGCAGGGGGACATGAGCAGGTGTGCAGGGTAGTCCCCTGTTTTGTGGGCTGCCTGCAGGGGCCGTGGAGGGTGTACAGGGAACACCTGTGAGGACCCACCCAGCCTAATTGCGTGTGATAATTCCCGCACACCCCTGTAATACACGTACCTGGCCAAATCGCATGTGAGAATTCCCGCGCACCCCTGTAATACACGTACCCTGGCCAATCGCGTGTAGAACTTCCCACGCACCCCTGTAATACACGTACCAGGCCAAATCGCATGTGATAATTCCCGCGCACCCCTGTAATACACGTACCTGGCCAAATCACATGTGAGAATTCCCGCGCACCCCTGTAATACACGTACCCAGCCGAATCGCGTGTAGAACTTCCCGCACACCCCTGTAATACACGTACCCTGGCCAATCGCGTGTAGAACTTCCCACGCACCCCTGTAATACACGTACCAAGCCAAATCGCGTGTGATAATTCCCGCGCACCCCTGTAATTCACGTACCCTGGCCAATCGCGTGTAGAACTTTCCACGCACCCCTGTAATACACGTACCAGGCCAAATCGCGTGTGATAATTCCCGCACACCCCTGTAATACACGTACCTGGCCAAATCGCATGTGAGAATTCCCGCGCACCCCTGTAATACACATACCCTGGCCAATCGCATGTAGAACTTCCCACGCACCCCTGTAATACACGTACCAGGCCAAATCGCGTGTGATAATTCCCGCGCACCCCTGTAATACACGTACCTGGCCAAATCGCATGTGAGAATTACCGCGCACCCCTGTAATACACGTACCCAGCCGAATCGCGTGTAGAACTTCCCGCACACCCCTGTAATACACGTACCCTGGCCAACCGCGTGTAGAACTTCCCGCGTACCCCTGTAATACACGTACCCTGGCTAATCGCGTGTATGACTTCACGCGTACCCCTGATATGCACGTTACCCGCTTTGCGTTCCTTGTTTGGCAGCCCTGTAGACTGGTCCAGGGTTAGCGCAGCCCTTTGCGATGATTTAGCGATTTTGATGGCTTTTCCTTGCGCGAGGGTGTTCTTGGGGGCGTTACTGGCGCTGCTGCAGGGTCGCTGCGATACTCTGCGCCACGGCTGGTTTGGGAGCCTGAAATCCATGAATACGCTGTGCGCGGAAATCGGTTTTAGCGCACGTGCCTGGCGCAGACAATCGCACGCGGACACTCTGCGCCAGCCGCTTGCGACACTTTTCTGCGAAATTCTATGAATTACCCTGTAAGTGTTTACAAGAAAAACCTGTTTAAAAGTGAGAATAAATGTCTTTCTAGAACAATATACGTTTTGAGATTAAATAACATCACTGTTAGGCAAAAGGTCCAAGCTACAAGAAAGGAATAAGTGTTCACAAAGAAGGACAGGAGTGGGAAAAATAGAATGGCTATGGGTAACATTTGTTATTTCTCTTTTACTTTGGAAGAGACAAGCTTTTATTTTAGGAACATTCCTTTAAAGGATGTTGGAACCACTGTTCTTGTATATAAAACATGGTAAGTCTTTATTGTTCTTGTTATTGATTGGCTCTCATCATCGATCTTGTCTGAGGTCTTCGCCCATCTTCTTCACCTTCCAGCTCAGTTTTTCGTGGACAAGGGGGTCTCACTGCTATATAGCTTGACATCACTGAGTTGGATCCGGGATCTCTTTCCTTTGAATTTGACTGCAGATGGAGTGACAGCTTCTGTAACATATGGTCCTTGAAAGCGGCGTCTTGTGCCATTGTCTGCCATTGTCTGACAAAGTTACAGCACAGGACCCTATCTCTGGTATACAATAAAAGGGATTAAACACACTGGCCCTCATTACGACCCTGGCGTTAAGGGGTTAACGGCGCCGTAAAAGGTATCGGCGCCGTTAAACCCTTAACGCCTGATTACGAGGTCCCTTTGCGGCTCCCGACCTTAACGGCTGGTCTGGACCAGCCGTTAAAGTAGGGACCCGCAAAGGGACTTTCGAGGTAATTACGGTGCCGCAATTTGCGGTACCATAATTACTGCCTTCCCAGTCCCATTGAGCCCTATGGGGCAGAAAATGGGAATGGGGAAGGGCCAATGGTAAATGGGGAATTACTGCCCCCCCAAAAACCTTGGAATGGGGTGGTAATTCCCCATTTACTATTGGCAGAATCGGTAAATTACCGGCATTAACCATGGCGCTATTAGCGCCATTGGTTAACGCCGGAGTCGTAATGAGGGCCACTATCCAGGTCAACTTGTTCACATTCTTCTTCTGATGTCATCAAGCCCCCCTGCCATGTCTGCACCTGTCAAGACATAAACTTCAGTGATTTCATCATAGCTGTCAAATAATCATGCATTTCCTTCTGCAACACAGTTGCAGCATTCTCAGCGTCAGTACGAGCCCGTGTGGGAGGGCAATGGGAGTATGCATTCAGTGTCCCGTCACCAGCTCATTTGGAGTCAGGTGATGGTTTGAGCCTTCCTGTTTATGTAAGGCAAATAGGGCTCAAGGAAGGCAGCAAAGCCAATTCTTTTTAAGAGTGTGACAATACGTTCTTTTAAGAGGGTGTTTAGGTGCTTACAAGCGCTGTTTGCTTATGGATGATAGGCGGATGAGAATGTGTGCTTTATCCTCAAAAAGATAGTGATGTGCTCAAACACTTCATTTACAAACTGCTGTCTGTTGTTGGAACATAGCACTTTTGCACACTCCCCACCTTGGAAATATCTGACGTATGAGGGACATCAAGGCGGATGTGGACTCTGGATGTGTGCATGGACTGGCTTAGATGCAGTGAGAAAAGGGGCATACGACTGCTATCATATATTTGTAGCCATTACACATTTGGAGCATATCCATGTAGTCTATATACAAATGCTGAATAGGTGCAGTAGGACGGGGGAATCGCTCATCTCACTATTCTCAAGGTATGGCAAGTACTGAACTTTTGACATACTAGACAGTTGATAATACAATTTGCAATGTTCTCACTTAAATTAGGGACAAACTACTCCTCCAAAATCAGTATTGTAAGACATTCCATTATTATGTGCGCTGGATAGTGCAACGGTTCTAGTGTTACTGTAAGCAGTACTCGGGGCATAACAGGCTTTGCAGTGCTCTCCTGCTGCTAAATTGCATCTGTGGGGGGTAATGAGCAACCCCTCCTCGTCCATAATTCCTGTTCTTCTGATGGTGCCCTTTCCTGCAAATTGATAATTTGTGCTATGCACAGTGTTTTAAAGCACTCCTTCATAACCATGTTGCGTGTACAGATGTATTTGTTTGGGGCAGTTGCATTATCAGATACCTATGGGAAATATGCTGCCCTTTCTGATTGCAAATCAGTGACCTCGTTGCCATGAGAAATCAGGTCTGTAAATCTAGTGTGCAATACACACTTCACTATGGCGATAGCCGATGGAAGTTCAAGTGCATCTATGAGGCTTTCTAGCAATGGTGCATGCTGTACTTTTGTGATGTCTGCATGAAGGAAGCTCCTCCTTTTCCACCATGACAGTCCTGCATGTACTGTTGATGTCACGTAGGCCGATTCGGAATACATCGTTACTGCCTCATCCTCATGTGCTTCAAGCACCAAAATCAAAGCTACCGACTCTGCCACTTGGGCAGAAAAATTAGCGGGTAATCTTGTGCTTTTTACTATTTCAAAGCTGTCATTCTCTCCTTCACTACTGCTGTTCCTCTGTGTCTTTTTCTAGAGCTCTGATCTATCATCGATGATCCATCAAAGAAAATAATGATCCCCCTCCTGGGCATTTTCCTTGAAAGTAGGTACATAATGATAATAATCAGTACAAGTAGCACAATCATGCACATACCTTCCCTCTTTCACTGTTTCTGCTATGAATCTGGCTGGCTTCACTACTCGACATCTAACAATTTTGATTGATGGATTTGATATTATCACCTCACAGCCTGACACTCTCTGTGTCGTGAATGGGCTTTTGGGCTTTTCAAGGATGGAGACAAGAGCATGTTCAACATATAATGTAACTGCCCATCGCTGGCCAATTTCTCAATTGAAAAGACTGCGGCAGCCAATGCTTGCTCACATGTGTAATGGCCTCTCATTACTGGATATAAGATCCCACTGCTGAATTCTAATGGTTTGTATCCCATAGAAAGTTTCTGTGCAAGGACAGCCATCATCACTACTCCATTTGAATGGGAGAACAGGAAAAAGTCTCCATTCAACTCAGGAATCCCTAACACTGGTGTTGTGCTAATTGCTAGTTTCAACTCATCAAAGACATCTATCATCTGGCCTGTCCAGATAATGTCGCTGTTGTCTTGTTATGCTTTTTTCAGTCCCAGAGATTGATTCACAGTACCTCTGGGGTAAACGGGAATGTTGCAATCGGATTCCGCGATAAGTGAACACAGTCAAATATTGAGACTCTTCATGCAAGGGGATTGAAACGAAAGCATTCTTTAAATCAATTGCTGTAAAATATTTAGCTCTAGACAGGATGTTACATAATAATGTGGCTGAATTTGACACTAATGGGAATTCTGCCTCAACAATATTATTCAGGAGGTGTAAATCCTGTATAAATCTCCACAAAACCCCTGTCACCTTCTTAATCGGGTACACTGCTGTGTTACATGATGATTCTGAAGGAACTAATATCCCCTTATACACTAAGGTGGCAATAGTTTCATAGATACCCTCTTCATCTTCCTTTGACATGGGATACTGTATTACCCATGGTAAAATGGCTCCCTTCTTCAATTTAATTTTGGCTGCTCTTCTTCCTTTTAATAGACCACCATCTTATGGACTGCTGGGTCATAATGAGCTTGGTATGTGTGCCAAATCTTCTTAGAGAAAGGATGGTACTTTCCTCACTAATTACATCCTCTGGGGAATCACCCAGTCCTCAATTTGAAACTGATATGGGAGACTGATGCTAAACATCACTTTGTCATCTGAGTCCTCTTCTGTAAAAAGTTCTTCATCTGCCAAGTTAGTTAGTCTGTGTACCAGGTCTAGAGCAATTACTGTGCAACAATTCACCCCTTTGTCATCTACTCTATGAAAAATCACTTGGTCCTCTCTTACTATTGCTGCTTCTAGGTCAATTGTAATTATCTGCCCTTCTGCCACATCTGCGGGTAACTTCAATACTTTGTCTCATATTCATGGAAGCCATGCCAATAGCACATCTACTCCATAATGGAATACTCCAGGTTTAGTGGCACCTGTCTCTGTGCTTTCTGACCATAAAATGGTATTATGAATTCCTGTGCATTTACTTAAAGCATCCATGGGGTAGAACATATTATCCCCTTTTTAATAAACCAAATCGTCATGTTTAGTTTACTCATCAGGTTTCTCCCCAATATGTTAACTGGTATCTTGTGAGATTATAACAATGGTATAGACATGTCACGTTCTCCTATGGTGATAGATAATTTGCCTTTAAAAGTAACCATAATCATCACCCCAGAAAACCCTTGCACGTCCATGGAAATGCCTGACATTGGGACTTTTCCCTCTCTAATAAAAGATAGAGTCACCCTGTATCTACCAAGAAGGAAAATGTCTTGTCACCTATGGACACCCTCCACTTGGTTCCTCTTGTGTGTCTGGTGCAATGGATAGGATGGAACACAACCTTTTTGTTCAGTGGGCTGTTTTATTGTGGATACATATTTAGTCCTGTACCGGTGAAAGGATTCCCTCCCCCTACTGTCACACCCTCTTTTTTAGGTGTAGGTGTCTGCAGCAATATGTTTGCCTCCCATGATGCCACCATGTTCTGTTGTGCTGATGCCTGTGTCTGCATTGGTGCTTGCTGTGTCTGAGGTTGCATTGCCTCTTACGTCAGCTGTATTTGTGGCATTGTGTCTGATACTGTGTGTGATCTTGGGCACAATAATCTGTTGTTTCTGTGCAATACGGTGAGGGGTATGCTGGTCTCCCTCTTGTTCCACTGGTTGCCAATTTTGTTGCATTCCTCCCCTACTTCTGCATAGATGTGAAATGTGCCCCATTTTCCAACATTTCCAACACTGTTGTGGAGGTCCTCCTAATTGTGGCTACCCTCCATTAAAAACCTTCTCCTTGCAGAGCTTGGAAACCAAGCCGTCTGCCTCTGGGTGCAAACCCTCCTCCCCGGGAATAATAATTATTCTCTCCCCTTTCTCGAAAATGTTTTTTCATTCCTAGCGGTGCTTGTTGCTTTCCTTGTGCATTATAATGTTCTCCCCTACTTGTCATTACTGCTCCTTCCACTGTCAATTTGAACAGTTTTCTCTGAACCAGCTTTGCATCCTCAATCTTTCTGCCTACAACTTTCTTTCTATCCTTCCGTTGTTTTAGTCGACAGTGGTGTGAAGTAAGGTAAGCAATTGTTATTCTCCCACTTACAAGCAAGAGGAACTGGGCCAAAGGAAATCCCCCACACTCAAAAACAGAAGGGTCCAAGAATATGACAGATGGTACTGTTTATTGAAAGCTTTTGAAACAGGGATCAAGTTATGGACAATGCATAATTCTCCAATACTTTCTTGTCGTTCTCAGGCTTGTCATGGACTTTAAGGCTACGTGACATCACAAACAAATTCATACATTGCAAAAACCTAACATGAAATTGGTTGGTGAGGTAGGCTACATATACGATATATATGGGGTTAGTAACCTTATTGGATGAACTGTATCTGGTGGGTCACCCTGTGACCAACTCCTAAATGTTGCAACTACAGGCATGTCAGGTTAGCGCGCTGCTATTGGTGCTTTCAACAAACTGTAAGCTAGTGTGGAAGTTGGGTAGGGATTGGTCAGGAGGGTCTTCTCAGCCTTGGAGCTTTGGAAAGTTACCAGCCCATGAGTAACTATTCAAGGTTGGACGAACAACCCCAAAGATGCTGCTTGTACTTGACAAGTTACCATCTCCGATCCTCTAGGCCTTGAGACAGAACATTGAGCTCTTCACCTGGTATTACTTTTGTAACATCTTGCCTTCAGTTGGATGGGAACAATGGTCTCTGTTTGGCTTGAATGAATAGCCTTTGTCTTCCAGGTTCAAGTTATGTGTGTAGGGACCACACACTTAATTTTCCTGCTTGCATTTATGAGCATTTTCAGCTTTTAAACTTGCAGGTGTCCCGTCTCTTCTGCTAATGTGACACTTTCTCTCCCTCAGTGTCCTTGGCAAGGCTGTGCACAATAGCTTCACTGACAGTCTGGACTGCACCCCTCTGTGAAATCAGCATGACAGGCCACTCTCTGCATTCTCAATCCCTTTCAATGCCTTCCATTCATTTCAATGCGGCTGTGGCTTCCATCTTTATTTCCATGGCTGCTCGTGTTCGTTGCATTCAGCATCAGCAAGCAGTTCAAATGTATGCTTGTGAAACTTGTGGTTATTGCATAGCAAAGGTGTGTCTGTCCTCTATCTAAGTGGGTCATAAGCATGTTCTTTGTGTCTAGGAGCACTAAATGTCTGCGTAATTTCATGCAGCAATGCATATGTGCTTCATGTCTTACACATCTATGTCATAGTCTTAGTCATGATGTCATCAGCCTTCTGCATGGTTACAGTCAGTCTACTTGCTCCATCGACTGCAAATGTCTCTCTTCAACAACGTCATCAGTGTAGGGTTTAAGGGGCTGTCTGAGTGAATAATGTTTCGCACATCTGTGGTACAACAGTGATGGGGAGGAGGAGGCCAGGAACGATGTTCAGCTTTTGTTTCTGTAATGTCGACACGAGGGTGGGACCGGTGCAATGAGGGCCACATTCTTGTCTCCCTCTTCAATCCCCCCTCTGCTCAATATATCAGCAACACTTCCTTGGATGTTCTCCCTGTTAATATATGGCTTTGGGATCCATATTTTCACTACTCCTCCCAGGTGACCATGGTACTTAACTTGTTCATCCAAACTCCAGGTCGTATAGCATCAGTCTCCATCGGGTTTGAACCACACCCATCATCCCAAGTAGTTGTGTGGATCTGGTGGAAATTAGAATCTTGTGCTGGGAGGAAAAAGGGGACATTGCTTCAAGTGAGATTGTAATACTTCAAAAGTCTGTGTCTCTCCATCTGACTTTGTCTCTACATCCAGTAATATTTTCATCCTTATTGTCTTTTCTATAGTCTTCTTGTACTGTGTTATAGCTACTCCAATGACACAGAAGGCCAGTATGATTAGCACTATGGCAGCTATCGGTACTTTGAGCCTGTTAGACATCCATGATGGTATCCATGAAAAGATATTTGCCAGCCAACCTTTATCTTCCCTGATGGGCTTGTTATGTTTTCCATCATGGCATGGAGGTCTGCCAATTGCTCGATTGCTTCTGTGAGAGTACCATTCTCTCCATCGTGGGATGGCTGATATGTGCAGTAGGACATCCCTATCATTGTGTAAATGCCCTATTCCATAGCCATGAGGAGATCCAGAACATATCTGTTTTGGAGGGTTATCAGTCTGACAGCTCTCATTTCTTCTTTGATAGCGTTGAACCCTTTAACTGTCACATTTATGGTCTGCAACACTTCCCATCTTGTAATCTGGAGCCATATGGCATTTGAGTTGGTGTAGACCCCTGGGACAACTTATGCAAAGAACATTTCAGTCCTACTAAACAGTCTATGCTCTTGTGGTATTGCATCAAGTGCTTCTTCCATTTTTGTTGATATGTAGTTTCCTCTCTTTACTCTTGTCAGGTCTGTGGATCTTTTCTTCCTCTGGTGTGTGTACAGTTTCTGGAACCCGTCTACCTGTATGTCTTTTCGAGGCACCAATAGCGCTGGGATTTTCAGTTTTACTAGAGAACATATCCCTCCCCAGTTTGATGGTAGTTACATGTATGCCTTTGAACCACAGGCACAGTAGTGGTCCATTATCACTGGGAAATGTACCAATACTGTGCAGTCAGCATTTTCAAAAAGCCGGACTCCCATTAATGTGACTATGTGGAGTGGGGATGTCCCCGGCTCCCCTTGGTCATTGTAATGGGAGTCAGGGTTTGCAGCGGTGTCCCCCACTTACCATTATGGTAAGCAGTGTGACGGTTTATTACACTGCACACGCCATCCAGAGAACTTCTTCGCCTACAACGAATGCGGCACACAATAAAACGCTTTTTATTTTTAATATACTATGGATTCTTTTTGAGTAGGCCTCCAACCCATCTCAAACCCAACCTCCACCAGCACCCTGTGTCACAATGGACTAGGAACCAGGCCGTTGTTTATTAACAAGATATTTTATGAATTTATTATTCAATGTAAATGAGGATAATCAAAATACAATGCAATATCCAATCTAGAGCGACCAGGTGGAACTAGACTGTCACACTCGGTTTTGTTTTAATGACAAAACAGGAAAATAACAATCAGGTTGAAATAGACTGTTACACTTGCTTTTGTTTTAATGACAAAACAAGAAAATAACAATTCCACACAAAGTGATAGCACCTACAGTTAAGCACTCCCCCCTGCAACACTCGCCCCCAAACATCAATTGGACTTGGTTCCTTTGAATGGAAGGCAGTGGCAAGGAGTAGGAATATAGGGGGAACATCGGTTTTGAGGTGAAGCCCACCACCACAATATGGGAAGCAAGCAAAGAAAGGGAAAATACATTTTTGGAGCAAAATGGAAGAATGGGGTTTTTATTATTTCTCACAACTGCTAGGGGGCAGAATAGAAGAACTTTCATACTGCTTACACTTAGGAGACAGGCAGAATTTTAGAGAATACTAATGAGCACACCAGGGAAAATAGAAATAACATCGGAAAATTGGTTTTGGGGAGATAGCAAAGACAGAGGGAAAATAAAGTGGCAAATGGAAATGTGTTTACACTGAAGCTTACAATGACAGGTAGGCTCTGGGAAAGGGGTTTAGCTCCCAAAAATAAAATTGTTTCTGATTCAGGATGACAGATGCAAACAGGAATGACACTGGCAAATGAAAATTCGTTTAGCAGGGCATAATTTAAATACAGGGACAAATTTGGTTTTCAACTCACAAAGGGATTAATTCCTTTGGGCAACACTTTAATGACTATAACAATTAACAACAACACTGGGAAAAAGATGGTTGGTTTTGAACGCCACCAATCCCGATCGTGAAATTCAATGGGGGAATTAATTGATTTACTTACAAAAATACTAAGGATTTACGCAGACAAATGAAGGGTTTTTCAATGAGGATATGCTAACATACACAGGCAAACAAGAAATTCTTCTATGGGGCGATGACTGAACAACACTGGCAATTGGGGTTCTCAATGGGGAAATATTAGATGCACTGCTACAAAATGAAGGGCTTATGCAATTTAGGGCTGGGGTTATTGCTACTTACATAGCAAGCCTTTCTTTAAGTTTCAGGAAAGCCACTTGCATCTCAGGACACTCTGGAAAGATAGGGCAGGGGTTTAGTCACTCCACTCCCAAAGATGGTAAATTTCAGCTGCCTTCTCTCCATCCTCCTTTTCTGTCATCCCTGGTGTTGGTGTGTCTGTCCTAGTACAGTCCCCCTTATCTAGCGGAAATGACATCACTAATTTTACAATCTAGGGGAAGTACCCAGCAATAATCCCTGCCACTAGGATTGGACAGTTACCCTCTCTCTCTCCGCCCCCCGTGAGGATTAGTTTAGGGGTTTTGGAGCAACATCTGTCTTTCTCTCATTTATCACCATCCTTTGTTCTTCTTTCAGTTTTTTGTCAAAAACTAGCTATGTATCATAACTTCATAATTTTACTAGCTACTCCCATATGAAACATATATTTAGTTTTAGTTGATAATGGCGAATAAGATAAGCCGACCGCCAAATCCGTACGATGTAGCATGGCCATGTGTCACATTTTTGTCGTTTTCATAAAATGTACAACAGTTATGAATATGTAAGTTATCAAGCATAGTCCTAATTTTATTTTCCAACTTTTCATCAACTCTCATATGTGTCACATGTTCAGATCAGCCCGAAACCTAATCCAACTGGCCATTACAGTTCCCAGAGTCACAAGTAGATGCATTGTATACCCCCAAAACTGCCTGGAAATTGCATGAAAAATATTAAAAGTGAAATTAATCCTCAGTCTGGTTGCTGCGCAAAATGCCTAAAATGAAATAGTCTTTCAAATTAAATGATGAGTGTTTCTGTCACAAAATTGGAATGCTGCTTCATCCCCCAAAGCTATCTGTGACCAGAGATGTTATGAGTCCCTTTGACGTTAGTGTGGGCTCTTTGACATGGATACAACAAGGATTCACACCTTTTAGTCATGCTTCCACCCAGGATGGCCTTCTCATGAAGTCTCTGCTTTCCTGCCAGTAAGTCTTTAGAGTGGTGAATTTTGACGCCTTCAGCAGCATCAACTTATGTTGCTGGGTTATTACTGGGAGGTGTGACATCCATCTGAAGTGGAGCTTTTCATTGAGAAGTTTTGCACCCAGCCAAAACAGGTTTTTCCCCTGAAGTAAGTGTCTCTTCAGCTGTCAGTGGATTTATTTGGGAGAACCATAATGTACATTGCTTTGGTGAACCCACACATCCAGTTCTGCTTTCCTGACATTTTTATGTCAGCTTTGATATCTTTTTCCATTGTGGCTTTTTCAAGCAGTGTTTCTTTTTTTGCATATACATGTGCAGGCCGTTTTTACTCCCAATGTTTAAAAAAAATCTGTTTTCCATGTCACAGGATTCTTGTATTCCCGCTTCTTTTGTGAATTAAACTGCTGCTTGTCCTTTGATAATGACAGGTAGGCCCCTTTCCCAATGGTTCTTTAATTTTACATGAACAACAAAAGAAAAACACAGGCCGTTTTTGTTGCATTGTTTAATTCCTGCACTTCATGTTACAGGGAAAGCACAAGCCAGGCCATTTTTGGTTGCAGTGTTTAAAGGCTGTTATTCTTGTGAAAGGGACTTCTGTTTGGGACCTTGATGCACCTCACAGCGGGGACAAGAAAGTACAACTAAATAAATAAATAAAGGACCCTGCGGCATTAGCTCTGACCCACGTAAGTGGGAGGAACTGATGCTGCAGGGATAGCAGGGAGCTAGCGCTGCACACAAAAGCTGTGCTGTGCCATAAAGGGAGTTGACATTTTCATTGTTGCATTATGGGCAGAGCAGTGATCACATAGATCCTTATCACGGCGGTACCGACCTTCATACCCGGTATCGTCAATATTAATTTACATCCTTTGTTCACCCCAACCTTCACTGGACCATCATTCTGGAAACACAGGGCTGCATATTAACATGGTATAATTGACATAGGGCCTGCCTCAGCTTGTTACTTGGCACCCATTCTTTCAGGCAGTCATAATTTTCCTTCTGTACCACTTCCACTGGAACTTTCAAGAGTGTCTGTGCTTTGCACCCAATCACCCCCTCCCTCCATCCTTCCCCTGTGAACACCTGTCCATACACCAGAAATCGAGGTCTCTCACAGCATCCTGGTAGGTTTCCTGTCTCTTTTCCCCCTGTTCTCAGGCACTGCAACTCCTTTTGTGTTACTATCCTTGCTTCCCCTTTATTAGGCCCATCCAAGATATACTGTATCATCTTATCTGAACTCCAATATTCGTCCATCATTGCTATCATTGCTTGAGTCTGGATGAAGTTAACATACAGTACGTTTTCTGTGAAATTCATTTTAGTGCGGCCCATCTTCTGTAAAATTGGCCACTTGTGGCGCAGAGTGCTAGGCGCATACGTTATTGTGCTGTGACTGCTGTAATCTCTGTTGCTATAAATGTTCTGGAGGCAATCATGGCATAGGGGATGAGAGAGCACACATACCAGGTCTCTCTTCCCACCTTGGTCATGTGCTGCTATCACATAATATTGGTGACGTAGGCCGAATCAGCTAAATAAGCATTCACATGTTCAAAGTCAGTGTTTGTAGTTTGCGTCATTCTTTTTACTTCTCAGGGAGCACTTGATCAGCTCAGTTATAGCTTTGATGGCATCGGGAATAGTGGTTGTGTGGCATATACGTCAGCGTATGTGTAATACCATGCAGCCTTCTGCAGTGCAAAGAGGGTAAAGAGATATGCAAATGCAAATAATGTCAGTACAATCATTCTTGCTGCAGTGTCCATTTGCTGCATGTGTGTACAGTCTTGGTGTTGTCCGCAAACTCGACATAAACATTTACCAAAACCCATAACCTTTGAGATCCCCATTGTTGAGACAGTGAGGCTCTTCTGAGATAATACTGTGGCAATGCAGCAAATCAGTTTCTTTAAAAAAACAATTGGATTTTACGGTTATTGAGCAAAGTAATATGGTACCTTTACTTCTTGTCAGGATTGGATAACTGTGAGCTACGTAAATAAGAAAAGCATAAACAAAAACGTATTCTGGTACCATTTGCTATTCGGTTACTATTTGTTCATAAAGTGCTTTTCCGTTATCGTGCAAGTGTAAAATTACTCGGCAAAAGTCAGTGCACACACGTGCAATGATTACCTAGTGTAAAAAAGACAGTACTGGGCCTCATTCTAAATGTGCCTGTCCAGAAACAATAGTGCCGGTTAGCTTACCGGCACCATTGTTTCCAGACCGGCACACTTTAAATCTGCAGGCCGATGCCATCCTGCCCGGCAGGTCAGACCTGCTGGGTGGAATGGCACCCGCCTGCAGAGTTTTCACAGAAGCACTGGCACCGTTATTAACGGTGCCAGTGCTTCCGTGTTCCTCACTCCGATAGAGTCCTATGGGACTCTATGGGAATAGAGACTTACAATTTACAATTTACCCACGCCTGACTTTCCGGCCCGCTGGGGTTGTAATACCCCGGTCTTACCGGGAAGTCAGGCGCTGGTAAATCATTACGGGTCCAGTAGCAACCCACCAGTATCACCGGCACGGTTACCGCTGGGCCCGTAATGAGGCTCAGCGTGCCTAATCTAGCTGTCTGCATGCTCTTATCTAGCTGTGGTCTTTGAATGTGTCTGAATCTGTTGCTTTTCCTCTTCTTCTTGCAGTGTATTGTCTATGTGTAAGGGGGGGTCTCACCTCGGCAGGGCTTGGCATCTCCCAGATAACTCCACCCTTTCTTCCCTACTAATTTAACAGCCTTTATCTTTTGCTTGATCTACAGTAAAGGGACCTTCAAAGCATGGGTTGTGCCACGCTCTAAGGAAAATTCTCAACAGGACTTTGTCCCCGGATAAAGAAGTGTGCCTTAGCTAATTCAGATAGTTTTACTGGTGCATTATCTTCATCATCCTTCTTCGACCTCCCCCGCTGCATCCACAGCTGTGGAGAGATAAAAGAAGCACTAGCCATCATCGAAGCAAGATATCCATACATCTCATTGCCAAGAACAGCAGCAACATAATGGGCGTCCATCAGTGCTCTACTTGGGGGAGCAAGTGGGAGAAGCATGCATTGTCCTGTCACCACCTCATGAGGAGTTAAATGGTGGCAAGATGCAGGCTTTTGCGCAATGTGAATAATGCTAGGGGCAGGCAATGAAGCCACCCCTTTGTCAGTGTCATTTTTATTTTTGCAATTTTCTCTTTAAGCAACTCATTGAGGCATTCACAAATTCCATTTGCTTGTGGGTGATAAGCGCAGGATCCCCAGCAGGGCTGTGATATGCTCAAACAATTCATTTACAAAGTGAAGTACATTGTCTGATCATAGGACCTCGTACACACCTCACCGTGGGAAAACCTCTCTGACAAGGAATTTCACCACACAGAGGGCATCAGGGTGTGAGCATGACGCAGATTCAATCCAGCAAGAAAATGGCATACCACTTCAAGCCTATACCTGTAGTCTTTACAATTTTGAATCATATCCACATAATCTAGATAGATGTGTTGGAAGGTCACATTAGGCGCGGTATTGCTCTTCGCACAACGCACAATGTGTGTCACTCAATGAAGCTCTGACAGATGATGCAGTCATTCATATAGGCAGCAATATGCTCTGCCAAGTTGGGACAGAACCAGTCTTCTGCTATATGTGCTGCAAGAACATCTTTGCTAAGATGGGTAGGGTAATGGAGTTGTGTCAGGGCTACTTGTAATAGTGTGAGGGGAATAACTGGCTTGCCAGTGCTCTCCCGTCACCACATCTCATCTCTGGGGGATATTGAACACCACCCTCCTCATCCACAACTCCTTCTCCTCTGCTGGTGCTCGTCCCCGGAGCTCTACTATGTGGGTAATGGGCAATGAACTACACCCTTCTCACAATATCATGCATTTATTAGATGCAATGTCAAAGTCATTTATTTCCAAAAGATAGGCTGCTTGCATCGCTTCTGCATCTGCAGCTTCATTGCCGCTGGATACCACATCTTTCTCCCTAGTGTGGGCTTGGCATTTCACTACCATAATGGCTGATTAGAGCTGCAGCGCATCTATGAGTGTGTCCAATAGGAGCATGTGCTGTGTTGGCATACCGTCAGCACATCAGAAGCCTCCCCTTTTCCAACGTGACAGCCCTGCATTGTACAGTTGACATCACGTAGGCTGAGTTGGAGTTCACTGTGATCTCCTGATCCTCATGTGCTTCTAGTGCTATTATAAGCGCAACCAATTCTACTACTTGCATTGAAAAATGAGAGGGCAATCTTGCAACTTGTCACTACTTCAAATGTCCCGCTCTGCTTTAACTTTACAACTGCCATCCCATTATGTCTTTCTTCTGTCGTCTGGTCAATAGTTGAGGACCCATGAATAAAGAGTACCTCCTCTTCCCCGAGGACATTCTCTTTTGCTCTAGGAATGTTGTCATAACATTCTGTGTATGTGATACAGTTGTGTACATAGTCCCCCTCTTCTACTGGTTCTGCTATGAATGTCATTGGGTTTTACAATTCTACACCTCACTACCTTTACCGCCAGATTCGAGATAAACACCTGCATCCAGATATTCTCTGTGTGGTCAATGTGACATTCAGTAATTGCAAAAAGGGCATGCTCAATGTACAGAGTAGTGCTAGAGCCCATCGTGACACTTGCTGATTTCTCAACTGCAAAGGCAGCAGCAGCCAATGCATGTCTGCAAGGATAATGAACTCTCATCACTGAATCTAAATGCCCACTGTAGTAAGCTATCGGTTTGTGCCCTAGGGTAAATTGTTGTGTGATTACTGCCGTCATCATTGCTCCACTGGTGTGCAAACACAAATACAATTCTGCATTGTAGTCAGGAATTCCTAATACTGGGGCTGAGCATATTGTCTCTTTTAGTTCTTCAAATGCTTCTGTCATCTCACCTGTCCATGTTAGTTTTCGATCTCCTCTCTGGGCCCACTTGAGCCCGTTTAAAAGAGGTCTTGTGTATGTCCTATAGTCAAACACCCAAGGTCTGCAATAATTACAGAGACTTACGAATTGCTACATCTCCCTCACCATCTTTGGTGATGGCCTTCTAAAAATCATCTCTGCCCTTTGATGGGCCACTTTTCTCCCTTCTTGAGATATTAACTGTCTAATATATAAGACCTCTCTCTGGCAATACTATTTTTCCTCGTCCACTTTGTACCTCTTTTCTGCCAATACCACCAACAGCTGCACTGAATATTTCAGACACTGTTTCTCTGTCCGGTTACATATTGAAATGACAACCACGTATTGAATAACCATGCTCTCTAAATGTACATTCCCCATGTCCATTTGAGGGACCCTATTGAATATGGAAGGGGATTCACAGTACCCCCGAGGAAGTCTCGTGCGTTTACACTTTTTATTTCTAAATAGAAACAATGTCACGTCCTGTGATTCTTCGTGAAGCGGGATAGAGTAGAAGGCATTCTTCAAGTCTATCGGGGTGAAATGGGTTGTTTCTGGCAGAATACTACATAGTATTGTCCCTGGATTGGGAACTAAAGGAATCTCTGCCTCAGCAATATTGTTCAAAGGAGTCAAGTCCTGAATACAATGCCAAAGTGCCCCTGTCACCTTTTTCACCGGGTATACAGCCGTGTTACATTGAGATTCAGATGGTACTAAAATTCCCTGCTGTGCTAGTGCAGAATGTTGTATTGTTTTGCCCTTGGCAGGATCACCTCTGGCTTGAGCTTAATTTTAGCCGTTCCTGCCCCTTTCAACATGCTAACGTCATATGAGATATTGCTCCAGAATATGCTCAGTACTTGCGCAAGATCTTCCTCAAGTAATGGAGATGGTGCTTTTTCATCACACTTCCCCGTAATTAATTCTCACCCATTAAGTAATGCTCATAAAGAACACTGTCTCAAGATCTGAATAGTCGTCCCAAAATAATTCTTCATCTGTCAAGTCAATCAGTCTGTGCCCTTCTCCTACTGCAATTACTGCTCTCCATGCTCGCCCTGTATCATCAGTCCGGTGCAATACTATTCTCTCGTCCCTTACTATAACTGTCCCCAATTCTAGTGGAAACACCTGTCCTTCTTCCTCTTATAAGGACATTTCTGATCTAAACAATACTGTATCCCCGGATGCCATTCTAACAGCACTTCCACCTCATACTGAAATACCTCGGGATCCAGGGGCACATCCCACTGAACAGTCTTACCACAAAATGCATGAATACATTCTTGCGCATTCATATAGTGAATTCCTGGGTTGGAACACACCATGCCTTGCTCAGTGAACCAGATGGTCATGCTGAGCTTACTCATCATGTCCCTTGCCATTCTTTTAACTGGCGCCTGGTGGGGATATAACAGTGGCATGATAAATTCACGTCCTCCTGTTTTTTTAATGCATTCTCCTAATCTCTCTCAGCATCCATTCACATGCCTGACCTCGTGGGTTGCTTATCAGAGCTCAGCCAGCTCCTAAGCCCTATTCTGGCCAAAATGCACACACACATTCTAAAACCTATGCCGTGGTTTCCCACACTTTTGGACTTCGGTCCCCGAGAGCGTTTGTTTCCACCACAGCACGAGGAGCCTATAATAATGGTAAAAGGCATTATATAAATGACGACATACATAGATACATACTGTCTGGACCCCTGTTTTTGGCTGGTCAGACCTTTGCATTTTGGATTGCTGTATGGCTCGCTGGGCACTTCCAACCTTCATAACTCTTATGTCACCACGGCCATACCGAGTGGTTGAGATCAACTTTTCGGTTGCAGTTATGGTTTATAATTGTTTTTGGTTACAACACAAGAAGTTATCAAATGGATGTAGGTGAGATCCATGCGTGATACGGATTGTGCAAGATCAGATCTCTGTTCTTACCGATGTGTTAGCCCATACAATCGCCAGGTCTTTCACAGACTGGATACTCTCCTCCAAATTTAAACATAACATTGTGAAGCCTCTTTTGAAGAAGCCTGCTAATTTGTGTCACAAATCCTTAAATCCATTTGGGGGGAAATTGATGGATAAAACAGTAGAACAGCAACTTCAGGCTTACATAGAATGGTGGTCGGTCAAAAGACCGAAAAAAAAATCTCGAAATACAATAATCTCGAATCCAAAATCCCGAAAAAAAAAAAGTCGAATTTTTTATTTATTTAATTATATGCTTTTTTGGGGTCAGGTAAGTAAAAAAATGGGTTAAAATAAAAAAAAAATAGAAAAAAGGGGGGTTGGGGGGGGAACCCCCCCATTTCGAACAAAAAACGTCATTAAAAAAAATTCGACTTTTTTTTTTCGAGATTTTGGATTCGAGATTATTGTATTCGGGATTTTTGTTTTCGGTTTTATGACTATAAACCACATAGAATATCTCATCTTCCAGATGAGCAGCGGTCAGGGTTTCTCTATTCCTGGGGCACATAAATAGTTATTTTGTTTTATTTTGATTTGAATAATCTTAGGCAAGAAGTCAGCTAGAAGTGACAGCCCTCAATACTTTTCATCATAGATTGCACATTGACTGGTTGGTTGTACCAGGCTGGCATTAAGGAGAAAGCACTAAGTTGGCTGACAACCTTTGTTCTAGAATGATCTCAAACTATTGCCATGGGCCACTGTGCACCCGACCCCTACCCTAGTACCTGTGGTGTTCTGCAGGGTTCATCCATGGTTCCCCTTTTATTTAATATTTAAATATCTCCTTTTATCATATTGATTTGAGAATAAGGCCTTCTATGCCTCTGACGTACAGATTTTGCTGTGTTTGGAGGGAGATAACCAGTGCTTCACGCACTACGTACGGTCTTGTCTGGCCGCTGTTGCGCATCAGATGATGAGGCATTTTCTTAAATTGAATGCAGACAAGTATAGGTCATGATTGTTGGAACTTTAAGGAACATTGAAAGCATTCCCTTGGCCTGCCCACATTTGCTTGTGCCCTCAACCCTTCCAATCAGTCAAAATCCTTGTTTTCTAATATGCACAGTGGACCTGTCGCTGCCCCCTTAAGTTAATGGGGTAGTGGCCACATGTTTTTTTCCATTTAAGGATCCTTCAAAAAATGTTCCCTTTTCTGGCAGTAGATGAATGTGTTTCAGTGGTTTGGTCATTATCTTTGTGTACTAGGTAATGAAAATTCTTTTTTTTTGGGCCTCCCAACATATCTTCTACAACATCTTCATAAAGTTAAAAATGTTTCTATGAGAATTCTTTTTGGACTTGGTGAAAGAGATCATATTTCATCTGTGTTGGGAAAATTACATTGTGTGACAGTTCGTCAATTAATTAAATTCAAGACTCATTGCATTACCATTAGAGTGTTGAATGCTTTGTTTGTCTTGTTCATCCAGAAAGAAAACGCCTGATGATGATGAGAAAGAAATTGAGCCTCATTTACCTAGACATAGCTTGCAGTGTTCTAAAGAAGAAAGTGGGACTCATTCCAAGTCCGGCGGTAACCAAGCTGGAAAAACCGGCAAGTTGCTGCCAGACTTGGAATGAATTGCCGCCTCTGTGATTGCCGGAATCACCAGGGCATTACAACCCCGGTGACCCGGTAATTCCGGAGGCGGAATTCCATAAATCCCCATTCCCATAGTACTCCATGGGGTTGGGGACAATGGAAACACTGGTTCCGTCTAAGACGCAGCCAGTGTTTCCATTTCCACCTGCAGGCGGGTGGTGTTACTACCGCCAGGCAAGACCTGGTGGGAGTGACACCACCCGCCCTGCAGAACGTGTAATCTGTGGGTCCAGAAACAACAGTGATGTGAGATTTACCACCACCGTTCGGTCCAGACTGGCAGGGTCGTAATGAGGGCCAGTGTGTGGCATTGCCTTTTCTGGGGAGGCCACCAGCCTCCGGAATTCTATTCCCCTTCGTCTGAGAGCAGACAAAGATCATTTAAGCTTTTGCAAGAACCTGAAAACCTGGCTATTTTGCAATATTAGATAGGGTTTCATTTACACTGCTATCGCTAAGACGTCTTTGGGTAAACCTGTGCTCTACAAAAAATGCTGAGTCAATCAATGAAAATCCCTAATCAATCAACTTTCAGGGCTTATTCCCAAGCGTATACATGGCCTCATTACGAGTTTGGCGGTAATCCGCCGGTGCTACAGGCAGTTTGCCACTGAACTCATAACAACGTTCAGCCACCTGATATTCCGGTGCCACCAGGACAAGTTCCAACCATTAAAACAAAGAATAGGCGTCCCCGACCACATGAACCCAGGGGAGAACCAAAATAATATGTACCAAGAGGGAAGAGGGGTTCACATGTATGCAACCGGAGAACAAATCGCCGGGATAAACTGCAACAAGCACAGGAGTCAAGTCGGGGGATAGATCAGGTCAAGGAAAGTAGAATTTCATCAATCTTTAATAGACACATATTCAATTATATCATACACAGTGCTGAAATTACAATAAAAGCAGCATAAAAACATACCATCAATACTCCACATTTCCTATTAAAGTGCATATTAGCTTGATAGTATTCCTAACATATTGGAATAAATACACTGGGAAAATTATAATGGTACTTTGAATTAACTAGAAAAAACAAAAAGGAAAAAATATTCAAAAAGAAAAAACCAAAAAGAAAAAGAAAAAGAAAAAACAGAAAAACAAGGGCACTCATCCAGGCAAGACTGAACACTCAGTATCTCCTGCGAGGTAAAAAAGTTGTCCCCTATTCAATCCAATAAATTGTTATGGGAAACAGACAAGTATAGTCGCGTCGTAGCTTAATAGAACAGAAGCAATACTTGTCTCCAATCTGACCATGATAGTCAACAACCAGTACCTCGTACAGCGACCGACCATTTCATGGGCTGTACTGGTATCATACACGGGTGGTTTCGACGACTAATTAGCACAGTCTAGGCAGTCTATCTCCTGCCCTAGCAGGAGAGAGAAGGCCTGACAGTCGTCTTCCTCAAGACAGGACAGATTAGATAATTTAGTAATACAATTTAAACATTTCATTTCTTCACATATCTCAAGGCACAAAGCACTTGGTTACAGGCAATATGGAAATAGTTTTAAAATTCTTCCATGCAGACATTTATCTTCATGTGGATCTTCCGTAATTCACAACGATGAGATACTTCTCCATCTTAGTGATACTCAAAACTTCAAATTGAAAAAAGAGCTTTTTTTTTTTTTTTTTTTGACTTCCGGGAACTAAGCCGAAGCCATTGGAGGAACTTACGCATTCAGCAGCAGTCAGTTGACTCTGACCTGCATAGCGGCTACAGCCTCATAGGAGGACTACATCGTAGATAGGATACGGACCGCATTGGGTCTCTAGATGGCCCCACCTTCTCGTGTCCTAGCAAATCCCGCATTGCACCTTTACAAGAATTCGGAGCTGTATTGTTTAGACCCATTCATATTCTGGAGGAGCTCTTTTTTCAATTTGAAGTTTTGAGTATCACTAAGATGGAGAAGTATCTCATCGTTGTGAATTACGGAAGATCCACATGAAGATAAATGTCTGCATGGAAGAATTTTAAAACTATTTCCATATTGCCTGTAACCAAGTGCTTTGTGCCTTGAGATATGTGAAGAAATGAAATGTTTAAATTGTATTACTAAATTATCTAATCTGTCCTGTCTTGAGGAAGACGACTGTCAGGCCTTCTCTCTCCTGCTAGGGCAGGAGATAGACTGCCTAGACTGTGCTAATTAGTCGTCGAAACCACCCGTGTATGATACCAGTACAGCCCATGAAATGGTCGGTCGCTGTACGAGGTACTGGTTGTTGACTATCATGGTCAGATTGGAGACAAGTATTGCTTCTGTTCTATTAAGCTACGACGCGACTATACTTGTCTGTTTCCCATAACAATTTATTGGATTGAATAGGGGACAACTTTTTTACCTCGCAGGAGATACTGAGTGTTCAGTCTTGCCTGGATGAGTGCCCTTGTTTTTCTGTTTTTTCTTTTTCTTTTTCTTTTTGGTTTTTTCTTTTTGAATATTTTTTCATTTTTGTTTTTTCTAGTTAATTCAAACTACCATTATAATTTTCCCAGTGTATTTATTCCAATATGTTAGGAATACTATCAAGCTAATATGCACTTTAATAGGAAATGTGGAGTATTGATGATATGTTTTTATGCTGCTTTTATTGTAATTTCAGCACTATGTATGATATAATTGAATATGTGTCTATTAAAGATTGATGAAATTCTACTTTCCTTGACCTGATCTATCCCCCGACTTGACTCCTGTGCTTGTTGCAGTTTATCCCGGCGATTTGTTCTCCGGTTGCATACATGTGAACCCCTCTTCCCTCTTGGTACATATTACCAGGACAAGTTCCGGCAGCCCAGGATGTCAGGCAGCGAAAAAGTATAAGTCCCCATTTCCGTGGAGTCCCATAGGACTCCATGGGAAGGGGGACACAGAAGCACCAACACTGGTACTAATGGTGCTGGTGCTTCTGTGAAAACCATGCCTGTAGGGTCTGGTGCCCCTGCATGTCAGACCTGCTGGGAGCAACGGTCCCTGCAGGAATACTTATATTCTGGTGGTCTGCAAAAGGTGCCGGTATGCTGCTATGGGCACCCTTATTTCCAGACCGCCATGCTTGTAATGAGGCCCAGATTCTTGGATCATTTGTGAACAAGGTTTCATATGGCTTAATTTGCATGCTCTACTGTGCAGGCACACAGCGACTGAGAGTGCATTGTTAGGGGGGATTTGAATCTCCAGTCCCACAGCACACTCCACTTGTCATTTCTATGAGTTGAGCAGTTTCACAGTAACAGTTGCAACGCACGCAATACAGCGCATCCTTCCTTGTTGGCAATGAAATTCTTTATTCCTTTTGCTCATTTTCGACTCTTGGTGCAATCATTAGTTTTATCTCCTACTGATTTTGGCAATTCTTTTTTGGTAGATTTTAGAAGTCTAACATTTGACGTGTGTTGGAATGTGATACATTTAAAATGTGTATCTGTGTTTTAACTGATGATTTGTAAAGGTTTTTCTTAAACCATAAACGATCAAAATAAATATAGATTGATATATTTTGGAAGGCCTTTCCCAATATTCAGGAGCTCATTGGAAAGCTGTTTTTCACTATTTGACAAGAGTAACTTTGGGTGCCACGTCATTTGATAGCATTGCCCTAGCTTGAAAAACCTTCATTGGCTTCCTTTAGAAGCAATAATCTCTTTCAAATTGATCTGATTTATTGGTCTAGTCCCATAAATCGTACAGAGAAATTGAAGCTCTCAGTAGGCTCCAGAGGTTTATGCAGCAGAGAATGTTTTTGACATGAGCTGACTAGGTTTTGATGGTCAGCCTTTCATGAGAGATCATTTTCCGGCACTGCAGTTACCTGGTGGATTGCTGTCCCACTGTAAATCTGTGTCTTTCCTGATTATTTGAAATTTAGGACTTTTTAAAATCTTGGCGGGTCATTCTGACCCTGGCGGTAGGGGGTTAACAACACCGGTAAGGATGCCGGTGCCGTTAACCCCCTACCGCCCTATTACGAGGTCCCTTAGCGGCTCCCATCAGGGCCGGCTGGTTTTACCAGCCGCACTTAGCGGGACTCGTTAAGGGACCATGGAGCAAATAACGGGCCCTCAATTTGCGGGCCCATTATTAGCTCCTTCCCCATTCCCATTGAGCCATATGGGGGCTCAAATGGGAATGGGGAATGGTTTTCGAAATGGGGACTTACTCGGTCCGCATAGGTCGGAATGTCCCGGTAAGTCCACATTCCGACTACCCGGACCCGGACCCAAGTTTGGAGGCAGCCATGGTGCTAACAGCACCATGGCTGTCTCCAAATCGGAATGACCCCCTTAGTTTTCGAATTCAGTATTTAAGTTCTTCTAATGGTCTGTTTTTTTTTGTATTTTTAGAATTGCATTTTACCCAGAACATTGCAAACATTTCTTTTTTGTATTGTCATAGTTTAGGAAATTGTTTCTCCTGGTTTTAGAAGGCTATATATTTTCTTATTGATGCTACCTTTTATCCGATTGTACTCCATGCTATGTTGCCATTAACCAGCTGTTGTTGAGCACCAGGACTCTTCACACAGTAAACAACATAGGCTTGTGTGGGGACACATATGCCAGAATCCATAGCTCCCAGTTCCTCTTCCTGCTCCCAGCCTTTATCAGTAAGTCAGTTTGTTTATTCGGATCAGTTCATACATCAAACACATAAAAACACAAATACAATACATATAAAAAATGACCATTTCATCTCACTTATGAAATACAGTGTCTGTGTTCCGAATCCTCGCCGAGTTCCTTAAAATCTAAAAATAATTATAAAACACACGACATAATCCAAAAAAAAAATATTTAAAGTGCACAGTCCATATTCCATAGATTATAACATTCTGTTTAATTTAATTGGCACAATATCCCCTTCGGTTGATACAATAGCTCTTTTCAGGAAGGATAATAGTGCCCAGGCTGTCAATACAGAATCAGCAGCGAAGAGAAAGAGCATTGCTGGCCTGTGAGAGTGAATGTTAGATGACCTAAGGATCGACAATAGAGTAGACCTTCTAACAATATTGTATGCTGGGCAAAACAATAGGAGGTGCTTCAGGTCCTCTTTATCTGCCCCACACACTGGGCATCCATTTTGCCGTTGTTTCCCTTAGCTGTAGGCACTCAAATCTGGCACGGGTGATCAGCCTATGATCTTCCCTTTTAGAACTCCAGAGGAGGTAAGGCTGGATCTCATTCACCCTGCTGATCATCGTGTATGCTCTATCCAAATTCGTGGCAAACGCCATAAAATCCCTTTTCTTTATCAGCATTTAACACTGCAGGGGAAAGGAGAAGTTGCAGACCCCTTACACAATCCATTGACATCCAGTATGCACCCTGTTGATTGTACCGACCCAGAACCACTGCTGCACCTCTCACATTCACCACAACAATACCTCCATCCACCTCCAGAGTATGCCCAGCCACTGGGTCCCCTTCACATTTCATCCCATTGCTACATTTCATCCTGGCTGTAGAGTTATGTGTGGACCCCAGGGCTTATGAACTTCCTGGTATCATTGCACGGCATGTTGCTCCCATTGGACACACTGCTCACTCCAGCTGCAGCGCTCAGGATAAGGGAGAGAACCGGCTCCTCAAGGGTGTCTTAGTGGGCTTGCACTGAGTGCCACTCCTCCGCAGATGAAGTATGCTCCAAGCTGGCACACCCAAGTCACACAAGCCACCCTCCACGGGAACAAGTAAGCAGCACGCCGGCTATTCTACATGATGGGTTTCAAGTAGGAATACCAGTAATCCCCCAACATGTTCTTCACACCATTCCATTGGTATTGGGTACCACTTAAAAAAAAAATAACGTTGGTTACTGCAATTAGTTATGATTTGCTAAGACTGTGTTTTTGTCTGGCTATGTCTGCCGAGATATATTTGGCAAAAATAACTCTGTTAATATTTAAAGTATGACCAAAGTATCTTTCAATGTCCCTTGATTCTGTAACTCAAGCTCTGTTCATTCAGAAACTAGATCTCACAAGCAGCTCAATTTCCCTCTACGAAATTGAACAGCACCGTTTAGCTCTTGCAGGTTGTGCACAAGGGCAAAGATGATGGGCCTCATTTCAAGTATGCTGGTCTGGAAATAAGGCTGACAGTAGCAACGTACCGGTACTTTTTATGGACTGCCATACTACAGCAATACCAATAGAGGCCACGGATCACCCTGCAGGCCTGACCTGCTGGGTTTTCAGGCCCCTACCAGCATGGTTGTCACGGTAGAGCTGGCACCATTAGCAACGGTGCCGGTGCTTCCGTGTCCCCATTTCCATGGAGTCCTATAGGACTCCATGGAAATGGGGAGTACCCATTACCGCCACCACTTGTGATATCCTCGTGGCACCAGAATATCAGGCGGTTGTAACAGTAATACGGGGTTGGCAGCAACCTGACGGTAGCACCTGCAGTTTACTGACACCCTCGTAATGAGGCCCATATGTGACTAAATGCTCCAAAATATAACAGGCTAAAAAAAGCTTGCTCATTAAACATACATCTAAAATACGAAGCAAATTCAATTTGAATGAAGAAACACACCGAATAGGGTATAAGGTGTTTTTATAGATAGGCTGGAGTTTGCAGAATTATATCACACCAGAGCTTCCGTAGCTACAATAAGGGGACATGACACTTGCTCCCTGTTAGAAAGAATGACATTTTGGTCCAAAAAATGGACTTTGTGGCTATTGTGACATATTGGTGTTAATAGCCTGAAGAGCGCTGCAATTCAGGTGCTAATGGTTTGCTCTGTAGCTGTGACTCTTGCATCAATAGGTTGGGAGTGGTCCGCTGCTTCCACCCATAGGTCATGAAACACACACTATAGAACAGTTGATGCACTATATAGGCCTGCACCATGAAGAAATTGGGCAGGAGAAAGTAGAAGGTGATTGGTGGAGCACCTAAATACCTGCTCCCTGCTTTTGGCGGCTTCACATTACCTTTCTCTTTGTGAAAAGCTAGCTCCTATGGCCTTGTTAAGAGTTTGGCGGTAATGATAATGTATGAGTGAATACCCTATGTTTTACCGCTCGGTCAAATTATGAGTTTTTCAAAAACTCAACAAATCTGCTTCCTTTTTGTGGCGGGAACGCCCGCTACATAAATGCGTTATTGCATGCAATAGCACTGCATGTGTAAATCCCACATGTAGTAACATGACATTTCCCCATTGACCCCTATGAGATTCCAAAATGGGGAATAACTGCATGACACTAAATTATAAAGCCCCTTTCATTACTGTATGCAGTTTGATGAGGTTGCTGGTATTACACAAGGATAAGTAAGGACAGGTTTGAGAAACAGCCACCTCTTCATTGCCTGAGTGAGAGATGCCTCTTTCTACATCATAATCTCTCATTGAAAAGGCAGATTCGGATCTGGTTAGTTGTGTATCACAAAAGGACACATCCCCCTGCAAAATGCGGTGAAAGGCCCTTGTGTTTCCGGCCACCCTCACACATACACAGGTGCGTTGCCAAGCGGGGACAGCTGTTTAGTGTGTAGGCTATGTGCTTGGTTGTGGGTCTGGCCACCTGTAAGAGAATTATTGTGCTTCCATATCAACATTATCAGCAGAGCAAGCTATGCTTCTGATGGCCCTGTGCACTACAGACAGAACTGCAGTAAAGCCCCTCCTACCTGTTCCACTGCTGGAGTTCATGCCTCGGTACATGCACAGAGGAGGGACCCCTTCTTTGCATGGGGGTGAGGTCATTCCAATGCTTGCGAGCAGATGCAGCTTTCTTAAATGCATTTCCTATGAGCGAATATGTGCCCGAGGAACGGCATCTACCTAGAAATAGAGAAAATCCATGGGGGGGGGATACCCTTCCCCACCCCACCCCTTAGTGGGGGCCTCTAGGCGGGTCGAAGGAATGACACAGACCTCTTCTAGAACCCTCGATCTGAGGCTGCATTAAGCGACTGCAAAACCATTCGGAAGCTTTTGGTGCGTGCTAGTGACGTCAGGGACATCAGTGCATAACCAGGCAGCATGGCTGATGCTGCAATTAACGGATTGGTACCAGTATACCCTCATTCTGGCATCTGGGGGGCATGAGGTCCTACTGAGAATGAAAAGAGAGGGACCCTCAGCTCTTCACCAATGGAAGACAGTGGACCCTCCAGTAGCCCCTCAGAGAGAGACAGTGGGCCTCATCACAAGTCCGGTGGTAACCGTGCCGGTAAAACCAGAAGGTTGCCACCAGGCTTGCACATTTTATCAGCGCCTGGCTTGACGGAAACACCAGGGGATTACAACCCTGGCATTCCGGGAAGTCAGGCACTGGTAATTGTAAATCCCCATTCCTGACCACGTATGCACCGGCACCGCCAGGTCTGACCCTGGAGTGCGGGACGGCACCTGCCCGCAGAGTCGTACTGCGCTGGTCCAGTAACAACAGTACTGGTAGCCTTACCGGCACCGTTCTTACTGGACCGGCATGGTTAGAATGATGCCCAGTCTCCACAGGATGCATCTTCTAAAGAGTCAGAGGCACTGTTTACTCATAGGGGGTGAGGGGTGGGGCTCCATGGACTGTGTGCCAGGCGTTGGGCATTACCACTGCACTTGGCACACACTAGCCTCTCTAAAACAATGTGCCAAGCGACCTGCGGCGTGGCATCCCATAACCTGAACATGGTATTGAGGCAGTTCATGACTTGCACTTGTTGCCACAGAGTAACTGAATGCAATCCTTTGCTATCATTGAAAAGCCCGACAGATAACCAGAGAAACACACGGCCAGTTCCAGGGGGCACAGGTAATGAATGCATCCTAGGTATGTGGCCCCTTTGGCACTGCCAATAGCCCGCCATATTCCGCAATCCACCTTCAAGTACATCCGCAGAATATGGACAACGTGGCCACGTCCGTGGTTCGTTTGCTTTCATATCATTAATGTCCACATAAAATAAACCATACAAAATGGCCCCATTCTTTGCTTTAAATATTTCTCAGAAAAATATGTGAGTCGGATTTTTGGAATTTTTCAAAGAGATCATGTGAGAGCAGCATGCAGAATTGGGAAATAGAAACATAGGGGTTCATAGGCAATGGAGTATTTTAAATCAACATTAGGGGGCCTCTACACCACCCCATATTACATTCTAAGGAAACAATTACAGTTGTGTGACAAGGCTTCTCCCTGGATTCTAACGCTCTTCTTTTAGCTCAAAATTATTGTGTTATACAAATATGTAGTTTCTATATTTTAAAATCATATATATATATATTAAGATACTTATATCGCACACACTACAAAATGTATTGTTATGATGCGCCTGTAATATTGCTGTATATGTCTGTAATGGACGTGTGCAATAGAATATGACTAGGCATCTGTAGGTTCTATGTTCTTACATCGTCTGTTTTCTTGTGGACGTCCCTACCCTATTACTTATTAACTATTCCCCACCTCCCACCCCATATATCACCTCAACCCCCTTCCCCATATTTATTGATGAGTTTTTTCGGCAACAAACGGTCAGAAAAAAATTAATCGGAGAAAAAAAAATGAGCGATGTACCAACGTTGTACCGACCTGTATTATTGTACTTGTAATATTGTATGCTCTTCTACTGGGCTTGTGCAATAGAAGGTGACCAGACACCTGTATTATTGTAGCTGTAATATTGTATACTCGTGTAATGGGCTTGTGCAATAGATTGTGACCAGGCACCTGTATTTTTATAGTTGTAATATTGTGTATACTCTTGTACAGGCTTGTGCAATAGATTGTGACCAGGCACCTGTATTTTCATAGTTGTAATATTGTGTATACTCTTGTACAGGCTTGTGCAATAGAATGTGACTAGGCACCTGTATTGTTGTAGTTGTAATATTGTATGCTCTTGTACTGGGTTTGTGCAATAGAATGTGACCAGGCACCTGTATTATTGTAGTTGTAAAGTTGCATACTCTTGTAATGGGCTTGTGCAATAGAATGTGACCAGGCACCTGTATTATTGTAGTTGTAAAGTTGCATACTCTTGTAATGGGCTTGTGCAATAGAATGTGACCAGGCACCTGTAATGTTGCTATATTGTTGGAAGAGACCAATCGCAGTAAACCTCTCTGAATATCGTTTGATAGCACTGGTTGTGAGATGGACACCCGCATGGGGGGGTCAGTAATGCCTGGTTACATTTGGTTAGGTGGAATCACATTCAGAGCTACTTAGGGGCAAAGTACACGGGGCACTGCAGTGCAGAATAATGTGGTGAGCTTGAGGATTATGGGATGTCTTGCTATTGAAAGCCTGGATTTGGAGCCTCAGTGTCAATGGCTTTGTTAAGAAGACAATGGGCCTAATTACGAGCATGGCGATAGCCGTGCCTGTATGGAAGGCACAGCTACCGCCATACTCGCTACCTGCACCGCCTACCGCGATTGGGCAATAACCGGCCCATTACGAGATGAATGGGCCAGTAATTCCCCATTCACGGGTGGTAGTATTGCCGGGCTTCCGATCCTCATTCTGCCACATTAGGCGAATGGGGGTGGGGAGCCTGGATGCGCCTGCCGCAATTATGAGTTCTGCTCGCAGGTGCCTCACTGCCCGCCAGGTAAGACCTGGCGGGCTGTCAGGAACCCACGAGCAGAACTCGTAATGCAGCGGGACGGTATGAACGATGCCGGTGCCTCACCGGCACCGTTCATAGCGTCACCGCCAGGGTCGTTATGAGGCCCAATGATCTGCACATGTTTCAGTTAATAATGCTGGAACTTAGTTGAGGCAATATGGCGGTGCCACCACACGTTGCAAAGTAGCAAAGTTTCTAGGTGTCCTGGCTCTGAGTTACATAATTTGTGTTGGTACAAAAACTGCATCAAAACTGAGAAATGTAACAGGTTGGTGCTCAACATTTGCACGTGTGTGTGTGGGCATTATAAACTGGATCTTGTGGTCCCTCCGTGCCACCCCATTCAAGAGAAGTTTTTGTTTTCTATTTACAAGGAGAATATTTGCATTGGGACCACTGCTACTTCACTGCTTGAGGAAGGCAGTCAGCGACTGAAAACCCCTTTGTAGTTATGTTCAATATATTGCAATTTACATTTCAGGGGGGCAAGCGAGGCATTTGGTAGAGGGTCAAAAAACACTCAGTGGCCCCCCAAAGGAAGGTTGTCCATGCCCTAGCAAAGAGACATACAGATGTGGCCGGCTTACAATTGCATGCCTCTAAAACTGTGCAGATCGGTCACAGGTTAAATAGGGAGGCCACAGGCCACACTATCCACTGGGACATTGCAGAGGGACGAATCATGGATTTTGTGCGCCGTGCAAAGTGACTTTTCACTGGTGCAAATTGACTTTGCAGTGCCAACAAACACCCTGATTCATGAAACAGTGCAAAGTGTCTTTTTGCTGTGCACAGTCAATTTACACTGTAAAAAGACACTGCACAGTTCCATGAATCAGGGTGTTTCTTGGCAGTGCAAAGTCAATTTGCACCAGTGAAAAAGGCACTGCACTGTGCCAAAAAAGTCAGAGCGCTTATCAATCAGGATTTTCTGCAGTTAATGCTTACATTCAAGGACTATTTTCATTACCAATTCCTTCACTAATAGAATGTTCCTGTATTAGTAACGCAATCCACAGTTATGTTTCTGAACTAGAATCATTGCTTGCAGCTTATTGCCTGCTATTACTTGCGTCACGGAATTAAGCAATATTATGTGTTGTGCATTACGGTGATTGCCACTAAAGCACGAGCAACTGCCCTCTCAAGTGCAAATCATCCACCCCTCCATTTTGAAATGCTGTCACAGGTGAAGCCAAATTCCTGGGCGGAATTCTAGCGTGCACCTTCCTTTGTCGCCTACTGCCAACTGCTGAAACCTACATTCAGCGCTTTTGGCGGACACTGACTGAAAGCCTGTAATTCCTGGGACTCTCTCTTTGAGTGGATGCATGCCGAGCTATGCTCTAGACATGGAGACGACTTAACAGAGTTTTCCACTTGGGTGTTAAAAGGACCAGGCGGGAGGTTGTGTTATCTCCGGTTTCAAGGAGAGTGTCTAAGTCGTGTCCCTTTAAAACAAAAATAAGAAAGGTGGGGGGGGGCAGCATTCAGAACTAACCGGCAGCAAATATTGCCCTCTGGTCTGGAAACAATATTTCAACCCTCTAGGCTCATAAATAGGCTCATAAACTACAAAGCAACGTGTTAATACTTCCTTTTAACATGAAGTGCTCTCAAGTTTCCTGTTGCCGTACTTGAGAAGGCCATCCCGACCTGGTGCTTCTTGGAATTCTGGGGATAGTAGTTTTCCTACATTTCAAATGGGAAAGAAGATACTACAAGTCCCACAATTCAAAGGGGAAAAATACATCACCGGATGAACTTCTCATGCATAGTAAGTAGAGACCTCCCCAACCCCCTGAAAACAAATAATGAAAAATAAATTCAAAAAAGTTGCATTGGTACATTTTACATGTTTCTCCCCTATCCTTCCCTCCGAGTTCCCCCCCATAACTCCAAACAGTTCTTACCAGAACCACCAATCTTATAGAAAAAAAAAGAAATAAGCTAACTGTTATGTTTGGTTTCATTTGTTTTATGTTCAGAAAAACATTGCAAATATTCATGCAAATCTCATGATTTTTCAGACTTTTAAAAAAGGAACCACCTGGTTAATTGTACGGTAATGTTGTTTGAACATTTTTCAGGCACTCAGCAATAAAAGGTATTCTTCTTTTTTCACAAAGCCTTCTGCTGTCTAGTTTTACAACACACAGGGCCTCATTACGAGCATTGAGGTAATCAAAAAAGGAAGGCGGAATGGTAATACCAGCATCGAGTACCGGTCCGGGCCATTACGAGCCGTAAAACCTTACATTACCGCCACTGCCTGTACCGTGCCCCTTCTTACCGGCATGCGCGCGTCCATGCGCCCATTGTGCCGGCAATACCAGGATGTCGCTAACTGGAGGACATCACAAGTAACGCAGGCATGCACCTACCGGCATCCTGAAGGCGGTAAATAGGGCCTGGACGATGGCGGTACTACAGGCATCGCGGATCACCCGTAAATAACAACCTGCTGTGTACCCAACTGCCACAGGTGCACACAATCACCACAGGTGGAGGCAATGGAGCCTGTCCCAGCACAAAAGGAGCACACCCACAAAGCACACCCCATCCTACACCAAAATGATCCCACTTGCTGTTGCAATCCTGGGGCTGGAGGACATGCCTGTACTGCCACACCAGCAACAACAACAACAACAACAACAACAACAACAGGCAGCACAGAGGAGACACAGGAGGAGAAGGAGGGTGAGAAAGGCCCAGCAAGTCCCACCAGTGCAGCCAGTGGTACTACGTAGGCAGCCACCAATCTCTCGCATCAGAGCCAGTCCATTCAACCTAACCCCTGTGCAGATCCACACCCTGTACCGGTTGGACCGGGACACCATCACCACCATAGTGGACATGGTACACAACGACATCGTCAGCCTGATAGAAATCCGCACTGCCATCCCCCCTCTACTGAAGGTAGTGTCTGTGCTCCACTTCCTGGCCACAGACCCCTACCAGTACACAGTGGGCCAGCTGCATGGCATATCATAACCTCTCTTTTCACGTATGCTGCCCCAAGTGCTGGATGCCCTCCTGAAGCACGCAAGCATCCACATATCCATACCACGGACTGGCCAGGAGCTCGCTGACACTAAAGTTGGCTTCCATGCACTGTCAGGCATGCCTAATTGAGTTGGTGCCCTCGACTGCACCCATGTAGAATTGGTGGTCCCTCATGCCATTGAGGTGGTGTACAACAATCGTAAGCAATACCACTCCATCAATGTGCAGATGGTATGTGACTCCAGCAAGATCACACATTGTTGTGCCCGATATCCCGGATCCACACATGATGCCATGGTGCTGCGTAACTCCTCGCTACCCCACTGCATGGCGCGACATGCTGGACGACGTGCCTGGCTGCTCGGTAAATTGCCTGACAGGCCCATGGCAGTGCAGTGGGAGGGGGTGATATTGGGGGGGAGTGCATACTCCACCTGGGTGAGATTGGGGGGGATGCATACTCCACCTGGGTGAGATTGGGGGGGGCATGCATACTCCACCTGGGTGAGATTGGGGGCGGATGCATACTCCACCTGGGTGAGATTGGGTGGTGAGTGGACAATGCACATATAGCTAAACACTGTTGCCCTGAACATCCCATCTGAACATGACACATCAATGCCATACATAAGACCGATGCTGTACAGCAATGACAATATGCCAGACGTACAAGCAGGCCACCATGGGAATGTCAAGCGATGGATGACAAAACATGATTACACCTGTGGCAATGCCGCTAGTTGGAATACATACAGAGTACTATACATCGCCAATATGGGTGGGAAAACATTGTTCCGCATCCACAGTTCATCTGCATCAGCATGTGAGTGAACACCCTGCATCATCTGGACAATGGAATCCACACCAGCAGACCATAGTACAGCACACATTTCATCAAATGAACCTGTGTGTATACATCCAGGGGCATGTGCATGTCAACACCAAATAGCTGCAGCCATGGCAGTGATTTCTAACCGTGTCAGGTCAGATATTGACTTACACATAGCTCATAGTGCTCCCATGCAGGTGATGGTGGCTATCCCTTGAAGCCATGGCTACTTACCCCTGTACGGAACTCGCAGAACAGGCAAGAAGAGGAGTACAATCGGGTTCATACCTGTACCCGTGTTGTGATTGAGTAGACCTTTGGCCTGTTGAAGGCACGGTTCCGCTGCATCAGCATGTCTGGTGGAGCACTACTTTACGGGCCTGAGAAGGTGGGAAAGACCACCATGGTCTGTGCCATTCTGCACAACATGTGCATCCGGCGAAACGTACCACTGCCACCTGACATTGACATGCATGCACAGTAAAGTAGTGCTCCAACAGACATGCTTATGCAGCGGAACCGTGCCTTCAACAGGCCAAAGGTCTACTCAATCACAACACGGGTACGGTTATGAACCCAATTGTACTCCTCTTCTCACCTGTGAGGATGATGATGATAGAGGAGATGCAGCACCCCTGCCAGTTCGCGATGCACAAGATGGCTATGCTCTGCGCCAATCACTGATTGACGATTTCTTCTGAACCACAGGGATGCTGATGGTTCTGTGTTACACTGGGCACTGGGATCGTGTGCATATGGACACAGGGTGTGTGGAGAGTTGGGCACTGTGCGCTGTCATGAATTGAATAAACACACACAAAATGAACAATGTCCAGTCATGATATGATTTTGAACACAACGGGTGTATTGGATATTTAACATTATTGTGCTTGAACCCTCCACCTCACACACATCCTCCCGCGACCCCCCACCACCAACACCCCCAACACCACCTCCCCCCACCCCCCAAGACCCCCAACACCATCCCCCAAAGCCCCCAAAACCCCCTACCCTCCAACACCCCATACCCCCCAAACTCCCCCAACACCACCTCCCCTCTCCCCCCCAAAACCCCCAACACCACCCCCCCCCTCACCCATTGTCATCCCACACATGATGTGCCAATCATGATTTTCCCCAGATGGCAGTTAGCACATGCAGGGTTGACCTGCTAGTTGCGGTCTCTCTTTGGGTCGGGGGGCAGCATGTCCGTGTGGCATGCGCTGTGCCTGGTCATGCGCACACGGCTTGCGGGAGTTGAGCTGGCAGGTGTGGTGGATGCAGTAGAGGTGGATGCCTGCGCGACTGTCAGTGCAGGTTGTTGCTGCTGCAAATATTCAACAATCCTGCCAAGGACCTGTGTTACTGCAGCTAAACTGTCTTGGATGACTATGGTGTTGGTGTTCATGGCTATGATGTTAGCTGCATTTGCTTCGCGTATCTCACGGCAGGTCAGTTCCCCCTCCACCACATACTGCTGGACCAGCTCGATCATGCTATCCTGGCGGGCCTCAACCCTCGTCAAGCAAGCCTCCATGTTAGTGGTGGCTGTGGAGGTGGACGGTGCAATGGCAGGGTGGGCCAATGCTGGACTGCCTTCTGATGAGGACGACAGATGTGGACTCCCCAGTACTACGGCATGTCCTTGCATGGGGCTGACTGGTGTGCCCTGTGTGGAGTGCAGGGGGGTGGGCTGGGGGCTCGAGGTATGAGGACATAACACATGGAGGTTGTTGTCCATGTCTAAATATTCCTCGTTGTGGCCCTCCACATCGCTGAGGGGGGCAGTGGCAGCTACCTCTCCTATGGAACTGGTGGCAGCAGACTGCGTGCCATCACCCTCTGCCTCTGCATCTGGAGGATGTTGTGGCCCTTGGGACAGGCTCCTGGCCTTCACTTTATGCATCTGTGCCTGTGGGGGAAGAAGAGATGCAGGGCATCAGTGATGGTGGTACGTGCAAGATGCATGATTTGGTGCTGTTCAGTAGTTCACATTTCATGCATTGCATTCTTGTAGGTGTGGTGCACAGGGTTCTTGCAATGGGGGGCCATATTGGCATACGTCATGGACTCTCCTTTCTGGACTGATCTGTACTATGTGGCATACCGTTGTATTGCAGTTTGCGTGATGTGTGACATGTGATTTCTTCCTGTGTGTTGGGTGTCTGTTGGTAATGGGATTGGCACGCAGCATGCATATCATTGTGACTGGACATGGATCTGTATATGTGTGTATGATGGGCCATGCATTGACTTGGTTCACTTTCACATCTGTTGTGCTACGTCATGCTTTGGTTCTCTGTGTTTTGTGGGGACACTCACCTCCATCTGCCGATGACTGCCCACCCATCTCCATGTCTCCGAAGCCCTCGATAGATTCCATATTGATCGTGGTGCTACATGTCTCCTCCCATCATGACAGTTTGGTGGGTGAGTAGTCCCCGCCGCCTGTTGCTATGGCCTCCCTGTGGTTGACAGACAGTATGTTGCGTACCCGGAGACGTCGATCGTCCCTTTTTTTGCAATCCTTCACCGTGCGGGTGGTGGTGCCAACCATAGTCACCTTCCTAGCCAGCCCCTGCCATATTTATTTTTTGCGCAGTTAGGCTGCGCGTTTTAGGTCATTAGCAAAGACCTCATGGGCATGGGCTACCAGCATGTCTGCTAGCTGGTAGCCGCTAGCATATTCAGCTCCTCGTCCGAGAAGCGCTTCTTGCGCATGCGGAGGCTGAACTTCTGAGTAGCCTTGGACATTATTGCTTGATTGGGCTGCTCTCCACTCTATACCATTGCTGTGTTTGGAGGATTGCAATGGATTGTGTTTTTTAAAATGGCCGCCGGCACATTTCCCGTTCCGGCGCAATGGCGTTTCTTCCAGGTCCGGTATTACAAACCCGGTATTTCCATGATGGTATTAAGGGGTTGCTCCTGGGCGGAGGCGGTATCAGCGGCTTCCGTGATGGCGCTATCAGGGGATTGGGGGGTCTTTAGCGGCAGGTTGGTGCAGCCATTACTGGCATGGTCATTCGCGCGTGCTCGCGCTCCAGTAATCAGCCGCTATTTGCGGTGTCGAGGGAACACGGACGCGCTAATAACATCATGCCGGTAATGACTGTGTTTTTACCGCGATTGTCCTGATGAGGCCCACTGTTAACATTGTAGGTGACATTAATGTCAACACCAGTTAGGATAGCTTGTGAAAAAACTGAGATAAACTCTTGAAATTCATTGATAAAACTTAAGTAAATAACAGTTAATGTAGAACAATTCAATTCCACAAAAATTCAGTGACGTTTTGTTTAGTTAAAGTGACACTAAGCTGCCCTTTTAATGCTGCAAAATCCGAGAAATTCAGTAGTTTTTATATCTGTCTTACTTTAGCTCTTACTGCCCACCCCCATTGCCAGCTCAAGGCCACAATGCTATCATATCACATATGACACTGCTTATGACACAAAGTATGACATTATCAATGACATTAGTGAAAACTAGAGCACATCACATAACTTATGAAATCACTTATGCAATCATCCATGACATCACTGGAAACCAAGTTCTAAAGTGAAGAATTCATGTTGTAGATATCTGTCCTGGTTGGACTGAGTAGCTATTTGTATTATATTACTGAATATTTAATATTCATCAGAATATCAAACAGTTTGTCAAGTACGCAAAATAAGTAATGGTCCAAACTTGAAAATTGATCTTTAGAAAACAATAATCCTATACTTTAGATAGATGTTCCCATGTTTTCCTTATTTTAATCAACATTATCAACTTAATTTATAGAACTCGATGCAGAAAAGAACACATTAAAAAAACCAGGAACGAAATGAAGTAGGATGTCTATGCAAAACCAGTGCTATTCAAAGTGGCAGGCTTCATTAATGTAAAGTGCTAGGTTACAACGAACAAAATGGACACCACATTTTGTAATTCCTGTTGAAAGGTAGCTTAGTTAGAAATTGACTGTGCCTTTTGGGAACAGACTCAGGAGAATGCACACATTATAACAGGGTTATTTCTTAACCTGTTTCACCTTAACTGCCTATAAATTACAGTGGTTCACTTAAAAGAATTGTTTACATACATGTGATGTGCTAATTACAATGCAAAACCTAACACTGACATTCACTGGCTATCGGTTGGCTAATGCGCCTGTAACTTGCCCCCACCATTCAACGCTCAGGATAGGCACGTAATCAGCCCTGCACACGATCTAGATAACTGGTTTTATTTGTCTTAAGGCAAGAAATGAAAAGAAATTGCAATAGAGATTGTAAATTGCATAGATTAGAATCCAGACTTATCATTGAATTTAATACTAAAAAACACTTTGGGCATAATTCGGATGAAGAGTTAGCAGTCCATTTGCTAGGCAATTAATTAACAGTTTAATGGTGTTCCTTTGTATTGGAAAACAATTGTGCCAACTCTTCCCCCTTTTTCCCGTTTTGTGAATGAACTGGTCTAACTGTGTGTAATAAGTCCCATATATGGTACACAAGGAAATGAAAATTGTGAGTTATCAGAGAGATGGTACTTAAATGATGGTTTCATTCTGGTATATTGTGATATCAAATGTTTACAGTTGAATGCACTTGTTTGACCTTAATGCACTTAAGCCCATTGGGGTATTACATTTCTTGCACTTTAGCTAGTATTGATATACAAATGTGCACATATGCACTCTGCACTATGATGCACTTTAGCCCGATTGGACATATTGTGGTCATAGGATATCTAGCACAGAATATTTTACATTATGTTTTTAAACTGCCTTGCTACACTCTGACAGGTCGCAAAGACATTTTAATAACTGTGTGCTTATTTTAAGTAGAGCATGAATGTGATATATTTGTAAGTGATTTCAATGCAGCACTCCAACTAAGTCAATGCCTAGTATGGGATGCCCAATGGAAACCCTTATTTATATATTTGTATGTCAAAAGTTCTTTTAATTCTGGATGATGAACCCTTATATAACGCCCCTCTCTTTGAATTCCCCCGGTCTCACTGAACCAAGAAATAAGTTTGTTTTGCAAATTAAAAGATTTATTTGAAGAATTGAACAATATATAGATCACACTTTTATAAATATGGATAATATCTGAATATCACACTTATGGATATGAACAATGATCGGCAATGGGTAATATGACAATATCAACAATCTCTTTAATCAATTATGAGTAGGAATAGGAAGAATAATGTAGCAGAGAATAACTTTGTTTGGTTCAAGGAAATGCAATGATAGGAAAGAATGCAATACAGAAGGAAACTTGATATGAATTAAACCAAAGACAATATAATCACTCTTTCCCCCTATTGTTACTCACCCCCCCAATATGCAATATGAAGAGATGAATGAGGGCACACAGGTATCAGGAATAACAATAAACAATTGCAGTTTCAATCCCGATTCCCCCCAGCAAGCTTAGAGAGAACAGTAATGATTTTAAAACAGGTCAATTGCTTTTAAATGTAATATGAATTGAATGGAAAAATGCTAAAAATGACTTTAATTCGCTAAATGGGATTCAGAACTAGTGAGAGTTGCTTTGGATTGGGTCAGGTAAACACTAGCAATGATTATAGAATGATTGGCAGAGGGGAAACGAAATACAGAAGTTGAAATCAAGAAATAGCTGATTTTACATGTGGTGAAATTGAGCCAAATGCAAATTCGCTGCAACTTTTCCGCGTGCGAGAAACGCGATTACGGAAGAACGATAAGGAATGTCGTCTTGGGTTCTTCCGGAAGCTGAGAATGTCAGCTTCAAAATGACACTTAAATTTCCTAGCACGTACGGTTCAAATGTTACAGAGGTTTTAATAAAGGTCGATTTTTCTCAAACGGAGTCAAGATTTCAAATGAAATTGCGCTTTGAATTACAAACAGGTTAGCTTACACTAACAATTATCACAGGATTAGATGGATGAGAAAGGATTCAGAATGAACAAAAGAGATTCTACAATGCAGTTTGGATATGTTGGAATGGGTTGGATGGATCACTTTAAACTAAGATATGACTATGGACAGTTCTACGCTAAATACTCACAACTCTGGTTTAAAATGGACCCGTCAAAGATCTGGTCAAGGGTTGGCCTGGACTTCGCCCGCCACTGGACAGGTCTCAGGTGCTTGGTTCTGCTCTCAGCACTCTGGTCTCTGCGCGGCCTCTTGGACTGGATCTGATGGGTTCTGTGTTACAGCTCTGCTGGACTGATCTGGATCTTGGGTTCTAGCAAAGGTTGTTGGACAGAAGCCCCAACCATCTCAGACTGTAACGCTCACCTGATTCCCGTAGAGGCGCCGGTCTTGACTGGGCGTATACCGTATCTTCAAAGGTGATGTGTAACACACGGCTGGCTCTTTGGGCTGGACCTCTGTGCACTGTATGTCTGACTCGAAGGGTAAGATGTCTGCAGATAGAAAATATGGGATTAAGGAACTGGGTTATTGAATGTCTCTCTCTTCTTCCCTTTCTCTTCTCCTGTAGAACCCCAAAGGTTAACGCTCTCACCTTAGGTAAGTGAACGCCGTGCTCTCCATCTGCCTCGGGGCAGGGTGCTGTAACCAGTTTCTTCACTGGATAAGGGGAGCAGGCCTCTTGACTTCAGAGGACTGCTGTCCGTCGTTTACTGCACGAACGGTAAGTTTCGAGTAATTCTAATGTCTTTAAAGTCTTTAGTAATGATGTTTCTTGTTTTGCAGGGTTCCGGCGATGGCGGGTGACGGGCTGAAGTGAGTTGAAGATGGAGCCCGTGTGATGAATAGAAGCGCCTGGAAGCACGTAAGTAAGCGCTTGTTGCCTGCTTCACGATGCGCTCTAACTGTCTTTTTATTTTGCAGGTACAAGTTCGGAGCGGCTGCAGGGTGCCGGAATACCCACTGGGTTAGATGTGGAAAGGAGTAATGGCACGTGAGTATTAAAGTTCCCCAATGTCTTTAAACGCACCTTGTTTTGTCTTTCAGATGCGGGATGCAGCGCCGAAGGCCTCCGGAGCGTGCGAAGAGTTGGTAAGCTTTTGTCTTTCAGATGCCGGAATGCAGTGTGAAGACCTCCGGAGCGCACGAAGAGTAGGTAAGCCTTTGTCTTTCAGATGCCGGAATGCAGCGCGAGGCGTTGGTGACAGCCGATGGACCAGGTAAGTGAAGAGCTGTCACTGAAGACCGTAATGCTAACCTGTTCTTTCTTGTCTTTATAGGTGTTGCTGAAGACTGGATTAAGGATGGTAAGCCTTTTTCCTTAGGCCCAGGATCAGATGCAGAAGACACGATGAGCGTTCTGCTGCAGAGGATGCAGAATAACGCAAAGCAAGATTCATCCATCGGGTGTGGTTTAAATAGCCTCCTGTCGTGCTTAGGTGTCTCCTTCCACAGCCACGCCTAGGTAAGAAAAGAGTTCCTGCTTTCCAGAAGAGTTCCAGTGTTCTGAATCTAGGGAGTGGCTCCTGCCCCACCCAACAGGAAAAGTAGTTCCAAACAGAAGAGGATCAGAGGCTCAACTGGCAGGCAAGTAAGCAGCATGGTCTGCTGCAGGTAAGTCCACCCAAGCATTATGAGCCCGGCGCTTCCAGCGCTGGGACTGGGCATATTTATGAGCCTGGTGCCACTGGCGCCAGGACTGGGTCCAAAAGGTCCCAATTGGGGCTGGTTGGCACTCGGAACCTGGGTTATGAATCTGCTTCCAAGGGAGTTGGGAAAACCCTGACCTTTTGGAAGCAGAGATCATGACACAGACAGGCTGTTGAATGGGTTAGGCCCCATGGAAGTTTAGGGGTTAAATCAGGTTGCTAGATTTTAACAGCCTGCTGAAAAGGGTTCAGCTTTTTGGGTTAGGCCTCTGCTTCAGTGTTCTGGAGTCTGGTTCTAGAGATGGGTTCTTCCTGCAGAGCGCTTCGCCGGTGGATCAGTGATGAGTGAAAATGTGTGTCCTTTGCCTGTCCTCAGCAGTCCCTATTTTCCAAAGTAGGTGGGGAGGCTGAATATACAATGCCCAAGGATCTGATAGGTCAGAGAATTCCCCCTCTCCTGATTGGAGAAAGAAACAGTGTGTCATGATGTGTCATCATGTGTTAGAGTGACACTGTGTTTAGGGTCCAGAAGAAATCCCTCCCCTTGGTTCTTACTGAGAAAATCTATTTTCCAAAAAACATATTTTCGATATGCACAACTTGTTAATAATACATAATTACATGACAGATTGACTAGGGTACGTTTCTGTCAAAATCTTATCTTCCTACGAGTTTTGGTTCATAAATGATAATTTTTTGCGCTTTTGGTTGGTTACACATTTTCGGATCTGGACAATTTTTTTACACATACATGCACATACCATCTGGGCATATTCTTGTAATTTTTCATGCCCCTAACATAATCACAATTGCTAGAATATGAACTTTTTTGTGTGGTTCAGTCTCTGAATGTTGCACAGATTCCAGATTAGTTTTAAACTGTGAGCGAATCTTTCATTTTAACAACCTATAAATTTCATATTTCTATCAGTTCAGTACAATTTGCTATAAGTCTTTTTCTAAAACATACAGTTACTTCATTTTCCAATCTACATTTTCAGCCTGGCCCGCCTCCAAAGCTTGGCTGAGTCAAAGAGTCACATGGCTTCTTCCTGCCAGGGCAGTTGTTGTCAGTCACACCCGAATTAGGATTTTCTATTCAGTTCAAGGAACCCATTGTCTCTTTCCCAGATCAGCAGAGAAACAGGCCAAAGTGCCTCTCCTCCCCTTATTAGCATTCAAATGAAATTTCCTGTCCTTTTGGTGAGAAGCAAAAGGGTGGTATGTTCTCAGGGGAAGAAAGCCTCTTTGAAGTTTTAGCTGAATCACGTTACCTTATGGTCAATTTGGCATTGTTCCTTGTGATAAATTACAGTTTCAAATTTAAAATAAGCAAACATATCTTCAATTCCAGTCTTTTTTTTCAACATGAAAATCAATGTGTGGCACCCTATATTGCATTTGATGGAAATCCCTTCTTTGGCATATTTAGTTTTTGAGACACAAAGTTCTCCTGTCAGAGATCGCTAGTGTCTGACAGAGGCGAGCAACGGTATTGCACCTGTTTTTGACAGATTTCTTCCTAGCAACCATCTTCAAAAGTGGGTTTTGTTCTGATAAGTGTACTTCTGTGAACATGGTATTTATGTGGATTCTTGAAGTAGAATGATGTTTAACACCCGACAAGGAGGTTGGGTCTTTTGGGTGGTTTGTTAGCCATAATTTTTGCAAATTTGACAACCAAGAAAAACGGATTTCCAAACAGCTCTGTGTTTATTTTGCAGTCATTTTGCTTTCCAGCGGCCATTCTGATGTTCCTGATGCAAGCAATGCACAGTAATGTTCCAGGGCCTGGACTAGTGGGTTGAAACATCCCACAAGCCCCCCCTCTTGCGATTTGGCGTTGATCTTCCATCAATGGAAATTCGCAAGACTTGGATATCAGCCTCATCTCTTCTGATTCCACCAATGGCAACGTTCCTCATCTTTTCCTCCATCAGGGGTGGATCGATCGGTTCTCCTCGCCAGTCCTGATGTGAGTATTGAGCGATACTCCGGGCCCCTCAGATCTTTGCTCCCGGTCCCCGGGTAGTCATCCTTGGTTTCCGTCTCCATGGTTCATCAATCCTAGGATGAACAAAGCAAAAACATATTCCTAGACATTTCCCCACCACTATTAATGTATTGGAGCAGACACATACATTTGATAATCAGGACATATTTTTATTATTGTATTTTATAGGCTATATATGGAATATTTTATAGTTGGAAATTTATGGATCTGGAGTGGCCCCTCTGGGGTTCCAGCAGACTCCTCCAGTTGCTGCAGAGTGTGCCTAGGATGTCAGCACTTTAGTTGGTTAATATGGACCCACTTATCTTCCCCCCCTGCCAAACTGCCATTGGGGTTGCGGATTTTGTAGGCGACTGGTGAGATTTTGTCTACAATTTCAAAAGGACCCCTCCAGGTAGGCAAACATGTGCACTGATTGGCCTGTTTCCTTTGGAAATTGTACAAGTAGACCTGGTCTGCTACATTGTATTCTTTTCTGGTAGTCTTCAAGTCATAGTGGGTCTTCATGCTGTATGCTGATCTTTCTAGATTTTTCTGAGCATAGGCAAAAGCATGTTGAAGGTGTTCTCTTAGATTTTCAACATACTCATGGTTTGTGGAGACATTGATCAATGTCTGCTCTTGTGTTCTGTAGAGCAGATGCTGGGGAAGCACCATCCTACGTCCAGTCATCAGCTCAAACGGTGACATTTTAGTTGCAGATGAAGGGGTAGATCTGATGGCCATTAGGACAAGAGGTAATCGAATATCCCAACTTGGCCCAGAATCTGCCACAAACATTTTTAATATGCTCACAATGGTTCTGTTGTATTTCTCGACTGCACCACTAGAGGCTGTCAGGTAAGCAATGTGTAGCTTCCTTTTAAGCCCAAGTATCTCCCACATCTTTGTCATTATTTTGCTGGTGAGATGGCTACCTCTGTCTGACTCGATCCTTTGAGGTAGTCCAAAACGCGAAAAGATGTGGTTGATCATCAGGGCAGTTGCTGTTTCTGCCTTGCAGTTTGGGGCCGAGAGACATTCCACCCATTTAGTAAACAAGCATGTCACGGTCAACATGTACTTGTTTCCCCTAGAGGAGCGAATCACGGGCCCGATAAAACCGACTTGCAAATCTGACCATGGCAGTGTCATCCCCCTCTTTTGGAGAGGCACACAGTGTGTGAGGGATGTTGGCTGCAATTGTGCACACACAAGACACCCCTTCAAGTATTGGTCGAGGTCCTGCCCCATGTGTGGCCAGTATGCAACCTCTCTTAAGATTTCAATTGTTGTATGAAACCCCCTATGACCGGCTGTGGCAGCATCATGGGCGTGACTTAACATCAGGCTTTGGAATGAGATAGGGACCACCCACTGATCATGGGCAGCTAGGGATCTCCTGACCAACAAACCGTCTTGGATTCGGAACATTCTTGGACATTTCATCAACACTCTGAGGTCCTCTTTCCCAATGTAATCGGTATCCGTCAGCGGAAAGTTCTCAGGGTCCTCAATGTGTTGATAAAACTTACCAATTATTTGATCCCCTTTTTGAGCCATAATCAAATCAGCATCTGGGGTCTCCTTACTCCATTGTGCAGTTGAGAGTTCATTGTGAGCATTTGTCTGGGACCTAGTGATAGCAGTGACCTGGATTTCCCCCAACAGGGCCTCAATCTCAATTAGATCCCCTTGGATGGCTCAGGTTTTGGCCAGCTGATCAGCTAAGTCATTTCCAGTTTTGTCTGGTCCCTCTACTTTAGAATGACTCTTGATCTTTTTCCAGTAGATGGTCATCCCATTCGAGGTGACAAGATCATCAATATTTTGAATTAATTTCCCATGTTGCAAGGGTTTGTTATTAGCACATCACATGCCTCTGGTTTTCCAGTTAACCAGGTGCTCCACGAACCTGTTCCGTACATAATCTGAATCTGTGATTATGAAAGGGTTGTGGAGTTGATGTTGGACAGCAGTGAGGATGGCTTGATGCACAGCCATCAACTCTGCCACTTGACTACTCCGGGCCCAATCTTGTACTCCGCGGAGGGTTCTGGGATCTCATTCACCCATGCATTCCCTATGCCGGCCACAAGTTCTTTTTTCCCGTTGTTGTCAACATGGTAAGAGCATCCATCCACATAGAGAGTGGGCATTCCCTCACACTTGTCTTCTTCAAAGACTTTGTGTGGGGAATTGAGGTATGCCTCCATGTTGTCCTTGATTTTTAGACTCTCGTCCTCGAGACAATTTTCTCTGACACGATCATGCAAGTTAGCCAGACCTTGCGCAAGGAGACTCTTCTTGTTTTGGCCATATCTGACCTCCACAGGAAAGCCTTGCATTGACAGAATCCAGGAAGTGATTTGGGAATTACTCACATTTCCGGCCCAGATTCTGTCACTTTGGAGATATTGCAGAGGCTGGTGTGGAGTCTCCACTATGATGTGTTCCCCCTCGATAAATGAGCGGTAATTCTTCAATGCCCACACCATCGCTAGAAGTGCCTTCTCACATTCGTTGAATTTTTCCTCCACAGAGGATAAAGTTTTACTCGCATAGGAGATACTTTATTCACCTTGTCATGCTTTTGGTATAATACTGCGGTCAAGCATGTATTAGATAACCCTGTTTCCAAGAAGAACTCCTGGTTTCTGACAGGGTAAGCTAGGCAAGGCGATTGTGAGAGGCATCTTTTGAGTTGTCTTACTGCCTCGGCTTGTTCTGGACCCCATTCCCACTTGACCCCCCCCTTCAAAAGATGAATCAGGGGTCTTGTGATCTCTGCGTAGCCCTCAATGAACTTTCTACTATAATTAGTCAGTCCAAGGAGGCTCCTTAGTTCCCGCAGAGTTGTGGGGTCTTTCAATTTCTGGAGTGCTTCCACTTTCTTTTCCTAGGGACAGAGACCCTGAGGAGTAATCTCATGCCCCAAGAAATTTACACAAGTTCTACACCACTGTGCCTTTTGAAAGGAATGTTTTGCTCCGGCGGCCCTCAACTGTGTCAGAACATAACGGATCTCCGCTATGTGTTCCTCCACAGTTGAGCTTTTGATGAGAACATCATCTACATAGGCCAGGTTACCCCTCTCACCCAGGTCGGGCATGGCCTTATATAGGAAAATGTTGAATTAATTGCCGGAGTTGATGTATCCGAAGGGAGTCTGGGTCCATGTGTACTGCAGTCCCCCAAAGGTAAAGGCCAGCTTGAATTGGTCCTCCCTACTGACAGGTACAGTCCAGTATCCATTGGTCAGGTCTATTGCAGTGAATACCTGTGACCCTTGGATCTGGGCCAGCCCTTGGTCAATGTAGGGAAGAGGCCATCGGGAAGTATGGACCCGTTTTTTGAGCTCCCTAAGGTCAGCGCAGAGTCTCCACTGACCGTTTGGCTTCAATATCCCCAGCACCGGATTATTGAAGGTACTGTGGACTGGACGGATTATCCCACGGGACTCAAGGTTCTTAATTATTTCAGTAAGGTACTCCATTAATGCGAGATGCAAGCGATATTGCTTTGCAAATACTGGAGTCATGCCAGTGTCCGTGGGGATTGTTTTTGTGTGGATGTCAGTGCGACCACAGTTATATGAGTCCACCGCAAAGAGATCTTGAAAATCCAAGAAAACTTGTTTCAACTTTTGCTTCTGCTCTAGAGTCTCATAGGCATCAGCTAGGTTGACTCTCTCTTCAACCATCTGCCTGAAGCCTGGAATGATGCCTGGTTTTGCTATCTCAGCGGCCTCCTCCAGCTGGGTGGAGAAGTCACTGGTCAGAGTGCTGATTTGGACTGGTGGCTTCAGGTGGGAAAGGCAGCCCTCCTGGACCTGGAAAATCACCTCATCTCTCCTGGAGTCACAAGTCATCTCCTCCTTACCGTAAGGGCAGGAAGTGTACACCAGGAAGTTCCCCCCCTCCTGTGTGAAGATCCTGTCTGGTGTTGTGTTGTCATCACTGTTACTGTCAAAACAGTCCTTGGGGATTGGTCCTAACAGTTAATTGCCTAAATCAATGTAAAAATGTTGGTCATCAACCGCCATTCCAATAATGGTGCCTGTGGCTAGAGTGATGCTCTTTAAGTCACTGTTATCCACCTCTATTGGAATGGTGTCATGTTCTATATTGACTAGTGGTGTTGGGTTTACCCCCAACCCTTGCTGTTGGAGAGAAGCATTTAGATGAATATAGGCATCAGGGTTTTTCAATTTCTGTCCTCTTTTAATTTTCACTTCCAGGGAGAATTGTCGGGTCCTTTCTGTGATGGTGACTTCCTCTCCAATCTGAATTTCAACTGCATAAGGCAGCTATTGTGCTGACATAAATGCTTTCTCTGGGTCATCAAAGCCCATGGGATTATCCGCTAATCGGGACCAAGCTTTGAAGTTTATTAGATCCAAACTAATGGTAAAGGGATTGAGAATGTCACTGACTAAGTAGAATGCGGAAGTGACGTCTCGCACGACCCAACAATTATGGACTATGCTCTTGTTACCTATGGAGATTTTGAGCATACACATGCTTGGCAGGGGATGTTTGGAATGGGTGTTTCCAGATCCATTTCCCATTTGTCTATGAGTCTAAATGTGGGAATGGCTGGATCTTTTGGGAGTTGGCGGAACATGGCTTCGCTGATGAAGCTCTTACCGTTGTTCACACACACTTGGACGAGAACAGAGTCCTTCCCTCCATTTAACTGAACAGGGATGAACAACTGTTCTCCAATTTGCTGAATATCAGCCATTCTCTGAGCTGATTTCTCATCTTTCTGGACTATAGGAGTGGGAATGTCTGATTGTGGATTGGTAAAGAATTTCAGAGTGTTTCCTTCCAGTGTGGAATGCCACCTTAAACGGGAAGGAAGGTTGATTTTCAGAAATAGAGAGGACCCCCCATCACCAGTCTGTTGTCCTACGGCTATTACTGTCACGTCTGGAATTTGGTTGTTCTGGAAGTGAAATTCTACTTGGTCAGATTTTTGTTCAACCATGTGGCAGGTGCCGTTTAAACTAACATGGTTGGCTAGTCTGGGTCCAGAGGACCTTGTTTACACAATCTATGAGGGGTGACAACCTTCTCAGGAGGTAATTCCCTAGTAAACAAGGGGTGCCCTCTGGAGTCACAACTATGACCGGGTGCTTCACCTTGTGTCGCCCAATTTTAATGTCCAAATCCGCAGTCCCCTCGACGGGAATTTCCTTCCCGTCAAAGTTCTGAAGTTTTCCAGCAAGAGGGGTGAGAGGAATTTGGTATTTCTCCCCCCTTCCTGAATTCAGTTCATCAAAGGCCTTTTTGGACAGAAGGGTAGCTTGGGATCCAGTGTCCACCAGTGCCAAAATTGTACCCTGCCCCTGTACTTGAACTGGGGCATAGTATCTTCCCTCCTTCTCCGCAAGGGGGCACAGATAATGCAAATCTTTGGACAACTGGTGGGCTAGCTTTTTAGTTTTGGACATTGAGAGAGAAGGGATTTGGGCAGAATTCTGTGGGGAGTCTAGGGAATCTGCAAAGAAAAGGTGGCAACTAGAGACGGGAGAAGTTTTGAGTTGCCCTGGTTTTGGTTCTGGTCCGCCCCCCCTTTTTGGAGGCAGTCACCAGGATGGGTAATAACCAGGGAATTTTCATGCTGTTGGTTCTGGGATTGGATGATGGGTGGCGCTAGCTCAGTCCCCACATCTACCCAGTCTGGATTTGAATCCATTGGGAACCATTTTTCTTTGCGAGGAGTTCCCCCATCTCTGATGGAGAAGATCCTTTTCCCAGGATCTTCTGAGGATCCCTCTCCTTCAAATTGGAAGATTTGTGCTTCCTCCACAAAATGGGTCTGTTTGGGTGCTTTGTTTCTCCTACCCCCTCTCTGCTCCTTGGGTGGCAGCCTTTCAGGGGCAGGAGATTTTGTTTCCGGTTCCTGGGTTTCCAGGGGTTCTTTACAAGTGGGGAAGGAAGCTTCCTCCAAGGCTTTACACCCCCCTTCCTCTTGTGCCTCCTCCCTGGGAACCGGTGGGTTGTCGGGGTGCTGCCCCCGTCATTGTTCTGGAGCACCAGCTCTGGAGTTTGAGGCATTCTATGCCATGTTTTGGACCTGGCGCTCTAGCTGTGAAACCCGCTCAGGCTAATACGGGATACTTAATTCTCCCCTGGGCTGATACCGGGAAGGGTAGCTATCCCTTCTCTAGTAATACCCCGGGTTGGGGAGATTTGGGTACCCCTCCACACTTGGCCTCCCCTCTCCCAGATTATGTTGTTTGGGCTCAGGAAAGTGGGGAAAGAAGGATGGATTATTCTGGGGTTGAACATTTTGTGGCTACCTGGGGAAAAAGTTCTGCTCAGGATTTGGGGAATTTCTGCCCTCCTGGGGGAAGTGAGGAGGGAAGTTCCCTGGGTTAGGGGCTGCTTGGTTGGATCCCCCCACCTTGGTCTGGAGGAGTCCACACATAACCCAGGATGGGTCCTTTCCCCTTGTAGCGGGGATTTACATAGTCAGGGGAGTGAGGGATCCCATTTGTGGGACTACCTCCTTGGCTCCCTGTCTGTGACTGGCCCAAGGGCCTTCTGGGCTTGGAATTATTCTGCTGTGCAGGTGGGTTTTTAGCCCCCCATCTCCAAATCCAAAATGGGGGCAACCTTTACCTCTGCCACCTGAGCATTCTTGTTTTTTCTATGGGCTTTTGCACCTCATAGATCCAGGTGGCCTGTTCAATGACCCAGTCTAGTGATCTTTACTCATGAAAATCTCTCACTAGCTGGGTCATGATGTATTTTGGTAGAGCATGGAAAAAAGTATTGACAAATTCTTTGCTATCCGTGCACACCCTTCTGGTAGTCTGCGCAAAGGCACGCTTTAACTCCTACTCAAATTGTTGTGGGGCCTGATCCTCCCCACATTGCAAGTTGTAGGCTGCCTTGCGAGCCTCTTGGGGATTTCTGTGAACAGAAAAATGCTTCAATATGGCCGCCCTATATGTGGACCATCTTGAATGATTTTGGTCCTCCAGCCCCACAAAGAAACTGGAGTATTCTGGTGAAAAGGTCCATTTCACATACTGAATGCAGCTACTGCTGTCTTTCAGATGGAAAGTTTCCATCATCTGCTCAAAGAGCTCTAAGTGTTCCCAAACAGAATACTTAGCGTTCTTATGATAAGGCGTGATGACGCTCCTTATTGCCTTGATCTGTTTTAAGGGGTCCTTAAGCAAGGCCCTTTTTGCCTTATTGGCCTTCTTGGTTCGGGTAACCCTGGTCCAATCCTCCTCTGACTCAGAGGCACTGCTCCCTGAGGTGCCCATCTGGTCTTCTAGGTTCTCCCAGATTCTGCGAGCCTGGGAATGGCTGGCAGAATGTGGGGACCTAGTCTCCTGTGTCCTTGGGCGCTCAGAGGAGTCTTCTGATTCCTCCTTGTTCCCAGGATTTGATGGGTACCATCCCCACTGTCCCAGCTGTGCAGAGGTTTTCAGGATGCCCTTAGTGCGCCTACTCTCCTGGAGTTCCCCACTAAATTTCACTGTACTTGGGTAACCATACCCAGATGCCCGCCCATCGATTCCTGGGAGGTGCTGGTCTATGAGCCCCATACTTCTGACTGGATAGTAATCTGCCATCCCCGAGGCCCTGGGCTCATGTGCGCCAGTGGACATGGGGTGGCAGAGTCCAGGGACTGGGAGAGATGAAGGCCTCTGGTTCTAGGGTTCCTGAGGTTATGCTCAGGTGTTTCCCTTTCCCAGCGAACCTCATCTCTATCAGCCCCTGCTCCCTGTTGCCATGCAAGAACCTGAGCTTTCTGTTCCTCAATCAAGGCCTTAATAGTCTCTATCAGTCTCTCTTGCATGGCTACCTGCCAGTGGAGCCTATCATTTCTTTCACAGAGAGCCTAATTTTCTCTCTGTGCTTCCTGGTTTGTCCTTGAGTACTGGGCCAGTCTTTGCTGCAGGAGGGTTACCTCCTGAGTCCCGTCCCAACTGGCCTGCTCCTTTCTTGCCAGAGCATCTTCCACCCTCCTGGTGTGCTCTAACAATCTATCATGCTCTTTTTGGAGGTCACCCAGTCCCCAGAGGGCCAGGTGATTTTCTTCCAGTTTCCCTTTTAAGTGACAGACTTCGTGGCCTAAGGTGTCCCTTTCCTGAGCAAGAGCCTGCCTCTGTGCCGCCAGGTCATCCCTCTGTCTTTGAAGAGCACCAGCCTTCTGGTGCTCTTCATCAAACTTTGCTTGGGTATCCAGGTCTTTCAAAATCAATGCATTGCTCTCATCTTTTTCTCTATCTAATTGGCTTTGCAGGGTGGCTACCCTACCTGCTTTGTGCATGCCCTGTTGAAATCTATCTGTTGCCCCAGCTTTTTCTGGCTCTGTAGTAGGGAGTCCAAACTTTCTTGGTACTCCTTCTGCAAGGCAAGAATTCTGGTTTCCTGGTCGGCCTTTTCCTGTTGCAGGATACACATATCCTCTTTTATTTTAACTATATACTGCCTGCTTTCATTTTCTGACTCATGGCTCCTCTGCAGCCTCTGCTCAGAAGAGTCCAGATCAGATTGGGCCTTTTCTAATGCCATCAGTTGCCTACTTGCCAGATCTTGGCCTTCAGCATATTTATCCTGTATGGCTCCCATAGATATATATAGATATGCCGCTATCTTGGCAATCTTATTTTGCTCATCCTTGGCCTTGGGGGCCATACAAAGTTCACTCAGGGCCACATTTAAAGGACCCTGATCTCTCCAGATATCTAACGCTGTTGCAGTGATCTGTTGTGTGATTGCCTGCAACCACACATTCTGGTCCTGCTCAGTCCATTCAGCTCTCACAAATAACTTATGCAAAAGGCGTTCTCTAGCCATCTTGATGTCTACCAATGTCGTCATTTTGGAAATATTAATTTCCTTCCTGATTTACAGAAGTTTTTTTTAAATTTTATTTTTGCAGAACAGACCGTTTCCTTAGAGCGTTCCCTTTTGAGGGGTGCTTTTACAGTGTAACACAGCGCGGTAGCCCAACAGGATTTATGTATCCTGTCAGTTAGCACACTGTATTAAGCTGCACAAGTGGTATATCTAATCCAGAAATCCCGTGCATGAGTCCCCAATCTGTAAGTGATTTCAATCCAGCACTCCAACTAAGTCAATGCCTAGTATGGGATGCCCAATGGAACCCCTTATTTATATATTTTTATGTCAAAAGTTTTTTAAATTCTGGATGATGTACCCTTATATAATGCCCCTCTCTTTGAATTCCCCCGGTCTCACTGAACCAAGATATAGGTTTGTTTTGCAAATTAAAAGATTGAAGAATTGAACAATATATATATCACACTTTTATAAATATGGATAATATCTGAATATCACACTTATGAATATGAACAATGATCGGCAATGGGTAATATGACAATATCATCAATCTCTTTAATCAATTAGGAGTAGGAATAGGAAGAATAATGTAGCAGAGAATAACTTTGTGTGGTTCAAGGAAATATTGCAGTTTCAATCCTGATTCCCCTCAGCAAGCTTAGAGAGAACAGTAATGATTTTAAAACAGGTCAATTACTTTTAAATATAATATGAATTGAATGGGAAAAATGCTAAAAATGACTTTAATTCGCTGAATGGTATTCAGAACTAGTAAGAGTTGCTTTGGATTGGGTCAAGTCAACACTAGCAATAATTATAGAATGATTAGCAGAGGGAAAAGGAAATACAGAAGTTGAAATCAAGAAAAAGCTGTTTTTATATGTGGTGAAATTGAGCCAAATGCAAATTCGCTGCAACTTTTCCGCGTGCAAGAAACGCGATTACGAAAGAAGTATAAGGAATTGGAATGCTTTGGGTTTGTTTAGAAGCTGAGGATGTTAGCTTCAAAATGGCACTTACATTTCGTTCCTAGCACGTACGGTTCAGTTACAGAGGTTTTAATAAAAGTCGATTTTTATCAAACAGAGTCAAGATTTCAAATGAAATTGCGCTTTGAATTACAAACAGGTTGGCTTACAATTGGCTAACAATTATCACAGGATTAGATGGATGAGAAAGGATTCAGAATGGTCAAAAGAGATTCTACAATGCAGTCTGGATATGTTGGAATGGGTTGGATGGATTACTTTAAACTAAGAGATGACTATGGACAGTTCTATGCTAAATACTCACAACTCTGGTTTAAAATGGACCCATCAAAGATCTGGTCAAGGGTTTGGCCTGGACTTCGCTCACCACGGGACAGGTCTCAGGTGCTTAGTTCTGCTCTCAGCACTCTGGTCTCTGCGTGGCCTCTTGGACTGGATCTGATGGGTTCTGGGTTACAGCTCTGCTGGACTGATCTGGATCTTGGGTTCTAGCAAAGGTTGTTGGCCAGAAGCAGCAAACAGCTCAGGCAGGCTGTTGAATGGTTTAGGCCCTGTGGAAGTTTAGGGGTTAAATCAGGTTGCTAGATTTTAATAGCCTGCTGAAAAGGGTTCAGCTTTTTGGGTTAGGCCTCTGCTTCAGTGTTCTGGAGTCTGGTTCTAGAGATGGGTTCTAGAGATGGGTTCTTCCTGCAGAGCGCTTCGCCGGTGGATCAGTGATGAGTGAAATTGTGTGTCCTTTGCCTGTCCTCAGCAGTCCCTATTTATCCATTTTCCGAAGTGGGTGGGGAGGCTGAATAAACAATGCCCAACCCTCGAAGGATCTCATAGGTCAGAGAATTCCCCCTCTCCTGATTGGAGAAAGGAACAATGTGTCATGATGTGTCATCATGTGTCAGAGTGACACTGTCTTTAGGGTCCAGAAGAAATCCCTCCCCTTGGTTCTTACTTAGAAAATCTATTTTTCCCAAAAAACATATTTTCAATATGCACAACCTGTTAATAATACATAATTACATGTTAGATTTACTAAGGTACGCTTCTGTCAAAATCTTATCTTCCTACGAGTTTTGGTTCATAAATGACAATGTTTTGCGCTTTTGGTTGGTTACACATTTTCGGATCTGGACAATTTTTTTACACATACATGCACATACCATCTGGGCATATTCTTGTAATTTTTCATGTCCCTAACATAATCACAATTGCTAGAATATTAACTTTTTCCTTGTTCAGTCTCTAAATGTCGCACAGATTCCAGATTAGTTTTAAACTGTGAGCACATTTTTTATTTTAACAACCTATACATTTTATATTTGTATCAGTTCAGTACAATTTGCTATAAGTCTTTTTCTAAAACATACAGTTACTTCATTTTCCAATCCACATTTTCAGTCTGGCCCGCCTCCAAAGCTTGGCTGAGTCAGAGAGTCACATGGCTTCTTCCTGGCAGGGCAGTTGTTGTCAGTCACACCCGAATTAGCAATTTCTATTCAGTTCAAGGAACCCATTGTCTCTTTCCCAGATCAGCAGAGCAACAGGCCAAAGTGCCCCTCCTCCCCTTATTAGCATTCACATGAAATTTCCTGTCCTTTTGGTGGGAAGCAAAAGGGTGGTATGTTCTCAGGGGAAGAAAGCCTCTTTGAAGTTTTAGCTGAATCAGGTTAACTTATGGTAAATTTGACATTGTTCCTTGTGAAAAATTACAGTTTCAAATTTAGAATAAGCAAACATATCTTCAATTCCAGTCTTTTTTCAACATGAAAATCAATGTGTGGCACCCTATATTGCATTTGATGGAAATCCCTTCTTTGGCATATTTAGCTTTTGAGACACAAGGTTCTCCTGTCAGATTTAGAGATCGCTAGCATCTGACAGAGGCGCGTAATGGTATTGCACCCATTTTTGACAGATATCTTCCCAGCAACCATCTTCAAAATTGGGTTTTGTTCTGATAAGTGTACTTCTGTGGACATGGTATTTATGTGGATTCTTGAAGTAGAATGATGTTTAACACCCAACAAGGAGTTTGGGTCTTTTTCGGTAGTCTGTTAGCCATGATTTTTGCAAATTTGACAACCAAGAAAAACAGATTTCCTAACAGCTCTGTGTTTCTTTTGCAGTCATTTTGCTCTGTTTGTATGGCTGCAAGAAGCAAAAAAATGGATGTTATTTGCCGTAAAAGTCCGCAAGCAGATGTTCGCGAACAGTCCTGTGAGGTTCGCGGACACCTATGCCTTACAGGGTTGGTGAAAAGCAGTTCTTGGATGGCCTATAACTAGGGCCACTCAATAAAACTGCATGAAACTTTGCAATTATATTTTTGACCTGATTCCGAATGGGTTTGCAATGTTTGGTGGGATACTGTCAAGAGGGGTCCAAATTAGAGGGGGGGCCCATAAATAATGTAAATGCTTATACATGAGGTGCCATTTGATGGATCTACACTTAAGTTGGAAAACTGATAATAGATCTAGATATAAATGTTTTTGCAAGGTTTGGTGGGATTTTGTCAAGAGGGGCCAAAATTAGAGGGGTCCCAAAATATTGTAAAGGCTTATAAATGTAGTGCCATTTGACGAATCTACACAAGGGTTTGCAAAATGATTATAGATCTAGATATAAATGTTTATGCAAAGTTTGCTGGGATTTTGTCAAGAGGGAGCAAAATTAGAGGGGGGTCCCAAAATATTGTAAAGGCTTATAAATGTGGTGCCATTTGACGAATCTACACAAAGGTTTGCAAAAAGATTATAGATCTAGATATAAATGTTTTTGTAAAGTCTGGTGGGATTCTGTCGAGAGGAGGCAAAATTAGAGGGGGATCCGAAATATTGTAAAGGATTATAAAAGTGGTGCAATTTGACAAATCTACAAAAAAGTTTGCAAACATATTTTAAATCTAGATATAAATGATTTTTAAAGTCTGAATGGATTTTGTCAAGTGGGGGCTAAGTTATATGACTATTGTATGTGCATACATTTTACACTTTTGAAAAAATAAAACATGGGTGGATTTCCAGGAAACTTGTGCAAGGAGCATTGGCAAGAACCTTAAAGAATGGTTTTACAAATGTGTCCATGTTTTATTGAGTCATAATTTAGGTACCAAAATAGTTATATACCTTTGGTGACTGAGGTGTAGCCTGTGGCCATGGACAGTGGCCACATTGTCTGGGTCATGGAATAAGGCCATTATCCAGACAATCAGGCTACTGGCCATGACCACGAGGGACAACACATGGGGTTAAAATGGACATGTCCACCTGGGACTGGCTTTTGTGGTAAAGTTATTCGAAATTGGGATAAGTTTGAAAGGGAAGAAAAATGTGCTTGTGGTAATATGGTCACAGGGTTCTCTTTTCGCCTTCTGCAGGCTGCCATGGAAAGCAAAGAGGGCCCTGTATGGAACCCAGCCTCTCCTTTCCATGGTGACCATCTTGGAAAATAATTTTCCTTCCTACACCGGAGACGTCCTGGTGTAGGAAGAAAAATCCTTTTTCTAGCACCCTGGGTTCCTGCTTTGGGAACCTAGGCTGCTAATGGCCTTCATCCCCCATTGCAGGGGCTAGAATGGGGGGTATAATGGTCCGGAGACCCCGTTTTCCACCCTAGCTTTGCTTGGGCTGATAAATTGGACTACCGGGCCGGTATCCACCGTTCCAGTCCTTGGAACGGGGGATGAACTCCACAATATTCCTATTAGCATAACACAAAAAGGAAATGTTGGAAAATCTTATTGAGTCTATGTACTGTACTGAGAAATGTAAAGTAGATGGAGTCTATACGTTTTTTTTTTTTAGTTCTATTTTTTAACTGTGAAAGGTGGTTCCTAAAGGAACATTTTTTTTGTTGTTTTCGGATGTATTTCTTTTTTGGCAGGAGAGGTTAGAATAAAGGTGGGGAGGGAAATGAGGGAAGAGGCACCAAAAACTAATATGGAGGGGCAGGAGGACATGGGAATATGTTGTGCTTGTGTTATTTCTAAGGTAGGGGGCAGTGTTCTCATGCTCCTTGATTACAGCAGAGGTGGTGGCTCTTGGGGAGGAGGGATGGCATTAGCTGATGCCATTTAGATAAATAGCAGTTTTGCTAAAAGTATGTATTTTGAACTAGATTGTTAATGGATAATGAGTAGGAATAGGTGTAGGAGCTGTGCAAGGGAAATTTTGAAGTTGAAAGTTCCTAGATCAGTAGAAAATGCAGTTCCGAGCTGTCCGCGAAGCTTGGATCTTATCGTGAAGTGCAGACGGGTTCTCGGACACGTCATCATGCGGCGCGCCAGCGTATGGTCATGTGGTACTGTCCAGAAGGTTTGCAATTAAGTAAGAAGTTCGTAGACGTCTATGGATGTAAAACCAGTTGAAATAGTTGCAAAAAGTGTATAGAAGTGTTAAAAATGATTGGCAGAGTTTTAAGGTGACACTTTGTAAATTGGACACAAATATTGCTATATTTGGTAAGTATGATATTAGTAAGTTGTAGGAAAATAGCATGCACTGTGTAAGTGATTTCAATCCGGCACACACCCAAGTCAAAGCCCAGCATGTAGTACACAACGGGAACCCTTATTTATTTTTGTCTGTATGTTCAATATTCTGAACGATATACCACTCATATCAGACCCTTCTCCTGGAACCCCCCCGGTCACACTGAACCAGGAATCAGGCTAGATTGCAAAGGTAAATATTTATTTATGTATTTAAAATGTAATCACAATAGGCCTCATTCTAAGGTGGGTGAAAAGGGATACCGGGCACCGGTAATGACACCGGTGCCGGTAGTCCCTTTGCACCCTATTCCGAGGTCCCTTAGCGGGTCCCTCCCTTAACGCCTGGTTTTACCAGGCGTTATGGACGGGATCCGTTAAGGGATACCGGGGTCAATAACGGTACCGCAATTTGCGGTACCGTTATTGACGCCTTCCCATTGAGCCCTATGGGGGCTCAAATGGGAATGGGGAATGGCTTTTACAATGGGGATTTACCGGTCCCGGAAAGGTCGGACTGGACCGGTAAGTCCCCATTGAACGAGGACGTACACAGTCCCATTATTGGTGCTAGTCATGGCGCTAATAGTGCCATGACTAGCACCAACCTCGTAATGAGGCCCAATATGTTTTAATAGATAAACAACAATACCAATGGGGTGACAGAACACTGAATAATATCTTTAATACACTAGGAATAGGTAATGAGCAAAACAAATGCAGAACAGAAAATAATACTTTTGTGTTGTTTCAGATCAGATAGCACTATGGTTAGAGGTTCCCCCTGCAACCCCCCAACACCCCAATAGGCAGTTAAATAGATGTGAGGAGAGAGCAGGTTTTCAGGAATAGCACAAATCAACAGAATATCAGTCCCACTTTCCCCCTTCAAACACAAGAGAAAAACGGAATTGACTTTTCAGCTGTCAGGATGGCTTTAAAATGATCTTTAGAATTGGCTGGGCAAAAACACCAAATATGGTCAAAAATACTTAAATCGTTGTAAATTACTATGGGAGCCGCTTTGAACAGTTGAACACAATCACAAGCAATGATTTAGTCCAAAGAAAACATTTAAAATCTTAAAGTTCAAGTCAGAAACAATTTAAATCTATTTTACACGTGTAAACCTTTCAGATTTTTAAAATCGCGGCATACTTTTCCTTGCACGATTTTTGCTATAACGGAAGAATCGCATTTCTATCACAAAAACTGAGGGATTTATAGAGGTTTAGGAAAGGTAATTTTTGTAAAATAAAATGGAAATCGGAAATGGATTTTTGAAAATTACAAATGGGTATGCTTACACTAGAGGATGACTATAAAAAAGCGAATACCACACAGGGATCTTACAGTCACTTGATCAGGGTGACCCGCCTGCTAAGGAAAGTCGACTTCTTCAGATGAGAAAAGGGTCAGGGATAGTTCTAACAATACTGGTTCTGAAGGAAAGATAGGATGGGTTTGAGATAGGGATAAGACAAGGCAAAGATACTCCTAACAATACTGGTTCTGAATGAACGATAGGATGGATTTGAGATAGGGGTAAGATAAGACAAAGTAAATATACTATGGGCCACAGTTCTTCCTATTAGTACTCACAGGATCAGTTTTTAAATTGGACCGTCAGTTCTGCTCATGGATTGGGTCTGGTCTAGGGAAGACATCACAACAGGCACGGTACTGAATAAGTGAGGCTGGTCCCCGGATTTACACAGGATCTGCTCTCCTAGTCTGTGGGTATTTGAATCAGCTGTATGGCAAGTTCCTCAGGCAAGCCTAGTGGTGGCAAGCCAGAAGATTTCAGGATACAGGTTCAAAAGATCTTCTCACACCACCCAGCACTTTACTGGGTAGAGAGAGTATATTTGAGGATTTGGGCCTTGCTGGAAATCAATAGCTCTCTATTGCTGCCAAAGGATTTAGCATCTGGATCTGGAAGAATATTAAAGCTGGATGTAGGATGTTGGATCAGAGTGCTTCGGCGGAATCAGAACAGTGAGTGGATCTTTGTGTCCCTATGTGTTGTCAGCAGTCTCTATTTATGCTATAGGATGACATCACAAACGGGGTGTGTGGGCCGGCTTAGCTAAACTTGTTCCTGTGAGCTGGGATAGGACCACACTTCATCTCTGCCTTGCAATTTGAGTGATTGGATCAAGGCCGGTTGATGTCACATTTAATGATTTGCTTTACAATCCTGAGAGACCTCCCATTAGCCACTGGTTTCAAAATCTGATGTAATACTAAATGTGCATTTCTACATTGGTCACCTTTATACAAATCACACATAAAGATGCCATATTTCACGTAGCAGCTATTCCTCAGCGGTGGGATCTTGTCTCAACTTTCTACAGAATTTTGCCCTTTTCGCTATGAACACGATTTCCAAATTTAATGCAAATTTTCACAAATGTGCGTGTTTTACATAGGGATATGCGTGTACATTTTCACAATTCTAATAGTAATACATTTTGCATAAGCCACATATATTGCCATTCCTGTCCAGAACATGTCACACAGTTCTACCGCATCTTCACACGTGCAGCCAGAAATTAAATTAACAACTCTGTCCTTTTTATATTTTTCACCATTTTGAATAGCAAGTTATGAGTCTTTTAAAAATGTGTTCTTTGTTCATGTTTAGCAAAGGATAGTCCACCCCTTTTTGTCTCCCTGCAGTCCAGAGCATCCCCGTCCTTGTTTGTTCCTTCCAGAGGACATTTACGACCCCCTTCACACTTCCAGTTTCCTGGGCTGAAGCATTGTCATTGTTCCTTCGCATTCTGTAGACAAGAATCTGTTCTAACCCGCAATTAACACCTCCCAGTGAGTTTCTGCTGAGAGGAAGGCCCTCCTTCTGGGAGAAAAACCTGCTTTTTCAGTTCTTGCAGCTTCAGCCAGGTTAATTAACTTCTTCAATCCAGCAAAAACCAAATTTGTTACATCAAACATAAATACATTTTTTTCTTGGCCTTAAAATATGTGGGAAAAACACAACTAAAATCTGTATTCCTTTTTGGCAACAATCCTTTGTATGTTTGCTAATCCAGCAGACTTTTTAGTTTTAGGTCCTTTTAAAGTTTTAAAGCACCAGGCAAGATTTTGAATGTGGAGAAGTCTTGTGTATCGGCATTTTGCAGTTTTTAGCAATAGAGCAAATGTCATTTGTAGGCACATTTTTGGGTTTCACTTGCAAAGTGCTGCTTCTCTCTCTGCACTCTGTTTGCTGGTCATGGAGCCCACTGTCACATTTTCTGCAGGGTGTGCTCTACTCCACCGCACTTGCACCATGGGTGGCAGGTTGTGCATCCCTCTTTTTGTGTGGTGAAGCACACGGTTTTTGTCAGTTTTTGTAGGTTTTTGGAGTGCAAAAGGGTTTTCGTGCCATTGTTGCTGTTTCTTTCCCCATAACTGGCAGGGTGATGCCGCATAGCATAGCGGAGTGGGTCAATACATCCCACAACTGGTAAAAACCTATGAAATTCAATGAAAAAACTCAGTTAAAGGGTCGTTATTGTTAAGTTGCACTAATAAAAACCTATGAAATTCAATGAAAAAACTTTGTTAAAGGGACGTTATGGTAAGGTTGCACTAATGAAAATGTATGAAATTCATGTAAAATCGAAAAACCCCAGAAATTCGCCAGTTATGGTAAGCTAAGCAACCATAACTCGCGCCACCACTGTGCGTTGCTGAAACTAACACCCAGATCATCAAAGATGACATCACAAATGTCATTGATGACACCACTGATGACATCACATGTGAAATAAATTTTGATGAAAAGTTCCTACAAGGGGTTGTGTTTATATTGTTGGTAACAAGATGTCAGGGGTGATCGGGAGACCTATCATGAACTACTTAATCTATTAAAGAATGTATGATATGATATGATATGATAGGGAGGACAGACAGTGATCCTACTAGGCAGGTGTCATTCAGATCGCGCAAGTGCATGGGAAGGAGGAAAGGAAAAGTGTGCGGGGGAAGGGAGAGGGGAAAGTGCAGTACATGGGAAAGTGGAATAAATAAGATAAATAAGACAAATAAAACAGCCAGCTAGTGGCAGGTTCAAGGAAGTGCCGACATAAGTGCTGGTAGGGGGACTGTAGGGATACAGAAAACGGTCCCCAGGTGCAGGGGTTGCCAGGGAGGCAGTGCAGGTGGGCAATTGATGGGGCCTGGGCCAGAGATCAGAAGGGTGGCCAGGTAACCAGTGCAAATTTAGTCAGGCATTCAGCAGGGGAGGGGAAGGAGAGAAAGCAGAAGCAAAGAGTAAGGTTTTGAGGTGTTTCCAGAACTGGAGATGGTCCTCCTCGAGTTTCAGGGAGGCAGGAAGGCTGTTCCAGAGAGATGCCCTGCCGAAGAGAGTGATCTGCCACCAACTCGTTGCTTGGAGAAGCGACTGACCCTGAGGGAGTTGGAGGCAGATGAGCGAAGAGCTCAAGAAGGAAGATATTTAGGAATAGAGAGTTGAAGGTATTGCAGCCCCAGACCCCAGAAGGCCTTGTGTACAATGCAGAGGGTTTTGAACTTAATCCTCTCAGCCACTGGGAGCCAGTGCAGAGATTTCAGTCCTGTAAAGATACAATCCCTGGGCTTGAGGCCAAGGACAAGTCTCGCAGTCCTGTTCTGGATAAGTTGCAGAGGGCGGAGAGTGGAGGCAGGCAGATTTAGATAGTGGATGTTATAGTAGTCCAGCTTAGAGAGGACCAGGGCTCTGGAGACAGTGAGCTTCTGGGGGAAGGAGAGGAAAGGAAGAGTACCTCTAAGGAGGTGCAGCTGGTAGTGTGACTTCTTAGAGACATCAGAGATGTGAGGGGAGAAGGAGAGTGCAGAGTCGAAGATAACCCCGAGGTTTTTAGCCTTGCAGGTGGGAGTGGGAGGAAGGCCAAGAGAGGCCGGTCAGAGAGCTGCAGGGAAGGAGGGAGTGGGTGTGCCGATGAGTAGAATCTCAGTCTTACTGGCATTAGGGCAGAGGTTGTTGACGGCACACCATTCCTGGATGGTAGACAGACAGTTAGAGATGAGGGAAGGAGAGGAGGAGGAGGCCGAGGGTAGCCTGAAAATGAGCTGGGTATCATACGCATAGCATTGAAACTTGGGCCAGAGAGCGGCGATGCAGTGGGCAAGGAGTGCCAGGTATTGGTTGAACAGCCAGGGAGAGAGGTTAGATCCCTGGGGGACACCACAGGTAGAGAAAATGTACTCATCTAAAATCATTGTATTGGAGTGTTATTGTTAATACATAAACCTAATCATATAAAAACATAGGCAATGGCTGCAGCATGCACAATAAAAGTACAACATTTTAAATCTTGTAATTCTGGATAGTACAATAATGAATGCTACCTTATCAGAGTTTTGAGTAATGTTAAACATGTAATAACTAGCTAACATTTCAAGACTTATTACACACTTGTGCTAGTACAAACAATACTTATGAAGACCCACAATGCATACAAATCAGAGGCGCATACAGGAAAAGTAAAGTAAGGAAGAAAGAAACAGCATCGCCAGAAATTGTTAATAATATAAAAGTTTATCTTCATGTGTACAAATAAATTGTGTGTTTGAGGCCTGGTTATTGCCCTATGTATGTGCACCATGAGTTGCGACCTAACCCTAAGGAAAGTACATTAAGAACATAAAACAAGGTTAATGTCTAGATATATAGCACCTTTTACATTTTAATATTCTGACTGTCAGTGAACAAAACCACCTGGCCTAGATATGTCGGTGAACAATAACAAGTGGCACAGATGTGTGATGTCATCAGTGATGTCATCAATGACATTTGTGATGTCATCTTTGAGGTCCTGGGTGTTAGTCTTAGCAGTGCACATTCGCGGGTGAGGGTTTTCTGGTTTTACTTGTAACCATAATGTCCCTTTAACAACGTTTTTTCATTGAATTTCATAGCTTTTTATTAGTGCAACTTAACCATAACGTCCCTTTAACAACGTTTTTTCAGTGAATATATATATATATATATATATATATATATATATATATATATATATATATATATATATTCACTGAAAAAACGTTGTTAAAGGGACGTTATGGTTAAGTTGCGCTACTAAACACCTGTAACGCTCACCTGATTCCCACGGAGGCGCAGGTCTGGCTTCGAGTGATGGTGCTTCTTCAATGGTGAAGCGCAGGACCCTGAAGATGGACAGGAAGGGCCCCTCTACTCTGGCTTCTCTGGCTCGCAGGAATATTCCCCTGTGCGTGAAAAGGGAGTATTACCTACTGACTGAGTTATGCTCAAGCCTCCCACTCTCCTCCAGCCCTCCACGATACCCTTCCACGATTCCCCGTGAAGTCTCACCTTAGGGTAAAGAAGGATGAGCTCTCCATCCTGCTTCTGATGCAGGGGCGTGTTGAAACCCAGTTACTTCACTGGATTGAGGATTGATGGGAGTTCAGGTAAGCTTGACTATTCAGGTAAGGCGCTGTAAAATTTCTGCTGCAAGTTCTAAAGTCCAAGCTTAATAATAATGTTCATTGTCTTGTTGCAGCAAGCGCTAATGCTTATGTCTTTTTTCCCTTAGGGGCCGGGGTTCGGAATGCCGGAGATATGGCGCCGACCCGAAGTGAAACGTGCAGTTCCAGTAAATGACAGGTAAGTTCTGGATGAGCGCTCGGGTAATGTCTTTGCATTCGCTCATTCAATGTCTTTGTCTTTTTTCCCCATAGGGGCCGGGGTCCGGAGAATGCCTGGAAGCGGCAAGACCCGAAATGAAATGGGAATGACCCAACAGGTAAGTCTTAGAAGGAAACTGAGCTTTTCCTATTCCTTTCCTTCTCTCACCTTGTTCTTGTCTTTTTCTCTCTAGGCTCTGGGAAGTGGCTGTGGATCCGGATGATCGCTGCTGAAGATGGAGGCGTCCAGGATAGGTGAGTGAAATGCAGCACTGCAGCGATCGTAGCGAAATGCTTTTAAAAATGATGTCTTCCTTTTCAGGATCGTCGGTGTGATGTCTCCGTGGTGCTGATTTAGCAGGTAAGGTCTTCTTTCTCTCCAATTCCTTCTTATCTCCTTTTGCAGGCGACCCAGGATGCTGACAGGCGTGGCTGAAGTCCAGATGCAGGAGCTGACACGGTGAGCGTCCAGCTGCGAGGAGCAGAAAAACGCGAAGCGTGAGTTGCTGATCGTGTGTGGTTTAAATAGCTTTGGAAGAAGTTCCCAGTGTGTATCCTTAAACCGATCAGGTATGTATCCGTCCCCGACCACACCCGGGTGGAAAATAGTCCCACAGGTAAAGTAGTTCCATTCAGGCCTCAAGAGAGCCTGGATGTAGCAGCATGGTCTGCATCAGGTAAGTGCACATTAAAACACTTGAACACATGTCAAGCTTTATGAGCCTGGCGCCTAAGGCGCCAGGACAGGGGTCCAACATGAGCCTGGCGCCTAAGGCGCCAGGACTGCGTCCAAAGGGCCCCAGCTTGGGCCCGCTGGCACTCCCCTGGGGGAAATGAAGCCTGCCTCTGGGGTTGCTGGGTAGGACCTGGCTCCTTGGAGGTAGGCATCATGACAGTACCCCCCCTCAAGGCCCCTCCCAAGGTTCTTTCCTCCGGGGGTTTTGGCTTGTTCGGAAATCTCCGGTGAAACCTTTGTACTAATCGAGGTGCGTGGACATGGTTACTAGGCTCCCACGATCTCTCCTGAGGTCCTTATCCCTTCCAGTCAACAAGATAGAAGAGTTTCGACTTTACCACCTTGGAGTCTAAAATGTCTTTAACTTCGAATTCTAATTCCCCTTCAATTTGAACTGGATCTGGAGGCTTGGACAATCGGGTTCCTGGTTGTACTGGCTTCAAAAGTGACGCATGAAAAACTGGATGAATACGCATGTTGGACGGTAGATCCAGTTTAAAGGCCACTGGGTTGATTATAGCCTTGATGGGGTAAGGTCCTATGAATCTGGGATTCAAGGTTTGTGGGCCCTTGAGGGGTAAATGTTTAGTTGCTAGCCATACCTGGCCTCCTACTTGGTAAGGAGGAGTTTTACTTCGGTGCAAATCAGCGTTTTCTTTATACTTTTTCTTGGCTTGCTGTAAATGACTTGCAGCTTCTTTGAAGGCTCGGGTTATTGTGGAATGCAGATGATTTACTGCGGGCATTTCCAGGGTCAGAGGTGGATCTAGGTCAGAGGTCCGAGGATGGTGACCGTACAAAGTATAAAAAGGGGTTTGTCCGGTTCCAGAATGCACTGAGTTGTTGTATGCATATTCTGTGATCCAAAGAATGTCTTTCCAATTCAACTCAGATTGGTGTAACATGCGCCGAAGATATTGCTTGAGAGTCTGATTGGTTCTCTCGGTTTGCCCGTCGGTCTGGGGGTGGTGGCTGGTGGATTACCGCACATCTATTTGTGCTAATCGGCAGCACTTCTTCCAAAAATGGGAGATAAATTGACTTCCACGATCCGAGACTAATACGGAAGGGAAACCATGTATGCGAACTATATTCTCCAGGAATTCCTTGGCCAAGGTGCAAGCTGAAGGCAAACCTTTTAAAGGGATAAAGTGGGCCATTTTGGAGAATAGGTCCACAATTACAAGGATTGTGTTGTATCCAGCACAAGGAGGCAGGTCGGTTATAAAGTCCATTGACAGGGTGTGCCATGGTGCCGGTGGAATATCCAAGGGCTGAAGTAGGCCGGCTGGCCTTTTCTTTTGAGCTTTGTTTTGGGCGCAAATTCCGCAAGACAGAACAAAAGACTTTATGTCTTTTCTCCAAGAAGGCCACCAGAAGTGGCGTTTGATTTTTTCCTCCATTTTAGCGATACCAGGGTGTCCTTCCATTAAAGATTCATGATGATGGGCAATAACAAGTTCTTGCAATTCTTTACTTGGCAGAAACAACCGCTCCTGGAAGTAGGGTAAGTCATCCTTTACGGTGCAATGAGGACCCTTTTGACTCCATTCCAGTAAGGTTGAAGAGTCTAGAAGTTGTTTTACTTGCGTTTGGATGTCCTCAATAGTTTGCAATGAAGTTAAGCCTAAGATTCTTTGCTCAGGTATGATTGGCACAGGTTCTAAGCTCGAATTAGGTTCTTCCAAGCCAATCCGGGATAAGGCGTCCGCTTTTCCATTCTTGCAGCCAGGGCGATAGGTAATTACAAAATCAAATCCCGCGAAGAATAGAGCCCATCGGAGTTGTCGTGAAGATTGAGCTTTGGCCGTCTTTAAATACTGTAAGTTTCTGTGGTCCGTAATTACGGTGATGGTGTGTCTTGCCCCGAGAAGGTAGTGACGCCAAGCCTTGAAAGCAGATTTGATGGCCAGTAACTCTTTATCGGTAATTGCGTAGTTGATTTCAGGAGGAGAAAATTTTCTGGACCAAAAGGCCACTGGGTGTAGTTGGTTAGTTTTTTTTGGGTCTCTTTGCGACAGAACAGCTCCCATGGCCGAACTGGATGCGTCGGTTTCCACAATGTACGGGAGATCTGGGTGCGGGTGCTTCAATACAGGTGCAGAGGTGAATTTGGTTTTCAGGTCCTGAAAGGCTTGTTCGGCCTCAAGAGTCCATTCGAAGCTTTTGTTTTTCTTTAGGAGAGTTGTGATGGGTTGGACTGTTCGGGAAAATTCCGGGATGAATCTTCGATAGAAATTGGCAAAGCCGAGCATGCTCTGAACTCCCTTCACGGAACTAGGAGATGGCCATTTGAGGATGGCGTCCACCTTTCGCGAGTCCATTCGGAATCCTTGAGGTGTCAGGATGAATCCGAGAAACTCAACTTCTGTGGTATGAAAAACGCATTTTTCGAGTTTTGCAAATAGTCTGTGCTGGTGCAATTTCTCAAGAACTGCCCTAACATGTTTTCTGTGATCCGATTCTGAAGAAGAGTACACCAGGATGTCGTCAATGTAAACAATGACACAGACATTGATAAGTTCCCGAAGAACATCATTCATAAAGTACTGAAAGGCGGCAGGTGCATTGCACAAACCGAAGGGCATCACCTGATATTCGAAGAGCCCAAACTTGGTGCGGAATGCAGTCTTCCATTCGTCGCCTTCTTTTATACGCACCAAGTGATAAGCTCCTCGGAGATCTAACTTGGTGTACACACAAGCGTCTTTCACCTGGTCGATAAGCTCAGGGATCAGGGGCAGAGGATGACGATTCTTAATTGTTATTTGATTAAGGGCGCGATAGTCTATACACGTTCTAAGGTCGCTCTCTTTTTTCGGCACGAAGAACAGAGCTGAAGAGACAGGAGACTTGGACGGGCGAATAAAACCATTAGCTAGGTACTGATCTAAATACTGACGCAAATGCAGGTTCTCAGGTTCCGTAAGAGCATAAATCCCACTACAAGGTAGTTGAGCATTGGGCACCAGATCGATTTGGCAATCATAGACCGATGGGGAGGTAACGTGGTAGCCTGTTCTTTCTGAAAAACGTCTTGGAATTCTTGGTATTCTGATGGTAACTGTACAGGGGTGGAAGTTGCTGAGGCTAGACCCATAGCTGGATTTCTTGGATAACAAGTTGGTTCACAATCAGGAAAACTTATCTTCTTTGCTCGCCAGTCAATTCTGGGATTATGTGTTTCTAACCAAGGAATTCCAAGAATTACTTGAAATTGTGGGGCCTTGATCACATCAAACACGATTGCTTCCCGATGTCCGTCCTGACCCACCAGTGTCCCTTCAACAGTGGAATGCATTACAGGCCCTGAGGCTATTTCGGTTCTATCTACTGTAGTAATGACATCTTGGGTTACTTTTGGGCGGAGAGGAAGCTTAATCCTGGAAGCCAATTCACGGTCTATGTAATTTCCAATAGCTCCACTGTCGATGTATGCTTTTATAGCATGCAACTGCTGAGGCTGTTTTGTGTCCACGAGCACCATTGGCATGACAAAATGCGAGGTCAAAGAGTTAGTTTTCAAGCTCGGCAAGCGGACCCCTACGCTTGTCGGGCTAGGTCGTTTCCCGAATCAGGTGTCAATAGTTCGTTATCAGTAGCTCCAACCACCTTCTTACGTGGTTTAACTGGACAATTTCGAAGAAAGTGACCGGAAGTCCCGCAATACATACAAAGTTGCATTTGCCGCCTTCTCTCTCGTTCTTTCTGCGTTAATGGTCCTTTAACACCACCGATTTGCATAGGTTCGGATACGACGGTACTCTTGGAGTTAGCGTGGATTTTGATCGGTATTCGGGTTTCGTGCTTGAACCGATCTGCTTTTCTGTTTTGAAGTCTGTGATCAAGTTGAACCACCAAGTCTATGTAGTCTGCGCAGACCTGGGGTGGGTTTACTATCTGAGCTAGAACATCCTTAAGCTCTCTGCGCAGGCCTCGATGAAACAATGTGATCCTTTTGTTTTCTGGCCATCCAGTTTCCACAACCAGTCTGTTAAAGGCGGCAATGTAGGGCAGAAGATCCTGATTACCTTGTCGTAAGGATAGCAGTTCGTTATCAAGGGCCTGTCCTTGAGAGTGTCGAGCGAACAATCTTTCCATGCTGGCCTGGAAGCCCTGAAAATTCTGGAGAATGGGATCATCCTGATTTACCAATGGAATAGACCAATTGGCAGCACTGCCACTGAGGTAAGCATAGAAAGTGTAAACAACATTGGTTCATAAAGACGGCATATTTCTTGGGATCCCCCGCAAAACGTTCAGGCGGGGCCAAAGGAATGTGTCCAGGTAGATTGATTTGTACCGGGTTATTCAAACCCATTGATGTGGAAATCTCTCTGGAATTAGGTAAAGGAGTGTGCCCTGCCTGGGCCTGTAATAACCTTTTGGCTAGGTCAGCTGTTCTTTCCTTGGATAGGATCAGTTCTCTTTTGAGAGCGTTAGTCTCCTGGCGGGCTGAGTGCACCTCTGCCCGTAATTCCCCCAAAAGCTGGGCCAGCTGGTCAGTCTCGGAAGTCTCCATAGCGCCCGGGTTTGAAATTGTGGGTAGGCTTCGCGTTCTGTAACGCTCACCTGATTCCCACGGAGGCGCAGGTCTGGCTTCGAGTGCTGGTGCTTCTTCAATGGTGAAGCACAGGACCCTGAAGATGGACAGGAAGGGCCCCTCTACTCTGGCTTCTCTGGCTCGCAGGAATATTCCCCTGTGCGTGAAAAGGGAGTATTACCTACTGACTGAGTTATGCTCAAGCCTCCCACTCTCCTCCAGCCCTCCACGATACCCTTCCACGATTCCCCGTGAAGTCTCACCTTAGGGTCAAGAAGGATGAGCTCTCCATCCTGCTTCTGATGCAGGGGCGCGTTGAAACCCAGTTACTTCACTGGATTGAGGATTGATGGGAGTTCAGGTAAGCTTGACTATTCTGGTAAGGCGCTGTAAAAGTTCTGCTGCAAGTTCTAAAGTCCAAGCTTAATAATAATGTTAATTGTCTTGTTGCAGCAAGTGCTAATGCTTATGTCTTTTTCCCCTTAGGGGATGGGGGTTCGGAATGCCGGAGATATGGCGCCGACGAAACGTGCAGTTCCAGTAAATGACAGGTAAATTCTGGATGAGCGCTCGGGTAATGTCTTTGCATTCGCTCATTCAATGTCTTTGTCTTTTTTCCCCATAGGGGCCAGGGTCCGGAGAATGCCTGGAAGCGGCAAGACCCGAAATGAAATGGGAATGACCCAACAGGTAAGTCTTAGAAGGAAACTGAGCTTTTCCTATTCCTTTCCTTCTCTCACCTTGTTCTTCTCTTTTTCTCCCTAGGCTCTGGGAAGTGGCTGTGGATCCGGATGATCGCTGCTGAAGATGGAGGCGTCCAGGATAGGTGAGTGAAATGCAGCGCTGCAGCGATCGTAGCGAAATGCTTTTAAAAATGATGTCTTCCTTTTCAGGATCGTCGGTGTGATGTCTCCGTGGTGCTGATTTAGCAGGTAAAGTCTTCTTTCTCTCCAATGCCTTCTTATCTCCTTTTGCAGGCGACCCAGGATGCTGACAGGTGTGGCTGAAGTCCAGATGCAGGAACTGACACGGTGAGCGTCCAGCTGCGAGGAGCAGAACAACGCAAAGCGTGAGTTGCTGATCGGGTGTGGTTTAAATAGCTTTGGAAGAAGTTCCCAGTGTGTATCCTTCCACCAATCAGGTATGTATCCTTCCCCGACCACACCCCGGTGGAAAGTAGTCCCACAGGTAAAGTAGTTTCATTCAGGCCTCAAGAGAGACTGGATGTAGCAGCATGGTCTGCATCAGGTAGGTGCACATTAAAACACTTGAACAAATGTCAAGCTTTATGAGCCTGCCGCCTAAGGCGCCAGGACAGGGGTCCAACATGAGCCTGGCACCTAAGGCGCCAGGACTGCGTCCAAAGGGCCCCAGCTTGGGCCCGCTGGCACTCCCCTGGGGGAAATGATGCCTGCCTCTGGGGTTGCTGGGTAGGACCTGGCTCCTTGGCGGTAGGCATCATGACAACACCTATGAAATTCACTGAAAAAACTTTATTAAAGGGACGTTATGGTTAAGTTGCGCTACTAAAAACTTATGAAATTCAGTGAAAAAAACTTTTTACTGGCATCAATATTCTCATTATTACAGAACGATATACCATCTCTAAGAATGAAGGCACACATGCCTCGGCTGATGACACACCTAGCAATGTTTTGCTGAGGACAAAAAAACAGAACTATTTTCCCATATTGCCCTAGGTAGTAATCCAGAAAAAATTACTTTCGCATTTGGAAGGATCTTCATTACGGCTTGAACCAAGCGTTCCAAATCAGCCAACAAAGTAGGGGCACTGACGTTGCCCAAATGGAAAGCACCATAGTGCAAAACTACCACATGCGGACTGTTCATCGTGGCCATTTCCTCACAAACTTGTACAATTCCCTGTACATTGCAATCAGGCACAGTGCTCCACACCACCTCCACTCCTTTCACATCAAAGTTCTTTTCAACATGCCTGCATCGAGCGTACTGTTGTAAACCATGCACAAACATATCTCCAAGCACCAACACCCTGACTTTCTCTACTTCTGCCATCTTCACCACACACAGTCTCTTTCAACACAAATCCACAACCTCGACATCTGATTGGCTAATCCGTACAGTCTTCTTTCCAGGGTGGATTTGCTGGAAAACCCCAGATGCAGCAGGCCCTGTCCACGGACAGCCGCGGTGTCCGCGGACTGCGTAACTCTTCGACACCCCTTCTACCATTTTCACTTTACTCTCTGTGCCATTCCCTCTTTGCATTCAGCTAAGCAGTCACACAATACGAAGAACGTCCTCAGAACACCCCCATTTTGTTTATTTTCGAACATATCAGGACAATTATCATTTCATTATTCAACATATTAACATTACAAATATTATAGTTTCATCTTGTACGCTGCACACAATGGTATGTTTCTCCATTAGTAGCTCAGTATTCTAGATAGAACCCCATAATACAATGCAATTTATATCAATGCATCGTTCAAAGCACTAATTACGGTATGATATTTATTGCAATGATCGTTGACACTTTTTTTGCAACATTATAATAAAAATTCCTAGTACACACATTTCATGAAAAGTAAATGCACATGTGATGTCATCAGTGATGTCATCAATGACATTTGCGATGTCATCTTTGATGTCCTGGGTGTAAGTCTTAGCAGTGCACGGTGGTGGCGCGAGTTATGGTTGCTTAGCTTACCATAACTTGCGAATTTCAGGGGTTTTTCGGCTTTACTTGGAAGCATAACGTCCCTTAAACAAACTTTTTTTATTAGCATGCAAACAATATACAAAGATGTAGTGTAAACAGCAAGTTCTCACAGATGGCTTTACACAGAATGTTGCAAAGTAAGCATTTATGCTCGTTCACAGTGAAGGTCAGCTGCTTCCATTTTTTTCTCACGGCCCGGAGAGGCCCACGACTCCCAGTATAAGGTTCTATTTTTTTTTACCTTGACAGACAGAGATTGTGCTGACTTCTTTTGAAGAAGTGTAGCAAAAACGTAAGACACGATAAAGATGAAATTTCTGAAACAAAACCACTTTTGTATATTATATCACTTTGAGAAAGATCGTTGGCACACGCGGAGTCGTATTTTGGGACTGCACTACACTTGGACAATGGAAAATGCAATTATAATGTAAGTAACCCTTTAGATTATTTTATACCGGAATATAATAACAATAGCGTGGCATTAAAGCCCGGTCAAGTTGTACTTGTTCGTTCAATGTGACATATTGGCCCTCATTGCGACCCTGGCGTTGGACCATGGTGCTAATAGCACCATGGTCCATGCCGGTAATTTACTGACTCCGCCATGGCGGAGTGGGGAATTACCGCCCCATTCCGAGGTTGGCGGGGCGGTAATTCCCCATGCCGCCATGGCCTTTCCCCATTCCCATTTTTACCCCATAGGGCTGAATGGGAATGGGGAAGGCGCTAAATACGGTGTCGCAAATTGCGGCACCGTACTTAGCACCAAGGTCCCTTTGCGGGTTGGTTTTTAATGCCTGCAAAAACCAGGCATTAAAATCTCCAACACGCAAAGGGACCTCGTAATCAGGCGTTAAGGGGTTAACGGCGCCGCCATCTTTTACGGCGCCGTTAACCCCTTAACGCCAGGGTTGTAATGAGGGCCATTGTTTTCTACCGCGCACTATCACCGCCAAATTGATCCCCTGTCGTTTAGAGGGCTCTGAAAAAGGCAGACGACACAGAGTGGGTTAATAGAAATCATTTAACCGGTCTGTAGCCGGTCAAGCACTCTACTCGCTGTGCCACTTCACTGTAGCCGGTCAAGTGGCACAGCAAGTAGAGCGTTCACTTTGACATCCGTGCACAGCTTGCTAACGTAGGTTCGAATCCCGGCACGGCCAAACTCAGCCTTTCATCCTTCCGTGGTCAATAAATGAGCACCACACACCGTGGCTAATAATAAGCAGCACTGAGATACATGACGGTTCTTAGCGCTATATATATGCGAAAATATTATTATTTTATTATTAACATACTCCATTGCACTATCTTCGCTAGCAAATAGTTTCACGCCCTAATAAATAAAATGAATATTTTTAATAAAGATCGGCTGGTGAGACTAATTTATGTTTTTTAAAACAGGTATGTTGCCCTTTTTTGCCAATGTCACGATTTTCAGACTCCAGCGGATGGATTTTTCAATTGCCAGGTGCAGCTCCATGTAAGCAACTTCATGGCCCTCACCGTTTTATGGGACAATCGCCAAAGACCAATATGCTCTTACGCAGTACTAGCGGCTAGAAGCAACATACCAACCATTATGGAGGTCTAATGCCTCGTTGTTGGAGCAACCTTCCGATTATCAGTGCAACCATTTACTGCTTTTATCATAAACCAACAGCTGATCTACCGCAAAGGAACAGCACATGGCTCAAAATAAACTTTTGCTGATCGACAGCAGAGACAAATGCAAATCGCTGAATATTCACTAAACATTTAATGTGAAATAAATGTACTTTACCAAATGTACAATCCTGCTGTTTACTTTTAAACCACAGTCTCATATTCCGAATTGTGGCGCACTGTGTTCTAAGCTGATCCAACACCCTCTGTACCGCAAAGGAACATCGCGTGGCTCAACATGAACTTTTGCGGATCGACAACAAAGACAAATGCAAATCGCTGAATATTCTCTAAACATTTGATGTCAAATAAATGTACTTTACAAAATTTACAGATTGTGGGGTTTGACAAACTGTGGACCTATAGGCGCTGGTTGGATTAGATAGTCCGGTGTTCGCTAGTTAAGCCACTTTGTCAGGTAATGGATGAGTCAGATTTGTTTGGTGTTGAACAAGTGATTTGTTTTATTTCCTTAGTTAAACAGCACTAATGAAATACAATCTTAAACGTAGAGGTGCCAGTTTTAACATATTGACACATTACACAGCCGACGCGCGTTTAAACCTTAGTCTTTTTCAAGGCTCTGATTTTAAGAGTTGGTGTGGTAGTGATTTGATGTACCCAGTGTGGTGATTTAAAAGGTCAATCAGTATTTGATAATGGTCATTTCACATACATTACATATATATTTGAAAAAGGTTTTTTTTGAACAAATAAAACCAGTTGAGACAAAAGCCAATTCAAATTCAAACAAAGCATATAGTGACACCCAGGAGAGGTGATGTACCATGTTGGGTGGTGGTAAGTGATAGTGACAGAGTGTAATAATTTAGATAAAATAAAGCAGTTGGTTAAAGATCAAGAAGCAGATTTGTATTATGATTATTAGCAGGAGAGGAGACAAAATACCAAGGAAAAAGAGAAGAAAACAAGATTTTACAGCTAGTTAGGGGACTGCAGAGTTTCCAATTTTTGCCCAACAAAAGAAGGTTACAGGGTCTTACCCAATTGAGTTATTTCCTGAGCTTCAAAAACGTGGGCTGGTCCTGCCCAATTAAGGGTGCCAGGTGGCTGGATAGCCGTTCTGAAATGAAGATGGAATGTGGTTGAGGGGAGGGATGCACCAAGGAAAGAGAGCGGGTGGGCATAAGGAGGGTGAGGCGCATGTGTGCGCGGCAGTTAAAGTGGGGCTCCCAGAATTCTGGTAGCCTTGATAAAAAGTGTCCCTGGTTGTCCTGCAGTTGGCAGGATCAGAGTTGGCTGGTGAGAAGGGTGTTTGGTGTCGACCAATGTGCCTATGGAAATGAATGGGGCAATTGTGCCTAGAATTGGAGATGTGAGGTGGTGTAGAGGGGCATGCTCATGTTCATTATCATGAGTGCACGCTTGCTAATTGCGTTTAAGAATCTTGGTATTAGCTGTGTTACATAGTGAGGCTGGTGTCTATTAGTAATGTCGGGGCTGGCGTGTCAGCGCAGCGCCACCCATATGGGGAAAGTGCCCGGTGTTCGCCATCAGCGGATTGAAGGGGGGATGAGTACGCCTGGCCCTAGTGGCAGCGTGTTGTGATGGTTTAGTGACCTTGAAGTGGACTAGTCATATGAACGCGGGCTCCGGAGGTGTGGAGCGGCGCCCGTTGGGGCAGTGCATTAGTGGCGGTGAAAATGGAGCGAAAGAGGCAAAGTGGCAGTGGTCTAATCCTAATAGTTAAAAACGAGCCGCGTGCGCGAGCGGATGCATTTGTGAATAGTGGTCCTAGCGTGATCCGGGGGTTAGGGCAGCAGAAGTCTGAAAAGGACGTTAGGTGCTGAGCACAAGGCTTACCTGGTCCGGTTAGGAAGAAAGGTGCACGGAATAGCGAAGGCGATGGTCGTCTGTTGGGAATGCACATTGCTTCCTGTAATATGGAAGGTGCACTCTGATTGGTCTCGCAATCGAGCGATCTGATTCGTTCAAGGAAGCAGTCCATGGATAGGCTGTTCACTTTTGTTTCAGTTCCATTCATGTCCTTGAGCTGTATTACGCACCGGCACGGTTGGAAGGGGCATAATTAGCGTGGTATATACTTGGGTAGTAAGTGAATGCAGTTACTTGCTCCATGAAACGTCACATGGATTATGAACCTAAATGAAGGTGATCAACGTGCTCTAAGGGGCATTTATAACGTGGTATATACTTTGGTAATACGTAAAGGCAGTTAATTGCTCCATAATAATGTCACATGTATTATGTACCGAAGGAATGAGATAAAGGCTCAATGTTCAGAGTTAGATGGGGGCCTCAGTGGGCTGAGTTGGGGCAGAGGGAAATGGCGAACCCCTGGCTAGGTTGACAGGGGGAGTCCAAGGGACCAATTGGTGACCAAGGAGGGTGGTGAGGAGGACAGAATGTCCGAGGTTGAATTGGCTGAGATATACGGTGAGGTGATAGGGCAAAGTTGTTAGGTAATTGAGAGCGCAGATTGCCAGATCAGGTTCTGATTGCTACAATAATTGTTAGACTCATTAAATGTGTTTGTCAGGCACACTTTAGGGGGTGAACCACTGATTTAGTCTGTTCTTAAACACCTCAACTCAGCCTTTCATTCTTCTGAGGTCGCTAAATGAGTACCAACACAGGATGTGTGATATTGTATGTATATTTTTTCTATATAAAGAGCTTAAGCGTAAGTGCTGTATAATAAATAACACATCATTATCATTTGTCACTGGACATCTGCTTTCATTCACAGTAATTTGGCAATATGGGCCTATACACACTGATAGTAACGATACATATGGTGATACATTCTTGTATGAAATGTATATCACATTATAGTGATATTGTAACCATATTTTTCGTAGTGTAATTCTTAGGACCAATGCTATGTGATGCCACTTCCTGTTTTGTCAAGGGGTGAAAGGTCGTGTTCCATTGCTTAAAGACCGGGATAAGAATGGATTTCCACCAACTAGGTGTAAATGACCCCTGTTGCCATGATATCTAGAAATAGATGTTTCAATATATGTGCCCAGAATATAGGATTAGCCTTGATTATGGCATTGGCAACTCCACCATGAGAATTATTTTATTGGGTTGATAGCTTAGCAAGTTGTATTACTTTATCCCTGCGAACTATCAAAACATTCTTCTTAACCTTGGCTCTAGAATGTCGGTAGTCCCTCTTTTCCTGATGTATTAAGATGTCAAATAGCCTCTTATGTGCAGTATTCTTGGTTCTGATCTTAGTATTCAACTCCAGTTATTTTCCCAGAGAGCACATCATCCCTCTAATATCACATTATAGTGATATTGTAACCATATTTCACTTTGGGGTGGGGTCAAATGACATCTCTTCCTCTGATATCATCAGAGGTCAAGGGTCATGTGATGTCACTTCTGCTACCCTTGGCATTTTCGTCAAATGACGTCCCTGCTTAAAGACCGGGATAAGGATGGATTTTGCCAACTAGGTGTAAATGACCCCTGCTGCCATAATATCTAGGAATAGATGTTTCAATATATGTGCCCAGAATATAGTATTAACCTTGATTACAGCATTGGCAACTCCACCAGGACCAGGTGTCCTGGAACTCTTCCATTTTATTATAATATATAAATCGGTAGAGTCAAATGAAAGATCACCCTTCAAAGGCGAATGCCCTGTTTCTATTACAGGAATCCTAATTTCAGGATCATAATACAAATGAGTGATTGCTTTGATCCAATAGCCTCTGATATACTATTCTGTTCATGGGAAGTTTGTCCTACAGTGACATTTCTCATCATAGCCCACCATTTCTTATTATCATTACTCCTTAGTAATTGATATAACATCCAGTTGACATTGGTTGCAGAATATTTATGGACTTAGAGGCAATTCTTTTATTGGGTTGATAGCTTAGCAAATTGTATTACGTTATCCCTGCGAACTATCAAAACATTCTTTTTAACCTTGGCTCTAGAATGTCGATACCCCCTTTTTTCCTGATGTATTAAGATGTCAAATAGCATCTTATGTGTACTATTCTTGGTTCCGATCTTAGTATTCAACCAAAGTTGTTTTCCCAGAGAGCACATCATCCCTCTAATATCCCAAATATTGCTTCTCAACCATTTTACAAGGGACAGACAATTACCATGTATAAATCTGGTTAATGTATTCAAGTTAAATGAAGTCCATATAATACGATTTCCCCGGATGCTAAACGTAATCGTAGTATCTGTATAATTCATTTTGCATGGATTAGATAGTAATTGTGGCCACATAAGTACAGCAAGGTCACTCACCTCTGATGTGTTTCCATTTTGCCACATTTAGCCCCAAATTCAACATCCACAAGGACATAATTCAAGCAAGAGGACATTCAATTATTTGACCAGGTCACACAATGCTTCTTTGGGGTTTGTCCCTTGTTGTCAAGCAATTAAAATCATGGACATCTATTAGTATACGCCAATCATACACTCTCTCCGACTTCCTAGTATTCACTTCTTTATGAGTTTTATTAAAATTAGCACCAATTTGAGTTTGTAAGTGATCATGAAAATTAGATGCATTGTAGTCTCCTGCCAAAACCACGTTCCCGCCTGGACAGTTCTCCACCCAATGAAACAACAGATTATCAATCATTTTCTGAACCTGTCTGGAGGCAATGCCATCCGGTGGATCATAAATATTTATAATCAGTGTACATGTTTTCATACATTATGGGTCATACAGAATAGCAGGAAGAATGTAAGGGTTAATATGACCCACTAAATATGGTTTTAAATCAAATTGTGCACAGGCTCCTAGCACAAGGCCACCATAAGGGCAACCTTTAGCTTTCTGCCTACTGGGTCCATAGTAAACATGATAACCATCAACGTAAAATTCTTTAATAGCCCATGTTTCTTGTAGGATGAAAACATCACTATTGATGATGTAAGAGTAGCCTTGTGGGTGAATCAAAAATTATATAAATCCTCTGGTGTTCCAAGATATCCACTTAATACTTTTATTGTGATCAGAGAGCCAGTTGCTTTTTATACACAAAGTATCGGGTATCCAATGTACCACTTTTTTGTTTTGTTCAGAAGCCTTGCTAATTCTGACCAATGAAGCCTGCAAACTAGATCTCTCTGACATTGGTGAGTTGGAAGTATCTACACGATGTAAACCAGACTGCTGCAAATTCAAAGGCTTATTCTCCATCATCTTAGTCGCATGTTTCCTACACACAGTAAGTTGGTAACCCATATTATTTGGCTCTCTTACACATGAGTTTAACAGGGCAACCAAAACCGGTGATAAGATTTTTATAATGGCCCAATTGGTTGGTATCAATGACAGGTAATTCAACATACAACAAATCGTCTGAGTTTATTGTAGAGAGAAGAGGAATTTTACGCCATAAGTCCAATACAACAGTCTGATTTAAAAAAGGACTCTCAACTCTTGGATTCAATTGCTCTAATTTAACCCATTTCCTAAATTGTAAAAACCCTCCACATTCATATTGAGTTGTATCGCCCTATAACATTTGATCAAAAGAGCTGTGAGTATAAGTCATGTTATTAGCTATTTTTATTTGTGTGGGCAAAGCTGTGTCATTACTATACACCTGAGCATGGGATTGGAAGTGCTGCATTATATCTAGGCGAGTCTGAAGATTTGTATTTATGCCTGGGTGGCTGTTAGGGGGAGATCAAGGCGGCCCACATAACATATCACTCATAGATGGTACAATTCCTGTATTTGGCAATCTAGGTGGAATAGTTGGCTGTTCTGGGGCAGGCAAAAGTCATCTATATAGGGGTCCCTGAAGAAAGACTTCTCTCACTGTCCCATTACCTTGGTTCCCTAGTTACCTTATATCTCCATACCAGGTTTGATACAGTATCCCACTGTAGGCTGTGCTGTATAGTTTTCATTGCCCTTTCAATAGGCATCACTTTACGTTTGTTTGACCTATTGGGTTTGGTCATCTGCTTAAGCTTTCGTTTCCTTCAACAGGTCCTACGTGGACAAACAGAGGTATCATATACAGCAGCATTCACATTAATATTCAGTTTCAACATCTGATGAGGTAGGTAATAAAGGTGTTTCTAAAATCTCAGAATGCCAATCTATGGACAAAATGGGAATAGGAGACTCTTGTTCATTAAATATTTTCTCTGGCACAATTTCATTTTTCTCATGAGACTTTACATATGACTCTTCCAACTGAGGCTCCACGTGGGTGTCTAAAATAACGTCCACAATCTATGCCAAGACATATTTAAATTCACGTTGCTCCCCCGCCATTCTTGCACACAGTACACATGGGCCTCATTACGACCCTGGCGGAACGGGTTAAACGGCGCCGTAAAAGGCTGCAGCGCCGTTCAACCCGTTCCGCCAAATTACGAGGTCCCCTCGCGGGACACGCTAAGCACGCCTGGGAAAACCAGGCGTGCATACCGGGTCCCGCGAGGGGAAGAGGGAGCAAACAACGGGCCATCTCGTAATGGCCCGTTGTTTACTCCCTCTCCCATTCCCATTCAGCCCTATGGGGATGAACCGTGTCCGTGTCCTCGAGTGAGGAATTACCGGGCCATCCGAACTCGGAATGGTCCGGTAAGTCCTCATTCCGAGGACACGGACACGGATGCGGTTTTGCCGGCAGCCATGCCGCAAATTGCGGCATGGCTACCGGCATAACTTGTAATGAGGGCCAAATAGTGATTCAAGCTTTGCAGACATCGTTTTCAGTATAACAGGTGGAAGATTGTCTTTTTTTTATTTCTAAAATAGACGAAACGTCGGTTAATGATGTAACTTACACATTACTATCATACTCCGATGACTCTGAGGTGAATACGAGCCTTTGTAGACCAGGGCTCATGGACAGATTGGTGATAGCATTGATGGGACATTTTAGTGTCACAGAAATCCATTGGACTAAATAGTACTGCATATTTTGCATGTTTAACATTTTCAAGACTAAGCCTTCAGGTACTCAATCTTCAAAGCTACCCTGAGGCTTAAATTAGGGATGAGGACCTAGAGAAGAATCAGTTATCACACTATTTTCCTCCTTAGTTGATCCAGTCTTTCACTTCCCTCACCCCACATTCTGGAGGACACCACCCACGCTTGCTCCTGCCTCTTTCTGTGTCCCTGATCACTGCACATGCAATGTGCACTGCAATTTACATCTCTTCCTGTTGGTGATTACATTGCTCTTATTTGCCATTGAAGAGTTTTCACACTAGTCTAGAACAAAACAAAGCACAATTTCACAAAAGAACCAATGTTTGATGCTATTTCTAGGTCATTACGAATCTATGCAAAGGTATAGAGATGAATGTATCAAGTGACAACAGAGGAGGATACACACTCTTGACTTCCCAGGGAATGTTGGGTTCTATGGGGGTCAACGACCAGTGCTTGAAAAGAAACAATGTAATGTCTTTACCTGGTTTCTGTAAACGATTTGCTCTGCAAAGCAGCAGAAGAGTGCACACCCCACGCGCACGCACGCACACACACAAACACGCACACACACAAACACACCCACACAACACACACAAACCACATAGGCATACAATTCCAAGAGAGTGCATGTCTCCCATGTGCACTCTGTGGCTTGCTCTTCTTGGCTCAACATACCAATCTACAATCTATAATTCCCACTCTCATCATGCTACTGCTTTTCCATTTCACCGAGGTTTGACACTAACCTCCATTGCCTGTTGTTTATGCACCTAGGCCATTCTCACCATCCTGCTCATTAGCCATTGGCAGTGTCTTAAAGGGCAAGAGCTTTTCTGCGTGTGCTTCGAAGCTGTGTCCTTACTGGATAGATCACTGCAAGCTACAGTCAGCAACTTCACAAGCATCTCTTAGTAAAATTCTGAGTAGTGGGGGCCATTTTGTGGATTGAATGAGAGCGGCTGCAGTTGGGTGTGACCTAGTGACACCTGAAGCACCGTAAAAAGAGATAATCAAAAGTGACCCACAGTAACCAAACCGCCTCTTGGGATATGCAAGGACCAGCTCTGTGACCAGCACACCTCTTCTCCATTTGAACCTATATAGGGTAATTTCAAAGCTTAGCTTCAAGAAACATCCTAAAACAGATCCCAACTTGTCACCAGGGTCATCATCTGAAGCGGTCCACCAATCTGGGTGGTCAGTACAGACAACAGTGATATTATCTCATAACAAGGTTCACATCAAAATTCAGGACGACAGAAGCAAAGAACAGGAGGACAACTAAAAAGTTAATCCCATATATTCCATCCAAAATACATTGTGTATTCATTTGAAGGAGAGAGATGCCAATTTTGAATAGACCTGACGTTCAATAACACATTTATAGATGGTGGAGGCAATCCTATGAAGGGTGTGTGTACAACAGCACGAACATGAAAACAAGTAGCAAGCCAGCCAGTTTATGAGGGTGTGAACAAAAGCGGGACCAGGGGTAAAACAAAACCATACAACAAAAACAAATTTAAAAAACAGGTGACTAACAAGGGTAACATTAACCTTGGGGCACAAGCACGTCAGGCTAACTAAAGAGTAGTACTATACAACTATACCAAATCACATATCTATGCAGCACTAGCGAGAGCTGTGTGGCCAGGTAGTGAGGATGGGTGAGAGACCAGGTTGAGCTCCCTCTTTGGCAAGTAAGTGAAGTTTAAGCAGAGGTTCAAAGAGATCCAAATTCAGGCTGGATTTGATTGTGATAGGTGTCGGGTTCCAATGGACTGGGGCGAGTCAGGAGAAAGAGTACAAGTGAGAGAAGGTGCAGCAGGTAGGTAGCCTTAACACCTAGGCCCACATCTGTTGGGCTGAGAACACATGGCCAGATGAAACTATCAGAGATGCTGAAATTAAGAGGTACAAGGGTGATGGATACCATAGAGATACCATAGAAATGAACTGCAAATTAAAGGCGGCTCCACCTCACGGCAACCATGGGCCGGGCCTTTTCCATCTCAACTCAGCACTAGTTTCTGCTCCAGAAGTTCCCCTGAAGAAAAGAGGATGGAAATAGAGGTAAAATGACATTGAAGGAAGAAAATAAAACCAAAGCGTTTGACGCAGTCCTGGACTTCATCGCGTCAATTTTCTGGAGGAGTATGCAATTTCTTCTGTATATTAGCTAGAAGATGGCAGAGGAGAGAAGAGCTTCTAAAAGACAGTCTGAATTATTTAGGATCCACTCCACTTTAGCTGCCCAGAGTCATAGCAGGGTAACAGCATACTAGCAAGGGTAAGAAGGCCAGTGAGTGCCCAGCCTTACCATAAAGTCAGCAGAAAGTGAAGGGAAACTTTCAGAAGAATGTCTACTCTTGACAGCAACTCCTGCAGCCAAGCCCCTTACTAGTGTCCCTTGTCTACCTATCCCGCAGAAGTCCAACAATAAAATGGAGATACAGAAGAATTAGGATCTGGCGTGTCCTCAGAGCAGCTGACATGCTTTAAAGAGAACATCACAGAGAGATCAAAAGGCTCCTGGATGAGATCTTCAAGAAAAACTGAAATCGACAGCTAAAGGTTCCCCCAAGAGACTCGTGCCCAGTGGAGACCAACACACCTGTCCCAATGAGTGCAGTTGCTAAAGTCAAAAATTCAGCTGGTCGGTGTGGGATCTCACTGTGTTCCAAAGCGACACTTCACAAAATCCCCAGCCAATCTATATTTTCAGCAAATGATCCCCTTATACCTACCATTCTGTTAACTAAGGAATTGAAACATCTCAACCAACCAGTGACTAAAACAACATTATGTATTTTATATATTTATTTATGAAAATATGAAGATTCAAGCAGCAACACTGCTCACGATACTAACAGAGTGACTAAAGCCTTCCCTTCAAGCTATCTACATAGGGGAAGGGAGATTAATAGATGGATTGAGATCCATTAGTTGCAGAGGAAAAATAATGTTGGTAATATTGACAGTGATCAGCATGTGTAGACAACCCATGTTATATACTGTAAGTACAGTCTGTTGGTTATTTACAGGGAGTTAGAAAATACACTATGTATGCTGGGGAATGGCGATCAGATGGTTGGGACTACATGCTGGTTGGGGTAGTGGCCTCCTGTGGTGACAGGTGGTAGAGTTTCAGTGCAAATTATGATGCAGGGATGGTAATAATATTTTGGATCACAAGGGGATGGGCGTTCTAGTCAAAGGGGGCAAGTAGTGCAAAGGAGTGTGAGCAGGAGGCAGCTCATTTGCGGTTGTTAATTTAGAGGTGAATTAGGGAATTGGAGTAAATGATGCAAGAGGAGGAGTTGCACGTACTAGAGTGCATATAAGTTAAAGAAAATGTAAAAAGGGCACAGTTAGGCATACAGAGTCAGACAGCATGGAGTCAGTGAGACGTGCCAGATGTGCAGGGTAGTTTACAGAGAGTGTTGATAAATAAGAATGTCATTGTCAGAACAATGAGTAGAGAGGAAATCCTAGAGTTAGGCTAGAGCTATCATCAATGTAACTGAGCTCTAGGGTGAAGGCAAGAGATTTGGTAGCGTTTGTAAATAAGTGAATAGTGGATTTTCCTAATGTTAGCACGAATTAGCCTAGCAATGATTACAGTGGGGGTGATATAGAGGAATTCAGTGGTGAATAACCAAGAAGCAATTGGATATGCAATGGGAGAGGTCCAGGGTGAAGGAAAGGGGAAGGTAAGGGTGTCATCAGTGAAAAGGAGTTATAAGAAACTAAAGTTGGAAAGAAGATTGGCAGAGTGGCCGTGTAGAGGTTAAAGAGAAGTGGGCCAAAGGCCCAACACTGGTGAACTCCCAACGCGATCAGAGTAATTTGCATTTCAGGAGATGGAGAATGCTTGGTCAGAAATGTAAAAGGCGAACCAGGCAAGTGCTGTGCTATGGATAGAATGATGATACATGGTTTGAAGAAGACAGTGGTTCATCAGCCAGTGATGAAGGATGCAAGGATTACATAAGAAATACAAGAAAGGCAGGCCATCATCATCATCACTAATGTTCCAAAAGTGGATAAATAGAAACTCGGCTGGCCCAGTAGCAACAAAACCGCAGCCTGGATCAGAGGAAAAACTATTCACACACAATATTCTGCAACTAGCTCTGCCCCTCAGTCACACCCATACTACTGACAACCTCTCCCCCCAACACTCTCCGCCGGCCGCAAAGGGGTAGAGGGAGTGAGTTCCCCCTAGTACATTTTGTCCATTTCCAGTAGTGGATGCACCTGAATCTTTATAATATGTATGATTCCAATCACGTGAGATAGGAGGATGTCACGGCCTGTCTTGCAGACTGACTATATTAATTAGAAGCGTACGCTTGACCGTAGGCAGGGTATAGGCTCCTTACAAAGATACCTCATATGTGAGAGGCACCAGCACATCCATGTATCTTCATTGTTTACATACACATTTGAGGGTGACTTATTCATTATTTAACACACAAAGTCATTGGGCCTCACTATAAGTTAACAGTATTGGCGGGATACCAGCAAATGGTATTGCGGTTTCCGTGGCCTGATATGCCAGAATTGCCAGCATATTTCAGGTGGTGGGAATACCAGTGGAGTCCAATACCTCATTCCGTGGAATCCAATAGGAGGTAAACCAGGCTACCCCCACCGGCAAACATGTAGTTTGCAGTTCTGAAAATGTGCAGGCAAAGGGAATTACCAGCACCTTAATTCCGGACCTGCCAACATATAATGAGGCCCATTGGCATTGTAGGATTGGTCGAAGAACTAATGCACTCTGCTCGAGCTTCCACCACACCCATGCTGATATGCTGAAAAACAAAGATTCTCTAGGATACTCACAGTGGTCTGAGAGAATCTTAACAATGAAAGAGATGCTGGTGGTTCATACAAAATCAAGTGCAATGCAAAATAAGCATAGAGAAAGCCAACAGTTTTGGATTTTGTCTAGGCCTGGGAGGGCATTTTTCAAGTTCTGATATAATGGTACTATCAGGCCAGAAGATGACAACAGCTGGTAGATGGTGTTAGTACTTGGTCACATTTTGCAGTGCCTGTCTATGCAACAGCCGAAGATGTGGACTTTGCTAATGCTTGTTTTAACAGGAATTCTGTGCAATGAACAGATGCAAGAATACACACATTTCTTGTAAATGTAGTCACACAAAGCACACTTGGTTACGGAATATATATCACAGCAAGCATCGGTTTACAGCTGTAATAAAGACATTAACATTCAGAAGAAGACTGTTCATATGTTACGTTGGTATATTAAAAGCACTGAGCAGGCTCAAAAAGATCCCAGGGGAATGTGATTTGGGTGGTGGGGTGGTGGGGGGCAGGTAGTTGTTGTGAATGTTCACAGGCACTAGCATGGTCATCAACAGTCAATTGGTTGGTAACAACCCCAACACCATCCAGGGGCTATGTGTCTCTCCGTACATCCCATCTCTCTATCTTCACTTCTGATGCCAGCATTTTTGACTTGCTGTTAGCGTTTAGCATCTCATCTAATAGCCAAAACTAAAACGTTAAAGGGACAAAGCATGAGTCTGAAAAGGCGACTTATAAAAAGAGAACATATGTATTTATTAGAGACCAACAAATAGTATGGTTGACATTGTATCATTCTCTTTATTGGTTTTGCACATACAGAAAGTCTATGCATAACATTGAACATTGGCATATGGAATCCTCGCACACACACCACATTTAACACAATAAAGCAGAACACCCCATCTCCAGCGACCCATAAATATCACCCAACCGTCTCAGAATATCTTGCCTTTGTCTATAGCCAACATCGATGAATCATTTTGTCGCCTCCCCACCATTACCCCGCCTGCCGTTCTAAACAATGCCCCTTCCCCCTTTTTCATCATTATTTTCATGTGTAGAATATAGCCCTTGCAGACAAATAGATCCTGTGTATGAGGAAATCGGGTGTACCTTACCTTACTGCTCCCGGCATTTCCATTAATCAGTGTCCTCTTGGTATTTGCCTGTAGGATTCACACAGCTTTTAATTACACCTCTCAGTAGGGCAGTGAATACAAACAATAGCTTCACATCCCACTTTGCCCAGCAGTTTTCCTCAAATGTATTCAAATCACGCCTGGGAGCATGCATAATTTGCTCATTTGTTATAGATCACTACTAGAAATGAATAGGAATTCTTTCTTACCAAAGTGCCCCTCTTCTTTCCCAATCTTTCATTGCTCTGCATTATCTAAATAACCCTATATCCTCCCACCATTTTGTCTGTGCTCGTGAGACCCACAACAGTAATAGTGAGAGGTCAATATGAACTACACTTGGATTTTAATGTATGTTGGACCCCAATATTGCTCCTGTGAGTAAAGACACATTATTCGAGATCTAATTCAGCTCCTTGCATTCCTACAGCATATGTCTCCTCACCCTCCATCATATGTCCGTTTCTTGTGTCCATAGTATCATTTAACCTCTGCGGTCCAATAGCTACACCTTACTTCATTTTATAGAATTAATCTTGATCTGGCAAACCTGACATGTTCTCTGCATCATGTGACCACCCGATACATCTCTGAGAGGATGATTACGAGTTTCACTGCATTTCAGCATGCTGCCAAAATCAGATCGTCATTACCAGCACTCGGTCTGGCGGATTTCCTGCCATATTATGAGCGGTGAGCTGCGGCATAGTGGTGTCAATCTCTCTTTTTTTTTGTCAGATTTGGTGGATATTTGATGGTCAGGTAAAAATGGCGGTAATTCTGTTACTGCCGAAAGTAATTCAACGGCGTACTCATTCCCAGGGAACTGTAGTAGGCTGTTTTTGTCCTTTGTTGTTCTCAAGTGAACAGGGATTTAATCTAGGGTGTTTATGGCTCTGCTTTTTTCCCTGGAAGCCCTCACAGTCATGTTTCACCTTGAGCAGTCTTATGCTTCGCCCCAGGGGGCAAGTATGTTTTCCACACTAGATATGCCCACCTCTACTTATTCTAACAGACAAATGGAAATCAGAGTCTTTCTCTGGAGTCTGCTTTGTAGCTCTATCCCTTTTGCCATGTGTCCCTTGCATCTTCCTTGTGGTACACCAAAGGAAAAATGTTGTGGCTTTGTGGGTATGGTTTATCAAGGCGACAAGAATATGTAAGAGAAAAAAGAAGAAAAGATACTTATTGTCACGATTTCCAATGGTAGATAGTGTGTCGCGTCTCACTGAGTTGTGGTTTGAAAAGCCACTCAAAACCACACAAAAATTGAAACTGATGCAAAAAATACTCAGAAACGAGACTGTGCCAAATAGTGATTAAAAAAACCAAGAGTTGGTTTTATTTAAAGGTTGCCCTTGTTGATAACACGTGTTTCGGCTTAAAAACCAGCCTTTTTCAAATCAGGGCATTATTATAACTGTTTCCTATTGAAGCCTGTTCACTGTGTGGAAAATCAGGTTAACTTCTGTCAATTGATAGGTTCAATTCCTAAGCTCTGCAGTAGATGCGTTGAATCACGTGCTCCTGTTTCACTCTCTCTATGAGGCTGGTTTTTAATCTGAAACACTTGTTATCAACAAGGGCAACCTTTAAATAAAACCAACTCTTGGTTTTTTTAATCACTATTTGGCACAGTCTCCTTTCTGAGTATGTTTTGCATCAGTTCCTTGTGGTAGAGGCATTTTCCCAAGCATAGCATCTCATTTACTTAATTATGGTGACTTTCTCAGCTAGTAACTTCCAGTCTATGCTTTGTGTGACCAGGCCTGTTAATCTTCTTTGACTTCAGGTTGCAATCTGTTGCTATATACATTACTAGTGACATCAGAGGAATCCCGGTTGACACTAAGCAAACATCCGTTTGGAGTGTAAGCTCTATCTTGTTCTGGAAGGGAGTAGACTATTAATATAACTGACTTAGAGCTAGTTGTGACAGTTATACTTTCTAAGGTAGCAACTAGCAGCAATGCTTCATAAAAAAACAATTTTATTAAAATCAAACAATTGTTAAAAAAGTATGACATCACTGTACATTACGTTGCACATACGTGCTAATATCAAGGTAAAAGAAATTCTATAGGAATACAACAAAACCAATAAATGGATCTTGTTTGAAAAAAAAAGTGGATACTGCAGAATATACTCTCCATGCATACAATCCTCACTTACTTGGCGTGTACTGTCAATTTGAGCCTCTGTTTGAATTCAGAGGTTTAAGGTCTCAACATGTTTCTGTTCTAAAGAGTTAAGTACTGAAGATTCTTCAGGAGGATGAGTCCAAATCAGATTCCTATTCAGCAAGTCCGGCTGGAATAGAAGTTAAAACAAGTATAACCTTAGTAGGTTGTGGGGGTGAACAACTTCCTTACTCAGTTGTTGGAGGGCTTATTAGTAGTCCCACATTGCCAACTGTGTAGCTTAGTACAAATGTACTGAAGGACTTTTCAATTCCGAGTAGAGTAGCGTCTCATATGGAGGTCGGATAGAAGAGCGCCTCCGGCATGGGTGAGGAGCGGGATCAAGAAGGAATTGCTTGAATTCCCGTTATCCGGTCATCCAGTTGTATCAGGAGCTGGGTAGTGGATGTGTTAAGGAGCCTTTGGAGTTGGAACAGTGAAAACTGAATTTGTTAAGAGTGTTTCAACGTGCTTGTGGCTGTATATTGGTGCTGAAGTCTGCTACTGCGGGTATTGCGAGGTCAGAGCTTTAGTTTCAAGCCTTCATCTTAAACTGTAGAGTGGAGTCGGGCAGAGCAGCTAGTATAATCCGCTCATAAATCCTTTCGTGCATCAGTGTGCAAGCTATATACATTACACCTGCAAGTAACCACAGTAGTGCTGCCGGTCCAGAGAATTGAGATATTCACTGAATCCTTTAGGCCTCATGTTATAAAAATCTAGAGACACAGTACAAGTCATTTGAATCTGCTCTGACCCTTTCTCTCCTGTGTCCCTTCAGCACTGTTCCTTTCTTCGTCTTCCCCCATGGTATTACCTACAGAACCCACTCAGTACAACGTTCACTGGTGTTCCACCTATTCATCCTCCTAGTCAGCGCTCATTTTTATCTATTCCGAAGCAGATTCTATGTTCTCCTCAGAAGAATCTGTTTGGGGTAGTGTCATGATTCCTGCCCCTCATGTCCACAGCCCTCCAAGATGTCAGACTGGAGCCAGGCCACGATCACCTACATGGCCCTCAAGGGCCTCTCCATCACTCCAAAGACCCACTTGGAGTCAGACTTGGCGCTTGTGGCACCAGACTCACTCACTCCCATAGGAAACATTGGGGATTGGACTTGTAGTGCATTGATGGGGACAAGATGGATGCCCCAACATATTTCGGTTCCCAGAACTGCATATGCAGTCTAGTCTTTTGGGTGTGGTTCAGCCCAGAGACACCTGGGATACCCAGAGACTATTTAAGCCGCGCCCATGCTGAGAAACATGCTTTGTGTTTTCTGCACCTGCAGCGTGACACTCACCGTGTTTCGGATCGGTCTCCAGTAGGCCTGCATCTTTCTTCTGCGCTCAGCTCCTGCAAGAACAAGAACACTGTTAGGAACAGCCTTACCTTGCAGCGCTTCTGCCCATCATTTATCGCTCCTTCTGTTCTGCAGGCATCTTCGGCAGGTTGTCATTCCCATCCCGGCATGCAGCTTCCTAAGGAAAAGGGAAAAGAACAAAAAAAAGGCATTAGTAAGCATTCAGCAAATCTTCGCTTATTTTTAAAAACTGTACGAGCTTCAAACGCTTACCTGCATCCCAGCCGCTCTGGGGGAACTCTGTCTCTGGAACTTCTCATCCATCTGCAAGAGGGAAAAGACACTCCGGGTTAGCGTGGAAACATCTAGAGGCGCTGCATACCGCGCTTCCTCACCGCATTTCTTCTTCATAACCGGCATCCACACTGAAAATGTCGCGGCACCTAAAAGACACTCAGTTCAATACAAATACGAAAGGGTCACACCGCGCATTGTGCTCTCACTCACCTTCAGCGCTACTCATCTCAGCAGCACGTCGCCATCCCCGGACACCGGCCATCATCTAAGGAAGTAAAGGAACGAAGTTAGAGAACTGTTCAAAAGACTCATTATACTTACCTGTCGGACTCTTGCCAGTGAAGTAACTAGGCAGCAACGAGCCCACATCAATCAACGCGCCCCTGCGCTGAAAGCAGGATGGAGCGCACACTTTCCAAGAAAACAAGGCCCAGTCTCCAGTCGAGTAGACTCCAGGGAAGGGTTCCAGGTCGTAAGAGGTCAGAATAGGCAGGGTGACATCCCCGTGGATACCGGTGAGCGTTACAGGTAGGGCATAATCCCTCCCTGGGTTTTTGTGAGAGAGAGTGGGATTAAAGCAACTGTTCCTTTTAGCACTTGTGCTTCTGGGCACTGGTTTACTCATCAACTTCTTTCCCACCAGCATCTGGCAACACAGGAGTTGCTCTACACAGCCTGTTCCCATCCTGTATTGGTTATGCCTCCCCTCTTCTACCTTTGATAGTTGCCAGTAAGCAAAGATCGCTGAAGTAAGACTCCACTTCTCAATGGATGTTGTGCATCACTGCCTCTAGCTGGAATGTCTGTCAGGTGCTGACATGAGGGCTCAATATTGTTAACCTACAACATATCTGTTTGTATTGGCCTCCTCTTCTTTTTCTGTCCCATTGCAGTCTCCCTACCAGCCTGGAGCACTAGCATAGATGTGTTCTGCTTGGCCACTATATTTTGCCACTGCAGTTTCTTCATGCCCTTCCACTTCAGGGCATGAAGTCACCACCTTGGGTGCTTGCATATTTTCTTGGTCTGTGTTTTTTTCATCAATCTCTGCTGGATTTCCATCTTATCTTGATGCCCTCTCCGATCTGGCGTGGAGGTGGGTTCTCACCCGAATGCAGAGCTCCATCACAAAGCTCAGCTAAAAGGTATGCAACAAAAACGAAAGCAATCTCAGCAAGCATTAAAATAATTATGTTTCTTTTTTCAATATAACATTTTATTTGGAATTTAACATTACCGAGGTACATCAGAAATTTCATAAAATTTTCTGCAATTCAACGCGAGTTATGTTCTTAGTTTAGTCAATCGCCCGTCTGTGTAGGCGGGGTTTGGGTGCTGGGTTCTGCTTCGGTTCAATCTCTGGTGATATGTGGTGGGGGGGAGAGGTTCGGTTGTTGTGATATTTCTTAGTTCTTCTTTAGCCTAGCTAGCGGGTAAGAGGAGGTCAACAGGATAGAGTTGGGAATTGTTCCGCGAAGTCCATAAACGGAGCCCAGGTGTTCTGGAAGTTGTTCAGGTTCCCTGCGCGTAGGGCCGTGATCTTCTCTGCTACTACTGTGTCCCAGCACTTGGCCCACCACAGCGGGTTTGATGGGCCTGTTGGATACTTCCAAAGGCATGCAAGTGCAATTTTTGCTGCTGTTAGGAGATGTGTACATAGGCGGGCCAAGTGTCTGGTGAGAGGAAGATCGCCGTCGCCCGTGTCGTCCAACAGTACAATCCCTGGGTCCTAGGGGATGGTGAGACCTGTAATTGCTCTTATGTGGTTAAGAATTTCACCCCAGTGGGCTGCTGCTTGTGGACATGTCCATAGCATGTGGAACAGAGTTCCTTCGGATTTGCATCCCCGCCAGCAGCCCGGCGGGATATTCGGGTCGATTTTGTGCAGTCGGACGGGTGCGATGTAATATCTGTAGCAGATCTTATAGTTGCATTCTTTGTTGGTGGTGCATTGGGAACTTTTCTGATTCCTTGTCCAGATCTTGGTCCATGTGGCCTCTTCTATGGGTCGCTCCAGGTCTCTTTCCCATTCGGTCATGTACTTTTCCTTGGTTGCGGTATCGTGTTTATCCAGCAGCCGGTATAGCGTGGCGACCTTCCCTTTGGGTGGATCTGCTGTCATGGTGAGTTCTAACGGTGTTAGGTCTCTGGAGCCTTTCTCCTTAATGGTCCTTTGCGATAGCCAATGTCTTATCTGAGTGTATCTGAATCTTTCGGCTTCTGGGACCTTAAATTTGGCTTTGCATTCCTCGAACGATAGACGGCTACCCTCAACTAGGAAGTCTGATATTGTCCATAGGCCCCCGGATTTCCATATGGCAAAGGCCTGGGGATGTAGGCCTGGAGAGAAGTCTGGGTTGCCCCAGATCGGTGATAATGGGCCTGTGACGCCTGTGTGTCCCCATTTGCTTGATGCAGCTTTCCAATTTACTATTGTGTTTGATGTTGCGTGCAGGGGTCAGAGGTTTGCTTGGCCTCTTGGTATCCGAATGTGTGGGAGGTCGTGCAGAGGGACTTTGCACCATGCTTTTTCTATTTGTGTCCAGTATGGGAGGTCTGCAGTTTGTGACCATGTGAATGGCGGGGCTAATTGCGCCGCTTGTTTGTATCTGGTGACCTCTGGGACTCCCAGTCCTCCTATGTTGTGGCCTCTAGTCATTATGCGTCTCGCTATCCGGGCTCTTTCCCCTCCCATATGAATTTCATTATCGCACGTTGTAGTTCTTTGAGTTCTTTTTCTGGGATATGGGTTGGCAGTGCCATGCAGTGGTAGATTAGTCGCGGGACTAGATTCATTTTTGTGGCGGCGACTCTCGCCAGCCATGATATTTCTTGTTTAGTCCAGTGTATTAGGTCTTTTTTTCAGTTCCCTGAATAGCTGTGGGAAGTTAGTTTGATATATCTGGTTGGGGTGTTTAGGGATGCGTATTCCCAGGTAATGGATCGCGTCCTTGGCCCATGGGAAGGGGAATTTGGGAGATAGGTCTTTCTTTTGGCTTTTTGTAATATTGATTGTTAGTGCGGGTGATTTATCGTAGTTCACCTTGAATCCTGATGCCTTGCCAAATGCTTTGATCTCTTCTCTTATGGGATCGATAGAAATGGTTGGGCGGCTGATTATTAGTAGGACGTCATCAGCATATAGTGCTGCCTTGTATTCCCTACTGCCTACAGTAATGCCATGTATGTTCGGGTTCTGTCTGATTCTTCTGGCGAAGGCTTCCATGGATAGTGCGAACACCATGGGGGAGAGCGGGCATCCTTGTTGGGTACCCCGGTTGATGTGTATGTTTCCGGACCTGTGGCCGTTTACTCTCAGTTGGGTACTTGGTGATTGGTAATTTGCCATTATCCAGGTTGAAAATTTGGGTCCAAATCCCATGTATTCGAGGGTGTGTTTGATGTATGTCCATTCCACCAGGTCAAACGCTTTGTGGGCATCTAGGGAAATCACCATTAGTTCTTCTCGCCGCCGGTTGGCACTCTCTATTAGGTCTACCATTCGCCTGATGTTGTTGAACGTGCTTCTCCCGTAGATGAATCCAGTTTGGTCCCTGCCTATTAAGTTTGGGAGCATGTGTCCCAGTCTGGCGGCTAGGACTTTGGAATATATCTTTCCATCTAGGTTCATGAGAGTTATCGGTCAGTATGCTGTTGCTTGCTTTGGGTCTTTCCCCGGCTTGTGTATTAGGATTGTGAGAGATTGTCCCATAGTGTTGGTGATGGTCTGTGTGCTTAGGAATGAGTTAAACACTTGGGAGAGTTGTGGTGCAAGGATATGCGAGAATGATTTGTAGAATTTCGTTGTTAGCCTGTTGGGACCGGGGGCGGTGTGTTTCAAGGTTTTGATGGCTTTTCCGACTTCTTCAGATGTTATCGGGTCTTGCCCAATATCTCATAAGCCTATTTTCTGAGAGACACTGCATACATTCAGACAAAACACGTTTGACTATACATTTTAATGCATGTATAACTGTGCAGAAGGATTAACAAACACAAATGCTATGTGTATGAACTGACTAAGCCCAACACTCCAGATCCGGAAGAAGCATCACCCAGGTCTCACCCTGGAACCACACATCAATGCAAATGCAAAAAAAAAGTTTGACTCTCTTCGACTATTGAGAGGGATTCTATCTTACCTCAACTTCCACACCAAACCCTTGCTATCATTTCTTTGCCATTATCAGGAATAGACTATGCAAGTAGTGCTAATCGAGGAATGCCCGAACACCTCACCGAAAACTATAGTGCTTCCAAAACACAGCGACATAACTACTACTGAGACTAAATAGAAGAGAACACATCATCCCAGCCCTGAAAAGTCTACATTGGCTACCAGTCAAGAAACAGATCAATTTAAAAAACCTCTGCATTTATCATAGATCACTACACAGACAAGTAGCTGAATTCCTGAAAGTGAAAATAGCCCAATACCAGTCCAAAAGAACCTTAAATCTAGCACCGATCTCCAAATACAAACAAGACACCATCATCATCATTATCATTCAATGTTTGACCAAATGGCATACCATACAATACAATCAATTTGTATACAATAATCTTATACAATTTTAAGAACAAATGTCAAATCAGTAACTGGGGAGAACATTTCAAGTCCAACAACAGCATTATAAGTCTAGTGCTCTAGACCCACACTAAAACATTGTTTGTTTGCTTGTTTCTTTGTTTGTTTATTATTTATAATGCACATCGTACCCGGGGGTAACAGGGCGCTGCAGTTACAAGTATATGCAAGGCTTAGTTACAACAGAAAAGGTATAAAACTACATATAAGTCATTAATTACAAGAAGGTATATACAGATGGTACATATTTACAGGCATAGGATACAGGCGAGGTATATACAGAAGATACAGACATCATACAGGAGCAATATATACAAGGTTTAAGGTGTTTATGGATATAATCGGGTGGGCGGAGATCAGTGCAAGTATACGGCAGTGAGAGGGCAGTTATAGTTACCACAAGGTGGCAGGTCGAGAGAAGCAAGGAAGGAGTCACTCCATTCAAGCATAGAGTATTGCCGCAGTGAGTCCTAACTGCTTACTGAACAGGAGTTATCATTTACTGGTCATTAGATTCCAGTCACATAATGATGTTGGATCTGAAGTTTTGGTAGGATTGGTCTATACTCAGTGTGGGAGGTAGGGAGTTCCACAATTTGGCTGCTTTCACAGGAAAGCTGTTGCCTCCGATTGTGGAGCGTTTGAAACTAGGTATGGAGAGGCGATCTCTGTTAGCTGATCTAGGTCGTCTCAGGGAGGTCTGTTTATGGAATCTCTTGGCCAGGTAGATGGGGGCAGCATTGTTGAGAGATTTGTGGGGGAGCGACAAGGTTTTTAGAAGGATTTTGTCATTGGTGGGGAGCCAATTGTTCTGTCGGCTGAACTTGGAAATGTGATCTCTTCTACAAATGCCTAATGCCGTTCTAAGGGCATTGTTTTGTAATGTTTGGATTCTTCTGATAGTGGCTTTAGTCGATCCTAAATAGAGGGCATTGCAATAGTCCAGGCAAAGAGTGGATCAGTGTGGAGAACAGGAGGAGAATCCTGTTTAATAGAATGTGTAGAAAATTCTGGAATGGAGGCTTTATAATCTAGGTCGGTGTTCTTGCTGAAAGCTTTATGCCAAATTCTTACTTGCTCTGTTGGTGTTCCTTATATACAAAACCCTATCACAGTTCTTGCCATAAAGGTACCAAAAAGGATCAATGTCACTAAGTGAGACCTTTATTGGTTTTCCTGAGTTGCGAGAAGAGCAAAGTCAGGCTCTGAGGTTACTGTGAAGAGAATCCACTTTGTGTTATGAATGTTGTGGTGACTGAAAGAGTGATGATGTAAACAAGACTGGAGGTCATAGTAATAGAACCTAAAATCCTGAATGATATCCTGTTATAGAATACATTGATTCAATGCAGTCCTGTAGTTGAAAAATAACTATACTATCTCGCCCTTTGATAGGTCTGGAAATTGGAGACAGGCCAGAGTTTAGGGAAGCCTGCTGAGCCTGCTTTTACCTTTTTTAACAATGGGGAAATAGTTCCATATTTCAGAGGGGAAGGGACGAGACTGGTAGCAATTGAGGCATTGCATAGCTAAGTAGTGTCTGGAGCCAAAGACTTTAGCAGGGTTCTGTGTCTCCCTGGATTGCAGACCTATTATTTTGTGATTGGCCATTACAAGGTTACTCCATTTGTTTGCCTTTTTGGCATTGGATTTCGTTTTCAGAAATGTAAGTGCGACTAACTAATGCAAGTATTATTTCAGCCATTTATGAAGAGCAAGAATTGCTGTTTTCTTTCTCTGTTGGGGTGGCACTCTGTAGAAGGTATAGAATTCCTGGAAGTAAGTGACAAAATGGAGTACACAGGTCTGCTCACAAAGAAATTGAAGCTGCGAGTAGTATATAGAGTCAGGGACTTAGATGCGTTTTCCAATTCAATCACAGATAAGTAGGTTTCTGTCAAATATTGTGAGGTGGTGGATGACTGCTTAAGGCTTAGGGTACAAGAAAATATGGCATCTAAGTTATGACTACATTGTGAGTGGGGGCCTTAGTGTAGTGCCCACGGTGAAGAGCAGACATATTATTAATTAGGTCCTCTCCAGCCTTGTTTTTGCTGATTTCTAACAAAAGATTAGTCTCCAATGATGAGGACATTGTTGGCCATGGACGATTTTAGCATCCAAGAACCATTTAACTCCGAGAGTTTCAAAGGAGGCATATTGTTTTAGACATCAAGGAGAACATTGGAGATAAGTAGGGAAGAGGGCTACACGTCCTCCAATTCTTTTTCCCATTGTAATCAATATAATTTTATATTCTTCAGTCTCGATAATGTCTGAACTTGTAACTTAGTTGGAACTTAACCTCACTTCAGTGATGTGTAGTAGATTCAATGCTAGATTTGTGAAGCCCTGTCTCCCTGAAGGATTAGGAAGACGCAGGGGAGTCAAAATCTCTTGCACCGACCCTTGTAGTAAAGCCGGCCAGGACAAGGGGGACACTGTTGGGTGCTGTTTGGGGCTGTGAAGCGGAAGTGGTGACCACTTGATTCTGGCGTGGACTTCATTTAATAGCAATGGCCCAATGGAGTTGTCATAAGTAGTAAACTTTACTGTTTTTATGCGCGATTAGATTTGCTGGAGTCTGCTGTTATTCCACTCCCTGCTTTCTGCCTCACCATGCCTTGGGTTGACTGAGATTCTGCCTCTCCTCCTGTATGTGCTACCTCCCCTTGTTTGCACCGGGGGCTCGGGGGGGTTGTTTTTAATACAAACACCTTAGGATCAGCGTTGTAAAGACTGAGGCTTCACGTTGAGACCATTTGGATTAATTGGTTAGAGCAGAGAGTGACTTCGTGGGAGGGCATAGTGCCCGTACTGTATTCCATCAAAACCGTGCAAAATTATTGGCGAATCTACCTGGGAAATATATAAGTAAATTGCTCACTTAGGTCAACAAAATAGACTATAGGAAGCCAGCTCCAACAGATACACACTATTCTGTTTGCTTCTTTGTTTGGGAGAGGGGATATCTGAAATTGGATTGGTTTTATCCTTTTAACAGTATCTTGATTCTTGAGAGTGTTATACCAGTGTATTAACCATGTATTAATTGCTGAAGGTTTTTGAGTATACCTCTTGGCACTTTTAGCAGTATCTCTGTGGATCCCAGTTTTTATTGTTCCTATGTTATTGTTCTTATTGTTTTTATATTACATGTTTTTTTAAATGGTGAAAATGAAATAGGCGAACCCGATTGTGAGGAGAGGGCAGAGTAAAATGTACAGATTATTTAAACCAATAAATGAGGTCAACCTATTAATAACAGAAATCAAAGATTTTCTGCACGATATTGATGGCCCTGTAGACACGGTAAACCCTGTTGGTTGCAAAGCCTCTATTCTTGCGGCAGATAGGATTTTACCAACATTGGGCCATAAGGAATTGAAGCCTTTACTGAATTTGGCTTCCAATGGGTGGTCATGGAAAAGGATGATCTGACCACATATTTCAAAAGAAGACTACCTGGCACTGTTTGAAGTACCTCCAGCTACAGACCAAGCAGAGGGTACAACTTTCTCCTTCATAGGAAAACAGCCTGGTATTGATATAGAATAAGGAGCCCAGCATCGGAATATTGTGGAACTGTGCCCCCTGTGCCAGAACAGTCCATCATAGATACTAGGATAGAATATGATCAGGATAGCCTAGTGGGCGGTCTCCAGTCATCCCCCTCAGTGCCCCAGGTGACCAATGGCCAAACAAAAAATGTTGGTGGGAGAAAATGCCATTGTTTCCCCATAGTATTCCATCAAGAGGTGCTGGGACACTAGGCTAGCGACATAGACCTCCCCCGTGGAACCCTCTATCAGGGTCAAACCTCATCAAAGTGGGAAGAATGTCTGGACCGGTTTCATCCAAAAAGACCAAATTGAAAAGACCTACCCAACCAAAGTCTGAAATAAGGTGCTACCAAATGTTCTACCTTCTAAGTTCACCTTTTGTTTGGGTAGGTATTTTCAATTCAGTCTAGGCCTGCAGGGGGTGTGGGAGTGTCCCCCCAACACCTGCTTACTGTTCTATACAGTACAGTGTGTGGGGGTTGTGGGGGACACCCCCACAGCTGACCCCAAAAAAGAAAAAAGATTGCGGGGGCTGTGGGGGTGTCCCCAGAACCCCCGCTCACTATACTATATTATATAGTGAGCGGGGGTTGCTGGGGACACCCCTGCAGATGACCTGAACAAAAAAGAAAGGGCCCTGCGGCGCTGGTTACCAATCACGGAAGTGAAAGGGAACCAGCGTCGCAGGGACCAGAAAGTTGCAGGCAAGGTAAGTAGGGGGGGTGAGGGTGTGCTGGGGTTTGTTCGGGGATGTGTTGGGGGTGTGGATGGGGTTCGGGCCAAGTCTAAAATGTTTACGAGAGAAAAGACCGAAGGTTATTTTGAAAAAATGATCTTCGGTCTTTTCTCCCTTGAAAATGTTTGCCTCGGTCATTCAACCCCAAACCGTCTGGACCATCAAGGGGATTAAATCATGATGAACCAAATAGGAGAGGGGGATTCTTATTTTGTGATGGTCAATGTTTCTAAACTTGCCCCAATTACAATTGAGAGCAAAGAGGCATTACAGAACAAACGCATCTTTTAGATCCGCCACACCAAGGGTTGCCTTTCAATCATAAGTAGTGACATTGTGCAGTGCACCAGGGGAGCAATTCCAAATTCGGATCGCGATTTTATCAAAGTGTCCCTGGTATCCCAAGAACTGGTAGATGGTCTTTTGTCAATTGATTTTAGAACGTACCCTCCAGATGGGACTTTGTTTGGATTAAGATCTGGTGAATTTTTGAATACTCCGCTAAACGCCCCAGAACAGCTATCTTTGGGTAGAAGTGTGAGAACTATTAATCCTGTAAGATCCTCAGACACACACAGTAGTACTAACACCAGGAATGTGTGTCCTGGAATGGCCCTCAATGAACAGGATTGACTGCAGGGTGGGTGTGTAAACCCCCGAGTTGAGATCATGGGACGCAAATTACTATTGTGGAATGTGGCTGGGGTGAATCAATTGTTGGCTGATCCTGACTGGTGTGCATTTATTAGCAAGCACCAGATGGTGGCTCTACAGTTAACCTGGGCATCTAACCCTGTTAGAATTCAAGAATATCAGTCATTTTGTGTGGCAGCCTCTAAGGGGCACAGAGGTAGACTTAGTGGTGGGCTCCTTGTCTGGGTGGACGTGGCCCTAGGCTGGAAGGTGGAGGTTGTGGATTCTGGCTCACAGGATCTGCAAATATTGAAGATATGGATGGGCAAGGATGATGTGATTTGTCTATGCAATCTATATTATAGACCCTGACAGGGACTGAAGACTATGACACAACTCCATACCTCTGTTGAAGGTCTGAGCCTGTCTTCACAACCCCGCCATTGCATTATTGTGGCAGGAGATTTTAATTTACAGCTGGAAACACATGATGACCTTATAGGCTTGTGGTATGACCAAGATGAGGTCAGGGACATCCCATCGCCCGTCATGACTGTCCCCCGTTTGGTGCACCGTCTGTCCCTAGAATCATCATGCACCCTGTTCAGATTTAATTTGAGGACCTGTAATGGATGTTTTTTGAACAACCTGCCTGTGGGAAAAATATTTAATGGGGCTAATGGTAGCTCCCAGATCGATTATATTTTAATCTCAGGGAAGGACTGGAAGAGGATCGCAGATTTTGTGATCTGCAAAAGATCAGAGAGTGACCATAGTCCCTTAATGGTAAAAATTATGAGATAACACAGGAGGGATGATGGGACTAAAGCATATTTAGTTGATCAGTTGTTGGTTTCAACCGGCCAAGTACGAAAAAGGAACAGATGGGGCAATTTGATGGAAAGGGGCCAGAAATCATCTCTGTATGCCTTCATCTTGGGTAACATTACTGCAATCTGTGGGGAGAATACCAGTGACAATTCGATAATGTACGAATTTGAGCATTTTATAAGGAGTTTAAATCCCCTGGTATCCTCTGCTTATGATACAAAGGGAGACCTTCTGTTGAAAGTGGGTTGGTATGACGTTGCCTGTCATAGTGCAAAAAAAAGAGATTGAGGTTTGTTTGAACAATCCACAGGGGTGTGCCAAAGTACACCTATGAATATTAAGGACAAAATACAAAGACTATATTGGGGAGGGCGGGAAAGAATTTGCACGTGAGCAATGGGACAAGCTATATGGCGCCCTGCAATCTAGGGAAGCCCGTTCTTTTTTTAAATTGGTTAGGGAGAAGAACCTGATTGGGTAAAGGGAGCTGCCATGTAATATCGGTGAGATGGAATGGCGTCCACCATTTTACGAACCTCTATCAAAATAAAATTTAACCTGCCCCTAGCTCGATAGTTTATAAACCACTCACTCCAGCTACCTTCATCTTTACTATCGGGGCTATGGAGCTTGCCCTTAACAATTTGAAAAACCATAAAGCAAGCGGCCAGGATTTGATCCCAGTGGACGTTTTTAAGGATGCGGTTGGGATATGGACCCCAGTTCTGTGTAAATTGTTTAATGCTATCCTGCACATTGGTGAGATTCCAGCCTCTTGGCGTAGAGCAACAATAGTAACGATTTATAAGAAAGGTGGTAGAGACTCCCCAAGTAATTATTGCCCCATCTCGCTTTTGGATGGAGTCGGTAAGCTTATTGGTAAATTAATGTCTAATTCACTACAGGAATGGGCAGACCATTAAAATGTAATCACTTATCTTCAGGCGGGCTTCAGGTCAAACAGGGGTATGATAGACCACTGCTTTATTCTGTTTTTGATCATCGCTAGATGCACCTTACTAAAGAAGTTGTATCTTTATGCTGTTTTTTAGATCTTAAAACGGCCTCCGATACCATTTCAAGAGAGCAATTGTGGAACATTCTGTTGAAGCAAAATGCCCCGACTGACTTGGTTGCTATTATACGTTCTCTTTATTGTGCCAATACTGCTACTGTTAGATATGGAGAAAGGGGTGAAAAGACACAGGACTTCGGGGTCACTATTGGAGTAAGGCAAGGCTGTTTCCTGGCCCACTTCCTATTCAATAGATATACACAGGGAATGATCGATGAATTGATGAGTGGGTGTCAGGACAGCCCCAAGATGGACACAGGTAAATATCCTGCTCTTTTCTATGCAGATGATGCAGTCCTCCTGGTTACAACACCCCAGGGTCTGAAATGTGCTTTGACCATTTTTGAAAACAAATGCTCTGAATTACACCTTTCCTAAATACGGCAAAGTGTAAAGTGATGGGCTTCAGACTGCAGCATGTAAAAAGGAGAATATTAAGATTGCGTGCCTGTGGTGACAGTACAGAACAAGTCACACATTTTGACTACCTTCGTGTGTCGTTTGAGGAATCTGGTAGCTGGGAAGCACAGGTTAAACATCGCTACTATCTCTTAACAAATACTGTGGCAGAATCTAATCTTTCTTTATGGAACATGACAAGGGGGCAATTTCACCTGCCCTGGAAATTTATAGCAAACAAGAAGCCCCGGCTGCTATATATGGCTTGGAATTATGGGGACATACCAACACCTGTGATCTATGTGTATGCGAAAATACATTTCTAAAGAAATTACTACTACTACCCGTGTCAGCGCCATCCGCCTGGTCCATCTTGAACTAGATAACAATAGTGTCGTAGACATGATTCTGTACAGACTTGTTATGTTCTGGGCCAGGATCTGGAATGGGGAAGGGTTGTAAGTACAGAGGAAGCCATCACATGTAATTAGCCATGAAGGGGGAAAAGCCTAAAGTGATTAGCACATGTGCAGGACTGTCTACTAGAATTGGGTATGCCTGAGCTATGGATTAAACCCCAGGTACCATTGGTATGTAATCTGATTGATTTAAGAATCAAGGTCAAAAAGCACATGTAGGATAAACTTAGAGTCAATGCCACAACATTGACGTTTGGTGTGGAATACCTTGATACCACAGTAGAACTAGGGTTCAATGCTTACCTTGACTACTCTTGTGCCCTTTGAGAAATTCCTCTACATCTGCTTTAGGTTTGTATCACTACCAGTAGCCTGTGTAAGAGGTGGCTGCGGACCCAATCATAGCTGTGCCCAATGTGTGGTTCTGGATCGGAAAATATGCTGCATTTTCTATTACTATGTAAAAAAAGGGACCGTTTGAGACACATGTACCTGCAACGTATTCTGAACAACGCAGGAATTCACCAAATAATGCCAGCTCTACAATGTATAGGAGAAAGGGCCTCATTACGGGTCGGGTGGTCCGGAATTAACAGTGGTGGTAAACCCGCCGCCACTGTTAATTCCGGACCACCTGATCCCGAGTCCTGCAGGCGGAAGATGATCTTCCCGCCAGGTCTGACCTGGCGGGTTGAACACCTCCCGCCTGCAGGCGGACGTGGAAACACTGGCACCATCACAAGATGGTGCTGTTGTTTCCACTTCCCCATTCCCATTGAGTCCTACAGGACTCAATGGAAATGGGGATTAACACCATTGACTCCCGGGACACCTGTAATGTAATGCCCTGGTAATTCCGGTAGTCACGGAGGCGGAATGGTAATAAGAGTCCGGCAGTAACGGGTGGTTTTACCGCCGCAGTTACTGCCAGACTCGTAATGAGGCCCAATGTGTCCTCCCCTATGTAGTATCCAGCAATGCACTGTTTATTCATAGGGCATGGCTGCTGAGAGGCAAGACCATTAAGTATGGCCCGGACAACATGGATATTGGTAAGAGTCGGTGACTGCGAGCATCGCTCTCCCCGACAATTACTGCACTTATATCCTGTCAGGAATACAGCTGCATACCGACCCATTATAGCAGGGATTCCTTCCTTGATGTCCAGCGTTTACACTCCTCTGTACTGTAATTCTCTGCTCTACTCCCCCATATGTCGTCAATATTGTATATTGTATGGATCTTTTTATCTACTGCTAATATTTTTACACTTCTATCTTCTTTGTATGAAATGTATTTTAGAACTTGAAGGCAGAAATGCTGAATAAAAGTTTTTTTTGACTTTGTAAACAGTTTTCTTAGATACACAATAGGACAGGGAGTACTATTATTGTATCAATTTGAACTAACAAGAGTGTTGGGCTCCATTTTCTTGTAAATGGGCGTTGGAAGGCTGGTCATACCCGTTGCTGTGTATATGAAGACTGGTTATACTTGTCCTTTGCTTAGGCAGCTGCTCATACTTGATGGTGATTATTTGGATGCTGATTATGTCTCCTGCTAGAAATGTGCAGGCAGGCAATGTGTGTTAACTGTCATATGGAGACTAGTCCTACTAGTTATTGGAAAACTGGAGGTTACCTATATCTGTTTTTGTGCATGTGGAGGCTAGTCCTATCTGTGTTGGGTGTCAGAAGGCTGGTGGCAGCAGTTACTAGGCATGCGTGCCTTGGAAACACTGGCTGTGGCTACGGAATGTGAAATGTAAATAACCCAAAATCATCATGGTTAAGTGTTTTGAGACATGTTGCTGGTCCAATGCAGACACACTACCTACAATCTTTCCTAACAACGTCCTTGTGAACATCCCAACCCTTTTGACAATTCTATTGAATCCCATCAGATTTATGTTCTGGTCAATGTTACTTATCCAGATCACTTAGCAAAGTGAATTTTGGGAAAGACTGCAATCTTTTCGGGGTTTACAAATGTTAGTAGCCCCATGTGCTGTACGCTCTGCTATTTTATTTGCATGTTGTGTTTTGTAGAGTGCAGTGTCACTGAAGGACATCTTGGGGCTGTAAATTGCAGGAATTAGAAAATGGTCAAAAGGAAACACATTCGCCTGAAAAGCGAGTCATTTTTTCCTAAACATCAAATAGATCACTTTCCGTCCATCGATATTCGAGAAATAATAATTTAATAATAAAGAGTATTTATATAGCTATGAACCCTCAGCTATCTGAGTGCTGCTTATTCACATCTTCTGTGTGGTTGTCTTTTATTGTCCTCAGAAGGATGAAAGGCTGATTTTGGCCCTGCCGGGATTGGAACCTGCATCTGCTGTGCTATCTGACCGGGCTTGAACCACAAAGGACTGTCTCATGCCTTTCCTTTACCAAACTTAGGGACAGTCAGTAAGCAGATGGCTTGCGAGCATAGTGTTCAGTTGGAAAATAGTGATTCCCTTGCTACATCACAATTATTGGTCTCCTGACATAAAGATCCTTAACGGTTAAGCACATTGTTTTAAAACATCACTCTGACTGGTGGCCAGTGCAGTGATGCAATTCCACTAGAGAGGTGTTCTTATTACCAAAACTTCAGCAGCAGTCTTGCAGAAGCACTCTGCAGCCTGTGTCAAAATGCCATCATTCCTTTTGGTAGACCAAGACAGATACTATTCGTTAAGTCAATTTCGGACTGCATAAAGGTGCTGATCGCCATGACTTTATATGGGAAGGATACAAATGGGAAAGGTTGTCTGGGTCGTTTTAGTTGAAAGAGACATGTCTTCACCACCAAAGCTATTTGAGATTTGAGTTAATGTTCACAATCCATAATAGTGGCCAGACTTCTCTGATGGCAGTGGAGGAGGGAATTCACCAAAGCTTTCTTTCCAAAACATAGAGTTCCAAAGGTGTATTCTTCCATTGATAGCCAACACCTCATAATCACTCTTCAAGTGTATCAACATCCTATACTTTGCATAACAGAAATTAGCCTCATTGTTTCATTAATTCCTGCATATATTGAGATTGTAATTTCAAATGCATTGCACAAAAATAAAGAAATACCGATTTGTGGGGTTGTAGTAGGGTTTCTTTCTTCTTGGTGGCATGGGACTGCATGCTCTGTGTCTGGCAAACCATCAAGAAAAAAGGGAGCTGGAGCCTAAACATATACATGTATTCATAGCATTCATGTATTAACGTGTACTTCAACTTTGATATCTCTAGTCAATGTTTGAATTCTCATCAAATTTGATTTACATCTTTATTGATGTTCTTAATACAAGAAACCCCCCTGGTGTGCTAAGCAAAATTACCATGAAACCTATTTAACCCAATTGAATCTTTCTGAAACATCTTAAGATGTTCCCGTTGTCACTTCCAATTTTTTCTATTTGTTGTTATGCTGACTTAGTAGCCAGTATTTTCAGGAGTTGACGGAGACCCAGGGGCAACCACTCATTCTCATCCACATATGCAGCTTGCAGTCCAGCAAACAGGGTAAGAACGCGACCCCCGATACTGAAAATGCACAGAGGCATCTTCACATCATCAACGTATTTCCGATCTTAGAGACGCCAAACTCTGATCCGGTCCGATTTGTGGGGATTTGCCTGTAAATATAGTTTACTTACCTTTTTTTAAAAAATGGATTTGGTACTGAGTGCAGTCCATTTTGTCAAAAGGAATGCAAAGGTGCTCTGCGACCACCTGTAAATTCACAACAGGGTCTTCCTTTAATTGCAGAAGTGCAAACGAGCCTTTTGGGGCTATATTGACTGTCCATCCAAGATGTGGTGAATTGTTAGCACATGCTCCAGGGAGGGGGGGCTTTGAGGTTCCCAGACACTGTCATGGCCTACAATAGATGGGCAGGGACACAATTATGCATGGCACATCCACTTCATGAGGCAAGAGGTTGATCATGGCCCAAAAGCAAAGTGAGAAAGCCTATGAGGTAAAGGATGGATACCGTTATCCACCTGTGTCTCAATTTAGATGTTGATTAAAGGAGGTTAAGACGGTTGTCTGCCACTGTCCGGACCTCTATCCAGTCTAGAGGTGTGTCTTGTCCCAACATAGCTAATGGATATTATAGTGGTGGGTTGATTAGAGCTAGCTGGGGATAGCAGAAATGCAAATGACTCTGCCTGCCCAGAAGTGGTGGGATCACCCTTCTCTTCCCTCTGATTGGGTCCAGTGAACCCTTGATATCACCAAGTACGACGAAGATATACCCTGCCGCTGCCAAAGACAAGCTCTATTTTCCATTTTCTGTGCTGCGATGAAGACCTGGTGGTTCAGCAGTGTGCTTGGTGGAATTGCGTCCATGAGGTCGAATGACACCTCTAGGCCGCCATTTTCAGTCTATCTTGTAAATCAGATCATTCCTCTTCCATTCGGCCTAGTGGCTCAGTGACAGGGCAGACTCCTTATAGAGACCCTATTCTATATCGAGTACGTAATCCATACGTCAACTAGCAGAAGGAGTGCTTACAGGATGAGCAAACACTGTTAACCATTGAAAACACAGAGGCACACACTGGTTTCAGAGTTAAAGCTACATGATGATTCGAACTCTACGAGGGCCTCAATAGAAATCATCTGTCCGCAGGACTTTCCTCCCTTGCCCCAGCAAACTCTCTTTCTGCATGTACTACTTTGTCCATGTACATTATAGCAATAACAAATTAGAACTTCAAATGCACCAGTTAAGAACATTCAAAATATTATTTTGGTGAAGCAGATTGCATAGCCCACACTCCCCCACAATTATCTCACATTGTAACTGTATACTTTTAGGCAACAGCCTCTAATTATTGACTTCGTGATAATTAACTCAGGAGGTTAATTTGCCACTCCGAACATTGGCAGCCTTCCAGAACATTCTGAACACTGCTGTATGGAATGTGGATTTCCCCACGTTGCTGTAGGTTTTTTATAAACCTCTTGTAACATAACAGGCTATGGGCTAAATGTATCAATGTTTTTCGGTAGTGCTAATCTGGCGGCAAAGCAAAAGGGATGACTTTGCACTGTGCTCCTCTTTTGCAATTCGGAAACTTTTCTTGCAGTTCCATAAACATAAGAGGGCCAGTAATTAGCTGTAATTCGGAAATTGGGGCAAACTTTGCATTTTATTTTCCTTCTCAACATTTTCATCAGTAAACGTACCGGGACGCTTCATCTGACTTCTGGACACCTTTGTTGGCAAAGTTGATGTTTAATGGTTCCCTTTTGCCTTTCACATGTGATTTCCGTTTGGATCACTGATTTGTTTACCAGTATGTTCTGCTCTCTGTTTACATGCAGATATTATCAGATGACAGAAAATGCACACAGGCTCACTTTTACATGAACCATTACAATTATTCCATTAAAAAATAAACAAAAATGTTTCTGTTATGCATGTCTCTATTTTGGTAGGAATTAGTCTTCAACACATTTTTCCCGACTGATTGTGAAATGTCTTTGTCCCTTTTACTTCCTATTCACTAGACTGAACAGGAAGTGGTGTTCTTGTTCTCAGAGAGATACCTGGTTTCAGGGTCCTAGCGCCCTGCCCTCAGCACATGACTATCCCTCCTTATCTCCTTGTAATGATTCTAACAGTTGAAAGATGTCTTTAGCTCTGACTGGGTCCTACTGCATAAACTGCTGCAGGTAGAAAAACAATCTAAATCCAGTATTTGCGCTACTTCACCATGGTTGTTTGTATGCCTGACACAGATTGGCATTATTTATTTATTTATATTTATATAGCGCGCAAGAAGCCCAGGGGCATTGAGGCGCTGTTACTTGCAATAACTTAGTTACATGGTACAGGCATGAAAGCGATTGATAACACATTATGAATACTACAAGATATCATACTGTTGTTACAGATATTGCATTGGGACGTATATTACAACATATATGGTAAGTATTCGTGCTAGTGTGTCGGGTCTTATGTGAAGAGGGTAGTTTTCAGAGTTTTGCGGAAGGTGGTGAGGGAGGCCTCCCCTCGGATAGTAGGAGGTAGGGCATTCCAGTGAGTGGGCGCTAGATAGGGGAAGCTGGATCCGCCTGCTTTTACTCTTTTTACTAGTGGCACCGAGAGCATGTTGGTGTATGGTGATCTGGTTGGCCTGGTAGTGGAGACGGGGTGGATCCTTTGAGAGAGGTATGCTGGAGCAGTGAGGTGAATGCACTTGTGGGTCAGTGTCAGGGCTTTGAATACAATCCTTTCCTTTATTGGGAGCCAGTGGGCTAGTTTTCTGGCTTCAGAGATGTGTTCTCTTTTAGCAATGCCTTGGGCTGCCCGGAGAGCATTGTTCTGTATTACTTGTAGTCTCTCTAAGTTTTTGTTGGAGGTTCCTAGAAAGAGTACGTTGCAGTAGTCTAGCCTAGAGCCGGTGATGGCTCTGGCTATGTTGGTGCAGTTCTCTTTGGAGAGAAAGGGTCTGACTGCGTTGATACGTTTGGCATGATATGCAGCTGCTGAGGCTACTGCACTGACTTGTCTATCCATGGCTAGGCTGGAGTCCAGGTAGACTCCCAGAGTTTTGACAGAGTCGGAGACCGGAATTTTAATGGAGTCAATGGTGAAGTGGCTGAATTGGGCATCTAGATTTTTTAGTGTGTCGGGGGGACCTACCAGGAGGAGTTCTGTCTTGTCAGAGTTGAGTCATAGACCGTTGTCTGCCATCCAGGCTTGGATGGTGTTGTAGAGGTTGTTGAGGGTCAGGGAGTCAGTGTCATAGTTCCCTGCGAGAGTGAGGAGGATCTGCGTGTTGTCGGCGTAGTTGGTGTAGGATATGCCCATAGCGTCGAGGATGAGGAAGAGGGGACGTGTGAAGATGTTGTATAGGGTGGGGGAGAGACAGGAGCCTTGGGGTACACCACAAAGTATAATGGTTGGTGATGCGGCAGCTAGGTCAGAGAATACTTGCATGGTTCTGTCTTGTAAGAAAGAGGTGATCCAGGCTGTGGCCTCTGGGGAGAATTTGGCAGTGGAGGAAAGGTGGTGGCATAAGACACTATGATCCACGAGGTTGAAGGCCACGGATAGGTCAAGGAGTAGGAGAGGTGCTGGTTTACCCAAGTCTCTAGCATCGTCCATCTGGTTTTTCAGGTCAAGTAGGGCGGTTTCGGTCCTGTGTCTGGGGCGGAAGCCAGATTGGCGGAGTCCAAGGAGTTTGTTCTCTTCAATGAAGTGCTGGACCTGCAGGTAGGCTGCTTTGTCCAGTATTTTGAGGAGGAATGGGACAGTGGTGATGGGTCTGTAATTGTTGGGTGAGGTGGGTTCGAGAGTTGGCTTTTTCAAAAGAGGGCGTACCCAAGCTTCCTTGAGGGAGGCGGGGACTTTCCCTGTGGTCAAGGAGGCATTCACAAAGGCTGTTAGGAAGGGAGCTAGCGCTTCCGTGCAGTCTTTGATAATGGAGGCTGGGCATGTATCGCCTTTGCAGTTAGAGGGTTTGATGTTCCTCATTATGTTGATGATGTCTTTTTCCTGAATGGGTTTGAAGGAGAAGGGTAGGGGGGGATCCGGGGCAGGTGGTGGGAAGGGGATATGCTTATTGGGTAAGGCTTTTTTAGTGGCTAGTATTTTGTTTTTGAGGAGGCTTAATTTGGTTAGCATGGCCGTTTGTATTTCATCACACCAGTCTTTGTCTTTGATGAAATTCTGGGGGGCGGGAGTGGGTGTCTCGAGCTCCCTGAAAATGGCGAAGATTTCTTTTGTGCTAGATTGGGCTTCCGAGATTCTGTATTCAAAGGATTTGGCCTTTGCTTGGGTGATTGCCTTTTTGTATTTGGTGGATAGGGCTTTAAAGATCATCTTGTCTTTTTCAGAGTGGGACGCTTGCCACTGTGTGAGTGCGGCTTTTTTCTCATTTCGGAGTGTGAGGAGGTCAGGGGTGAACCAAGAGTTGGAGTGGGTAGTGGGTTTGGATTTGCGAGGTTTGAGAGGGGCAATGGAGTTGATAGCTGCTTTAATGGCAACATCATAGGTTGTTGCGAGTGTTTCTGGGTCTGATGAAAAAGGTGGTCTGAAGGCTGGGCTGAGGGATGTATTTACCCATGCATCCGAGCCCTACCTCAAAACTGTGCAGTACTGACATGGAAAACATCATGCTGGCCAGAGCTTCCCAGAAAATGCACAGGGAAATGCATGAAGAATAGGCTGCCACTCATTTTTGCCGATGTTATGGGCACAGAAGGACGCTGCCTAAAACCCCATTGGACTACCCACACAGTAGCCTGAAACCATTGGGAATGGAAATGCTGATTGCCAAAAGCCACCTAGAATTGTGGGGAAGTCATTTTCTTAAATCCCAAAAATGGGTGCAGTACCAGTACTCACCACTATCCAAAAGCCGGCATTTTAAAACAACACCAGATTTTACTTTTTGTAAAACTGAATAAATGAACCCAAAACAGGCCAAAGAAAGACTTACTGAGAGGTGGATCCAATGTAAAGTTATATTCTGAAGTGACTTGAAGGTTTATAACAAGACTGGCTGAGCTGTGGATTTCAGCAGTTTAAGTAAATTTGGACTGAAAGACACTAAAAATCTAAATGTTTAAAAGAAATGAGTGACCTATTTCAGAGTGTCACATAGGTTGCAATTGTTTAAATGTCATAGTTTTGAACTTAGAATCAGCATTCTCGCTGCATATGTAAAAAAATTGTCTTGACTTAAACTGGGGAACAAAAAGTGACATTTTATCTGAAACCTGGCTTGAGAAACTGAATTCTGCCTGGCAACTACCCCATCAGGAGTGAAACTTGAGTCACAGCTGTATTCCCAGGCCTATCTGCCTTTTGCTGGCCACACTAAGGATATGCCATCTCTCTGATAATTGAATTAAGGGAAGCCCCCATAGAATACAGGAGCTTTGAACAAAGCCCTGTCCTGACCCAGGCAGATGGTTTATTGCAGATGTCGTAAATGTAGCTTCCTCCTGAAGCAAAGGGGAGGGGCACTGCCTGTGAGAGCAAGCTGGCTTGGCAGAACTGGAAAAACCAGAAATTCAACCTTGTGCTGGAGGAAAACCACACCCCTTTGGGGCCAGAACATAACTCTAAAAAGATGGATAACTCATAGTACGGACTTGTGAAAATTATTGAAATGACACCATAATTCTTGTGATTTTTCTGCCCACATTTTAAGAGGTTTTTAGAACCGGTGGTATGTTCAGGGGAGTTTTAGCGGAAAAGAGGATATTACTCAGAATGTGTGCATGTGAAAAATCTGACACTTCATCAACTAATGTCCCTACTCCTTGCGCACATGTGTGTAAATTTGGGGTAATGTCCGGTATTGCAAACCAGTTAAAAAGTGCAAAATATTGCCATTTCTGAATGCAAGCTCCCAGGAAGAGCAGAGTTTGAACAGGGGATACCTCCTGTGTTATGTGAGGGGTGCATGTAATTTTAAACCAATGTTTACCTGTGCAAATATGTCTCTTTTTATCATATATAGATTGTGTGCAATTTGACAGGGGAGTGTCCTCTCTGCAAGCCATAAAATGACATCGCTCTGACTCACAGTTCCTTCCCCAATCAAGTGAGAAATGGAAATTTGACCAATGGCAAGTGGAGAGGGGTAGGGGCTAGTGATGCTGCATACACACCCACTTTCAAAAACACATAAAAGCAGAGAGTCAGGACAGATAGGGACCTTCAAATCCATTTGCAGCTGGAAGCTCTGCTGGAAAATCCATACTTTACCTCCATCAATCTCTAGAGAAAGCTGTGCAGAAAGATCCAGACTTCAAATCCATCAATCTCCAGACTCCAGAGAGAGAGAGAGAGCTGACCCAGATCACTGTGAAGTGCAGAGACCAGAGTCCAGTCTAAAACCTGACCAGATCCGTGGCGAGGCCCATTCTAATTCAAGAATATAGTGTGATTACCTAGCAAGACTGTGCAGAACCAACCTCCTAGTTAAAATAATATAATTCAATCTATTTAATCTAAGTAGAACTGCCTCCTAACTGTCACCTGTCATTTTCTAGTTGCTAGCTGTCACTTGTCTTTTTTAACTTTAAAATTTCAAAGCTGAAAAACGACCTTCACAAAATCGCACATATCTCCGCGACCGTTTGTGTTAGAGACTTGCAGTAACTTTCATCTGGAAGCTGAGATCCTAGGCTGTCTTAGGACCCCAAAACGATAGTGATAGTCCTTGTAGTTCCTCTGTAATCGCGTCCGGCGCATTCGCGAATTTTGCCGCGATTTGCAAATTTCTTCACGTGTAAAAATCTGCTGCTGCTTGCCTTCCATTTGCCAGAAATTCGTTTAACCTGCTAATTATCCCTGAATCATTGCAGAAGTGAGCCTGGACTAATATTAACTAGATACCACTCACCCTGAACCGCTAGAGGGAATTAAAAGCATTTTAACATATTTTCAATCCATTGCCAGCACCTATCAAAGCATTTTGCCTGTGTTGTAAACTTCTGTAGTGTAAGTTGCTGGGGTGAACTGAATCACGTTTGATTGCATTTCTGAGAACTGTGTGCCTTCCTTCCATTTCCTTGCATTGCATAAAAGGGGGGGTGAATTGCCAGAGAAAAGTGATTACATTGTTTTGTTGAAATCATATTGAGTATTTTCTGTACTGCATTTCATTCAACATTGCATCCATTTGAAATCTATAAAGCATTCTCTACCACATTATTCTTCTGTCCCTATTTACCAGTGTGCTACCTTATCCATTTCATGTCAACTCCTTAGTGATTATAAAGAAGTGTGCTAGTGCCAGATTCTCCGTTGTTAATCTTTATCATATCAGATTAAGTGTGATATTCAATTATTAATTATTAAAAAGTGTGATAGATATATATTGCTTTACTTCTCAAATATACCTTTTAACTTGCAAAACAGAACTACTTCTTGGCTCAGTGGGGTCAGGGGGATTCTGAGAGAGGGGTGTTATATAGGGGTAGTCATCCAGAATGCATGAACTGGACATAAAGATATATCAATAAGGGTTTTCATTCAGTATTATAGACTAGGCGTTGACTTAGCTGTAGTGTTGAATTGAATCCTCTTACAAATTGGGGGCTCGTGCCGGACGTTTGGGTTAGATCTACCATTTGTGCAGATTAATACAGCGTGCCAGCTGACCAGATACACATATCCGGTCGGATCACCACGCTGTGTTACGCTGTAAAGCACTCCTCAAAGGGACACTCCAAGAAAAGTTCTGTTCTGAAAAAATAAAATACTAACTTCTGTAAGTCAGGACAGAGACCAATCTCTAGAATGACGACCTTGTTAGATATGAAAATAGCCAGAGAGCACTTCTTACATAAACTATTTGTGAGAGGTGAATGGGCTGAGCAGGGCCAGGATGCCTGGTTGCAGGCCATCACGCGACAGGTCACTGAAACAGGGTCAGACTCATGGAGAGATCAGGGTCCATTACATGTGGCCATGAGTGAACTATATATGGCCTCTAAGGCCAAAGATGAACACGACAAGATTGTTAGGATAGCGGCATACCTGTACCTATATGTGGGAGACATGCAGGATAGATGTGCTGAAAGCCAAAATCTGGCAAATAGGCAACAGATGGCGTTAGAGAAGGTCCAATCTGACCTGGTCTCTTCTGAGCAGAGGCTGCAGGGGAGCCAGGAGTCAGAAAATGATAGTAGGCAGTATATCATTAAAATAAAAGAGGATATGGACATCCTGCAACAGGAAAAGGCAGAACAGGATACCAGATTTCTGGCCTTGTAGAAGGAGTACCAAGAAGGTTTGGAATCCCTACTGCAGAGCCAGAAAAAGCTGGAGCAACAGCTAGACTTCAATAGGGCATGTGCTGAGCAGGTAGTCACCCTGCAAGGCCACCTAGATAGAGTGAAGGCAGAGAACAACAAACTAATTCTGAAAGACCTGGATACCCAGGCAGAGTTTGATCAGGAGTGCCAAAAAGCTGGTGCCTTTCAACGGCAGAGGGACGACCTGGCAGCACAGATGCAGGCTCTCAGTCAGGAAAGAGACACTTTAGGCCAGGAAGTCTGCCACTTAAAAAAGGAAATTGAAGAAAATCACCTGGCCCTCCAGGGGCTGGGTGACCTCCAAAAAGAAAACCAGAACTTGGTAGAGCACACCAGAAGGGTGGAAGAGGCTCTGGCAAGAAAGGAGCAGGCCAGTAGGGATGGGACTCAGGAGGTAAACCTCCTGCAGCAAAGACTGGCCCAGTTCTCCAGGACCAACCAGGAAGCACAGAGGGAAAATGAGGCCCTCTGTCAACACAATGATAGGCTCCAACAACAGGTAGCGATGCAGGAGAGACTGATAGAGTCTAGTAAGGCCTTAACTGAGGAACTGAAGGCACAAATGCAGGCTCTTGCATTGCAACAGGGAGCAGGGGCGGATAGAGATGAGGTTCGCTGGGAAATGGAAACTCCGGAGCATAACCTCAGGAGCCCTAGTACCAGAGGCCCTCATACCTCTAAGTCCCTGGACTCTGCCACCCCCATGTCCCCTGGCGCACGTGAGCACAGGGCCACAGGGATGGCAGATTACTATCCAGCCAGAAGCATGGGGCTCATAGGCCAGTACCACCCAGGAATGGAGGGGCGGGCATCCGGGTATGGGCACCCAAGCACAGTGCAATTTAATGGGGAACCCCAGGAGAGTAGGCCCATTAAGGGCATCCTGAAAACCTCTGCCCAGTTAGGTCAGTGGAGGGGGTACCCATCAAATCCTGGCAGCAAGGAGGAATCTGAAGACTCCTCTGAACTGCGCAGGACACAGGAGACCAGGTGCCCACATTCTGCCAGCCATTCCCAGGCTCGCAGAATCCGGGAAAACCTGGAAGAACAGATAGGAACCTCTGGGAGCAGTGCCTCTGAGTCAGGGGATGAATGGACAAGGGTTACCCGAACCAAAAAGGCCAATAAGGCAAAAAGGGCCTTGCTTAAGGACCCCTTAAAGCAGATTAAGGCGATCAGGAGCGTCATCACGCCTTACCATAAGAACGCTAAGTATTCTGTTTGGGAGCACTTAGAGTTGTTTGAGCAAATGATGGAGACTTTCCATTTGAAGGACAGCCAAAGCTGTATTCAATATGTAAAGTGGACCTTCTCCCCGGAATACTCCAGTTTCTTTGCGGGGCTGGAGGACCAAAATCATTTAAGATGGTCCACCTATAAGGCGGCCATCTTGAAACATTTTTCCATTCATAGAAATCCTCAAGAGGCTCGCAAGGCAGCCTACAATTTACAATGTGGGGAGGATCAGGCCCCACAAGAATTTGTGCAGGAACTGAAATGTGCTTTTGCGCAGACCACCAGAAGGGTGCGCACAGACAGTAGAGAATTCATTAATACATTTTTTCATGCCTTGCCCAAATACATAATGACCCAGCTCGTGAGGGATTTTCACGAGAAAAGATCTTTAGACTGGGTCATTGAACAGGCTACCCGGATATATGAGGTGCAGAAACCGGTAGATAGCAAAAGTAATGCCCAGAAAAACCCCAAAGCCAACAGCACCCCTGCTGCTGCCAAGGTGGCAGAGGTAAAGGTCACCCCCGTTTTAGATTTGGAGATGGGGGGGCCTAAAAACCTACCTGCACCTAATAATGCTAGGCCCAGAAGGTCCTCGGGCCAGTCACAGACAGGAAGCCAGGGAGGCAGCCCCAATGGGGTCCCTCGCGCTCCTGACTATGTAAGTCCTCGCTACAAAGGTAACAGTCCAATCCTGGGTTATGTGTGGACTCCCCCAGCCCAAGGGGGGGGATCCAACCGAGCACCGAACCCAGGGAACTTCCCTCCAAACTTCCCACAGGAGGGCAGAAATTTACCAAACCCTGGGCAGAACTTTTTCCCCAGATATCCACCTGACTTTCAGCCCCAAAACCATCCATCCTTCTTTCCCCAATTCCCTGAGCCCAGACCACTGAATCCGGGAGAGGGGAGGCCAAGGGTGGAGGGGTACCCAAATCTTCCGAACCCGGGGTATTACCAGAGGAGGGACAGCTACCCTTCCAGGGATCAGCCCAGGGGAGAAAACAGGGCCCCGTATCAGCCTGAGCGGGTTTCCCAGTTAGAGCGCCAGGTTCAAAACATGGCGCGGGATCTGGGTCACATACTAAGGGCTCAGCAGAACCCTCAGATCGGCATGCCGGCGCAGAACGCACCCAACTCTGGACCTGGTGCTCCAGAACAATGACGGGGGCAGCACCCCGATAACTCACCGGTTCCCAGGGAGGAAGCACAAGGGGAAGGGGGGTGTAAAGCCTTGGACGAAGCTTCCTTCCTTACTTGTAAACGGCCCCTGGAAACCCAGGAACCGGAAACAAAATCTCTTGCCCCTGAAAGTCTGCCTCCTAAGGAGCAGAGGGGGGGTAGGAGAAACAAAAGACCCAAACAGACTCAGTTTGAGGAGGAGGTACAGATCTTCCAATTTGAGGGAGAGGGATCCTCAGAGGATCCTGGGAAAAGGATCTTCTCCTTCAGAGAGGGGGGAACTCCTCCCAAAGAAAAATGGGTCCCTAGGGATGCAAATCCAGACTGGGGAGATGTGGAGACTGAGCTACCGCCGCCCACCATCTCAGCCCAGAACCAACAGCAAGAAAATCCCCTGGTTCAAACCCATCCTGGTGACTGCCTCCAAAAAGGGGGGGGCGGCCCAGAACCGGAACCAGGGGAACCCACAATGGCTCTGATCTCCAGTTGCCAACTTTTTCTTTCAGATTCCCAAGGCTCTCCACAGAAGTCTGCCCAAATTTCTTCTCTTGCAATGTCCAAAACCAGAAAGCTAGCCCACCAGTTGTCCAAAAATGTGCATTATCTGTGCCCCCTTGAGGAGAAGGAGGGAAGATACTATGCCCCGGTACAAGTACAGGGGCAGGGTACATTTTTGGCACTGGTGGACACTGGATCTCAAGCTACCCTTCTGTCCAGAAGGGCCTTTGACGAACTGAATGCAGGAAGGGGAGAGAATTACCGAATTCCTCTCACCTCTCTTCCTGGACAACTCCAGAACTTTGACGGGAAGGAAATTCCCGTCGAGGGGACAGCAGACTTGGACATTAAGATCGGGCGACACAAGGTGAAACACCCGGTCATAGTTGTGACCCCAGAGGGCACCCCTTGTTTACTAGGGAATGACCTTCTGAGAAGGTTGTCACCCCTAATAGATTGCGTAAACAAGGTCCTCTGGACCCAGACTAGCCGACCAATAAAATTAAAACAGAGTGTCAACCATGTTAGTTTAAACGGCACATGCCACATGGTTGAACAAAAATCTGACCAAGTAGAATTCCACTTCCAGAACAACCAGATTCCAGACGTGACAGTAATAGCAGTAGGACAACAGACTGGTGATGGGGGGTCCTCTCTATTTCTGAAAATCAACCTTCCTTCCAGTCTAAAGTGGTACTCCACGCTGGAAGGAAACACTCTGAGATTCTATACTCATCCACAATCAGAAACTCCCACTCCTATAGTCCAGAAAGATGTGAAATCAGCTCAGAGCCTGGCTGATACTCAGCAAATTGGAGAGCAGTTGTTCATCCCTGTCCAATTAAATGATGGGAAGGACTCTGTTCTCGCTCAAGTGTGTGTGAACAACGGTAAGAGCTTCATCAGCGAAGCCATGTTCTGCCAACTCCCAAAAGATCCAGCCATTCCCACATTCAAACTGATCGACAAATGGGAAATGGACCTGGAAGCACCTAATTCCAAACATCTCCTGCCAAGCAGGTGTATGCTCAAAATCTCCATTGGCAACAAGAGCATAGTCCATAATTGTTGGGTCGTGCGAGACGTCACTGCCGCCTTTTACTTAGGCAGTGACATTCTCAATCGCTTTGCCATTAGTTTGGACTTAATAAACTTCAAAGCTTGGTCCCGATTAGCGGATAATCCCATGGGCTTTGATGATCCAGAAAAAGCATTTCGGTCAGCTCAATTGCTACCTTATGCAGTTGAAATTCAGGTTAAAGAGGAAGTCACCATCCCAGAAAGGACCCGACAATTCTCCCTGGAAGTGAAAGTTAAAAGGGGACAAGAGTTGAAAAACCCTGATGCTTACATACATCTAAATGCTTCTCTCCAACAGCAAGGGTTGGGGGTAAACCCAACACCATTAGTCAACATAGAACATGACACCATTCCAATAGAGGTGGATAACAGCGACTTAAAGAGTATTACTCTAGCCGCAGGCACCATTATTGGAATGGCGGTTGATGACCGACATTTCTCCATTGACCTTGGAAATGAACTGTTAGGGCCAATCCCCAAGGACTGCTTTGACAGTGATAGTGATGACAATACAACACCAGACAGGATTTTTACCCGGCATGGGGGGAACTTCCTGGTGTACACTTCCTGCCCCTATGGTAAGGAAGATGTGACTTGTGACTTCAGGAGGGATGAGGTGATTTTCCAAGTCCATGAGGGCTGCCTTTCCCACCTGAAGCCTCCAGTCCAAATCAGCACTCTGACCAGGGACTTCTCCACCCAGCTGGAGGAGGCCGCTGAGATAGCCAAACCAGAAGTCTTTCCAGGCTTCAGGCAGATGGTGGAAGAGAGAGTCAACCTAGCTGATGCCTGTGTGACTCTGGAACAAAAGCAAAAGTTGAAACAAGTTTTCTTGGATTTCCAAGATCTCTTTGCGGTAGACTCATATGACTGTGGTCGCACCGACATCCACACAACAACAATCCCCACGGACCCTGGCATGACTCCTGTGTTTGTGAAGCAATATCGCTTGCCTCTCGCATCAATGGAGTCCCTTACGGAAATAATTAAGAACTTTGAGTCCCGGGGAATAATCCGTCCAGTCCACAGCACCTTCAATAATCCGGTGCTGGGAATATTGAAGCCAAACGGCCAGTGGAGACTCTGCGCCGACCTCAGGGAGCTCAACAAACGGGTCCATACTTCTCGATGGCCTCTGCCCTACATTGACCAAGGGCTGACCCAGATCCAGGGGTCACAGGTATTCACTGCAATAGACCTGACCAATGGATACTAGACCGTGCCTGTCAGTAGGGAGGACCAATACAAACTGGCTTTTACCTTTGGGGGCAAGCAGTATACATGGACCCGGACTCCCTTCGGATACCTTAACTCCGGCAATGAGTTTAACATTTTCCTACATAAGGCCATGCCCGACTTGGGTGCGAGGGGTAACCTGGCTTATGTAGATGATGTCCTCATCAAAAGCTCAACTGTGGAGGAACACATAGCGGAGATCCGTTATGTTCTGACACAGTTGAGGGCCGCCGGAGCAAAACTTTCCTTTCAGAAAGCACAGTGGTGTAGAACCCGTGTTAATTTCTTGGGGCATGAGATTACTGCTCAGGGCCTCTGTCCCCAGGAAAAGAAAGTGGAAGCACTTCAGAAACTGAAAGACCCCACAACTCTGCGGGAACTAAGGAGCCTCCTTGGACTGACTAATTACAGCAGAAAGTTCATTGAGGGCTACGCAGAGATCACCAGACCCCTGATTCATCTCCTGAAGGGGGGGGTCAAGTGGGAAGGGGTCCAGAACAAGCCGAGGCAGTAAGACAACTCAAGAGAAGCCTCTCACAAGCGCCTTGCCTAGCTTACCCTGTCAGAAACAAGGAGTTCTTCCTGGAGTCGGGGTTCTCTAATACGTGCTTGACGGCAGTATTATACCAAAAGCATGACAAGGTCAATAAAGTAATCTCCTATGCGAGCAAAACTTTATCCTCTGTGGAGGAAAAATTCAACGATTGTGAGAAGGCACTCCTGGCGACGGTGTGGGCATTGAAGAATTACCGCCCGTTTATCCAGGGGGAACACATCATAGTGGAGACTCCACACCAGCCTCTGCAATATCTCCAAAGTGACAGAATCCGGGCCGGAAATGTGAGTAATTCCCAAATTACTTCCTGGATTCTGTCAATGCAAGGCTTTCCTGTGGAGGTCAGATATGGCCAAAACAAGAAGAGTCCCCTTGCGCAAGGTCTAGCTGACTTGCATGATTGTGCCAGAGAAAGCTGTCTCGAGGACGAAAGTCTAAAAATCAAGGACAACACGGAGGCATACCTTAATTCCCCACACAAAGTCTTTGAAGAAGACAAGTGTGAGGGAATGCCCACTGTGTATGTGGAAGGATGCTCTTACCATGTTGACGACAACGGGGAGAAAGAACTGGTGGCTGGTGTAGGGAATGCATGGGTGAATGAGTCCCCAGAACCCTCCGCTGGATACAAAATTGGTCCCCGAAGTAGTCAGGTGGCAGAATTGATGGCTGTGCATCAGGCAATCCTCACTGCTGTCCAGCATCAACTCCACGAACTGGTCATAATCACAGATTCGGATTATGTACGGAACGGGTTCGTGGAGCACCTGGTTAATTGGAAAACCAGAGGCATGTTATGTGCTAACAACAAACCCTTGAAACATGGGAAGTTGATCCAAAACATTGATGATCTGGTCACCTCGAAGGGAATGACCATCTATTGGAAGAAGATCAAGGGTCATTCCAAAGTAGAGGGACCAGACAAAACTGGAAATGACTTAGCTGATCAGCTGGCCAAAACCGGGGCCATCCAAGGGGATCTAATTGAGATTGAGTCCCTGTTGGGGGAAATCCAGGTCACTGCCATCACTAGGTCCCAGACAAATGCTCACAACGAGCTTTCAATTGCACAATGGAGTAAGGAGACCCCTGATGCTGATTTGATTACCGCTCAGAAGGGGGATCCAATTATTGGTAAGTTTTACCAACACCCTGAGGACCCTGAGAACTTTCCCCTGCCGGATACCGATTACATTGGGAAAGAGGACCTAAGAGTGTTGATGAAATGTCCAAAAATGTTCCGAATCCAAGACGGTTTGTTGGTAAGGAAATCCAAAGCTGGCCACGATCAGTGGGTGGTTCCTACCTCATTCCGAAGCCTGATGTTAAGTAACGCCCATGATGCGGCCACCGCCGGTCATAGGGGGTTTCACACAACATTGGAAATCTTAAGAGAGGTTGCATACTGGCCACACATGGGGCAGGACCTCGACCAATACTTGAAGGGGTGTCTTGTGTGTGCACAATTTCAGCCATCATCCCTCACGCACCGCGCGCCTCTCCAAAAGCGGGGGATGACACTGCCATGGTCAGATTTACAAATCGACTTTGTAGGCCCCGTGATTCGCTCTGCTAGGGGGAATAAGTACATGTTGACTGTGACATGCTTGTTTACCAAGTGGGTGGAATGTCTCGCAGCCCCAAATTGCAAGGCAGAAACTGCAGCTGCCTTGATGATTAACAACATCTTTTCCCGTTTTGGTCTACCTCAAAGGATTGAGTCAGACAGAGGTAGCCACTTCACCAGTGAAGTAATGACAAAGATGTGGGAGATACTGGGGGTCAAGAGAAAGCTGCATATTGCTTACAGACCAGCTTCTTCTGGGGCAGTAGAGATATATAACCGGACAATTGTGAGCATATTAAAGAAGTTTGTGGCAGATTCTGGGCCAAGTTGGGATATCCGATTACCTCTGGTCCTAATGGCCATCAGATCTACCCCTTCAACTGCAACCAAAATGTCACCATTCGAGTTGATGACTGGGCGCAAGATGGTGCTTCCTCAGCATTTGCTCTACAGGACCCAAGAGCAGACACTGATAAATGCCTCCACTACTCATGAGTATGTGGAGAATTTAAGGAAACACCTCCAACATGCTTTTGCTTACGCTCAGCGGAATCTAGAAAGATCGGCTGATAGCATGAAGACCCACTATGACCTGAAGACTTCCAGGAAGGAATATCAGGTGGGGGACCGGGTCTATCTATACAACTTCCAAAGAAACCAGGCAAAACAGCGGAAATTCTTGCCTACATGGAAGGTACCCTTTGAGATCATCGACAAGATCTCCCCTGTGGCCTACAAAATCCACATCCCCAAAGGTCCTTTGGCAGCGGGGGAAGACAAGTGGGTCCACATAAACCAGTTGAAATGTTGCCATCCCAGGCACACTCTGCAACAACTGGAGGAATCCTCTGGAATCCTAGCGGGTACTGTCTCAGACTAATTCAGTTCCAACCATAAAACATACCACATCTAGTCTCTAAAATATTGTGATTTGCCTGAAACTGTCTCTTAGTTATACTGTTTTTTTTTCAAAATAAGAATGTAATGTTTCGTTATGATGAATATGCTGCCCCACTATCTCAACAGTGGTGGAAAAATGTCTATGAATAGGTATTGCCGCTCTTCCTTTGTCGTCCTAGGAGAAAGAAAACCTGGAGACGGGACAAGGAGGACAATCCGGAGACTGGGAGGATGACGCAAGGGGGCCCAGCGTACCGCCCAATATTCCCATCAGGACCGGCGAGGAGAACCGATCGATCCGACCGGATGGAGGAAAAGATGCTGAACTGTGCCATCTATTGGAAGAAGATGAGGAAACATCCCAGGTCTTGCGAGTCCCATCAGTGAAACGGAATGGCCATCGCAAGAGGGGGGCTTGTGGGATGTATTTATCCATGCATCTGAGCCCTACCTCAAAACTGTGCAGTACTGACATGGAAAACATCATGCTGGCCAGAGCTTCCCAGAAAATGCACAGGGAAATGCATGAAGAATAGGCTGCCACTCATTTTTGCCGATGTTATGGGCACAGAAGGACGCTTCCTAAAACCCCATTGGACTACCCACACAGTAGCCTGAAACCATTGGGAATGGAAATGCTGATTGCCAAAAGCCACCTAGAATTGTGGGGAAGTCATTTTCTTAAATCCCAAAAATGGGTGCAGTACCAGTACTCACCACTATCCAAAAGCCGGCATTTTAAAACAACACCAGATTTTACTTTTTGTAAAACTGAATAAATGAACCCAAAACAGGCCAAAGAAAGACTTACTGAGAGGTGGATCCAATGTAAAGTTATATTCTGAAGTGACTTGAAGGTTTATAACAAGACTGGCTGAGCTGTGGATTTCAGCAGTTTAAGTAAATTTGGACTGAAAGACACTAAAAATCTAAATGTTTAAAAGAAATGAGTGACCTATTTCTGAGTGTCACATAGGTTGCAATTGTTTAAATGTCATAGTTTTGAACTTAGAATCAGCATTCTAGCTGCATATGTAAAAAAATTGTCTTGACTTAAACTGGGGAACAAAAAGTGACATTTTATCTGAAACCTGGCTTGAGAAACTGAATTCTGCCTGGCAACTACCCCATCAGGAGTGAAACTTGAGTCACAGCTGTATTCCCAGGCCTATCTGCCTTTTGCTGGCCACACTAAGCATATGCCATCTCTCTGATAATTGAATTAAGGGAAGCCCCCATAGAATACAGGAGCTTTGAACAAAGCCCTGTCCTGACCCAGGCAGATGGTTTATTGCAGATGTCGTACATGTAGCTTCCTCCTGAAGCAAAGGGGAGGGGCACTGCCTGTGAGAGCAAGCTGGCTTGGCAGAACTGGAAAAACCAGAAATTCAACCTTGTGCTGGAGGAAAACCACACCCCTTTGGGGCCAGAACATAACTCTAAAAAGATGGATAACTCATAGTACGGACTTGTGAAAATTATTTAAATGACACCATAATTCTTGTGATTTTTCTGCCCACATTTTAAGAGGTTTTTAGAACCGGTGGTATGTTCAGGGGAGTTTTAGCGGAAAAGAGGATATTACTCAGAATGTGTGCATGTGAAAAATCTGACACTTCATCAACTAATGTCCATACTCCTTGCGCACATGTGTGTAAATTTGGGGTAATGTCCGGTATTGCAAACCAGTTAAAAAGTGCAAAATATTGCCATTTCTGAATGCAAGCTCCCAGGAAGAGCAGAGTTTGAACAGGGGATACCTCCTGTGTTATGTGAGGGGTGCATGTAATTTTAAACCAATGTTTACCTGTGCAAATATGTCTCTTTTTATCATATATAGATTGTGTGCAATTTGACAGGGGAGTGTCCTCTCTGCAAGCCATAAAATGACATCGCTCTGACTCACAGTTCCTTCCCCAATCAAGTGAGAAATGGAAATTTGACCAATGGCAAGTGGAGAGGGGTAGGGGCTAGTGATGCTGCATACACACCCACTTTCAAAAACACATAAAAGCAGAGAGTCAGGACAGATAGGGACCTTCAAATCCATTTGCAGCTGGAAGCTCTGCTGGAAAATCCATACTTTACCTCCATCAATCTCTAGAGAAAGCTGTGCAGAAAGATCCAGACTTCAAATCCATCAATCTCCAGAATCCAGAGAGAGAGAGAGAGCTGACCCAGATCACTGTGAAGTGCAGAGACCAGAGTCCAGTCTAAAACCTGACCAGATCCGTGGCGAGGCCCATTCTAATTCAAGAATATAGTGTGAGTACCTAGCAAGACTGTGCAGAACCAACCTCTTAGTTAAAATAATATAATTCAATCTATTTAATCTAAGTAGAACTGCCTCCTAACTGTCACCTGTCATTTTCTAGTTGCTAGCTGTCACTTGTCTTTTTTAACTTTAAAATTTCAAAGCTGAAAAACGACCTTCACAAAATCGCTCATATCTCCGCGACCGTTTGTCTTAGAGACAGTAACTTTCATCTGGAAGCTGAGATCCTAGGCTGTCTTAGGACCCCAAAACGATAGTGATAGTCCTTGTAGTTCCTCTGTAATCGCGTCCGGCGCATTCGCGAATTTTGCCACGATTTGCAAATTTCTTCACGTGTAAAAATCTGCTGCTGCTTGCCTTCCATTTGCCAGAAATTCGTTTAACCTGCTAATTATCCCTGAATCATTGCAAGAGTGAGCCTGGACTAATATTAACTAGATACCACTCACCCTGAACCGCTAGAGGGAATTAAAAGCATTTTAACATATTTTCAATCCATTGCCAGCACCTATCAAAGCATTTTGCCTGTGTTGTAAACTTCTGTAGTGTAAGTTGCTGGGGTGAACTGAATCACGTTTGATTGCATTTCTGAGAACTGTGTGCCTTCCTTCCATTTCCTTGCATTGCATAAAAGGGGGGGTGAATTGCCAGAGAAAAGTGATTACATTGTTTTGTTGAAATCATATTGAGTATTTTCTGTACTGCATTTCATTCAACATTGCATCCATTTGAAATCTATAAAGCATTCTCTACCACATTATTCTTCTGTCCCTATTTACCAGTGTGCTACCTTATCCATTTCATGTCAACTCCTTAGTGATTATAAAGCAGTGTGCTAGTGCCAGATTCTCCGTTGTTAATCTTTATCATATCAGATTAAGTGTGATATTCAATTATTAATTATTAAAAAGTGTGATAGATATATATTGCTTTACTTCTCAAATATACCTTTTAACTTGCAAAACAGAACTACTTCTTGGCTCAGTGGGGTCAGGGGGATTCTGAGAGAGGGGTGTTATATAGGGGTAGTCATCCAGAACGCATGAACTGGACATAAAGATATATCAATAAGGGTTTTCATTCAGTATTATAGACTAGGCGTTGACTTAGCTGTAGTGTTGAATTGAATCCTCTTACAGGGCCTTGGAGGAAGGGCAGTAGCCTTTCCTTCGTGAGCTGGCGAGAGCTTCTGGCGAGGCAGGGTGGGAGCGGTTGAGGTGAGGGGGCAGCAGGGGAGCTAGTGGTGAGGATGCTAAAGGTGATGATGTGGTGGTCAGACCATGGGGTGGGATTGTTTCCTGCGATGATGAGTGGGCAGTTGTGCTGTGCTATCCAGTCGAGTGTTCTGCCCTGGGTGTGAGTTGGGCTCAGGATGGTGTTCTTGTAGCTTAGAGCATTGAGGGCAGAGTCAAGGGATTTGGCTGCTACGTCCTTGCTATCCCGGAGCCCTAGGTTGACATCCCCAAGGAGAATGGCTTTAGACTGTTTTTTGAGGTTGTCAGAGAGGAGGTGGATGAGAGAGGCTTGAAAGTCTCCTGTTGGGCCTGGAGGGCGGTAGACAGTGTGTACACTAATGGTGCAGTGGGGAGAGAGGGTTATTTTGACTTGGAGGTAGTCGCTGTTGTTGTTGGTCAGGGATTTCTCTACCTTTCTGATAGAGAGGCAGTCTTTGGCAATAATTGCTACACCTCCACCTTTGGAGAGGCGATCTTGTCTAGTAATGGAGTAGCCAGGGGGTAGGGCGAGGGAGAGCGCGGGGCCGGAGGCCTCATGTAGCCATGTTTCTGAGATCATGAGTAGATCCAAGTCCTGGGAGGTTAGGAGGTCGTGGATGTCTAGAGCGTGGGCATTGATGGACCTAGCGTTAATCATGGCGCATTTCAGGTGGGGTTCAGTAGTGGCTGGTGGGGGGGTTCATGATGAAAGAGGGTGAGGTGGAGGGGGGGGCTGCGCTCTGGGTGTTAGGGGAGATACACAACACAGATTTGCCACTGGGGGGTTCATTCTCAGAGGTAGTGGACACATGTGGCATAGCATTTTGCACAATAGCATTCAAAATGGTGGTAGAAGAATTGCATACCGCAGGTTTTACACTGGGGCGCTCATTTTCAGAGGTAGTGGACACATGTGGCATAGCATTTGGCACAATAGCATTCAAAATGGTGGTAGAAGAATTGCATACCGCAGGTTTTACACTGGGGGGCTCATTTTCAGAGGTAGTGGACACATGTGGCATAGCATTTGGCACAATAGCATTCAAAATGGTGGTAGAAGAATTGCATACCGCAGGTTTTACACTGGGGGGCTCATTTTCAAAGGTAGTGGACACATGTGGCATAGCATTTGGCACAATAGCATTCAGAATGGTGGTAGAAGAATTGCATACAGCAGGTTTTACACTGGGGGGCTCATTTTCAGAGGTAGTGGACACATGTGGCATAGCATTTGGCACAATAGCATTCAGAATGGTGGTAGAAGAATTGCATACCGCAGGTTTTACACTGGGGGCTCATTTTCAGAGGTAGTGGACACATGTGGCATAGCATTTGGCACAATAGCATTCAAAATGGTGGTAGAAGAATTGCATACCGCAGGTTTTATACTGGGGGGCTCATTTTCAGAGATGGTGGACACATTTGTAGTCACATTCGTTATGGGGGCAGTACAGTAATACGAAGAGTTAAGTACTTTGTTGGTCGCTGTGATGGTGGTACATGTAGTGGATGCAGGCTTTGAGGTTTTGCGGGGGAGCCTGGCCTTATCAGCGAGTATAGAGGGTTGTACAGTGCGTGAGCATAGCCGTGTATTACGGGTGCTTGTGGGGATGGGCTGTGAGTTGATGTCGGTTTGCAATGTACGTGCGCGCAACCTGATGCGCCTTGAGGTACAGCCTTGGATAGGGAGAAGCTTGCAGGGGTGGTGCTTCTTACCTTCTAGGCACGGCATCGGAGTTGGGCACACGGCAGACGAGCAGCGGAGCTGCAAAGAGCACAGGAGGCCTTTTCTCCTGGCCTTCTCTCGTCGGCTTCGCCTCTCGGCCCACTCCCCCTCCATTTAAAGCAGGAGGGGAGGGGCGGGCGGGCCGACGTAGCAAATCAGGACCTTGGGCTGCGGCGGTGAACCTCGTGGCTCCAGCTGATCCTATTGTTGTAGTTGGAGTCATGGAGATGCAGGCATCCATCTTAGATGGAACTGAGTCGGCTGAACACGCGGCCGTGGGCGGGCTGGAGCAGCAGCCTGCTCCGAAAGAAAAGTAAACAGCTGATCTGGATTCCAGCTGGTGGGGGCGGAGAAGTGCTCGCAGCGGAGCTGCAAAGAGCACAGGAGGCCTTTTCTCCTGGCCTTCTCTCGTCGGCTTCGCCTCTCGGCCCACTCCCCCTCCATTTAAAGCAGGAGGGGAGGGGCGGGCGGGCCGACGTAGCAAATCAGGACCTTGGGCTGCGGCGGTGAACTTCGTGGCTCCAGCTGATCCTATTGTTGTAGCTGGAGTCATGGAGATGCAGGCATCCATCTTAGATGGAACTGAGTCGGCTGAACACGCGGCCGTGGGCGGGCTGGAGCAGCAGCCTGCTCCGAAAGAAAAGTAAACAGCTGATCTGGATTCCAGCTGGTGGGGGCGGAGAAGTGCTCGCAGCGGAGCTGCAAAGAGCACAGGAGGCCTTTTCTCCTGGCCTTCTCTCATCGGCTTCGCCTCTCGGCCCACTCCCCCTCCATTTAAAGCAGGAGGGGAGGGGCGGGCGGGCCGACGTAGCAAATCAGGACCTTGGGCTGCGGCGGTGAACTTCGTGGCTCCAGCTGATCCTATTGTTGTAGCTGGAGTCATGGAGATGCAGGCATCCATCTTAGATGGAACTGAGTCGGCTGAACACGCGGCCGTGGGCGGGCTGGAGCAGCAGCCTGCTCCGAAAGAAAAGTAAACAGCTGATCTGGATTCCAGCTGGTGGGGGCGGAGAAGTGCTCGCAGCGGAGCTGCAAAGAGCACAGGAGGCCTTTTCTCCTGGCCTTCTCTCATCGGCTTCGCCTCTCGGCCCACTCCCCCTCCATTTAAAGCAGGAGGGGAGGGGCGGGCGGGCTGACGTAGCAAATCAGGACCTTGGGCTGCGGCGGTGAACTTTGTGGCTCCAGCTGATCCTGTTGTTGTAGCTGGAGTCATGGAGATGCAGGCATCCATCTTAGATGGAACTGAGTCGGCTGAACACGCGGCCGTGGGCGGGCTGGAGCAGCAGCCTGCTCCGAAAGAAAAGTAAACAGCTGATCTGGATTTCAGCTGGTGGGGGCGGAGAAGTGCTCGCAGCGGAGCTGCAAAGAGCACAGGAGGCCTTTTCTCCTGGCCTTCTCTCGTCTGCTTCGCCTCTCGGCCCACTCCCCCTCCATTTAAAGCAGGAGGGGAGGGGCGGGCGGGCCGACGTAGCAAATCAGGACCTTGGGCTGCGGCGGTGAACTTCGTGGCTCCAGCTGATCCTATTGTTGTAGCTGGAGTCATGGAGATGCAGGCATCCATCTTAGATGGAACTGAGTCGGCTGAACACGCGGCCGTGGGCGGGCTGGAGCAGCAGCCTGCTCCGAAAGAAAAGTAAACAGCTGATCTGGATTCCAGCTGGTGGGAGCGGAGAAGTGCTCGCAGCGGAGCTGCAAAGAGCACAGGAGGCCTTTTCTCCTGGCCTTCTCTCGTCGGCTTCGCCTCTCGGCCCACTCCCCCTCCATTTAAAGCAGGAGGGGAGGGGCGGGCGGGCCGACGTAGCAAATCAGGACCTTGGGCTGCGGCGGTGAACTTCGTGGCTCCAGCTGATCCTATTGTTGTAGCTGGAGTCATGGAGATGCAAGCATCCATCTTAGATGGAACTGAGTCGGCTGAACACGCGGCCATGGGCGGGCTGGAGCAGCAGCCTGCTCCGAAAGAAAAGTAAACAGCTGATCTGGATTCCAGCTGGTGGGGGCGGAGAAGTGCTCGCAGCGGAGCTGCAAAGAGCACAGGAGGCCTTTTCTCCTGGCCTTCTCTCGTCGGGCGACATATGCCAGTCAGTTCAGGCAAACATAACCAGTTTTAACAGCTTGGCACCTTCATCAGAAAGCCACAATTTGAAAACCCCCTGCGGGACTTTAGGTTGTGATCATATGTAGGATTCAAGAATGCAATGTGGTAAAAAAATACCATTCTTGATCCAACTCAAGAGAGGAGACCCTGTCAAACAAGGGTGTCTGCTGTCATCGAATGCAATAGCATTGAATGCCATACCAGAGAAAAAAAAGCATCGAAGAAAAAATCATCAAATGCATTTATTTTTCGTTTTGCTTTTTAATGGAAGGGTCCTTCCCCCAAAACCCCTTTTTTAACTTTCACAACCCATTTTAATTAAACTAAACCCTTTACCTTTTTAAAAAAAAAGCATTCAATGCTTTTTTTCTCAATGCTTTTGCATTCGATGCAATGACCAGATACCCTCTCAAATATGTGTGGATTTATTAAAACTAGAAATCTGGCAATACAGTGGATTTAGCAAAAGCTGTATTATGTGCAAATGTTGGCAGCATCGACCCTAGCCTTTTTTGAAAAAAATGCTTTTTCTAAAAATGTGTGATGTGTACCAACTGAGATATTATACACATGATTGTATGTGCTAGCTAAGACAGTACGGGAACTTGTCATCTTTGCCAAGTGGGGCAATATAAAACATGGTCAATGTGTGCTAATTACAACATTCAGGAAACTGATAATATGCTAACTGGGACATTATCGAGCATGGCAATGGGTGCTAAACTAGATGAGAAATAATTGAAATTGCTTATGAATGCCGACCAGTAAATTGTAGAAACTGGTAAAGGGAGGCATTTTGGAAATTAGTAACTTCTGCTAAATGGATCATCTAATAAATAGGTGCACTACCTTGGGGGTTATGGGAATGGTAATGCAGACTGACACACATTATAGAAATTGACAATGGGTATTATGGAAACTACAAATCCAGGCACAGCATGGAAACTAGTGATGACTGCTAACTAGGGCAGCATGTTAACTAGTAACATGTACTACCCTGAGCATCGTGGTGACTGGGTATTAATGGTACTGAAGCATTATGGGAACTTGTAATGTGCACTATATTTGGCACATGGTAAAATTGGCACTTTTAGTGTGTTGCTGGGTAAGTGGGTGAGTAAATTAGTTTTAGTGCGTTCTACCCGTGTAATGAAGTTTTGCAAGTTTATGTTTTGGTTCGCTGGGGAGTTATCCGGTTTCTGCATGGCTGCATAGAGACTGGTATCCACCAACACTTTTATTTTGTGGCAGCTGATGTGGCGAGGCAACCTGGAGCCAGAGATGAATAGGCAACACACGGAGCTATAGGACCTTGATTCCAGCTAATTTTGCATACATATTCTAATCTGCTGCACATCAGCAAGGCAGTCTGGGCAGTGTAAGTGTGTCTGGGCTAAGGGACTAAGGTTCAGCAGAGCTATACTGGAACCATGCAGCAGCCATTCGGCTCTGATTCCTCCCCATCTGGCCTAGATATGGAGTTGAAATCTTTGGAGAGGCGTTCTGAGCCTGTGTGAGGCTTTTTGGAGAGGCTTTCTGAGCCTGTGTGAGGCTTTTTAGAGAGGCTTTCTGAGCATGCGAGAGGCTCTTTGGAGAGGCTTTCTGAGCCTGAGTGTGGCATTTTGAAGAGGCTTTCTGAGCCTGTGAGAGGCTCTTTGGAGAGGCTTTCTGAGCCTGTGTAAGGCTTTTTGAAGAGGCTTTCTGAGCCCATAAGAGGCTTTTTGGAGAGACTTTCTGAGCCTGTGTGAGGCTTTTTGGAGAGGCTTTCTGAGCATGCGAGAGGCTTTTTTTGGACAACCTTCCAAATGTCCGTTGATCGCTAGAGTATCAGTGAACATGAGCCCAGGATACTATATTTTGCTATGTTTTGTTACTGTTAAAAACGAAAAGTCCATAACAGATCCCCATTCTTTGGCGGTGGCACTGTGTAGATAACATGTTGGGAACTTTGGGGGCACCAGCGGACATGCTCTGCTAACCGACACATCATGCTGGTTCCTCTTGAGACTGGCATGAAGCTAGTGGGACCAGATCCCATACAGCCTGGAGCCTGGCATAATAGCAGACAATAGGTACGTTTCTGGTGAGCAAGCCATTGGACTCACATTGATTCGACTTTAATTTTGTATCAATGTAGCACATTTATTATCCAGCACACAGTACTGATGCCAGCTCCACCAAGACCTAAAGGGCTTGCAGGCCATTGGACCAGTGAATAGTGGACAGCCTTTGGATATTCATGACTTAGTAACAAGCACGTGGCACTGTTGGCAGAGCGACGGAAGTCTCTAGGGCTTGGGGGCCGGCTGGAGAGTGGATTGTGGGCAGTCTTGGCATCCAGTCGTTGTACAATTCTTGATTTATCCTTTTCCTGCATCTCCGACAGCACGTTTTCCCAATTAATCCTTCATCCTGTATAAAGCACATATTTCAAAGTCAGCATGTGGCACTTTCTGAGGACTTTGGACCTTCAAGGCTGGCAGACAACAATCAGTGGCTGTGTAATACTTACTTACATTTTGTATGTCCTTTAAATGTTGCAGAGCCAAAGATCAGGGTGCAACGTCAAGGAGGCTAGTGGTGTGTAAAGAAACACCTGAACATTGTTATCCCATGTAGGGAGGCAGAAAAGGAGGCTGGTAGTGTGCAAAGGAACACTGAAAGGAACATTTGCAGCTTGCTATCAAAGACCAAGGTGCAGCGAGAAAGTGTCTGGTGGAGTGTAAACAGACACTTGCAGTTTGTTATCAAAGATCAGGGTACCTCATGTGACAAGAAGGCAGAACATGACCAGGCAAACCAAGGGAGCCAACATGACCAAACATATATCATGTTTCATGCTAATCTCAGAACTAAGCAAACACAATTTTCTGACGCTCATCCCAGAAACCATATCAAATTGTATACAAGTGTGAATATTAGAACACTAATCCATCAATCCCCCTTACTCCAGAAAGGACATCTTCTTACCCTTCTCTTCCTTTTGCAATGCAAATAGTGGTTAATGGTTGACACTATATCTGGTTCCAGGAGACCCCCTACGGGGATAATGCACACCATGTAAATATAATACTCCTTGACCACCGCTCCCCGCACTTGGAAGGACACCCCTTAAAATGAGATAAATGCTGCATGCAGTTTTTCCCTGGTCCCATTATTTAGCAATTGCCCAAAGCTTTCCAAGGAACGTAGGCCCAGATCATTACCTAACAAGAGGCCACAGATACTGCAAAATCGAGATTGCAGTTGCATTGGACTACCATTCTTAGCTCCCTGCCCACACAACCTTTCCTGCACTAACAGCATGCGTCGCTTCACCTTCCAGAAGCCACACCCCCTAAGGCCAGTGGATAGTGCATTAGCTTTGTGGGCACTTCTAGCTAGGAATCCACAATTCCCCTTTTATCTTTTATCTTTCCTGCTCCAGATTTCATCATGCAGTACCCCCCCAGCCTCCCTGAAGGGTTGCAATATCATTCTGACACTGAAGTTATGGAGCAGAGCTGCCTAAACAACTGGTAAGTGGTAGCAGGTGGCGGTGAGGGGTAATTTCATTTTGGCCTTTGGCTGTCTGCATTATGTGAGAGGAGTTTGAGGTGTGTGGGATATACTCGGGTAGATCTCTGGGAGAAACCAATGATTCTGGCATTGACCGTGATCGCCGGATGACTGCTTAATAGGTACTGTCTGCTGCTCCAAATTACAATGTCCTGATGGGTAAAAGTACCATCTAGTCACTGAGCACTGAATCCCTGCAAGTTAGAGGGAGGTTTAAGGCGGCTCTCAGCCTGCCAACGAACGTACTGTGGAAATTGAAGTGGGTGTCTGGGGGTCCTAATACTTCAAGCAGAACTTTCTCTTTACCAGACTTTATTTTTTCCGATAATAATGATCATGCAGATTATGGTAATGACTGAAATCTCCAAACTGCCCCTTCCCTCATCTGACAAGCCCCAGGTCCTTTTTGCACCTGATTTACAATGCATCTATGTGAGGGGGAGAGGGAGAAAGAGAGAGAGAGGGAGAGAGGGAGAGAGAGAGAGAGAGAGAGAGAAAGAGAGAGAGAGTGAGAGAGAGAGGGAGACATGAAAACAGGGTGAGACAGAAAAAAAACAGAGAGACAAGGAGAGAGAGAGAATGACATTGGCAATATCACAGATTGAAATGGCAACTGTTTGAAAGAGGCCAATGGCAGGAGTGCAGAGAGGACACCATGTTGTTTTGCCTTGTTAAGTATACTCCCCTCCCCCAACCGATTCCTACCACCTGACATTACACAGAGCTTCCTCCAATACTGGGTCCGGGTCCAGTCTGGCTGAATGGGGACTTACTGGGTCATTCCGACCCTGGAAGACCCGGTAAGTCCCCATTCAGTAAACCATTCCCCATTCCCATTTGAGCCTCCATAGGGCTCAATGGGAATGGGGAAGGAGCTAATTACAGGCCCGCAAATAGCGAGCCCATAATTAGCGCCCTGGTCCCTTAGCGGGACCCGCTAAGGACGTGTGGTCTGACCACACGTCCTTTGCGGATCCCGCTAAGGGACCTCAGAATTGGGAGTTAAGGATTTACCCCCACTGGCATCCTTACCGGTGCCCGTTAACCCTTACCGCCCAACTCGGAATGCTTTAGGTAAGCTCTTCCCTTTAGCTCTTTCACAAACCATCATCAGCGGCTATCCAGTCCCAACATGTTGTGGTCTATAGGAATTTAGGCTGTAACTGTTAGATAACAATGTCCTAAGGGTTTACACTAAACTAATAGATATCAGACCTGCACTCAAGATCTGGGTTATTCCAACCAAGATCCCATCAACACTGCATGTTTAGTGTGTGTGGCTCCTCCTATCCCATGAAAGACCCCTGCTTTTCTTAAAGAGCCACAATAGAAATGTAGCATACAAAGCCACTTTGCGACCAGTGACCATGGGGTTTGCAGGCCAGCTGAAAGTTTGCTTTGGGTTAATCTGACAGCAATTAGGTATATCTGTATTGAAATGGTCAAACAAAAGGGGTTAACCAAACCTTCTACTGTCCGGCATGAAAAATAGTTTGCAAAGATTACTGCCCTTGCTGCTGAGGCTAATACACTAAGGGCCTGATTCATGGAGTTACTTGCACGGTTCAAAGTGACTTTTGCACTGCTGAAAAGTGACTTTGCACTGCTGACGCACACCCTGATTCATGGAACTGTGCAGTGTATTTTTGCAGTGCAAAATCCGTTCAAAGTCAGTGCATAGTCATTTTGCAGTGCAAAATGACTGTACGGACTTTGCACTTCAAAAATACACTTTGTACAGTTCCATGATCAGGGTTTTTATCGGCAATGCAAAGTCACTTTTCAGCAGTGCAAAGTCACTTTTCAGCAGTGCAAAGTCAATGTGAACCGTGCAAAGAAATCAACCAATCAGGCACTAATGGAAGACAAAGAATGCTTCCTGAACGATATGGGGGAAGTAAACACTTTGAATGGGGCGGGCATTCACCAAACGTGTCAGGAGAGCTTGGCTAGAATGTGCAATGCTCGCCGAAAAAAATGAAAATGAGCTCCTCAAATGTAGCAATCGAGTTTAACATTTTTCTCAACTAAACCTAAGGAATTGAATCATCTTCCTTCTCCTCCCTGGTTCGAAGTGCATCAAAACAGTGACCTGAGCTTTATAGTTCAGACCAAAGTATTTAGTCACCTTGCCACATGGGCCTGAATGTGTGATCCGTTTGTTTGGACCAATTAATGTGTGACGATTCCTTGCAAGACCCATGCAGAGCAAATGCAAGGGAATATGTTGGCTGCAGTGAATCTGAAGGAAATGGTGCAGAGAAAGAGAATTCAGGTGCTGCTGAGAATGACCTGTGTATGTTTGGAGATGAAGTTGTAGTATTAAAGTGGGTTCCCCTTTATTTTAATGAGGTTGCTGCTTTAGTGGGATCTTCTCCCCGTTGACATCTACTAACAACCAGAGCAATAGCAACTCCCCTGCTTTTTGTGCACCTCTGTAATCATTGGGATCACAGATTGCTATTTCACCCAAAGCCTCTTCTCTCTTTTCTTCTCCCTCTTACTTCTGACTTCTTTCTTCTTGGTGACTTTAACGTCCACCTCTCGACCATCCAGGCCTCCTCTCCCTTTCTCTCCATACTGAGTTCATGTTACCTTTCTCAATACCCTACACCTCCTTCACACACACATGAGTCCTTTCTTGATTTCAGGTTTTCTACTTCTTCTACAACTTTACCCTTCTCATGTAATTCCGTTCCTACCATTCTTTCCTCTCTTTCCCATTCTCTCCTTCTAAAACTTCTGCCCCATTTCCTCTCCCCGTATCTCCCTTCATCATAATCTAAGACCCTTTGACTCTGCTGTTGTCCTACCTGCCCTTACTTCCTCTCTTCCCTCACCTGCTGCCTTTGCGCCTCTCCCATAAGTCTCAGTTCTTCCATCTCTGAATGCCACTCTCTCTTCAACCATTGATGCACTTCACCCTGCTGTCCTTTTTGCCCAGGCTATAAATCTCCCCGACATTGGCCGACTCCTGATATTCTTTCTCTATGCACTAAACTTCGCTCGGTTGAATGCAAGGGGAAAAAACCCACTTTCCTTCTGACCTAGTCACGCTTTAGCCATTTATCATATGATTCTGCTCGGGTTGAGGCCAAAAAATGTTATTTCTCTAATCATATTCTTTCCTTCCCTCCAGACCCTCGATGTCTTTTTCAATGACTTAATCATATACGTTCCTCTACTTCTCCTGAACCCTCTGCCTCTTCGTCTCTCACTCATCCTGATCTGGCTAATTATTTCTGTTCTTCTGTGGTGCAATTACGATCTTCAGTTCCACCCCCAGCAAGCTTGTGCTGCTTCGTTTTTCTTGTGTTTCCTCTTCCTTCTCCTCATTCACCCCTCTCTCTCTCTCTAAACTCTCCCCTATTCTAATTCTACTCTCCCTGGGTTTTTCTGGTACTGCTCTTTCCTGATTTAAATCATATCTGTCTGACCGTTCCTTTTCTGTTTCCTGTGGTGGCTTGAAGTCTTCTACGTTGCCACTGACTCATGGTGTTCACCAGGGCTCTGTTCTGGGTCCTCTTCTCTCTATATTTACCCCTGTATCTTCTATTATTTCGTCCTTTGGTCTCTCTACACATTTCAATGCTGTGGACTCTCAACTCCTTGTCTCTTTCTCCTCTTTTTCTGACACCCTTCACACGACTAGCTCGAACTGTCTCCTGGCCATCCAATCTTGGATTAATTCTCACTACCAACATATAAATGGTTATAAGACTGGCATTCTTTTCTTTCCTGCCACTTTAATCCCCCCTCTTCTCTAACCACCTTCTCTTCTTTTCTTCTTTTTCCTCCTTCCTCTCTTACTTTTTTCTTCATCTGCTTGGAACTTAGATGTCACCTTCCATGCTTCTTTCTCCTTTAGTCTCCACTTTTCTAAAATTGCTCGTTCCTGTCATTTCCAGCTCTTTAATATCCGTAAAGCTCATCCTTTTCTTACTTTTCACAGCAACACACTCCTTATTACTGCCTTAGTATTTTCCCATCTTTATCATTGCTCCTGCTTTCTTGTTGGTCTTCCTGCCTCTCATCTGGCCCCTCTTTGTTCTGTTTTCAATTCTTCTATTCACGCTCTTTGACAAATTTCTCCTCAGGTCCCTATTGCTTCTTCCTTACAGTCCCTTTGTTGGCTTTCCTTTGAATCTCGTCTTTTGTTTTGCTTTCTTAGTGTTACTTTTAAATGTTTTCATGGACTTGCTCCTCCCTATCTTTGCTCTCTTGTTTCCATGTATGTCTCTTCTCGTTTCCTTCTATCTCAATCTCTTTTTGTTAACTGTTCCGAGAGCACCTTGCTTCCAATCTCACTGTCACCCATTTTCGCTCCTAGCCCCCAAGCTCTAGAACTCTCTACCTCTTCACATCAGGTCTATCCACACAGACTTTTTCCATCACTGATCATAACTGAAAACCCATTTACTTTCTGACATGTGTGAGCTTTTCTCAGGGTCACCTACATGATTGGTTTCCAGAAGCTCCCAGAAGGCTCATCCAAGAAGATAGAAGGGTTGTTTCTCGATAGTATGGCATGATATGCTGGATGCAGTCTGTACATGATATGCAACCAACACGGAGATTGACATCAAAATGCTAGTTTTGGCATAAAAATCATTGGCTGAGGGACTTCTGCAATTTAGGACAGGGCTATCCCCTTTTTGTATATGGGATTCAACTACAGCCGCCTAAATGTGTGGACTTTTAACTGGGTCGTTCCTGGTAAGAATTATAGTGGGGGCAAAAAAAAACTTTATTTTCCTGAACCTGCTTCCCCAAGAACCAACAAACCCAGTGCAGTCTCTGACAGTAGTATTCTTAATTGACATATTAGCTTCCCACCAATATCACTTAATTCCAGACTCAATACAGAGGAAACTATGAATTAAAAACATCCCAAGGGCCAATATGAGTATATTTTCCTGCAGATTAGCAGAACTCCAAAATAAATGTAATGACATGAATTGCCAGAATTTTATCCAGGATTTCTTTATTGCTTGTTTTCGAGAAACATGGTCTGTGGAACCAATATATTTTATCATTTTATTTTCCAGAAACAAATCGCCCTGGAGGTTGGCATGGTGAGGGCATCAATCATGTAGATTTCTCTGCAACTAAGGTCTAAAGTGAAACAACTTCACTTGGGCACAAAAAGCATTCCAGAATCAGTTATTAAACTATATGATTGCTTTTCTGTGATCATTTTAATCATTTTAAATTCTCATTTTAGACTCGATTTCGATCCAATTATTGCTTTGAATGGGCAGTTGCAGCATTGGGCAATCTTTTGTTAAACAAATGGGAGACTAGTGACACATTAGCTGGGGACTTGAAGCATTGAAGGTCATGAGGAGTCTTCAGGGAGATGAGTCCTGGAAGATTTCTCCCCCCCGGATGCCTGGGTCTGCTTGCCATTAAAAGAATATCTTGCAGTTGGCATCTTGTTTTACTGATGCAGGATTTCTAGCCTACAAATGTACGATTTTAAGAAGATATATGTGCTTGCCCATTCTGTCCCTGATGTCAATATAGTTAACATTTCTTGTTTACTAACTAAGTTTGTAATTTTGAGGTGCATCATTCCATGGATAGTTAAGCAATGGTGCTATAGACCAGCATATATACAAACAACTTATTTTTTCAGTTGAAGAGGGAATTTGTGCTCTGGGGAGCAAAGGAAAGGCTGCGGGTGCTGATGATATCATGATTGATCGCTACAAAAATTAATCCATTATTTGGCCACATTTTTGCTAACATTGTTTAATGTATAAGTGGCATTTGAGAATGCCCAATAACTAGTAAGGAACCAAAATAATGCCCATTTATTTTTAAAGGAGTTAGGGTTATCCCTCAAATAATCAATTAATTCTTCTCTGGTTGACTACAGAACAAAACAATATGGTGAAGTCTTGTTAAATCGGTTGGAGCTTTGCTGCTATAATGAGGGGATTTTTCAAACCTTCAGACAGATTTCCACCTTGAAAAAAAACTTTTGATCAGATGTTTTAGTTATTTTCATTTATGCAGAAGTTTGTGGTATTAAAGAATGAAGTCCTACCCTGTCACAATGGCTGTGAGGCAGGGTTGTGTTCTTGCCCCATTCTTATTTTCCTTATGCTATAATACCACAGTGGTTGACATTACCCATTTGAAAGTGGAGACACCAAGTACTCTCTAAGGGAAACTAGGTATATTACTCTTCTCCTGGCCTCCAAAAACAATTTAACCTCTTTGATTCAATTTGCCAAAGGAGGATACAGCAAATTAACATTTCTCAGATTAAATGTATGGCATGTCATGCCTGTAAAAAAACAAAGCTACATGTGTTGGTTGTTGGAAACCAAATTAGAGAAAGTAATGAACTGACTAGAGGCACATCCATTTTTCTCAAAATGTTGCTTGGCCACCCCAGGTAACCACAAGTGTGTTAGTATTGTCTCGACATGGGGGATCCTTTCATTAATTTGCAAAATGATCTGGTGGAGGAGTGATGTTTTCGGCCATGGACGTTTGTTGTGCACAAGCCCTCACTGTATCTGTGTATGGCAACAAAATGCAGGAGCTTTGAGCTTTGAACCCAGACCTTCCAGTTCCTACTTGCTGTGCTCTGCAGGTCCCCTAATGTACTTTTGCAATTCAAATTGGCATTCCGAGGGATACTGCAAAGAGTGACATTAAAATCCTTGTTTATATTGGATAAAGATATGGAGTTGTTCCTTTCTTGTTACTTTTAAGAAAGCCCTGATTGTTTTTATGTCATTATCTGGAGCCAAAGCTTTACCTTGGGTGTCTGACATTTGTCAGATGGTTCACAAATTGAATAATGAATATATCTGGAAGGACCAATTGACTGTAAGAACTCATACTAATATCAAAGTAATATTCGCTTATGTTGAGTGGCCACTTAGAGTTCTGCTAATGAGCTGTTTAGAAAGAAGCCTGACCTATGCATAGTTACGATTTTAAAGCTGCCTCGGAGTACATACTTACTTAGATTCAATCAATAACGTTGTCTCTCAAGTACTTTATGTCAAGATGGGATTAGGAACATTACCATTAGTAGAGTTGTCTCTATTTAAGGCCAGGATTTGGAGCTGAACGCTGCCAATTTAGCTGTAAATTTACAGAGGGCATGACACACGTATGCTAAAGTATAGTAATTATGATGTGGTTAAGACCGAACTTAGTAATGGTTCCATCCTGGTAGTCAAATACATGTGGGGGGCATTTTCATGCTTGCACAAATGCTGCGGATTCCTTAGGAATCCGCAGCATTTGTAGCCCAGCAAAAATCCATCGTAAACTCCGCCTTCCATGGGTTAATGGCAGGCAACATTTGCTAATTTTAAGTGCTAAAGATTGCCGTACAAGTGAGTATGCCACCTCTGTACACTCCACTTGGAAAATAACACCTCAGGTACCAGTTTACTCAAAAATGTAAACGTAACAGGTGCCCTCGATGCAATTTATGCAGAACTCAAACGTGAGCTCCAATAAGTTTCCATAATTAGCTTGTTGAATGAATGAGTTTGAATATCTGTCTGTAATGCTCTTTTATGTTCTGTTATGTTGATTTGTACCACGCACTGATACCACCCAAGGGCAGTCTCCAGGTGTTTTTAATGTTTTATAGTGGCTGTTTATCAAGAAATAAGAAGGATGAACCTGTGATTGTTTTGAATTGATGTTTTACAATGCCATTGTTTTCAGGATTGTATTGTTGCATTTAGTAGTGAAATGATGCTTAATGCTCCTATTGTATGTAATCGTTCAATGGACTTTTTTCTAAATAAACTTCACCATAGTGACATTGTTTGGAAACTGGTATTCTATTCTACCTGAAGCATTATGGAAACTGTTAACCTGTGCCTCTCTGGCATTATGAACAGCGATAGGGTGCAGTACCTGATGGCACACGGCCCGACTTTGCTGGGGTCATTGTTGCAGGCTGGGGTGTCAGAGCTAACAGCTAAATGTCCAGTGGCTTTGAGGAGCACTAAATCATCATGGTGGCCTTGGGTGTTGTGTCTTACATGTCGGCCAGGTGCATGTGGCTAGACATTGCATTCTGTGGTGGAAGGCCCAGCTTTGCTTTGTGGGACATCAGAATTGTTCCACTTCTGGTGCTTATTGGTGTCTGGAGCCTAATGTGAGACTTGAATATGGAAGGGGATTTGGGAAGTGAGTGCCTTCAAATGATCTGCCATTTAGCTCTTCTTGTCAGTGTCAGTGTCCTTGTCTTTGGAAGCCTGCTAGTGAAGCTGGATGGTCTGCTCGACTTCTGGTCTGAGGACTCGTTTTCATATTTTACTTCGTTTTTGCTTGATTTTCAAAGATGGTACAATGATAAACATGGTATGCCCCAAGTAAATCATTTTATTTAGTGGTGATTCAAAAGAAAAGAAAGGGATACAATATGGCACCGAAAAGTTGGCTGACAGTATTACTTCACAAAAATAGAGTCACATAAAATGGGTGAAGAAAATATAATACACAGCAAGAAGGGGAGGAGTGACAGAGGGATCGAGGGAGAGAGGATGAGGAAGCACAATACCTTAATCCCTTAAGATGTGTTCTTTTTATTTTGTGAACGATTTAAACAAATAACATTTAAGCAAATAGTCTCTGAGACTATTCCCAACTCATTTGATGTGTTCCCAATACTCGTCAAATTTAACAAGCTGCAAGCCACCTGCATATTCCAGGTGCCATGTCAAAGTTCCATTATCTCAGTAATTCCCTCTCTGCACAGGTTACTAATAAAACCACCAAGTCCTGTCACTATCCATACATTCTGAAATGTACGTAATACACACAAAAAAGCACTGAAAACATCAAGTTTCAACAGCACCCAAAGAAACAAGCCTTGGCAATGCAAATAGATTTGGCATTTTCTGTTCTTTGCATTTTGCATTTATAGGCACCAGGGTGCAAAGAGGAGAGTGTAATGTTTTAAAGGAAGATGCAATAAGGGGTGCAGGTGTGCAATGGAATGAGAAGGGGAATAGAACAATGGAGGAAGCCATTGATAGAGGTTGCCGGTGATGAGCAAGAGGAAATAAGAGCGAGAAAGCGTGAGACAGTAAGAGAAAAAGTCTGTGTGTGAGGAAGGATGAGAGGAAAAGTAAGGGCTGAGAGCAGAGGTGAGAAGGATATGTTCAAGAGGGCAAGAGAGAGAGTGACAGCACGTGTGGCGAAAGAGAAAAAGTGACGGTGTGCAGAGAGAGAGAGAGCGCTACAGCGCGTGCAGGGAGAGAGTGACAACACGCACGGAGAGAGAGAGTGTGACAGAGTACATGGGGAGAGAGCAACAGCGCACGTGGGAAGAGAGAGCGACAGCGTGCAGAGAGAGTGACAGCATGCAGAGAGAGAGAGAGAGAGAGAGAGAGAGAGATAGAGATACAGTGTCCGTAGAGAGAGAGGGAACACAACTATTTAAACCTCTATATGAGCTTTCAGTTATCAGCCTGCTCAAATCACCAAAGAGGGAGGATACAGGGGGCTTTAATAGTTTGGCATATACAGCTAGCCTTCTCCAATCGGCTATCGCCTGCATGGATAGGAAGCCCAGGTTATAGCATATGATTGCAATAGGTACTCCTGTAGGCAAGTGTAGGCACAAGCGCCACAGTTTCCCCTCGACTTTAAACTAGGAGAGGTCAACCCCCTTTAATTCAGCTCCATGCAGGTGACATTCATTACGGTGGTACCACAGGACACATGAATGTCAAAGGAAACACTACAGGCATCGACAATGTTACAAATGACACCGCAGCAATGGTGATATCACAAAAAGCACGGATGCCATGTTATATCTCTCGTGACATGTATGGCATACGAGACATGCTGATGAGACACAATCCATTAGACAATCAGAAAGGGTGGCAGTTACAGCTAAACTGAAACCCATTTCAACTTTTCTGTCAACCAGCATGACTGCAACCCTTGAAAAAGGTATTGAACGTTGCTCCTTTCCTTCCTACACTGTCCCCCGCCAGAGTCACAGTTCCACTACTTTTTTGGTACACTTCTATCACTGGTCTGTGGTAGGCTCACAAGCCCTGCAGCCCACCCGCCAGAGCCTCAGACAAAGGTGCTCTATGCACGCCAGGCACATGCACAGGCACGAGACTTTTCAGTCCTTGGAGTCAGTGCTCCAGATAAGATTTTGATGTGCGAGTATTTTACTCCTTATTTTTTGAAGTTGGGAGTAAAATCATTTTTTAGGGACTCCAAAAGTGAGTCCAATTCCCAATGGGTGTATTTTATAAGTGAGTAAAACATGTTTTACCTCTAAAATTGAATGTTTTGTAGTAATAATTGGTTCTTTGTTCCTAGTTATTTATGCACATTTAAAGATGCATGTTTACCTCTGTATCAGGCAGTAATCATGGTACTTTCTTTCAGTGAAACTACGTACACTTCTGGTCTAGACACATCCATGGAGCTTTGTGGATAAAAGCAGGGCCATAAGGTCCTATGTGGCTGTTTCCCTTTTCTTTGGTTGGGAGTATTTTTACTCCCTATTTTTATTTTTTGGGATTATTGTGTATTTTTAGGGAGTAAAAGTGACTGATACACCCCTTATCTGTAGGGCTGTTTGGAGTGTTGGTACACCAGGCAGAGCCAGAGCCTGCAATCTCTGAACATCCCAAAGGGGGCATGTAAAGTACTGCCGGCAACCCGTGCCAGCCCTCTTTGTTAGATTGTTTCCTCCCTATGTAAAGGCTCTGCTATATCCTGGTCCCTTCAGCCCCCTTTGTCATTTCATATAGTCCATGGGGGGCACACCCCTTCTTCCTTAATCACCCAAAGGACTGGTATTAAAAACATGCACGCCCCTGTGGTAACTATCTTTGTGAGGTTGAGTGCAGCTAATGTTGGGGAGCACAGTGCTTCCCCCTTCACACTTCTGTGCCATTCCCTGCCACTGCAGTTTGGAGGTGCACGAGACAGCAGGACAGGAGCCCTAGTTCCCTGCATTGAGCCCCTATTTAGCCCCACGGGTTCTCTGTGCCAGCTCTTTGTTAGATGGCTACCTGCCGATGTCATGGGTACTACTGGCCCCTGAAGGCTTTGGTCCAATGCATGTTGGAAGATCACGGGGCAGCAGCCACTGTTCCCTCGCTATACTAAGCATTCTCTTTGTTAGATCGAGTCGTATCCATGTTGGAGATGAGCTGCCTTCCTGTTTACACCTTCCTTCTTCCATGCCATTGCATGCCAGTGCATGCTGGATGCACAGGAGAGAGCAGAAATACATTACCCCAAATCCTAGAAAGCTGAGGTGGAATTGTAGAAACTGGTAAAGGGAGGCATTTTGGAAATTAGTAACTTCTGCTAAATGGATCATCTAATAAATAGGTGCACTACCTTGGGGGTTATGGGAATGGTAATGCAGACTGACACACATTATAGAAATTGACAATGGGTATTATGGAAACTACAAATCCAGGCACAGCATGGAAACTAGTGATGACTGCTAACTAGGGCAGCATGTTAACTAGTAACATGTACTACCCTGAGCATCGTGGTGACTGGGTATTAATGGTACTGAAGCATTATGGGAACTTGTAATGTGCACTATATTTGGCACATGGTAAAATTGGCACTTTTAGTGTGTTGCTGGGTAAGTGGGTGAGTAAATTAGTTTTAGTGCGTTCTACCCGTGTAATGAAGTTTTGCGAGTTTATGTTTTGGTTCGCTGGGGAGTTATCCGGTTTCTGCATGGCTGCATAGAGACTGGTATCCACCAACACTTTTATTTTGTGGCAGCTGATGTGGCGAGGCAACCTGGAGCCAGAGATGAATAGGCAACACACGGAGCTATAGGACCTTGATTCCAGCTAATTTTGCATACATATTCTAATCTGCTGCACATCAGCAAGGCAGTCTGGGCAGTGTAAGTGTGTCTGGGCTAAGGGACTAAGGTTCAGCAGAGCTATACTGGAACCATGCAGCAGCCATTCGGCTCTGATTCCTCCCCATCTGGCCTAGATATGGAGTTGAAATCTTTGGAGAGGCGTTCTGAGCCTGTGTGAGGCTTTTTGGAGAGGCTTTCTGAGCCTGTGTGAGGCTTTTTAGAGAGGCTTTCTGAGCATGCGAGAGGCTCTTTGGAGAGGCTTTCTGAGCCTGAGTGTGGCATTTTGAAGAGGCTTTCTGAGCCTGTGAGAGGCTCTTTGGAGAGGCTTTCTGAGCCTGTGTAAGGCTTTTTGAAGAGGCTTTCTGAGCCCATAAGAGGCTTTTTGGAGAGACTTTCTGAGCCTGTGTGAGGCTTTTTGGAGAGGCTTTCTGAGCATGCGAGAGGCTTTTTTTGGACAACCTTCCAAATGTCCGTTGATCGCTAGAGTATCAGAGAACATGAGCCCAGGATACTATATTTTGCTATGTTTTGTTACTGTTAAAAACGAAAAGTCCATAACAGATCCCCATTCTTTGGCGGTGGCACTGTGTAGATAACATGTTGGGAACTTTGGGGGCACCAGCGGACATGCTCTGCTAACCGACACATCATGCTGGTTCCTCTTGAGACTGGCATGAAGCTAGTGGGACCAGATCCCATACAGCCTGGAGCCTGGCATAATAGCAGACAATAGGTACGTTTCTGGTGAGCAAGCCATTGGACTCACATTGATTCGACTTTAATTTTGTATCAATGTAGCACATTTATTATCCAGCACACAGTACTGATGCCAGCTCCACCAAGACCTAAAGGGCTTGCAGGCCATTGGACCAGTGAATAGTGGACAGCCTTTGGATATTCATGACTTAGTAACAAGCACGTGGCACTGTTGGCAGAGCGACGGAAGTCTCTAGGGCTTGGGGGCCGGCTGGAGAGTGGATTGTGGGCAGTCTTGGCATCCAGTCGTTGTACAATTCTTGATTTATCCTTTTCCTGCATCTCCGACAGCACGTTTTCCCAATTAATCCTTCATCCTGTATAAAGCACATATTTCAAAGTCAGCATGTGGCACTTTCTGAGGACTTTGGACCTTCAAGGCTGGCAGACAACAATCAGTGGCTGTGTAATACTTACTTACATTTTGTATGTCCTTTAAATGTTGCAGAGCCAAAGATCAGGGTGCAACGTCAAGGAGGCTAGTGGTGTGTAAAGAAACACCTGAACATTGTTATCCCATGTAGGGAGGCAGAAAAGGAGGCTGGTAGTGTGCAAAGGAACACTGAAAGGAACATTTGCAGCTTGCTATCAAAGACCAAGGTGCAGCGAGAAAGTGTCTGGTGGAGTGTAAACAGACACTTGCAGTTTGTTATCAAAGATCAGGGTACCTCATGTGACAAGAAGGCAGAACATGACCAGGCAAACCAAGGGAGCCAACATGACCAAACATATATCATGTTTCATGCTAATCTCAGAACTAAGCAAACACAATTTTCTGACGCTCATCCCAGAAACCATATCAAATTGTATACAAGTGTGAATATTAGAACACTAATCCATCAATCCCCCTTACTGCAGAAAGGACATCTTCTTACCCTTCTCTTCCTTTTGCAATGCAAATAGTGGTTAATGGTTGACACTATATCTGGTTCCAGGAGACCCCCTACGGGGATAATGCACACCATGTAAATATAATACTCCTTGACCACCGCTCCCCGCACTTGGAAGGACACCCCTTAAAATGAGATAAATGCTGCATGCAGTTTTTCCCTGGTCCCATTATTTAGCAATTGCCCAAAGCTTTCCAAGGAACGTAGGCCCAGATCATTACCTAACAAGAGGCCACAGATACTGCAAAATCGAGATTGCAGTTGCATTGGACTACCATTCTTAGCTCCCTGCCCACACAACCTTTCCTGCACTAACAGCATGCGTCGCTTCACCTTCCAGAAGCCACACCCCCTAAGGCCAGTGGATAGTGCATTAGCTTTGTGGGCACTTCTAGCTAGGAATCCACAATTCCCCTTTTATCTTTTATCTTTCCTGCTCCAGATTTCATCATGCAGTACCCCCCCAGCCTCCCTGAAGGGTTGCAATATCATTCTGACACTGAAGTTATGGAGCAGAGCTGCCTAAACAACTGGTAAGTGGTAGCAGGTGGCGGTGAGGGGTAATTTCATTTTGGCCTTTGGCTGTCTGCATTATGTGAGAGGAGTTTGAGGTGTGTGGGATATACTCGGGTAGATCTCTGGGAGAAACCAATGATTCTGGCATTGACCGTGATCGCCGGATGACTGCTTAATAGGTACTGTCTGCTGCTCCAAATTACAATGTCCTGATGGGTAAAAGTACCATCTAGTCACTGAGCACTGCATCCATGCAAGTTAGAGGGAGGTTTAAGGCGGCTCTCAGCCTGCCAACGAACGTACTGTGGAAATTGAAGTGGGTGTCTGGGGGTCCTAATACTTCAAGCAGAACTTTCTCTTTACCAGACTTTATTGTTTCCCATAATAATGATCATGCAGATTATGGTAATGACTGAAATCTCCAAACTGCCCCTTCCCTCATCTGACAAGCCCCAGGTCCTTTTTGCACCTGATTTACAATGCATCTATGTGAGGGGGAGAGGGAGAAAGAGAGAGAGAGAGAGAGAGGGAGAGAGAGAGAGAGAGAAAGAGAGAGAGAGTGAGAGAGAGAGGGAGACATGAAAACAGGGTGAGACAGAAAAAAAACAGAGAGACAAGGAGAGAGAGAGAATGACATTGGCAATATCACAGATTGAAATGGCAACTGTTTGAAAGAGGCCAATGGCAGGAGTGCAGAGAGGACACCATGTTGTTTTGCCTTGTTAAGTATACTCCCCTCCCCCAACCGATTCCTACCACCTGACATTACACAGAGCTTCCTCCAATACTGGGTCCGGGTCCAGTCTGGCTGAATGGGGACTTACTGGGTCATTCCGACCCTGGAAGACCCGGTAAGTCCCCATTCAGTAAACCATTCCCCATTCCCATTTGAGCCTCCATAGGGCTCAATGGGAATGGGGAAGGAGCTAATTACAGGCCCGCAAATAGCGAGCCCATAATTAGCGCCCTGGTCCCTTAGCGGGACCCGCTAAGGACGTGTGGTCTGACCACACGTCCTTTGCGGATCCCGCTAAGGGACCTCAGAATTGGGAGTTAAGGATTTACCTCCACTGGCATCCTTACCGGTGCCCGTTAACCCTTACCGCCCAACTCGGAATGCTTTAGGTAAGCTCTTCCCTTTAGCTCTTTCACAAATCATCATCAGCGGCTATCCAGTCCCAACATGTTGTGGTCTATAGGAATTTAGGCTGTAACTGTTAGATAACAATGTCCTAAGGGTTTACACTGAACTAATAGATATCAGATCTGCACTCAAGATCTGGGTTATTCCAACCAAGATCCCATCAACACTGCATGTTTAGTGTGTGTGGCTCCTCCTATCCCATGAAAGACCCCTGCTTTTCTTAAAGAGCCACAATAGAAATGTAGCATACAAAGCCACTTTGCGACCAGTGACCATGGGGTTTGCAGGCCAGCTGAAAGTTTGCTTTGGGTTAATCTGACAGCAATTAGGTATATCTGTATTGAAATGGTCAAACAAAAGGGGTTAACCAAACCTTCTACTGTCCGGCATGAAAAATAGTTTGCAAAGATCACTGCCCTTGCTGCTGAGGCTAATACACTAAGGGCCTGATTCATGGAGTTACTTGCACGGTTCAAAGTGACTTTTGCACTGCTGAAAAGTGACTTTGCACTGCTGACGCACACCCTGATTCATGGAACTGTGCAGTGTATTTTTGCAGTGCAAAATCCGTTCAAAGTCAGTGCATAGTCATTTTGCAGTGCAAAATGACTGTACGGACTTTGCACTTCAAAAATACACTTTGTACAGTTCCATGATCAGGGTTTTTATCGGCAATGCAAAGTCACTTTTCAGCAGTGCAAAGTCACTTTTCAGCAGTGCAAAGTCAATGTGAACCGTGCAAAGAAATCAACCAATCAGGCACTAATGGAAGACAAAGAATGCTTCCTGAACGATATGGGGGAAGTAAACACTTTGAATGGGGCGGGCATTCACCAAACGTGTCAGGAGAGCTTGGCTAGAATGTGCAATGCTCGCCGAAAAAAATGAAAATGAGCTCCTCAAATGTAGCAATCGAGTTTAACATTTTTCTCAACTAAACCTAAGGAATTGAATCATCTTCCTTCTCCTCCCTGGTTCGAAGTGCATCAAAACAGTGACCTGAGCTTTATAGTTCAGACCAAAGTATTTAGTCACCTTGCCACATGGGCCTGAATGTGTGATCCGTTTGTTTGGACCAATTAATGTGTGACGATTCCTTGCAAGACCCATGCAGAGCAAATGCAAGGGAATATGTTGGCTGCAGTGAATCTGAAGGAAATGGTGCAGAGAAAGAGAATTCAGGTGCTGCTGAGAATGACCTGTGTATGTTTGGAGATGAAGTTGTAGTATTAAAGTGGGTTCCCCTTTATTTTAATGAGGTTGCTGCTTTAGTGGGATCTTCTCCCCGTTGACATCTACTAACAACCAGAGCAATAGCAACTCCCCTGCTTTTTGTGCACCTCTGTAATCATTGGGATCACAGATTGCTATTTCACCCAAAGCCTCTTCTCTCTTTTCTTCTCCCTCTTACTTCTGACTTCTTTCTTCTTGGTGACTTTAACGTCCACCTCTCGACCATCCAGGCCTCCTCTCCCTTTCTCTCCATACTGAGTTCATGTTACCTTTCTCAATACCCTACACCTCCTTCACACACACATGAGTCCTTTCTTGATTTCAGGTTTTCTACTTCTTCTACAACTTTACCCTTCTCATGTAATTCCGTTCCTACCATTCTTTCCTCTCTTTCCCATTCTCTCCTTCTAAAACTTCTGCCCCATTTCCTCTCCCCGTATCTCCCTTCATCATAATCTAAGACCCTTTGACTCTGCTGTTGTCCTACCTGCCCTTACTTCCTCTCTTCCCTCACCTGCTGCCTTTGCGCCTCTCCCATAAGTCTCAGTTCTTCCATCTCTGAATGCCACTCTCTCTTCAACCATTGATGCACTTCACCCTGCTGTCCTTTTTGCCCAGGCTATAAATCTCCCCGACATTGGCCGACTCCTGATATTCTTTCTCTATGCACTAAACTTCGCTCGGTTGAATGCAAGGGGAAAAAACCCACTTTCCTTCTGACCTAGTCACGCTTTAGCCATTTATCATATGATTCTGCTCGGGTTGAGGCCAAAAAATGTTATTTCTCTAATCATATTCTTTCCTTCCCTCCAGACCCTCGATGTCTTTTTCAATGACTTAATCATATACGTTCCTCTACGTCTCCTGAACCCTCTGCCTCTTCGTCTCTCACTCATCCTGATCTGGCTAATTATTTCTGTTCTTCTGTGGTGCAATTACGATCTTCAGTTCCACCCCCAGCAAGCTTCTGCTGCTTCGTTTTTCTTGTGTTTCCTCTTCCTTCTCCTCATTCACCCCTCTCTCTCTCTCTAAACTCTCCCCTATTCTAATTCTACTCTCCCTGGGTTTTTCTGGTACTGCTCTTTCCTGATTTAAATCATATCTGTCTGACCGTTCCTTTTCTGTTTCCTGTGGTGGCTTGAAGTCTTCTACGTTGCCACTGACTCATGGTGTTCACCAGGGCTCTGTTCTGGGTCCTCTTCTCTCTATATTTACCCCTGTATCTTCTATTATTTCGTCCTTTGGTCTCTCTACACATTTCAATGCTGTGGACTCTCAACTCCTTGTCTCTTTCTCCTCTTTTTCTGACACCCTTCACACGACTAGCTCGAACTGTCTCCTGGCCATCCAATCTTGGATTAATTCTCACTACCAACATATAAATGGTTATAAGACTGGCATTCTTTTCTTTCCTGCCACTTTAATCCCCCCTCTTCTCTAACCACCTTCTCTTCTTTTCTTCTTTTTCCTCCTTCCTCTCTTACTTTTTTCTTCATCTGCTTGGAACTTAGATGTCACCTTCCATGCTTCTTTCTCCTTTAGTCTCCACTTTTCTAAAATTGCTCGTTCCTGTCATTTCCAGCTCTTTAATATCCGTAAAGCTCATCCTTTTCTTACTTTTCACAGCAACACACTCCTTATTACTGCCTTAGTATTTTCCCATCTTTATCATTGCTCCTGCTTTCTTGTTGGTCTTCCTGCCTCTCATCTGGCCCCTCTTTGTTCTGTTTTCAATTCTTCTATTCACGCTCTTTGACAAATTTCTCCTCAGGTCCCTATTGCTTCTTCCTTACAGTCCCTTTGTTGGCTTTCCTTTGAATCTCGTCTTTTGTTTTGCTTTCTTAGTGTTACTTTTAAATGTTTTCATGGACTTGCTCCTCCCTATCTTTGCTCTCTTGTTTCCATGTATGTCTCTTCTCGTTTCCTTCTATCTCAATCTCTTTTTGTTAACTGTTCCGAGAGCACCTTGCTTCCAATCTCACTGTCACCCATTTTCGCTCCTAGCCCCCAAGCTCTAGAACTCTCTACCTCTTCACATCAGGTCTATCCACACAGACTTTTTCCATCACTGATCATAACTGAAAACCCATTTACTTTCTGACATGTGTGAGCTTTTCTCAGGGTCACCTACATGATTGGTTTCCAGAAGCTCCCAGAAGGCTCATCCAAGAAGATAGAAGGGTTGTTTCTCGATAGTATGGCATGATATGCTGGATGCAGTCTGTACATGATATGCAACCAACACGGAGATTGACATCAAAATGCTAGTTTTGGCATAAAAATCATTGGCTGAGGGACTTCTGCAATTTAGGACAGGGCTATCCCCTTTTTGTATATGGGATTCAACTACAGCCGCCTAAATGTGTGGACTTTTAACTGGGTCGTTCCTGGTAAGAATTATAGTGGGGGCAAAAAAAAACTTTATTTTCCTGAACCTGCTTCCCCAAGAACCAACAAACCCAGTGCAGTCTCTGACAGTAGTATTCTTAATTGACATATTAGCTTCCCACCAATATCACTTAATTCCAGACTCAATACAGAGGAAACTATGAATTAAAAACATCCCAAGGGCCAATATGAGTATATTTTCCTGCAGATTAGCAGAACTCCAAAATAAATGTAATGACATGAATTGCCAGAATTTTATCCAGGATTTCTTTATTGCTTGTTTTCGAGAAACATGGTCTGTGGAACCAATATATTTTATCATTTTATTTTCCAGAAACAAATCGCCCTGGAGGTTGGCATGGTGAGGGCATCAATCATGTAGATTTCTCTGCAACTAAGGTCTAAAGTGAAACAACTTCACTTGGGCACAAAAAGCATTCCAGAATCAGTTATTAAACTATATGATTGCTTTTCTGTGATCATTTTAATCATTTTAAATTCTCATTTTAGACTCGATTTCGATCCAATTATTGCTTTGAATGGGCAGTTGCAGCATTGGGCAATCTTTTGTTAAACAAATGGGAGACTAGTGACACATTAGCTGGGGACTTGAAGCATTGAAGGTCATGAGGAGTCTTCAGGGAGATGAGTCCTGGAAGATTTCTCCCCCCCGGATGCCTGGGTCTGCTTGCCATTAAAAGAATATCTTGCAGTTGGCATCTTGTTTTACTGATGCAGGATTTCTAGCCTACAAATGTACGATTTTAAGAAGATATATGTGCTTGCCCATTCTGTCCCTGATGTCAATATAGTTAACATTTCTTGTTTACTAACTAAGTTTGTAATTTTGAGGTGCATCATTCCATGGATAGTTAAGCAATGGTGCTATAGACCAGCATATATACAAACAACTTATTTTTTCAGTTGAAGAGGGAATTTGTGCTCTGGGGAGCAAAGGAAAGGCTGCGGGTGCTGATGATATCATGATTGATCGCTACAAAAATTAATCCATTATTTGGCCACATTTTTGCTAACATTGTTTAATGTATAAGTGGCATTTGAGAATGCCCAATAACTAGTAAGGAACCAAAATAATGCCCATTTATTTTTAAAGGAGTTAGGGTTATCCCTCAAATAATCAATTAATTCTTCTCTGGTTGACTACAGAACAAAACAATATGGTGAAGTCTTGTTAAATCGGTTGGAGCTTTGCTGCTATAATGAGGGGATTTTTCAAACCTTCAGACAGATTTCCACCTTGAAAAAAAACTTTTGATCAGATGTTTTAGTTATTTTCATTTATGCAGAAGTTTGTGGTATTAAAGAATGAAGTCCTACCCTGTCACAATGGCTGTGAGGCAGGGTTGTGTTCTTGCCCCATTCTTATTTTCCTTATGCTATAATACCACAGTGGTTGACATTACCCATTTGAAAGTGGAGACACCAAGTACTCTCTAAGGGAAACTAGGTATATTACTCTTCTCCTGGCCTCCAAAAACAATTTAACCTCTTTGATTCAATTTGCCAAAGGAGGATACAGCAAATTAACATTTCTCAGATTAAATGTATGGCATGTCATGCCTGTAAAAAAACAAAGCTACATGTGTTGGTTGTTGGAAACCAAATTAGAGAAAGTAATGAACTGACTAGAGGCACATCCATTTTTCTCAAAATGTTGCTTGGCCACCCCAGGTAACCACAAGTGTGTTAGTATTGTCTCGACATGGGGGATCCTTTCATTAATTTGCAAAATGATCTGGTGGAGGAGTGATGTTTTCGGCCATGGACGTTTGTTGTGCACAAGCCCTCACTGTATCTGTGTATGGCAACAAAATGCAGGAGCTTTGAGCTTTGAACCCAGACCTTCCAGTTCCTACTTGCTGTGCTCTGCAGGTCCCCTAATGTACTTTTGCAATTCAAATTGGCATTCCGAGGGATACTGCAAAGAGTGACATTAAAATCCTTGTTTATATTGGATAAAGATATGGAGTTGTTCCTTTCTTGTTACTTTTAAGAAAGCCCTGATTGTTTTTATGTCATTATCTGGAGCCAAAGCTTTACCTTGGGTGTCTGACATTTGTCAGATGGTTCACAAATTGAATAATGAATATATCTGGAAGGACCAATTGACTGTAAGAACTCATACTAATATCAAAGTAATATTCGCTTATGTTGAGTGGCCACTTAGAGTTCTGCTAATGAGCTGTTTAGAAAGAAGCCTGACCTATGCATAGTTACGATTTTAAAGCTGCCTCGGAGTACATACTTACTTAGATTCAATCAATAACGTTGTCTCTCAAGTACTTTATGTCAAGATGGGATTAGGAACATTACCATTAGTAGAGTTGTCTCTATTTAAGGCCAGGATTTGGAGCTGAACGCTGCCAATTTAGCTGTAAATTTACAGAGGGCATGACACACGTATGCTAAAGTATAGTAATTATGATGTGGTTAAGACCGAACTTAGTAATGGTTCCATCCTGGTAGTCAAATACATGTGGGGGGCATTTTCATGCTTGCACAAATGCTGCGGATTCCTTAGGAATCCGCAGCATTTGTAGCCCAGCAAAAATCCATCGTAAACTCCGCCTTCCATGGGTTAATGGCAGGCAACATTTGCTAATTTTAAGTGCTAAAGATTGCCGTACAAGTGAGTATGCCACCTCTGTACACTCCACTTGGAAAATAACACCTCAGGTACCAGTTTACTCAAAAATGTAAACGTAACAGGTGCCCTCGATGCAATTTATGCAGAACTCAAACGTGAGCTCCAATAAGTTTCCATAATTAGCTTGTTGAATGAATTAGTTTGAATATCTGTCTGTAATGCTCTTTTATGTTCTGTTATGTTGATTTGTACCACGCACTGATACCACCCAAGGGCAGTCTCCAGGTGTTTTTAATGTTTTATAGTGGCTGTTTATCAAGAAATAAGAAGGATGAACCTGTGATTGTTTTGAATTGATGTTTTACAATGCCATTGTTTTCAGGATTGTATTGTTGCATTTAGTAGTGAAATGATGCTTAATGCTCCTATTGTATGTAATCGTTCAATGGACTTTTTTCTAAATAAACTTCACCATAGTGACATTGTTTGGAAACTGGTATTCTATTCTACCTGAAGCATTATGGAAACTGTTAACCTGTGCCTCTCTGGCATTATGAACAGCGATAGGGTGCAGTACCTGATGGCACACGGCCCGACTTTGCTGGGGTCATTGTTGCAGGCTGGGGTGTCAGAGCTAACAGCTAAATGTCCAGTGGCTTTGAGGAGCACTAAATCATCATGGTGGCCTTGGGTGTTGTGTCTTACATGTCGGCCAGGTGCATGTGGCTAGACATTGCATTCTGTGGTGGAAGGCCCAGCTTTGCTTTGTGGGACATCAGAATTGTTCCACTTCTGGTGCTTATTGGTGTCTGGAGCCTAATGTGAGACTTGAATATGGAAGGGGATTTGGGAAGTGAGTGCCTTCAAATGATCTGCCATTTAGCTCTTCTTGTCAGTGTCAGTGTCCTTGTCTTTGGAAGCCTGCTAGTGAAGCTGGATGGTCTGCTCGACTTCTGGTCTGAGGACTCGTTTTCATATTTTACTTCGTTTTTGCTTGATTTTCAAAGATGGTACAATGATAAACATGGTATGCCCCAAGTAAATCATTTTATTTAGTGGTGATTCAAAAGAAAAGAAAGGGATACAATATGGCACCGAAAAGTTGGCTGACAGTATTACTTCACAAAAATAGAGTCACATAAAATGGGTGAAGAAAATATAATACACAGCAAGAAGGGGAGGAGTGACAGAGGGATCGAGGGAGAGAGGATGAGGAAGCACAATACCTTAATCCCTTAAGATGTGTTCTTTTTATTTTGTGAACGATTTAAACAAATAACATTTAAGCAAATAGTCTCTGAGACTATTCCCAACTCATTTGATGTGTTCCCAATACTCGTCAAATTTAACAAGCTGCAAGCCACCTGCATATTCCAGGTGCCATGTCAAAGTTCCATTATCTCAGTAATTCCCTCTCTGCACAGGTTACTAATAAAACCACCAAGTCCTGTCACTATCCATACATTCTGAAATGTACGTAATACACACAAAAAAGCACTGAAAACATCAAGTTTCAACAGCACCCAAAGAAACAAGCCTTGGCAATGCAAATAGATTTGGCATTTACTGTTCTTTGCATTTTGCATTTATAGGCACCAGGGTGCAAAGAGGAGAGTGTAATGTTTTAAAGGAAGATGCAATAAGGGGTGCAGGTGTGCAATGGAATGAGAAGGGGAATAGAACAATGGAGGAAGCCATTGATAGAGGTTGCCGGTGATGAGCAAGAGGAAATAAGAGCGAGAAAGCGTGAGACAGTAAGAGAAAAAGTCTGTGTGTGAGGAAGGATGAGAGGAAAAGTAAGGGCTGAGAGCAGAGGTGAGAAGGATATGTTCAAGAGGGCAAGAGAGAGAGTGACAGCACGTGTGGCGAAAGAGAAAAAGTGACGGTGTGCAGAGAGAGAGAGAGCGCTACAGCGCGTGCAGGGAGAGAGTGACAACACGCACGGAGAGAGAGAGTGTGACAGAGTACATGGGGAGAGAGCAACAGCGCACGTGGGAAGAGAGAGCGACAGCGTGCAGAGAGAGTGACAGCATGCAGAGAGAGAGAGAGAGAGAGAGAGAGATAGAGATACAGTGTCCGTAGAGAGAGAGGGAACACAACTATTTAAACCTCTATATGAGCTTTCAGTTATCAGCCTGCTCAAATCACCAAAGAGGGAGGATACAGGGGGCTTTAATAGTTTGGCATATACAGCTAGCCTTCTCCAATCGGCTATCGCCTGCATGGATAGGAAGCCCAGGTTATAGCATATGATTGCAATAGGTACTCCTGTAGGCAAGTGTAGGCACAAGCGCCACAGTTTCCCCTCGACTTTAAACTAGGAGAGGTCAACCCCCTTTAATTCAGCTCCATGCAGGTGACATTCATTACGGTGGTACCACAGGACACATGAATGTCAAAGGAAACACTACAGGCATCGACAATGTTACAAATGACACCGCAGCAATGGTGATATCACAAAAAGCACGGATGCCATGTTATATCTCTCGTGACATGTATGGCATACGAGACATGCTGATGAGACACAATCCATTAGACAATCAGAAAGGGTGGCAGTTACAGCTAAACTGAAACCCATTTCAACTTTTCTGTCAACCAGCATGACTGCAACCCTTGAAAAAGGTATTGAACGTTGCTCCTTTCCTTCCTACACTGTCCCCCGCCAGAGTCACAGTTCCACTACTTTTTTGGTACACTTCTATCACTGGTCTGTGGTAGGCTCACAAGCCCTGCAGCCCACCCGCCAGAGCCTCAGACAAAGGTGCTCTATGCACGCCAGGCACATGCACAGGCACGAGACTTTTCAGTCCTTGGAGTCAGTGCTCCAGATAAGATTTTGATGTGCGAGTATTTTACTCCTTATTTTTTGAAGTTGGGAGTAAAATCATTTTTTAGGGACTCCAAAAGTGAGTCCAATTCCCAATGGGTGTATTTTATAAGTGAGTAAAACATGTTTTACCTCTAAAATTGAATGTTTTGTAGTAATAATTGGTTCTTTGTTCCTAGCTATTTATGCACATTTAAAGATGCATGTTTACCTCTGTATCAGGCAGTAATCATGGTACTTTCTTTCAGTGAAACTACGTACACTTCTGGTCTAGACACATCCATGGAGCTTTGTGGATAAAAGCAGGGCCATAAGGTCCTATGTGGCTGTTTCCCTTTTCTTTGGTTGGGAGTATTTTTACTCCCTATTTTTATTTTTTGGGATTATTGTGTATTTTTAGGGAGTAAAAGTGACCGATACACCCCTTATCTGTAGGGCTGTTTGGAGTGTTGGTACACCAGGCAGAGCCAGAGCCTGCAATCTCTGAACATCCCAAAGGGGGCATGTAAAGTACTGCCGGCAACCCGTGCCAGCCCTCTTTGCTAGATTGTTTCCTCCCTATGTAAAGGCTCTGCTATATCCTGGTCCCTTCAGCCCCCTTTGTCATTTCATATAGTCCATGGGGGGCACACCCCTTCTTCCTTAATCACCCAAAGGACTGGTATTAAAAACATGCACGCCCCTGTGGTAACTATCTTTGTGAGGTTGAGTGCAGCTAATGTTGGGGAGCACAGTGCTTCCCCCTTCACACTTCTGTGCCATTCCCTGCCACTGCAGTTTGGAGGTGCACGAGACAGCAGGACAGGAGCCCTAGTTCCCTGCATTGAGCCCCTATTTAGCCCCACGGGTTCTCTGTGCCAGCTCTTTGTTAGATGGCTACCTGCCGATGTCATGGGTACTACTGGCCCCTGAAGGCTTTGGTCCAATGCATGTTGGAAGATCACGGGGCAGCAGCCACTGTTCCCTCGCTATACTAAGCATTCTCTTTGTTAGATCGAGTCGTATCCATGTTGGAGATGAGCTGCCTTCCTGTTTACACCTTCCTTCTTCCATGCCATTGCATGCCAGTGCATGCTGGATGCACAGGAGAGAGCAGAAATACATTACCCCAAATCCTAGAAAGCTGAGGTGGATCTCTGTGTCAGCATCGAGCTGCACATCGAGCTGCACTGCTTTGACCAGCCAAACTTCTCTGCCTTGCCCGCATGATGTTAAGCTCTGCGGTTCTCCATGTCAGCCCGGTTTGTTCGATTTGGTGGGATGAGCTTCAATGGTGTTCTTGCCGCTTTGTCATTTCATCCCAGTTCATGTTGAAAGCGCATAGGGTATTAGCCCCGTCTCAGACCGTGTTATGCATGGAAGCCCGTGTTGTTACATCACGTACTGCTTCTGCTGGTGAAGTGGAGCTTGTGCATGGCACATGGATTACTTCCGCACCTACATCTGGGGCACAGCATTTCTGTTGGTTACCGATCACAAACCACTAGTGAACCTACTGAGCCCGGGAGCGACCCGCAGAGTGACACCTCGCCTTGATTGCATCACAGCCAGGCTGCAAGAATATACATAGGAAATACACCACATTGCGGGGTGGAAAAATGCCCGGTTGGACTGTATGCTCAGACTCCTGCTGCGCAAAGATACAGAAACCAGTTTTCTTCAGGACAAATGTGCCGTTGCTTCGCTCACTGACTTGAGAAGCAGGGAATTCCTCGAAATGGGCGAAAGGCACAGGAAGGAAGAAGCAGCCAAATATGACACCACAACAAAAATCACAGAATGGGTCAGGAGAAGGCGGCCCGATGAGAGGTCCATTTCAGAGGGGTTGCGTCCCTATTGGAAAGTGTCAGATGAATTATTTGAAAATGAGGAGATGCTCATGAGAGGTGACCAAGTGATCCCTCCAATAGCTAGAAGACAAACCATCATATGCAGAGATCACGCCAGTCACTTTGGAAACAACGTGACAAGAAGGAGAGTGAGAGAAGCGTATTGGTGGCCAGGTATGGACCTGGAAGTAAGGACCATGACAGAGAGGTGTCATGAGTGTGTGAAAAGCGACAAGCGACTCCAAGTAAGACAAGCGCCACTACACCCGACAGAAGTGCTAGAAGGAGTGTGGCGAAAATTGGGCATGGACTTCATAGGCCCGCTAGAACTCATGGAACACGAAAGCAAGTATGATATAGTGCCAACATAACCACCGCCACAGGGACTCAATTCCTCAAAAACATCTTCCATAGAGAAGGATTGCCCAGAGAACGGGTCACAGAGAACAGAGTGCAACTCGTTTCCAGAAAGATGGACAATTTCTTGAAGGAGAACAATATCAAGCAAATCAAAGCAGCCTTATATCACCCACAAACAAATGGGTTGGTGGAACCCACCAACAGGTTCATCAAGGGAGCCTTGCAGCTAGCCACAGCAGCGGGACTCAACCCACTCAGCACATTCAAAGAAGCCAATGCTGCTCATTTCCTCACCCCCAATGGGGTCACAAATATATTCTCAGTTCCACCTTCTCAGAGGACGCAGGACAGCCTCCACCCTGGTCCTGCCATGGTTGGCAAAAGTGAGAGGATGTAAAGGTGGACATGGTAGAACTGATATGGCGAGTTAAGAAGAGAAAAGAAAAAATGAAGAGGAATAGTGACGAAAGGAGAAAGCCTCAGCAAAGCACAGACAGAGAAGGAGATCTGATGAAGATTAAAATGGGGCACAGAGATCCTGAGACTGGGTCCAAGTTCAGCAGACCACTGAGAGTGGTGCAGCGAGGGACAAACCATGTATGCGCCCAAGACGGGAAGCGGTGGAACTTAGAGATGGTAGAACTGTACGAAAGGAGGGCAGAAGAAGCATTCAGCCCCATAACACAAGATCACAGAAGTCAAGAGGAGAGCTTGGCCAGAGAGAACCCGACCATGGGAGAACAATCTGGACATGCAGAGATGGAGGGCATAGAGACCCTCCCAGGTAGAAGCCAGTCCCAGGAGGAATGCGGAGAGACGAGAGAGAACCAGTGAAAGGGCTGCAACACTGCGAGAAGGGAATGCAGAGCAGTCCTGTGTCAAGTCTCGTGGAAACGACTGCAAGATTATGAGCGGCGCTTCCCGCTCATGACACTACGAGCGATGCAAGCCACATAGAGGCAGGTTTCCCAATGCTCTCCCTTGCAACCTCCTGATCAGGGGCCTATTATCCATCCTAAATACAGGATCTGCAAGCCGGACTAAATTAACCATAACACATATGACTGCACTGTATGCTGAGGGATAATTGGTGGGCAAAGCTAGAGTTAAGTGTGTCAAGTTAATAAAAGAACACTAAATCAATCTCCTGCCTGGTGTTGTCATTTGCACAGCCTCAACACCCTGATCTCTTCTGTGCCATTCCATGCCAGTGCACATTGAATGCACATGGAGTATTAGCTTTGAACCCGACCGTGTGATGTGCGAAAGCCCTCTTTGTACATAGCTTACTGCTGGTTGTGGTGGTCTGTACTGGCCCCGATCACTTCCGTCAGTGTATGTTGAATGCGAACTACCTCAGTCCCCCGACCATGTTATGTGTGGAAGCCTCCCTTGTCACATCATTCACTGCAGGTGTCAGGGTGAGCTGTACCGGCCCGATCGCTTCAGTGCCATTCCACGTTGGTGCATGCTGAATTCATGTGGGTTAGCACTATTAGAACCTGTTCCGATACCGAGATAAGCATGCCAGCTCACTTAGAACACACCTTACCCATGTTGGGGGTGAGCTGCCTGGCTGCTAAACACTTCTGTGCCAATCTCGCCTGATCTAAGACTTTTGGACAGGGTGGATCAACAAACACACACATAGGCACATTAAGCAGACTATTGCAGGTGCCCATTCCCGGCACTTTCAATCAGCTCCTTCCCGAACTGGTGGCAGCTCTGTTTTATTGATCTATTTCTATTATTCCATAGGAAAACTCCTAGATTTGTAGACGTCCGGTGGCCAATTACAAACAGTTAATTGTCGAAATACTGCCTAAAGTAACAAAGCCTCTTGCACTTTTTATCTGTGTAGCCAGCAAGCTTACACTATCGCCAACATGAAGCACACATCTTACGTCGAATTTCGCTTGCATTAAAACAAAAAAAAAATATGTTTTGTTTTGTTTCAAAGGAGGACAAAGGCCCTGGAAGAGCTATGTTGCTAGGTTGTACTTTCACCTAAAAAGCTGTTCACCATTTGCATTGTTCACGTTTATCTGCAACACAAACAAGACACAGATACTATGGCACTAATACTATGTTGAGAAGGAGTGTGGCTTAAAGAGGCTCAGCTTCACCTCATTGATGAGGCCCGACTAGGCTGAAACACGTGTCTGGGGTGCTGTTGGTGCGCTTGTTCAGAGGAGAATTGCCTAGCATTTTGGTGCTGGACTGATCTTGTGGATGGGACAAAGACTGATATTCAAATAGACATTCTTCCTCTGTGAAAGGTACAGTGAGCTAAAACGTGGTTGTAGACCCTCCCGAATGGGCACCTTCCCATAGAACAGGTTATTTGATCATGTCGTTCTTGGTAGAGATGCTCACAGACCTTTTTGTGCATTGTTAGGAACTTCGGGTTTCACCCTAAATTACTCAGGGTAATCCAGACCTGGTCCTCTTGCTCACTGTGTTTAGAGAAGCACAGCTTCACTTCACTGAGGAGGCCCGACTAGGCCGTAAAACACATGTCTGGAGTTGCTGTTGGTACTCTTTTTAGAGATGAATTGCCTAGCAATTTGGTGCTGGACTGTCCTTGTGGGTGGGACAAAGACTGATATGCATATGGATATTACTCCTCTGTGAAAGGTACAGTGAGCTAAAATATGGTTGCAGACCCTCTTGAGTGGGCACCTTCCCATAGAACACAATATTTGTCTGTGTTCGTTCTCAGTAGAGGGTCTCCAAGACCTTTTTGTCCACCAATACTATGGCCTTGCCTTGTGAGGTGTGTATACTGTTACTGTGATGAAATGTGACATTTCAGTGGCCTCAAAGTTAGAACATCATGCTGTAAAACTAAGGGCCACTTTCATACCAGGTAGATAATTAAAGGAGCACATTAAAATAAAATCCAGGAGAGTGCCATAGTGTAAAATAGAAGATCAATGTTTAGAATTCACACCTTCTGTTTGAATTTTCACTGGCTTATAGGTGCCTTCTTCTTTTGGGATCCTCCGCTGAAGCCCGTAAAGCCCTGCTAGGGCTGCAAACCAGAATTAGGTGAAAGAAAAGGGCTGCCGTGTACAAATACAGCACTTACTCGTGAGTCAATCACATAATAGTAACATCACTAAGAAACTGGACACACAATCAGCTACTGCTTACATCTCAAAGCACTTGAGCAACCCCCACAAATCAGTGCATGGGCATTTTGAGAGACATTTTAGATCAAAACGTAACAACAGTAACTTGTTGTTTTAATTACAAAATTCATTAAAATATGTAACATAAGTGAAACGCTGCAGTAAATATTTTTTAAAGCATCAATCAAGTCAAATAGCTTTTAAAGAGCATTAACAGGTGATGGCCCCCTTTTTGGAAGTAAAAAGGGCTGACAAATTCACCACACAGTACAAATTCAGCCAACAAGTCCAAAAAGAGGTGTGGAAGGAGGGAAGATGGTTGGAAATGGGAGGAAAATCCTAGGGCTTTCACTTAGCGATGGCCATTAAATGGGTGGGACACATACCAAACTACAGAAATCCATCCTCATATGTCATCTGCACTGAAATGCATCACAAACCTACATTCAAAGCCCCTATTTGAAGCTCTTATGTTAAAGGTCTTATTTTAATTACAATAGTTTCAGCTCTAAAACTAAACAAAATTACTTTACTCTCTCACTTCAGAACTATTTAGGCTTACTATAACGCAAGACCAAAACATATGTCAAACAGAAGATGTGGATTAACGTGTAAAGGTCTGTGCGCTGGTATTCACTGATTATGTTAATAGTTCAGTTAACCTTAAGGAATTGGAAGTGTAAGCTGCATTACCACCTGCGCCAACGAGTCCACCCTGGCTGGTACTGAAAATCGTATACAAAAAGGGGGTTGAGGTGGAGATGCGCTAAACGCTATATGAATAAGGAACACTAGTAGTACAGTTGATGCTTTAATTGTAGCAGGAACAGCCGACAGGTGTTTCGACACGCAGGTCGTTTTCAAGGCTGAGTAGTTATATGCACCATTGATATTTCATAACAAAAGCAAAATCCAAAAATGTCACAATCACATTAAATTAGAACAAATACAACCGCATCACATTACATTAGATAATGATTTAAATAAAACCGAATAACACACCACATTGCATAATAAAAAGTCATTGGCATACCGTAAACCATGGTTGAAGGGTGGAATAAGCAGAAGCACAGGCAGTTGCAAATGATAAAACAAAACAGAAGATATACGGTAAATAACATGCTTTAGCAGTTAGAGAATACATCACTCCGGGTATGGGGGAACAAAAAACAGAAGTCCTCTTGAACTGTGCGCAACAACACCAGAGCCTCCAGTCATGCATGGTGTACACATATCACCCGAAAAAACAGTGAAGTACAGGTCTATTCGGCACCAAAGGAAAAGGCCACAGATTGGCCAGAAGCCAGTGTCCAATGGAAAAATAGAATGCAAGTAATAAACTAAACTTACCACAGGCAAATGAAATATATCGAGAAAGTCAATGATGGGAAATCCCTGTGCAAAACAATTATCAGTGTCAAATAGGTGGCACGGCATAAGAAGCGGTTCTAACAATTGTATGGAAGTATGAATTATAAATCAGAATATTCGAGTCCACATACCACAAAGAACAGGCCGTTGTAAGTATCACGCTGATGTCACATTCAGAAATTGAGTCCATGCCGTAATGGCCGTAACCAATATATAGCCTAAAGAAAATCAACAGAGTAGCTAAGTACTAGAGCCAGATTGGATAGAATCAATTTACCTAATACTGAGCAACAAAGAACCAAACTTACTCGCTAGATCGAGCGTTCACAAATACAGAGGAAATCCCCGAAGCAGCCGTCCAAGCAAAAGATTAAAGAGAAATGAAGGAGAGGCAACTGACGTCACAGCGGTGATGTCGGTTGCGTCGCACACATCTGGCGTCGCGTGAATGACGTCAGTTGTAAACAAACAACTGAATTGAAAGTAAGATTAAAACTAAGCCATCATGCTGGGAGAGTACAAAGAAGACTGTTAATGAGAGGCTGATACCCGAATAATAATAAAAGGGTAAAGGAGAAGTAGAAGAGAAGCAGCCGACGTCACAGCAGTGACGTCCGTAGCGTTGCACGCATCTGACATCGCCTTGATGACGTAAGTTGTAAATAAACAACTGAAATGAGCATAAAATTAAAGCTAAGCCGACAGAAACATCATATTGGAAGAATGCAAAGAAGAACATTAGTGAGAGGCTAGTACCTGAATAATAATAAATCAGAAATAAGTTAATAAGCACAAAGTTAGATAGACAATATTTCCTGAATAAATTCATACTTGAACAAAAAATATATATATCCCGGACTCGAAATAGCGATTAGAATCATTGCCAAAATATGAAAGACAAAGTCAGATCACAATTATAGTAGAAAAAGGAGGACCAAAGGAACTACCTATTGCAAAGGTAAGACATATAAAGTATATAGATGGGAATAGAATTAGTTAAACTTAATGGGTGCTAGTACCCACGAGCATGATGGAATGGCTCCGGCGAAGTGCGACTCCAAGTACTGTTTGAAAAACATAAGATCCATTGTGACTCTTTTAACAAAATTATTATAGAAATACAGAAATCTCGTGGTCTGTGTTTAGACCCCGTGTGGTACAACGTAATAAACAAATAGGTTTTGCCTCCATTTGGCGTAGTTTCAACTGTAGGTTGCCACCCCTTTTCCCCTTATGCGCCTTCATCAGACCAATAAAGCGCAAATCAGCAATATTATCCAGCTGGTGTTCCAATTGCCAGTGAGCGGCCAAAGGTGACTTTGGTTCAAGCATTTTGAGGCTGGACAAATGTTCCTTTATTCGGATACGAAGTTGACGAATGGTGCTACCCACATACACTTTCTCACAGGTACAAATGATGGCATAGACCACATAGGTAGTCTTGCAGTTGATAATATCACGTATTTCAATTTGAGTTCGAAAATTATCACAAAAAGTTTTGCATTTACTAACAGCCCAAGGGCATTGGTTACAATTGCCACATTTATGAAAACCACCTGGTTGTTGTAACCACATGGAGGACCTTGGTTGGTTATCAAAAAATGAAGGGCTCACAATGTTTTTGATCGTAGGTGATCTTGTGAAAGTAAATTTGGGTTTCGGAGTCAAAAATGGTTGTAAATCCTTGTCAAGTCTTAGAATGTGCCAATGCTTGGCAACCATTTTGTATAGCAAAACACTCTTGACTATATAACTATGGGCTGCAAACACTTACACACCCCTGGTTGCTACGAAACCCTTGAATCCAACCCTACCAAGCGTGTGGTAACCGGTCTTCTTGAATTAATTGACACTTGGTATCATAAAGGCTTCCTTACTGACGATGAGAAAAAGTTTTTGTTTAATACTAATCCTACTATACCGACTATGTACTTTCTGCCGAAGATACATAAAACTTTTGAGACCTTACCTGAGGTTCTGCCCATCATGAGTGGTATTAATTGGGCTACTGAAGGCCTCTCAAAATATTTGGACGAGGCGCTTAAGCCTTTTGTTGTACAAATGTCATCCTACATACGTGACAGTACTCACATTTTGCAGTCTTTGCAAGATATCATTTGTGAACCAGATTACCTGTTGGCAACAATTGATGTAGTTGCACTTTACACCAATATTAATCATGAGTTAGCGCTACAGACAATTGATTATGTGTTTAGGAATACCTCAGCATCTTATTCTGATCATGTTTTCATGTTGAAGCAATTTTTACAATTTGTACTTGCGAACAATATGTTTATTTTCAATGACCAGTTCTACCTGCAGGTGAGGGGCGTTGCCATGGGGGCCAAGTTTGCACCCTCTTTGGCTAATCTTTTTATGGCCTTCTATGAAGAAACGCATATCCTCAATCAAGTGCAATTTGTGTCAAATATTGTGATGTGGCGATATTTTTCTAATTTGGAAGGGGTCTGAAGACTCTTTCACTGCTTTTTTAGGTTATGCTAACACCAATAGGTTTGGAATTCGCCTTACCGGCCTTTGTAACCCATGTGAAATTGATTTTCTGGATTTACATATTTTTCATGAAGGAAATAATGTACACACCAATACTTTTAGAAAACCTGCTGAAGTTAATTCAATTTTGGCTGCCCAGAGCAACCACCAACGCGCCACCATTGACAACATCCAAATGGGTGAATTTCATAGGGCCAGACGTAATTGTACTTTATCTAGTGATTACAAAAGAGAATGCAATATCCTAAATCAACGGTTCCTCAATCGAGGTTATAAGAGTTCTGTTATCTATAAGGCATACTCTAAATTTACTCAAACTCATCAACGTGACCTCCTAATGTTACTAGGTCAAAAGAGCACCCCTCATACATCTCATTAATGACTCTATTCACGAATGACTCCTCATTGCTATACAAAATGGTTGCCAAGCATTGGCACATTCTAAGACTTGACAAGGATTTACAACCATTTTTGACTCCGAAACCCAAATTTACTTTCACAAGATCACCTACGATCAAAAACATTGTGAGCCCTTCATTTTTTGATAACCAACCAAGGTCCTCCATGTGGTTACAACAACCGGGTGGTTTTCATAAATGTGGCAATTGTAACCAATGCCCTTGGGCTGTTAGTAAATGCAAAACTTTTTGTGATAATTTTGGAACTTGAATTGAAATACGTGATTTTATCAACTGCAAGACTACCTATGTGGTCTATGCCATCATTTGTACCTGTGAGAAAGTGTATGTGGGTAGCACCATTCGTCAACTTCGTATCCGAATAAGGGAACATTTCTCCAGCCTCAAAATGCTTGAACCAAAGTCACCTTTGGCCGCTCACTGGCAATTGGAACACCAGCTGGATAATATTGCTGATTTGCGCTTTATTGGTCTGATGAAGGCGCATAAGGGGAAAAGGGGTGGCAACCTACAGTTGAAACTACGCCAAATGGAGGCAAAACTTATTTGTTTATTACGTTGTACCACACGGGGTCTAAACACAGACCACAAGATATCTGTATTTCTATAATAATTTTGTTAAAAGAGTCACAATGGATCTTATGTTTTTCAAACAGTACTTGGAGTCGCACTTCGCCGGAGCCATTCCATCATGCTCGTGGGTACTAGCACCCATTAAGTTTAACTAATTCTATTCCCATCTATATACTTTATATGTCTTACCTTTGCAATAGGTAGTTCCTTTGGTCCTCCTTTTTCTACTATAATTGTGATCTGACTTTGTCTTTCATATTTTGGCAATGATTCTAATCGCTATTTCGAGTCCGGGATATATCTATTTTTTGTTCAAGTATGAATTTATTCGGGAAATATTGTCTATCTAACTTTGTGCTTATTAACTTATTTCTGATTTATTATTATTCAGGTACTAGCCTCTCACTATTGTTCTTCTTTGCATTCTTCCAATATGATGTTTCTGTCGGCTTAGCTTTAATTTTATGCTCATTTCAGTTGTTTATTTACAACTTACGTCATCAAGGCGACGCCAGATGCGTGCAACGCTACGGACGTCACTGCTGTGACGTCGGCTGCTTCTCTTCTACTTCTCCTTTACCCTTTTATTATTATTCGGGTATCAGCCTCTCATTAATAGTCTTCTTTGTACTCTCCCAGCATGATGGCTTAGTTTTAATCTTACTTTCAATTCAGTTGTTTGTTTACAACTGACGTCATTCACGCGACGCCAGATGCGTGCGACGCAACCGACGTCACCGCTGTGATGTCGGTTGCCTCTCCTTTATTTCTCTCTAATCTTTTGCTTGGACGGCTGCTTCAGGGATTTCCTCTGTATTTGTGAAAGCCCGATCTAGCGAGTAAGTTTGGTTCTTTGTTGCTCAGTATTAGGTAAATTGATTCTATCCAATCTGGCTGTAGTACTTAGCTACTCTGTTGATTTTCTTTAGGCTATATATTGGTTACGGCCATTACGGCATGGACTCAATTTCTGAATGTGACATCAGCATGATACTTACAACGCCCTGTTCTTTGTGGTATGTGGACTCGAATATTCTGATTTATAATTCATACTTCCATACAATTGTTAGAACCGCTTCTTATGCCGTGCCACCTATTTGACACTGATGATTGTTTTGCACAGGGATTTCCCATCATTGACTTTCTCGATATATTTCATTTGCCTGTGGTAAGTTTAGTTTATTACTTGCATTCTATTTTTTAATTGGACACTGGCTTCTGGCCAATCTGTGGCCTTTTGCTTTGGTGCTGAATAGACCTGTACTTCACTGTTTTTTCGGGTGATATGTGTACACCATGCATGACTGGAGGCTCCGGTGTTGTTACGCACAGTTCAAGAGGACTTCTGTTTTTTGTTCCCCCATACCCGGAGTGATGTATTCTCTAACTGCTAAAGCATGTTATTTACCGTATATCTTCTGTTTTGTTTTATCATTTGCAACTGCCTGTGCTTCTGCTTATTCCACCCTTCAACCATGGTTTACGGTATGCCAATGACTTTTTATTATACAATGTGGTGTGTTATTCGGTTTTTTTAAATCATTATCTAATGTAATGTGATGCGGTTGTATTTGTTCTAATTTAATGTGATTGTGACATTTTGGGATTTTGCTTTTGTTATGAAATATCAATGTTGCATATAACTACTCAGCCTTGAAAACGACTTGCGTGTCGAAACACCTGTCGGCTGTTCTTGCTACAATTAGAGCATCAACTGTACTACTAGTGTTCCTTATTCATGTAGTGTTTAGCGCATCTCCACCGCAACCCCCTTTTTGTATACCAAAACATATGTCATCAATGTATCTACATTATCAAGAGATATTGGACTCTAATCAATCATGTTTATAAATCCTTTGAAGTGCCGCTACTCTGACCACTTACCTTAATCTTTTCTGTCACATGAAGTACTCATTTCCAGGTTAAAGGGGGATCAAGACATAATCATTCAACATTTTAAATTATTTAATGAAAAAGTGCTTATTATTTAATTGACAGGGCATGTTTATCCAAAAGCTACGCAGTTCTTGTGACAGCGATTTTCGTTCCATTTGGGAGATCTTTTAGTTCAATTTTCCAGCTTTGGAAAAGTCATGAGCAGTTTAACTTGTCACACCAGTGGAATTGCCCGGTACAAATTGTGCATTGAAGCTACACTTTCATATGTAGGTTTTTGTCTTCTGTAAGAAGGCCATAAATGGATTGCAGACATTTCTCTTTTTGAAGGCCTCATTTATTTTAATATTGCAGGAGTTATGTTGCAATTTCGTGGCAACATGAAGCTGAACCAGGGATAGGAAACATTTCATGTTGGTCATAGCAAAGACTGTTTTTAGAATTGCAAACTACATCCAGTGTATACATTAGTTTAGCATTGTCTTTAAGATGTTATTGTGCAACAGAATCCTTAACACTTTCTCTCATGAACATCAATCATTCTTATAATTAAAAATAGCATATGTTCCAAACTCTTCAAAGAATTTTAATACTGAACTGTCAGAATTCTCTCCAAATGTACATGCATTTCTGCCCTACAATAGAGTATCAATAATAAAATCTAATTGTTAGAAATCAGTAATGTAACTAAAAAGCATGAAACATTAACTTGATATGCAGAACACAGTTGCCTGGTAGAATCAGGATTTCCTGACGTTCAGTCATGAGTGTCAATGGCCCCACTATTCATTGAATTGTTTCGTTTTACATATATTGTCAAGGATATTTCTGCTACTACTGTCTCGTCTGTCATGCTTACTCTTTAGTTACTGCTTTAACTCAATTGTATTCATGTTAGCAATGTCAAGTTGGGGCTCACTAATATCACAAAGAAACCAGACACCCCCAGCTTCCAAACAATCACCAATGAGATAACACATTGCATTGGAAAGATAAGTGGTCTGGGACCATCTGGACATGACTAGGTGTCTTCTCTCAAGCCTGAGACATAGAAACAGGAAGGGATGCGACAGCAAGAGTGAAGAGTAAACAGAGCCGGTAGGGAGAAATAAGAAAACATTAGTACTTGGGCGTGCCTAGCACTCTCCCTCTGTCACAGGTGCACAACCCTCTCACATACTCCCGGGTCACCAAGGTGGATGGCACAGCAGTTAATCAGGCAGCTAAAAGGCCACTAAGCTTGAAGGACAGCAGCAGCAATGGTAGGTCATAGAGATGCGCTCAGACAGACAAGAACTTTCAGGCTGGTGAGAAACTGATGACAGATGTCAATGGGTGTGGAACTGGAGCCAGCCTTTGTAGATGGCGGTCTACACAGTTGGGTTGTATTTTTGGACAGCTGAGCTTGTGGAAATAAACTTAGACTGAGCTAACCCTTCCAGTTTCTACAGAGAGCACCTTTGGATTCACTGGGCTATGAATAGAACTTCACTGATTCTTGGCAGCACAATGCATGCTCATTTCACAAGAGTGTGGGTGCCCCTCTACTGAGAACAAACATGGTTTAAATAACCTGTTCTATGGAATTTCTTCCACTCTACAACCATGTTTTAGCTCACTTTACCAAGGGTAATCCAGATGTGGACCCCTTGCTCACTGTGCTTAGAGAGGCACAGCTTCACCTCACTGATAAGGTCCAATAAGGCTGAAGCACGTGTCTGGGTTTTGCTGTCGGTACTCTTGTTTGGAGGAGAATTACCTAGTATTTTGGTGCTGGACTGCCCTGGTGGTTGGGACCAGGCTGATATGCAAATAGTATTACTTCTGTGTGGAAGGTAGTTTGAGCTAAAACATGGTTGTAGACCCTCCTGATTGGGAACCCACCCATAGAACAGTTTATTTGGCTGCATTCATTCTCGATAGAGGGGCTCCCAGACCTTTTTACACAATGCATACTAGTTTTCATTGTATGCGCCATTCCATAGCACACCATAGATAACTCACCCTCGCCATCACACAAAAGCTGATACATCTATCCCGTTTTGTTAACACCTAGGATCTTTAGAGTACATTTTACAAAATGAATAGAAACGTCTGCAGCTGAGATACAAAGCATGCAATAATCTAATCAACCATAACCTGCTGCAAAACATTTTTTCCCAGATCCTTGAAAGAGTTCCTTTAGCTTGATGCGTGAAGTCATTCTGAATAGCATCTCCCATTAGTATTCTTCAGTTTAAAGAATGCGTTTCAGTTCCATAGTGAAAGGGACATGAAAGTCTACATCAATCGTTAAGTCAGCAAAGGAATTATAATGCGTTTTAAGTACCTTAGCACATAATTGATCTTTGGAAGCTTCACTGATTCCTGCATTTACTATACACAATATTATAGGAAGGATCAGTATATTCTTAATACTTTGCTTGATACTGACCATTTCAATATTTTCTTTAATTTCAAGAGGAAGGTGGAAGACATCTCCATGTACCAAGTCTATTTAAATGGTTGACTCTCATAAAGTGTTGTAATGCCACAGCAGGCACTACCATCCTTAATAGCAAGCACTGATCAGGATGAATGAAGTATGCACACTACTACTTTTACCACTTTCTCCTCCAAGTCTCCTCAACGGCATTGACACAAAGGGCCTCATTAGGACCCAGGCGGATTTCGCGGTGCTAAATGCACCGCGAAGCATGGCGGAAAGCCGCCGATAGCGCCATGGGGGTTGGCGGATTTACCGCCCCATTCCGACCTCGGCGGAGCGGTAAATCCCCAATCCCCATTCTGCCCTTCCCCATTCCCATTTTTGCCCCATAGGGTATAATGGGAGTGGGGAAGGAGTTAATTACGCCACCGTAAAATACGGTGGCGTAATTAACAACGAGGTCCCGTAGCGCCATGGTTTTCTCCGCCTGGTAAAACCAGGCGGAAAAGGCCGCCATGGCGCTACGGGAACTCGTAGTATGGCGGAGAGGTACGCCATGCACTACGCTGGCGTAAAACCCTCTCCGCCAGGGTCCTAATGAGGCCCAAAGTGCATAACAGTGTCTCAGAGAGCCTTTTAACTTTTTTAAGCCTGCTTTTTCCCAATGTTCGTATTTTGGACTGTTGTGTTGGTGTAAAATGCACATGGGTGCACGTGGGAGCAGGATAGACATACAGGTCATCATTTTTGTGGGATTAGTTTAAATGCAGAAAAGACATTAGGAATTATATGAAACAGGTGAAATGCCACATTGGGTCATTAGAACAGTGGGGCAGTGAATTAGGCTTTCCATGATAGAGCAGAGTGCAGAAAAAAACAGTGCATTTAAAGTGCAATATACAAAACAACATTCCCATCTGTGTAAGTTTGCATTACAGAAAATAACCTATACTAACTAAAGTTCCCTATTGACAATACCCCAATAACTAATTAATCCCCTGATTAACACTGCAATGCAATGTCAATGAACACAGATGGAAGGTCTGTTTTAGTGTTATTTTCATGGAAGGAGAAATATGCACGGTAGAAAAAGAATGAGTTGTTTTTTTTCATGCATTCTAAGAGTCCTTTGTGTGTGAAGGAAGTAGGAAAAGCCAGTGATACATATACCAGCTCCTGCAGAGGATTGGTCAGTGGTGTCAGGAGAATAGGGGGTGTCAAGCACGTCAAGAGAAAGGCAGGGCTACTCTTGATTGACAGACAGATAGAATATAGGGAGTAGAGCTGAAAGGCGTGGGCATTCTGTTCCTTCCTGTGCCACTGCTGGGAGCTGGGTTTTGCTAGTCTGGCGCAGCAAGGAGGAGTGCGGAGAGAAGCGACACACTGGCTTTGAAGCTGCTGGGATCTCAAGGCTGGGCTGTGCAGGGGTGGTGATACTTCTGCGCAGATAAGCCACAACAGAAAGAGATTATCCAGACGAAATACAGAAGCTCCATGAATAATTGTAAGTGACGTTTAATTTTAGGAGCGTGTGGGATGAACGCAAATTATTAGCAGTCAGCACAAGAATCTATTTTTAAAACAAAGTGCTTGATGTTTTCTTTTCACATGCACTAAATGACAAGGGGCTGAATGCTATGTTCCATGTATTGCAATGTTTCTTTTTATTGTCTCCCTTAGGTGAATGCAGCAGTATTGATGTGGGTAAGAGCTGGGGAACACATTATTGTTAATTTAATTATCTTTATTGTAAATCACATGGTATTTAACAGAATTCTAAAATAAACATTTAGACTAGTTTGGTGTCAGGATTTTTCTTTTATGTTTCTAAAGCTTCATATTTCAACTGGGGAAAATAATTATAAAGCGCTGTGGTGTTCATATCACAGTGGTAGAAATAAAATAGCACCAGCGGTAAAATCAAGGAAAAGCAGAAATGTATACATAGGCAAGCTAGAGAGTTTGGATGTTGGTATGAATGTGCTCCACTCTGCATGCTAAAGGAGGAGCAGAGACCTCCCAGGGCGTACGTCTTTGGTGTAGATAAACCATAGACAAAATGTATACGTGAATTGACATTATTTATGATCTTGCTGGGTTCCCTATAATTGTGCTAAGTCTGGGTGGGTGTTTACAGTCAACCCGAAGTGTGTCATATTTCTAAAAGGGTAAGGTTTGTCTTATCATAGGGCAGTGTTCTAAAAGGTACGCTTACAACTAAAATTTGCCACCAAATTGAAGTAATGCATATTTACCACCAAAATACTACGATACTTAAATACCGCCAAGTTAGGTAATAGCCCTAGAGACAACATTTCTTACATGACACACATCGGCTTGCGGTTGATATCTTTGAGTTTATACCTCATTCTTACCCTGCTCTTGTCAGGAGAGTCATCAATATTCATACATTTTTACAGGATCCCAAAAATGGTCCAATGATAAGTAGACTCCTCATTGCTATAATTGAACAGATCGTGCAGTTACAAATGTAAAAGAATTGAATATGTGTATTAAAAATTATTTGTGATGAGGATAATGTGATTATATAGAGAGCACAAGTTCAGCAAGCGTTGGGATGTCACAACAGAGGTTTCTCCAGACTTCTATGCGTAATATACATATGCATGTGTATACTCTTTATTTTTTTGTACCTTACATTTCAAAGTCTATATTATGCTAATGGTCCCATTGAATAAGCGCTTCTATGATTTTCCCTACTATGAGTACAAATGATGACAATTTATTTTATTTCTATGAGTATGTTAGATAACCTAAAAGGGACGCAGCAGAAGATAAACAGGGGATAAATACCTATCTAGATAATCCAGCTCACCTGAGAAATAATATGTGGTATCAACACATGTAAAAGGAGAGAGAAAGATCATCTGATGAGAATTGCTATGTCTGCTCTCTCATGTCCGATGCCATGAATACAGTAAAGACATTCATTTCAAAGGAGGTGTCAGCATCTGATGCAAAGAGCCCCAGTCATCTTGCAGCATGCACTACTCAGGGACTATTCCAAGGAAGTTGGGCAATTTTGCGATGGAGAACAAGACAGTCGTTCCCGTAACAGGATGACTATATTAAGACTACTCAGATGGAAAAGGAGCATGGATGGACAGAAGAGATGCTTGTATATCCTGCTGCAGGACAAGAGAAGGTGATCATTGAGAAAATGAAGAGGATGAACTGTTCTGATATGACATAAAAGGCTTGAATGCCTGGTTGCTGGGAAAATCACAGCTGTTAATCTACGGACGAGTGAGCACGAATAAATGATGGGAAGATGGAATGATGTCCTGTGCAGTTCATCTGCTGAGGAAGGAAGCAATACAAGGACTACAGAAGGTGAATGATGAGTGCCTGAAGTCTTGGGCCAAGCACTCCAAATTACTGACATGGGTGGAAGACGAATCAGGCCCAGTAGCCGTAGTCCCATTGGTTAATGTGACAACGTGTTTCTGGGGTCATGCAAAGATTTATGTTGTACAGAATAAAGGGTGTAAAACCACAATTGATATACCAAGAATGATAAAAGGGACAGCTGGCCTCCTGGATCGATATTGGGCCTGTGGATCTAGAGCATATAAGAAATTGCCCAGAAATTGGGGTGGAGTGTGTTCCTTGGTGTTTGTCCATGTTCCTGCATTGGTGATTCCTCAGAGCGCTCAAAATATTGATGAATTCCCAAAGGTGGATGACCATTTGAGTTAAAGAAGATCAATTGAACTCTGATGGATGGGAAGAGAGCATTATTTCTCACCCACATCAATAAAGCCTACTAAGCTATTCCTGGTGAAGACATGTTGTGCAGCAAGACTGTTATGATAATGACATCTATGTTAATAACTTATAGGATACCAATCAAATGATCTATTTCTCACTCTTGATGTTGGCCGATGGGTAACACAATCAAAGTACAGCCTACCTTGTCTTCGGAGCTGCAGGAAGTGATGAAAGTTCACCTGCCGCACTCTCCTCGCGCTTGTAATTAAAGCTCTTGGAGACCACAGCAGGGAAACCCTCGAAAGGGAAAAAACCCTGGGCTGCTTGAGAGCGCTGGTCAATAGAAATTGGGGTGCGTGGCTAGAGAGCGTAGTTTGATCCCCAATGTCTAGCAGGTGTATTCTACTTCACGTGGAGGTAACTATAATATAAGGAGAGAATTACTAAGATGTTTTTGATGGAAAGGTATGTCAAAGGATATAGGAAATGAGGATACCTTTCCGGACTGTATTTCTGTTAGAACGGGAGAATAGACAGATGGGAAGTCCTGCTGTTTGAAACACGCTTGACTCCTTTGGGTAAAAGAGTAAGGAAAAAGAGAGGTTTGCAAGAAGGGAGTAGGAAGTCTTACTCAGAATACCTATTGAGGAGTTTAGTTTACCTAAGTTGACGAGGACAAGGTTCGTGACTTGTGGAGAAGGGGTTATGGGAAATGTAGTCTGATACCACGAATCCTCGTTAGCAGAAAGGAACCCAACCTAAAAGGGTCGAGAATTACTAACAGCAAAAAGTAGCCTGATGGGAGTCAAGTATCTGACGAGGTACGCGACCTACTTGAAAAGAATCTTCCTTAACAACGGGGAACGCTGCTTGAAAGGGTTCCTGCGATAAGCTCGGGGCCGTGGGAGTACTCTCTGCGCTCGGTGGGCGCGGAGGAAAAGAAAACCTGGAAATATAAAGGAGTTGAAAGGTAAGAAGCAGAGGAGTTGTGGAAAGGTAGGGAAGCAGGAGGAAAGTTCGGAACTATTCGATTACTCACGTAACGTAGCTACAGTAAGCAGTAGCAACGCACCCTCCTCCTGGCTTCTGCTTCAGATTTACCATCTCCAGGAAAGAGGGAGGAGCCTCTTGTCCGCCATTCTGCAGGACTAGACTGTTACTTTCAGTTCGATGCGCCATTTTGGAAGGACTATACGTCAACTTGGGTTTAAAGCGATATGTTGACGAGATGTGACGCCAACGGTGCCAAACCGACCAAGTCCGCCGTCGATGCATAACAGTATGCCCCCTTCCAAGGGATGAACCTCCCGGTTTGCCCGGTTGATTTCTGTAAAACAAGCAAACCAGGCGCGGGGCATGAACCGCTGAAGCGGGTTCCCAAGAGCGCTCAGCCACGGAATATCCCTTCCAGTCCACCAGGAATTGAAGAACCCCGCAATAGTAGCGGGCGTCACAAATACCCGACACCTCGTATTCAGGGGCAGAGTCTAGCAAAACAGGGGGAGGCATACCAGAGTGTTTAGGATGAAATTGACTCCTCACATCCAGTTTCAATTGAGACACATGAAAGGTAGGGTGAATGCGACTCCATGACAATGGTAACTGTAAACGATAAGCCGCTGCTCCCTTCTTTTCCAATACAGTGAATGGGCCATAAAATTTAGGCGACAATTTGGAAGGGACAAGTCTTCTGGGCAGGAACTTGCTTGCCAACCATACTTTGTCTCCGATATTTATAAGCGGTGCTGGAGTCCGGTGTCTGTCCGCTTGCCTCTTGCTTGCTTCTTGGGCATCTTGTAGGGCTGTAACCGCTTTGGCGTGTCCCTGTCGGATTCCGTCAGCGAGTTTCTCCAAATTCGGAATAGGCAGGGATTGAGGTAGAGAAGCAGGAAATACTGACGGATGAAATCCATATGTACAAAAGAAGGGGCTGGAACGGGTTGCGGAATGTTGTGCGTTGTTATATGCAAATTCTGCTAACGGTAGAAGTTCCTTCCAATTGTCTTGGGCCGACGATATGTAACATCTGAGGTAACCCTCTAGGGTCTGATTGAGACGCTCGGTTTGCCCATTGGTTTGTGGGTGGTAGCCCGAACTCAGGGCTCGTGAGATCCCTAAGGCGTTACACAGGTGGCGCCAATAGTTGGAGGTATATTGCGGACCACGGTCTGATATGATAGTATCAGGGAGTCCATGCAATGAAAAAATACGGTCCAGAAAAATTCGAGCCATCGTACTTGCTGAAGGTACGGAAGAGAGAGGAATAAAATGAGCCATCTTGGTCAGAGAGTCAACCGTGACCATAATCGTGTTACAACCCTCTGACAAAGGGAGATCCACTATAAAGTCAGTGGAGATTATTTGCCATGGCTTATTGGGGAGTGGCATTTGAGTCAATTCACCAATGGGGGGTTGACGTGATGACTTGGTTTGAAGACAGACCGGGCAGGAACTGATGTATAGTCGTACGTCCTGTTGCAGAGAAGGCCACCAGAAATGTCTCTGGATCAATTCCGTAGTGTTTACAAAACCCCGATGTCCAGCAACACGAGAATCATGACAGAGTCGTAAGACTTCTTTTTGCAGGATTTCCTCCGGAACAAACATCTTTTCATCTTTGAACAGCAATCCCTTGCTAAGTGTAAGACCATGTCGTGCGATAATCTCGGGGTTAGAAGGGAGCCAAATCTTGCTTCGGTCTTTCATCCTTTGCAAGAAGTTATGGAGGACTGAAATGAAAAGCGCCTTGGGAAACAAAGGTTCAGGTTGAAAAGCTGTCTTCACCCAGGGATCCCATCGAGATAGTGCATCCGCCCTTTGGTTGTTTCTTCCTGGAATGAAGGTGAAAACGATGCGAAAAGGAGAAAAGAAATGTGCCCATCTCGCTTGTCTGCTGTTGCAGGTTTGCGCGTATTGTAAGGTGCAGAGGTTTTGATGGTCCGTTCTCACCTCAACAGGATGTTGTGCTCCTAATAAGAGATGGCGCCATTCCTCAAAGGCACGTTTGATGGCCAAGAGTTCTTTCTCGAGGACTGTATAGTTCAGTTCCGCAGGGGTCAGAGTCTTGGAAAGATAGGCGATGGGTTTCTCATTGTTTCTATGGTCCGGTTGTAAAAGAATAGCGCCGATGGCGTGATGAGAAGCATCGGATTCCACAATGAAACGTCTCCTTTGATCAGGGACCGATAAGATAGGTGCAGCAGTAAACAATCCTTTCAGGTCTTGAAAAGACCTTTGTGTCTCAGAAGACCAATTGAAGGCAACTCCTTTTTTCAACAAATGAGTTAAAGGCATGGTAAGCTTAGAAAAATGGGGTATAAAGCGCCTGTAAAAATTTGCGAAACCTAGGAATCTCTGGATATCCTTTACCGATCTTGGTGAGGGCCATTCAATGATGGCTGACACTTTTGTTGGATCCATAGCGATACCCTGAGGGGATAGAATATAACCCAAGTAGGCGACAGTTGTTTGATGGAACTCACATTTCTCCAGTTTACATAATAGGTGATTTTGTTGCAATCGATGTAGGACTTCACGCACATGTCGTATATGTTCGGACAAGGAAGGAGAAAACACCAGTATATTGTCTAAGTAGACGATAACATAATGAAGAGAAATGTCTGAAAAGACATGATCCATAAACCTTTGGAAGACTGCGGGGGCATTTGCCAAGCCAAAGGGCATTACACGATATTGAAAATGTCCAAAGGGCGTTCGAAACGCTGTCTTCCATTCGTCTCCAGTACGTATGCGAATCAGATGATACGCACCCCGTAGATCGAGTTTAGTGTAGATTTGGGCTCCTCTGATCGCCTCCAAGATGTCTGGTATAAGCGGCATGGGGTACTTATCAGGTACTGTGATTTTGTTTAGTCCTCTATAATCGATACACGGACGAAGTTCCGTTGTGTTCTTCTTTGGAATGAAAAACAAAGACGCGGCCGCTGGGGAGGTTGATTCCGTGATCAAACCGTTTTGTAGATGGGTATGAAGGTACTCTTTTAAGGCTTCCTTCTCTTTGGCTGATAGGATATACATGCGACCGAAAGGCAAGGGACAGTCGGGAAGCAATTCGATAGCACAGTCGTCCCTTCGATGTGGTGAGAGAGATGAATATTCTGACTGTGAAAATACTGACTGGTACATCTGGTATTCTGGGGGTATTGAAGAAACCTGATTAAGTATCTTGCTGGAAATGCTGTCATCTGGAGATCTTTTCGTTTCTTGACAGTGATGAACACAATGTTCTGAACCCAAAAAAAGCGTACCCGCTGACCAGTTGATGTATGGGTTGTGTCTCCTCAACCAAGGTAGTCCGAGTATGATCGGATAATGTGCAGTGCGAATTATATCAAGGACCACTATCTCTTGGTGGGCAGATATGTGAAGACCAAGGGAACAAGTCTGTTCCTTAATAGGGCCAGATGTTAATGGACTACCATCTACACTTTCAACTGGGATTTCCACGTGTTTGGTTTCTCTGGGTATCCCATGATTTCTAGACCAAGAGTCATCTATAAAGTTACCTGCAGCGCCACTGTCTATCAATGCGGATACTCTCTCTAATCTAATGTTATTCCAAGACAAGGATACTTCAAGAACCACCATGGAATTATTGATGAAGTTGGGAGGATGAGACTCCTTCTTAAGTAGGGAACCGGTAACTGAAAGAAAGCCCTGCCCCGTCGTTCCCTTTACGGTCGGGCTTTGGCGTTTCCCGGCTTCCTTTGTGGAGCCACAGTACATTCTTTCACAGTATGGGTGTTGGAACCACAGTACATACAAAGTCCCTGTGTCTTTCGCCTAACTCGTTCTTCTGCTGAAAGGGGGCCTCTGGTAGTCCCCAACTGCATAGGTTCTTCAGATGAAGTGCCTTTGTTTGAGGAAGTACCACCTTCTGTCAGCTGTCTAAAAGTACGTCCCTTCCTTCTCTTCTTATTCCGTTCTTGTAGACGAAAATCCAGTTGCATTACTAAGGAAATGAATTCGACCATGTTGTGTGGTCTCGCTACTCTGGATACCTCGTCTTTAAGTTCCTCAGAAAGACCTCGCCTAAATATGGTGATCTGAGCATCGTCTGCCCAAGAGGTGTCTGCAGCCATTTGTTTAAATTTGGTTATGTATGTTAGGATATCTTGATTTCCTTGTTTTAAATCCAATAGCTTCTCTTGGGATACAATGGTAACTTCTTGTCTCCCGAACATACTTTTAACACTATTACAAAAGGCGGGATAAGAGTCGAGAATGGGATTGTTGTTGGTAACAAGAGGAGTGGCCCATGCCAAAGCGGCTCCCGTCATCTGGGCGATCATGTGACCTACCTTATCCCTGTCGGTAGGAAAAAACGCTGCTTTGAAAGTAAATTGGACTGTGCAGGATTTTAAGAATTCTCTCACCATATGTGGGTTTCCATCAAATCTGCCACAAGGCAAGGGACCCGGGGGAACCCCTGAACTCTGTCCTGACTGCCCTATAGTCTGACGTAAACTGAGGTTTTCTTGTTTAAGTTGTTGCATTTCCGCCGATAATGCTTGCATGGCAGAAACCAACTGTTGCACTTGTTGCTCCATAGTAGGGCTACACTTGGTTGCGTTCTCCAACCGCCAACACTAGGTGATATCAGGCGTTGCTATCTGTTAATAACTTATAGGATACCAATCAAATGATCTATTTCTCACTCTTGATGTTGGCCGATGGGTAACACAATCAAAGTACAGCCTACCTTGTCTTCGGAGCTGCAGGAAGTGATGAAAGTTCACCTGCCGCACTCTCCTCGCGCTTGTAATTAAAGCTCTTGGAGACCACAGCAGGGAAACCCTCGAAAGGGAAAAAACCCTGGGCTGCTTGAGAGCGCTGGTCAATATAAATTAGGGTGCGTGGCTAGAGAGCGTAGTTTGATCCCCAATGTCTAGCAGGTGTATTCTACTTCACGTGGAGGTAACTATAATATAAGGAGAGAATTACTAAGATGTTTTTGATGGAAAGGTATGTCAAAGGATATAGGAAATGAGGATACCTTTCCGGACTGTATTTCTGTTAGAACGGGAGAATAGACGGATGGGAAGTCCTGCTGTTTGAAACACGCTTGACTCCTTTGGGTAAAAGAGTAAGGAAAAAGAGAGGTTTGCAAGAAGGGAGTAGGAAGTCTTACTCAGAATACCTATTGAGGAGTTTAGTTTACCTAAGTTGACGAGGACAAGGTTCGTGACTTGTGGAGAAGGGGTTATGGGAAATGTAGTCTGATACCACGAATCCTCGTTAGCAGAAAGGAACCCAACCTGAAAGGGTCGAGAATTACTAACAGCAAAAAGTAGCCTGATGGGAGTCAAGTATCTGACGAGGTACGCGACCTACTTGAAAAGAATCTTCCTTAACAACGGGGAACGCTGCTTGAAAGGGTTCCTGCGATAAGCTCGGGGCCGTGGGAGTACTCTCTGCGCTCGGTGGGCGCGGAGGAAAAGAAAACCTGGAAATATAAAGGAGTTGAAAGGTAAGAAGCAGAGGAGTTGCGGAAAGGTAGGGAAGCAGGAGGAAAGTTCGGAACTATTCGATTACTCACGTAACGTAGCTACAGTAAGCAGTAGCAACGCACCCTCCTCCTGGCTTCTGCTTCAGATGTACCGTCTCCAGGAAAGAGGGAGGAACCTCTTGTCCGCCATTCTGCAGGACTAGACTGTTACTTTCAGTTCGATGCGCCATTTTGGAAGGACTATACGTCAACTTGGGTTTAAAGCGATATGTTGACGAGATGTGACGCCAACGGTGCCAAACTGACCAAGTCCGCCGTCGATGCATAACAATCTATATGTATGCCTGGACTTCAAACAGCAGTGAATGCCAAATGGTAACAAATCACCAGGTGGGAGCTTCTGCAGACAATCAATGCTACTATAAAAGGATTCAATGCCATAAAAGAAGAGCTGAGGGCCATATGACTGATGACCCTCTAGAACAGGTATGTACTTGACATGATCACAGCAATGGAAGGAGGTGTTTGCGCCAAGATCGGGCCATCATGTTGCACTTCTCACAATGGTGAGAATGGGATCTTGACGGAGGCCATATCGATGTTGACATACCTACATACTAAGATGGAGGAAGAGACAGATGGCATTGAAGAAGACAGTTGGTTTGCATTCCTGTTCTCGTGGATTCCTCATTTGATGGCAAATGTATTTAAGTTTCTTGGAGAAATACTGGTGCTGATCATGTTTGGATTCTGTGTACAGGATAATAATTGCACAATGTCAGAAAATGGCAAAGAAAGCAGTATGAATGAAGATCATGATTAATTCCAAGTATGAACCAGAAGCCAAGGAGCTGACTGATGACACCGTCAGAGATTACATAAAGGCCAGCATTGTAGCACCTGAAGGAACAGGTTCTCGTATCCAAAGGATCATAAAAAATACATGGGACGTTGGGTCTACTGTACCCAAAATGGACAATGTATTAACATGACCTGCAGTCTGGATGTACACATCAAACGGCGGGCACCTTGAAGGGGTGATAATGTGGATACCCAAGAAAATCTTCTTCAATAGTGAAATACAAGGATGCAGAGAGACTTGAGGAGGTGGTCGAGGACTCGACCACAGGGGGGAATGTAGAAGAGTAGCTACAGACATCTGCATGGGATTCTGCTCCCCTACCTCCCCCGTATTGGAGACGTGAGACTGTGCCGTGTTTGACACCAGCCATTGTGCCAATAATGCAGCAAGTGTTTGGAAGAAGATACCCATTAAGAGAACCTTATCAAATGTACCCCCGAAGTGACAATAGCCTGCAGGAGGAACTCCCTGAAGGAATTTGAGAAAGAGCAAAGAAGAGGAGCTAGTGACGTCATAAAATGTGTGCACAACGTCCCGAGATACTGGCTGAAGATGGCATATAGATCCTCAAAAAACAAATGACAAAGTAAAGAATCAAGTGAACTCTCAAATGAAATAGAAGAAGATTACATGTGCACGAAGTGCTGCAGAGAACAACCATTCAATAAATGTACAGACGCTGAAACGAAATGTAGATTAAGTCATCATAGAAGCTGGCTATGAGTAGTGAATAGAATTCAGGTGAAGCCGCTATTGTATAGAAACTGGACATTGATATCATGAATGTAAGACAGAAACCATGAAGCAGGAATGGAAAACTGTGTTGCAGCAAGAATAATAGGCTCATGGAGCTGCGCCGCAAGGCTGCCTGGACTAAAGTCAAGATTCTAGAAGGTGAGGTTAGCTATCTCCTCTGAAGAAGGACAACTGTGCGGAGGATGAACATTCTCACGTTAATGTGCAAGAAAGAACACAAAGGCTGCTAAGATTTAATTTATTTAGAGCATTTAAAAGCTGCAAAACAGACCAAATCGTGGTCTCCTGTCACGTGAGCCAAGGATGGAAATAGAGTTTGAACTTGGAGTTCCAGACACGATAGAGAGTGCCCTCACTCCTGTGCATTCTCAAAAACAAGCATACTCTGCAAGGCCAAGTACAAAGACAATTTCATGGTAGAAGGCATGGGCGATCAGAGATGCTGGGCTAATTGGGTAGTGAGGTAGTTTCATGCCCTATCTCCTTGCACATGGGTCTGGGCTTACGTGCTGTTAAATGAACCGAATGTTACAGACATGGTACAAGTGTGCCAACCAATTATATCAGTCCATATAATGAAGGACCTTATAGTTTGAAGACCAATGAGAAACTGTGTATCTATTTTTTCTGAAATGACATGTTTTAAGAGGTAGGCATATGTTGTTCACCTGATAACGGACAGCCAATAAAAATCCTAGTTCGTATAGAAACGTATACTCAGATGTTTCCCTTAACCAATCCTGACCCTTGATAGGTTTTTCACTATTGCCACGTAGGATGACATGAGTCTCACACATTTTGCGTATATAAACCATATTTTGTGTGGAGATCATTGAGAGATTGAACGTACGTCCATTGATGTTTGCTGTAGCCTCCCTTTTTTAGATAATTGTTAATAAAACAGTACTTATTTGGACTCAGACTTACTCTGGTGTAATACCATGCATTCCATATGCACGTTCCTAAGGGCCATATGATCAGATCTACTGGTCCAAACAATGAGTTCCAAACACCCCATGCAGTGTGCATTCTTCCACATGCCAAGAAAGATTATGCAAAATGATACAGAAAGCAAGTAATTATGTGGAATGCATGCTTCCCAAAAGCAGGGTGAAAGCAAAGACATGTACCCCCCCCCTGCTTCCTAAAAGGCCAACACTGCTCCCGTGTGCTGCACATTCCCAGGCCTCCCTGCAGCAAGCCTCCAAAAGCAAATAGGTCCTAGGAATTTTAGGGATGCCTTGGTCCATCATTTATGTACTCCCCAGTCCCGCTGTCTACGGCAGATGAACTATGTAAGTCGGGAGGTACCACAATGCTGCCATCTTCCTGCCACTCAAAACTCGTACCTTCTTCTCTGTTCCCCTCTGAAGGTAAGCATGTTTGGAGGACTACTATACTAGCGCCTTGTACTTGAGTATGTTTTTGGATTGCATAATAGTATTGGGCCATGATTTGACATTAGCTGGAATGGTGTTTGGGCATTCTGTGGTAAAGGAACCTAATCTATCCTGTCGAGCACATGCTACCAGAAAATAATACATTGTAGCCATGCACTGCTAATTTCTCATTAATGCACATTGTGGTAAGGGAACCTAATCTAGCCTAGCCAGTATAGGCTGCCGGAATGTAATGCAGGCTAGTCATGCTGTGCTCATTTCATATAGCACACAATATCCATTTATTTATTTATTAGCATTTTTAAAGCGCTCACAGAGGCCGCGGGCATCGGGGCGCTGTTACAGGAATTGTTTTTTTTTTTTTGTTTCTTAATTTTTTTTTAATCTTAGTTGCGTATTTATAGCGCGCTTAAATAGCCAGAGATCTCTAAGCGTGGACCTGTGGATCGGACTTGTGTTGCTTCGAGTCGTCTTGCTTCCAAGGCGAACACGTTGCCACTGAGCTATCCTCCCGGGACTAACTGGGTGTAATGGAAGTTGGCAACAATGGTCTAACTGTGGATAATAATATTTGACGATTGAGAGCTACGTGGGCTTAATGTAAACCATCCATGGCGTAAGATGTGGAAATAATATATAATCTGCTCATAGTGTACTAATGTGAAATACTGAGATCCTGCCACTCTCAAAGCTGTACTAACTGGATGGAATTTGGCCATGTTGTGCATACTGAACATAAGGGAATCTGGATATGTGGGGCCAACCTTGTATAATGAATCTGGACAAGTGCTACAAATTGGGCATATTGTAATCTGGCCTTCCTATGCTAGCTCCATAGAATACAGTCTGGCAATGAAGAACTAAAAGAGTATAATGGGTTATTATTTCCATAAAGTGCCCACTGGTCTTAATGACACTGCACCATCATGCTATGAATATCATGTATGGCACATTTATAAAGCACACATATGCCATTTACGTGACCTTGTGATGTAAACTATCATAATTGATTCTGGCTTTGAAATGCTAATTGGCCATAATCAGACAGCACTTGGCGGAATAGATACTGGCCATTGTGTTCTACCAGGCCATAACAGGCGCTTGTAATGATGTGACATAAAAAAGCCAATACCGCATTTCGGCCTGTGGCAGTGTGCACTGTTCGTCAGGAATTTCTGGATTATAGAAACCAGGGGGGCAGATTTCTGGGAGATATTACCAGGGGTTCGAGCCCTTGCTCTGATCGCCTGATGAATGGCTGCCAGATGCCATCTGAAATCCCAATCAGTGTTGCCCACAACAGCCAAAGGTCTCAGCTGGCCACTGGGCACATCACCTAATGGAAATACCCTGCTATGCCAGGTTATTATCTGCTACCTATGGTTTCAGGTTTGTCTGCCCATCGAGGTATACGACTGCTCACTGGATGACCATGCTCAAATTCTACATTCCTAAACACCGCACACACACCAACTAAGCCTCCCCACAAGGCAATTGAATGCCCCCACAACAGACATCAAATATCAGAACAATGTACCACTTCAACCAACTTGCATACCACAGCCCGGGCAATGCAACCTGGCACCACAGACACGCGACGCGAGGCTCCCTTCCTGACGTGAATGCCTCTATGCTCTCTAGGAACGTGTCCGCGCAAGCAGATCAGGGGATTTCTGGCTGCACCCATCAACCCAACAGCAGAGCTATCTTGCATGTCCCCATCTGTCACCCACACCTCCACTCTCAGATCTGCCTGGGGACCATGAACATGGCAGTGGAGTGCTGTTCAAATCACAATAACATAACATGTGTCAAGTGGTCATAACTGGCATTACAGGATCAAGCCCTGGTTAGGGGCAGTCACGATCTGCACAGCAAAGGGAACACCCATGGAAACACATTTGCAATGTCAGAGGAAAAAGGTCACATTTCTGGGAAGAGCAATTAAATGCTAAAAATAAGAAAATAATCTAGAGCAAACTGCTATAATTATTCATAAGAAACATTGATGTATGTGAAGTAATTAGCGGCCTTCAGGGTTATTATGTTATAGCTGCTGCTGCTTTCGCACCTCTTTTGTTCTAGTCATTGCCCCTTACTTACTGAAGATGTGGGATTTCTCTCTGACTGGAAGTACATGTGGGCTGCAGTGACCAAATAGTCACAGATCCCAAGGCTGATTGGTAAAATATGCGTGGGAATTTTGAAAATCAGCTCTCATTACGTACTCTGTGTTTTAAACACTATTATTAATCGAAACTGTCCATTATGTAACACATTGGGGAAACTGAATCTGGCCACAATGTGCTAATTACACAGAATGCATGCTGGTAATGATGTGCCATCAGTGCATACTGCAATTGGACAAAACGGTGTACAAACTGATGACGTTGGGAACTGGCAATGATGTCATAACTGGGCATAATGAATTCTGAACCTGATTTGCTAATCGAGTGCCTGGTGATCTGATGGCAATCCCTCGCACTGCTGTGATTACATATAATGTTGATGCTAATGCCTAACACTGGTGTGAATACCTAGAGATTTGCTGAGAACTCCTTGGCGATCTTCTGATTGCCTGGTCAATGGTGTATCTGGCCATGAGACTGAAGTCTCTGGCAATGGTGTGAGTACGTAGGCAAATGATGGCAATCCCTCGCAATGCTGTAACTGCCTAGGTTTTTCATGGTAATAACTTGCATATGATGCAGACACTCATCCTGAAATGTAAATGTCAGAGCACATCATAGCAAGAGCTGGAAGATGATGGTACTACCTTGGAATACGATGGCAGTAACTGGGAAGTGTCATTACCTGGCAAATTGCCATGAAATGCCTACACAAAAGGCACAACTATTGGCTTGATCAAATCTTGTTAATATTTCTAGATGTTGCATAGCACTTACAAAAACAGCATTTTCTGGTGGTCACTGCAAAAAAAAAAAAAAAAGCCTATTTCTTTATAAATGCATTATCCAGACCCACTGGCAATTCCTAAGCACGAACACGACTCTTCAATCCGATGAACAGGGACAGACAATGTGAACGAACAACTGTTTATTCCATCGAAACAAGCTCTTTTTTACTCGCTGGCAACATCTGGTAAAGCCTTCTGTTAGTGGCCTAAAATCCATTATGTAGAGGGTTCAATTTTGCTGTGGAACAAACACACTGTTAGTTAAAGTATTTCCTGATGCTCTCTGCAGATGAAAAAGGCCACACATTACAGTGAAAATAATGTCACTGGTTCACTAAGAAGGAAAGCCAGGTATTTAGTGCCTACCTAAATATCACCAGAAAGAGGGATATTTGTTTTGAGTAAAACAGGATTTCCTCTTTTGGCAGTCATCCCTACAGTGATTAGATTGCACTGGGTTAGCTGCAGAACTCTGTAGAAAAGTGTGTGCAAGTATAACATTGTATGGTTCCGACTCACAAAGAAGTGGGCATTTCAAAATGGCACAGAATGAACCTTTTTAGATGGGTGATTCTGAGAAATGCTCAGGTCAAGTTATTCACAAAGGTGACTTCAGTCTTTCCGTGGATGCAATGGTGTGCTGCCTGTCCCGCTTAAATAGGGGTATGACTAGTGCTGGTGGAACTAATGCATCTACAATGGAACAAAATGGGGCCCTGAAGAGGGAACCCAGTCCCATTCACCCTGCAAATGATCATGTCACTGCTCACCCAGCAAATGATCATGTCACTGCTCACCAAGAAAATGTTCATGGCACTGCTCACCCAGGAAATGACCATGGCACTGCTGACCCAGGAAATGATCATGGCACTGCTCTCCCAGGAAATGATCATGGATCTGCTCAGCCAGGAAATGACCATGGCACTGCTCACCCAGGAAATGATCATGGCACTGCTCACCCAGGAAATGATCATGGATCTGCTCACCCAGGAAATGACCATGGCACTGCTCACCAAGCAAATTATTATGGCACTGCTCACCAAGCAAATGATTATGGCACTGCTCACCCAGCAAGTGATCACAGTACTGCTCACCCAGCAAATTATCATGTCACTGCTCACCCAGGAAATGATCATGGCACTGCTCACCCAGGAAATGATCATGGAACTGCTCACCCAGCAAATGTTCATGGCACTGCACACCTAGGAAATGACCATGCCACTGCTCACTCAGCAAATGATTATGGCACTGCACACCTAGAAAATGACCATGGCAGCAGGTGAATGTCCAATACTCACAATGTCATCCGCATGTGACAAGCAGGGTATGTGACTTCCAGCAATCGTGATATGTCAAAAGTATGGGTAACCAGGCAATCTTCCAAGCCAGTCCATTAATAAAAAAAGAAGCAATGCAATCACACACCCCTGCTTTACACCTTTGAGAATCAAAAAACCTTTGATATTGGCTCCATCTTTGCCATACGTAATATAAGCCTGAGCTTTACTGAGTAATTGAACACAAACACTCAGGACCTCCTTTGAAATGATATCCAAAGTGGACCACAAATAAGATCTATAAATTCTATTAAAGGCCGTAGGCAAGTCCATAAATGACAAATAAAGATGTTCATCTTTGATAACCCACAATTTGTCCATAATCCAAGCCACATTTAAACAGTATTCTGTTGCTCAAAGGGATTTAAGAAAACCTAGCTGTAGATCGGATAAGATCTTATTCTCCTCAGTCAATAGCAGATGTTTCCCAAGCATAAATGTTCCAACATTTTTTTAAAGAGACATCAGTCAGGGAAATAGGTCTTTAACATTTGGGTTGTTCCCGGTTGCCTTTTTTGAATCTCGGAATTATATTTAAAGTCAGCCACGTAGATGACAACTTTTAAGAGCTGAATATCACTCAAAATAAATTACATAATCAAGTAGGCCACAAGAGTACATCTGAGCTATATTGGTCTCCTGGTACTCCATCAGATCCTGGTGATTTCAACAAGGGAAGCTGTCTTATACAGGAAGATACTTTATTATCAATTGTAAGCTCATCAGCCAAAGTGTTCAAAGGAAATACAAGATCTATATTAGAAAAATATTAGATGATTGGTTGCTATACATTTCTGCAAAGAAGTTGAACCAGATGACACCTGAGATGTTTTCCTGTAGAGTATCCACAATACTATTTGATTGAGAACCTAAAACAACCAGTCTCCAAAAAGCCCTTACATCCTTGGAATTTGAAGCTAATAACAAAGGATCCCATATGATGTTTTCAGCCAAATGTTTGGCCTTTGACAATGTTGATCTGCACTCAACTCCAGCTTTATTAAAATTGGTTCTACTTGAAGTCTGATCATGTAAACATGATAGAAGATTCCTTTTTGTCATTTTGCAATCGTTGGTGAACAAGGTCTTGACTGTGCCTGTGCAAGAGTTTGCCCTTGGAGGACCAGTCATAGTTGTTTTGACCATTATGTTGAGGGAATCAAATGCCTCAATACTTTGAACAAGGGGCCATTCAAGCAAGAGACATGGTAAGATGGTAGTTATACCCATGCTGAAAATGTTTGTTAAATACTTATGACTATATTCAATAGACCATTTAAGCCGTACTCTATTACTGTTTCATAATACAGGTCTAGGTTGAGGAAAGAAATGATTGTAAGTACCCATTACAGAGGATACTATAACATGAAGAGGAACATTATAATTTTCTTCTCTTATAACACACTCAGAATTAACGATTTTGCATCAATCCGCCAATCTACAAATGATATATTCGGTGCTGATGGAAACCTAACAAATGTGCCTTTTGCAGGAGCATCTAATTCAGATCGACCCTTCAGGACACATAATTTGGAGACCAAAAGAAGATTAAAACATTTTTTCCTGTGATTATTTATAAATACGAGTCAATGCTTGCCATTTGTATAGACCAGGCCTCAAACTGTTCTGAATCTAAATCAGATAAGGACATGGTGCCAACATAAGTATTAAAGTCTGCTATTAACAGAACAAAACTCCATAATGAAACATCTCCATCAGGGCGAGATATAAATAGGTTATTGGTATATTTTGGTTCATCTAATAGGGAATAGTTTTAAATGCCATTATAAAAATTACAAATTAGGCATTCAGTTCTATTAATATCTGTAACAGATGCAATGAGCATAATGTTTATTGACTGTAGTAGGATCTCCACGGAATCCCCCAGGAATGTTGCAAAAAAAGGCAATCAGGCCTCCCAAATGGTGGCCTCTAACGGCTGCAGTGGCTGGTATAAAGAAAGGGCTATAACCATGAAGGAACACTGGCTCCATTATCCAGCTTTCTTGCATTATGATAATACTGATCCAATCAAAGGTCCTTCATTGGACAGCTCAATCCTGCAATGTTCCCCAAAACAATATGGATCTCACCAAAAGTCCTAGAAGGAAAATGTGGTTCTGAAGAAGTATTTTTGGAAATTATGTTGTTATTATCCCAGAATCCTGATTTTTGAGGAGGAACCCATCTATCACATTCTATTTTTGGGAGGGAAATTTGGAACATGTCAATTTAGGACTAAAAGATCCTCAGTAATATTAGTTACACTTGGTGATTGCCTTTCTGATTGAGGAAACAAAACTGGACATTTCCTTAATTGTATTGTGGATACCTTTGGGGGAGGTATTTGTTTAATCAAGTGGATGACCTTGTTACATATAGAATGAAAGTCTTCCTGTTTTCTTTGTAGGAATTCTGGAACAGCACATATAAGGACAACCCAGGGATCTCCGCTAGTGATGGACAAGTTTGCACCATCACCGCAAAGAAGACCCCACCACTAGAGCTCAGGTAACTCTTCCAGCACCGATTCAGGACCCAATAATGATTAAGGAAGTGTACATAGAGGCAGTTTAGCGACTAACAAGGAGACCATATCCAGACATGCTACATCCTACAGCTCCACTCCTTTTTCAGGACGCACTCCTGGAGAAAAAGAACCAGGAGCGGGAAGAGGAAATCCAAGAGCAGAAGGGAGAGTGACCAGGCAACCAAAGAAAATATATTGATACATTTTTCCTCCAGATCTCTCAACAAAGCAGAGATGGAAATGCTCCAAAAGTGCCTCAGCTTCGTACCAACGTACAGTACCTCTTTTTTTTTACACCAAAATCAAACTATTCCGGTTTATTCTCAAACTAAAGCTTAAAGTATTTTTTAACGAAATGGAAAAAGACATTGATCAAATAAGACAAGAAGACGATGTCAAATACCAAGAATTCAGGAACAAGAGCAGCTTTATGCCGCCTATCAACATACCATCCATCGAGATTTTCAATAAAAAAACCGTCAATGATTGAAGAGAATTTTGTACAAACGCCCCAAATTCAGTAACCTGAAACCCTCGGAATTCACAGTACTTAAAAATCTGTATGGAGCCAAAAACATAACAGTATGACCTGCAGACAAATGTGGAGCTCTGGTAGTCATGAACAGTAACGATTACAACAAAGAATGTGAAAGACAACTCAGCGACAGCTCAATCTATGCCAAATTTGAGTCGGACCCAACTATGGAGATTTTATCCAATCTGAAAATCATACGGAATAGAGCTGAAGAATTGGAATGGATAAATGATCAAATGAAAAACTCCTACTTAAAAGCTAGCCAAGGATCCACAACTTCTACATATTGCCCAACATACACAAACATCCCACATCTCCACCTGGGAGACCCATTGTATCGGGTATGGACAGTATACTCCAACCTTTAGGCAAGTACATTGACTTTTTTCTTCAGCCAATTGTACATACAACAAACAAGCACATAGTTGGAACAAACTCCCAGGTATGCCAGAGGGCCACTAGGAGGTCGAGCAATCTCGGAAGACCCAACAACATCCACAGGAGGAACATAAGACTCAGTCAAGCGGCAAGTTCAAACTGCAGTTTATTACAGCAAAAGCCAACAGGGATCAGTACAAGGACAGATGAAATCCGTGGACGTCTCAACATCTCCTGGCTTGCAGGCCAGTTTTGACCTAAAATTGCATCACAGTGATGTCACTTTATGGGCCCCTCTCCAGAAAACCTATCAAACTACTGGATTGGGTACTGAGTAATAGTAGACCTATAATGGACACAGTACATGTTAATCTACTGGCTCTCACATGTCAGGTGGCTGGCCAGGTCAATACCTAATTCAATATCTCTAACAATGTTGCAGTGTGAGGGTCTTACCATTGGTTCTTGCCCATTGCTACCTACCCCTAGGATACTGAACTGTGGTTGGCTAGAGCTGACATCCCCATGCCTGGGATCCACAAAGGTTCTCAGCTCTTGGTTTACCTTCCCAAGGTAATAAGAATGACTATGTGTCTGCATCGTAACTTGTGTGCACCACCTTAGTCTATGAGAGTGCTCATTTATTTAGAGCAACACTTGTCTCACATTGTAACATATTCGTTGTGAGCTTCTGTCTGGCGGCATGAGATCGCCCCCTTTCCCAACGCTGGTTGCTGTTCATTGTCTGAGTCGGCCAGGTCACATGCTCGGAGACCATGATTTGGAGCTCTGCGGCTCAGAATTATGAAGAATTTTTCACATTTATTGCAGCTGGTCTTACTGTTGTTCAGGGAATGGAATGTAATTCATATCGGGTGGCCTTGGCAGGGGGTCCTGTCTCACACGTTTGGTCTTGTCCTTAGTTCAACTTAGCTCAGCTCTTGCTGAGAGGCTTGTGGCCTGCTCTAATTTTCCTAAAGCATTATGCGGTTTCTACAGTGTCCATGCTATTCTATATTCCCCATACGTTAGTCACACTTGGCTCTGTCAGGTCCCATAGGTGCTCCTGCAGTTCCATAAGGTTATTTGCATATAAGCATCTGCAAGCTTTACTCAGGATCTCTTCCTTCTTGCGTTTTTTGCGTTGCTGGGTCTAGCTAATGGCAAAATAATAAAGCAGTGAGTATCTATAGAACTGTAAGCCTGTGTTCTTTGTGTATTCAAGTGCGTGTTTGTGTCCCCATGTGTGGATGCCACCTTTACTTCATGTCTAATGCTGCTAAGTCCTGGAGTCTCTAATGACGTCAGTGGCTTGGCTTCTTAGCGCTTTAGTCGATACTGTCAATTGAGGTGTCTTTGGTTGAAGCCTGGGGCTCCTCATCCACTCTGGGGTAGACTTGTACCGCACCTGACCTATAGGGCTGGCTAAGAGGGTACCTCTTATGTATAACTAGAGAGTTGGTAACCGCCGAAATGTTTAAACCATTCTTAAGTTGTAGAATGTTTTGTTATTTACAGGGTACTGTAGTGGTGTCACAAATAATCACCATTTTACCAGCATGTGAAAGTAGAAAATTCAACTCACATTGTGGGGAATAACAGTATCTATTCGAATAAAGCAGAAAAAACTGTTATGGACCCCTTAGTTCAAGTGTTATGTATTTATTCACATGTGTTGTAAGTTAGCAACTTAAATATATAAGAAAAGATCATTGTCGTTTGGTATAATCAAGGAGTGGAGACAGTTTTTGGAACAGTTATACCCATATTAAAACTAAACATGGGTTATTGAATAAAAAATGGAAAACAATCAAAGGTTTAACAAACAAATACAATTGTCACGAAACCCATTCTTAAAAAACAGATGGTTCCTAATATTCAAGTCAGAGGAAAAATACATAAAACAGTTGTGCTGATTCTTCAATCTTTTAACAAAGGTGTATTTGGATTGTAATTCATCCAGTATAGACATAAACAATTAGTAATACAATAGTAGTAAGGCAAATCTTCAAACAAAATTCAATGCATTTTGTTGTGTATATATCCTTTGTTAATTATACAGATAACCTTTTAGGTAAGCAAAAAAATAAATGTAAGGTTACTTATGCATTGTCCTAGAAGAGAACGGAGCCTGGCTTTTATGTTAAACAGGCAAAATTATGTTGATTATAATAACATTTTGCACATTAGATAGGTAATAGCCAATCCTTGATACCTCTTGACATACTTGTCTATCATTGGAGCACTAGGAATTGTCCATAAATAGTATGGGCATTCACGGTATCTCCTGGCCTTCTTCCGTTTCATGTATCTTATAGGAGGGGGAGGAGGGGAAATGTTCCCCATCCCTCTTCAGCATATATCAAGGACACATCTCACTTCTTGGAACGTCTCAGCAACATTCAACATATTGATGGGTCAATCATGTTCATTATAGATGTCAAAAGCCTTACACTTCGATCCCTCATGACCTAGGCTTGGAGGCAATCAACTCGATACATTTCTCAAAGAAGGAGAAATCAAAGCTCCTAAGGAATTCATTCCAGTCCTCATGCAATTTATATCTGAAAATTCATATTTTCAATACAGAGACAACTATTACTTGCAGACTTCGGGCAAATCCATGGGGGCAACCATGGCTCCACTTACGCCAACTGCTTCATCCACAAATATAAGAACACATCCTAGAACACAGGGTATAGTGCAACTATATCTCCGTATCAGTGCGTTTTGTCGATGATGTCTTCAGGAAATGGACAGATAGCCAAGAAACATCCAAGGATTCTTCACACACCTCAATACTATTGACCCCAGAATTCAGTACACTTACTAATCATCGACTGAACAGATACACTATCTGAACATCTCTATCAAATCAAAGGATGGCAAATATTTGACGAATATCTAACGCAATGATACAGATCAGAATAATCTGCTCCATAGGCTAAGTTTCCACCAACTGAGCCTGATCAAGAACCTGCTGTACAGCCAAATGCTCTGAGTAAAGAGAATTGTGAATGACCCTGTAGAATATGAGAAAGAAATAGAAAGAATGGGAGTAGAATTCCTGGCACGGGTTCTACAAGACAGAGGAGATTGAAGCAACAACAAATCGGCTTATGAATCCACCACAAGATAGCCATACACCCTCAAGAACCAGAGACAAGACTGATACACCACTGGTATATGTATCCTGCTATTCCATCCAAAGCAACTGAATAAAGTCAGCTATCAAGAAGAATTGGAGAACTCTGACCAGTGACTGCAGGGTACAACATTTGTTCTCTGAGTTACCGATATTTGCATATAAGAGGAGTGCCAATTTCAGAGATCGCCTAGTCAAAACCAGACCAACCGGCAAACCACTGCAGACATAAAGAAAAGGCACAGTTCCCTGCTTACACTGCAGTAACTGCAGGTTTGTGACCAAAGGAGACACAATCAACCACCCGCGTACAGGCGAGAATCAAACTGCGGCATATACTGCGTTGGACAGTCTAAACACCAAGGGAAATCGCTATGGAATGAGCACATGTCGTGCATTAGGACCAACAATGTGAACTTGGTGGTAGCTCGACATTGGAACAAAAAGGAGCATAACATCAACCAAATACGATTTCAAGTAGCTGATGTAGTAATGAAACATGACGCACATGAAAATCATGTGCTCTGTCTCGACCAGAGGGAAACCTACTGGATAGACCGCCTAGATGCACTCACCCCGGGGGGCATCAATGAAGAGACTAACTGCTTGTGCTACTTATGACACTTATTCCTTCAGCCTATGCCGCCCAGGGACCAATTGCCTTTTTGATCTATTGTATAAGGGATCCCTATTTTGGATCTTCTTTTTATATTTTTGTTATTTGTTTTTGTCGTTTTGATGAGACTAGCCATTGAAGTTTAGCATATAGTTTGTTGGGTAGTTGTTTTCAAGATACTATCTTATAGTGAATTTGCTTTAAAAAGAAGACTTCCATTCTAGTGGATTTACTACTGGTGAGTTCTTCTGTACCGGATGAAGAGTACCATCAATCATCAATAATTGCGCCCTTACAATACCTGACTAGACATGCATTAGTACTGGGACCAATAGTTTAATTCCCTGGATGTTTACCTACACTCATCATCAACCAGCTTCCTGTAAACATTTGGACTAACAGTCACCTTTCCTTTAGAGTCCTCTGACACTTTAGAACATCATAGTAAATGTCTATTTGCACTCCACCACATAACGGAACGAGTCCCGTTGGATCCCTTGGTCTGTATTGAGAACCTGAGTTAGCCCACTATGCTTTGCCAACCACACAATGGCAGTTTTGCCAACCACTCTGTGACAACAGATACATAACTGTTTCTCCCTCTAAGTCTGCTTTGACACTCACCAACATCGAGACAAATAAGCACTGATCATCTGTTATAGAAATACGTTCCACTCGAACATAGAGCGATCGATTGGTCCACATTGATAACTGCCAGTAACGGTTAGCCAACACCAACATGACGATTTTGCCAACCAGCCTGTTGCTGTCTCCCAGTTGGCTCTGTTACAAGACGGACCTCATCAGCATGTTCACGGCCGCGTTGCGACAAGTCACCTAGCAACGCTGGCTACAGGTAAATGGGGATACTCCACATGACCTATGTGTTTAGCGAGCAAAATTGTGACACTTGATATCTGGATGCACTTTTACCTATTTCATGCAATTAAATACCTGAAAATTCAAAAAACGTCATGTTCTGATATTTGAAGTATATTTGATCAATTAAGATTACCATCAGCAGCAGCTTTTTAGAAGAGTTATTTCATGTTTTATGTAACCTTGCGCCAAGGTCCAAGGGTTTGCTCCGACAACCTTCTATATTTTTTTTTAATCAAGCCTACATTTAATCAAATAGTGGTGCCAACCTCAATCTCCCCAGAATCTGGACAGTGAACACTTAATTTGGTGTTCTATGGAGCTACAATTTCTTTGCTTAACTTCCCATGTATATGTGATCCAATTTGCAATGTAGCAGATACATTGTATACATTTCAAAGTGACATATAGCCCTCAATAATGCAGATATAATGGGATCCGCAGGGCTAATTCTAACAGCTGTCATGTTTGGACTAATGGCCAGAGCACATACATTCTTAGAAACCAAACTACATATTTTATCAAGATGATTTAGGATTAGCATCAGAAACATTTCCTAATTTGGTTTGAGATAATAAACTTGGTTTTTATGCCTTATCTGATGATAGTGGATCACTCAATTGTCTCTATTCAGATCTTAAATCCAAGATAACCTCCAAAATATCATTAATAGTGGTGTATAAGAAGGTGATTATTGAGTTTAGGTTGTTAAACATATCATAAGATAAATGCAAGGGAGATGAAATTTGCTCTAAATCACCAACAGCCATGGGCATACAATGCTCTTCTAAAGGCCTTCAATCCTTATTGAGCATTAAGGATGGTACAGCCGATGTATCCAAAATTATCCCTGTCTCTGGCATATTTGTTAAAGCATGCCAAGGTTCAAACACCACCCAATTTGTGCCAGGTGACATAGCCATATCATCACTAATAGCCACAGAGAATGAGGGATCATCAAATGGAAAACATCTGTTTGGTAAAGTAATACAACAAGAGGTGCAATTGACTAACCTTCCTGACATTTTTGTTCGGTCTAGTTACTAATATAAAGGGCGTGTCTTTCTGCTCGAACACCAATATACTGTACACTTGAGCAGGAATACAGAAGGAGCGACCACCAAGTTGGTCCACTCTTTTTCTATCTCATACATAGCAAGTTCGTCATCAGCATTTGAAACAGGTAATTTCATTGAGGTTGGCACACTAAGGGGAGTTTCTTTGCTAACCTCATCATCTACCATATACGTAGAAAACAATGCTTGATTACCAATGATAGGTAGAGATAGGTCTTCCTCAATCTGCCTCTCACCTCTCTGCACCATCTTCAACCTATCCAGAACGAGGCAGTGAGACTTATCCTTGGCCTCAAGCCCAGGGACCACATCTCTCCAGCCCTAAAATCTCTACACTGGCTCCCGGTGGTTACAAGGCTCAAATTCAAGACCTTCTGCATCAACCACAAGGCTTTTTGGGGCCTGGCACCCTGCTACATCCAACTTTCTCACCCGAAATACCTCCCTGCTAGACTCCTTCAGTCCTCTAGTTCTAACTCTCTGCAGCAAAGACATTTCTCCAAACAGAGCATGGGGGATAGATCACTTTCTTCGGCAGGAGCCTCCCTCTGGAATGGCCTTCCTGCCTCCTCAAACTTGAGCAGGATCTCCTTCATTTCTGGAAACCTCTCAAGACCTTCCTTTTCTCCGCCTCCTTCCCTCTCCCTTGCTAATTGTCTCTCTGTTGCAGCGACTGGCACCTGGTCCCTTAGGTGCCTTACAGTGGCCAGGCCCCCCCCTATCCAGTCTTCCTCAGCACTCCTAATCCACCAGTTGCCCTCTTGGGCTCCCCTCAGCACTTGCCCTGCACTTGGGACCCCATCACTCCTGCACTTCTCCCCTTCCCTTTCCCCTATCTCAGCCCCTCCTCCCTGTCCTTCCCCGTCGCCGTGCACTTATTGTCACTGCACTTGTATGATCCAAATGTGACAAGGCCTAGTAGGACCATGTTATTGTTTGTTTCTCCCCTGTATCCCCCTCCCCTCATTTTTGTCTTGTGGCACCTTGAAACACTTGTGTATAGGTGCCATGCAAATCTCAAATAAAATAAATAAAACATGTGTTGACTCCAAAGAGAAGGTTTTAACAGATTTGAATGGAAGTAAGCATTGCTTCATGGGCAGCCTTGTAGCTGGCGAGATTGATTAACATCTTCCTCTAGGGGAGTTGTTCGTAAGGCAGAAGGTGACAAAACATTAAAAGTCAAAAGTAAGGTCTCAATCTCCCCAATAAGCATATAAACCTATGATATAGGATTAATAACTTGTGCTAACCTTTTAGATGAATAGAGTGGTGAGAGAGAATGAATTGCCTTATGTTTAGTCATTGTAAGACACATATGTGAGACAATCTAATACCAATTAATAACAACGATGCTACTAAATTTGACGCAGGCCTACCCAGACAAGCAAGGTCCTTAAATTCAATGAGTTAATAATTAATTAAAATGAATGGTTATAAATGAGATCAACATCTAAAAGATAAAGGGGGTAATTCATGGATTATTTGCGCCGAAACAAACGGGATTTGTGCGCCATTCTGCCCGCAAATCCCTATTTGTTAAACAGGGATTTGCGGGCAGAATGGCACACAAATCCCATTTTTTTCAGCGCAAATAATCGATGAATTACCACCAAAATGCCAAAGTGCAATGCTGCTAAGTGAAATCTAAACATCTTTATACAAGTACATCATAGGCTCAGTAAAAAATATGCAAATGTAAAAAAAATCATAAGCAATGTTTCATTAATCGACCCAGGAGTGTGCAATCTAAAATATTATAAATAAAAATAAAATATGTGTCTGCAGCATCCGGTGCATGTAGCAATATAACCAGCCAAATGAAAACTGGAGACCTGCTGCTTTGCTTTGAACATTGTAACCTGATTTTTGTTGCTATATTTGTTCATAACAGAGCACCTGCTGTGCTGCCAGAAAATAGATCACTAGGTTAGGTCATTCAGAGTTTGATTTCGTTTTCTCTTTCACACAGTGTTAGGGAGAATTCTCTTCTAAGGCTAATTTCCCTTACCTATAGAGTCCCCCAGCAACTTTACAGGATTTGAAGGGTTTATTTTTTTCTCCTGCTAAGAGTGAGACTCTTTTTTCCCACTCTCAGAAAGTTTGCTAGTGTTGTTTTAGGCTAGCTTGTGTGCTTATGGTCTATGGGGCTTTTATCACCCTCATAGGAATCATCTTTTTAACATGTGTTACACAGCACCCTCAGTGCAGTAACACAGGGGTGTCATAGTGACCCCCAAACATAGACTCCATACCCTGGGACTGACTACTGTCTCCCAGGGCATGTAAAGTCCCCATTGACTTTACTAGTCAATAGATATGAACAACACCAGTACAACACATCTTACTATGGAAGTACGGAAAAGGGTTAATAGTTTTTCCCTAGTGTTCATTTTCAAGAGGATACCGTCCAGTCCCTGTCTCCAAAGTTTCTGACTGGTGGCAGTAGTTACTACCGTAAATATTCGACCACAAATATTTCCCTATGGGATTTTCCCATTGTTCGAGGCTACCACTTTTACTGACAGCCTCTAGCATACCGCCGGTTTATTTTAATATTAACTTTACTCCGGTAGGTTTTTATTGCCAGATCTTTGATAACATTTCTTTCTCGTGTCTTTCTCTGAAATCCTTAACCAGGTCGGGATCCTTTGTTCGTCCTTTTGGCGGGCTTCTGCACAGTCTGGGGTAGACAGGATGTGTGGGAGAGGGAATAGGCACCCTGGACAGGGTTACCTAGGCAACCCTAGTCGCACTCTGCCCTGATAGGCTGGGGGGTTATCCCACCAGGATAGCCACCCCACTGTGTGAGTGACAGCTAGGCTGTATGAAAGGGGGTTTTCTGCATAAAAGCAGGGCTCTGAGGACTGGAGGACAAGACGTTGCCACTGGAACTAAGAAACATAAAGAGGAGAGAAGCTGAAGACATCTGCAACGACTGAACCACCGGTGAAGCCCTGCTGCAGATCCTCACCACTTTTCTCCAACGACTTGAGAAGATCTTCACCTGCAAGAGTCTTCTTTCCTTGAGCTGGTGGGGCCAACCAGTTCACCAATCACCTTCCAGGACCTGCCTTGGTCGAATCTCCAGTACCAAGCACTAGGAGACCGGATAGCCAGGCACCCGTCCACCACGACTGCGATTTAAAGGGAGCGTACCTTTTATTCGTCTTGGCCTCACCGTGGCTGGTTTCATCCCTGGGCAGTGCAGTAACTCGAACCTTCCTTCACGACGAGAGCCTCTCTTCCTCTGCTGGATCTCCTGAACTGCAGGAACTGCGAGGAACTACCACCACCGCAAGAGCCTCTTCCACTTTTAAGGTAGTCCACACTGTGTGTCCAATCTGATGTTATCTTTATGTTGAAATTAAACGGTTCATAAACTTGATCACCAATAGCCGACACGTGTTTCGACCATTCTGGTAATTCTCAAGGCTATATTGGTCCAATTCACCACATTCAGATGCACATAAACACATTAACATTACCGTTTCAAACAGAATTTTGTATACATATGATTGACAATGAAAATAAATAAAACATTATATTTCATATTACCAAGTAAAACATGTTTTAAATAAAAACATACCACACAGGTTGAAGTAGGTTTCGAGAGATGCAAGCATCCATGTAAATTAAAATAAAGAAAAGAACCAAATATTGAATTGACAATGTAATACACATTATCATGCCTAATGAATAATATGGTGAGTTAAGAGCTAAGTGCATTCAAGGTCTGTTTATAATGTCATGTGAACACGCCAAGATCTGTTTACAATGACATGTAGTAAGCACAAAAGTGATGGGTGGACGGTTTTGAATGAATCTGAACCACTGGCATTGCTCTGGGCAACCTTCCACACCACCGTTTTTTAGCCCGTCTACGCCATTGCAAAAGAAGACCAGCCATATGCAAATCAGTCAGGTACTGCCACCAATGGTAGCAGCCCAGCCCGAACTGCTACGCCAGGTCCCCTCTGCACAGAAACACAAGCAACCCCAGACATGTTTCGGCCTTGTTGGGCCTCCTCAGTGAGGTGCAGCTTAGTTCCCTATGGCGCAGCGCGCAAGGACCCACGTCTGGCATACCCTCTCTCACATATTGAGACAAACAGTAAGCACAAACGTGATGGGTGGAAGGTTTTGAATGAATCTGAACCATTGGCATTGCTCTGGGCAACCTTCCACACCACCGTTTTTTAGCCCGTCTGTGCCATTGCAAAAGAAGACCAGCCATATGTAAAATCAATCAGGTACTGCCACCAATGGTAGCAGCCCAGCCCTAACTGCTAGGCCAAACCTTCCAGCCATCAACTCTTTTGTTTTGCTACAATGACATGTACCCACACCAGTTGACCACCCGTTGCTCTTCATCGTTGAATTGCCCAACCATTCACCGGTGTGAAAAATCCCTACTATGCCACCCAATTGTGCTCCCGTGATCAGGTGTCTAGAAATATTGAATAAGCTTACCCTTGTCGCGTATTACTTTCTTAGTATCTATATATATAAATAAATGTGATTATAAATGTGCAGTGATTAAATAGATCATTTGATTCCCCAATATGTGTGCACACTATATGGATGAATGCCCACCTTATAGTACTGCCAAAGAAAACAAGACAAAATTCCTGGTGTCTTCTTCTAAATCTCTGGGATAGTTCCCTGTGACCTAAAGAGTTTGACAAAACACTTATGAGTAAGGCTATAAAATTGTACTATCTAATCCTACCTTTTCCTGGGTTCAATCCCTCATTCTTCTACCTCTTCAATGCGTCTGCTCGCGCTAGATGCAATGTTATATTATGTTGCATTGCGCGGCAAAACCGCGAACGCAACGTCCGCTCATCGCGATGACGTCCTGCGCATAATTACGCGTGACGTCACCACGCACCGAGCGAAGCGCGACGCGTGCCACCCACCATGTTGGGTCCAGACTAAGACCCTTAAAGACACTTCCTCGGGATGGGCTCCCTGCATAAATATGTATGAATTTGCCTGTATCAATGTCACATACTGATAAAATTAAATTGCCTATTTTGCCATTGTTAAAATTGTAAATTTGAATACAGACTACATTCGATAGACTTAATATCGAAGGGAATTCAGACTTGGATTCGATCTGTGCAGAATTAGGAGTGTATTCTAGGAATTTGGAAATGCAGGAACTTAAAAATTCATCCAAATTTACACCGAATTTTGCTACTGAAAATGTGATAGACATCTTTCACAAATCTATGCTTAGAGACATACATAATACAATGGATAAACACAAGTTTATACAAACCTGTGACATGCCATGTTGATCACCTGCTCAGTGCATAAGACATAGAAAATTCTTTTTAGTATAATAGGATGTATTCATAAAATGGATTAATAGTATAGTGGCACGAAACACACCAGATCAGTATATGCTTTAACAGCGTAGGACCAATCCAGTGAAGTCTTTATTCAAATTCACAATTCTAACAATGGCAAAATAGGCAATTTAATGTTATCAGTATGTGACATTGATACAGGCAAATTCATACATATTTATGCAGGGAGGCCATCCCAAGGAAGTGTCTTTAAGGGTCTTAGTCTGGACCCAACATGGCGGGTGGCACGCGTCGCGCTTCGCTCGGTGCGTGGTGACGTCACGCGTAATTATGCGCATGACGTCATCGCGATGAGCGGACGTTGCGTTGGCGGTTTTGCCGCGCAATGCAACATAATATAACATTGCATCTAGAGCGAGCAGACGCATTGAAGAGGTAGAAGAACGAGGGATTGAACCCAGGAAAAGGTAGGATTAGATAATACTATTTCCATAATATGTACAAGTACAAATTTATAGCCTTACTCATAAGTGTATTGTCAAACTCTTTAGGTCACAGGGAACTATCCCAGAGATTTAGAAGAAGACACCAGGAATTTTGTCTTGTTTTTTTTGGCAGTACTATAAGGTGGGCATTCATCCATATAGTGTGCACACATATTGGGTAATCAAATGATCTATTTAATCACTGCACATTTATAATCACATTTATTTATATATATAGATACTAAGAAAGTAATACGCAACAAGGGTACGCTTATTCAATATTTCTAGACACCTGATCACGGGAGCACAATTGGGTGGCATAGTAGGGATTTTTCACACCGGTGAATGGTTGGACAATTCAAGGATGAAGAGCAACGGGTGGTCAACTGGTGTGGGTACATGTCATTGTAAACAGATCTTGGCGTGGTCACATGACATTATAAACAGACCTTGAATGCACTTAGCTCTTAACTCACCATATTATTCATTAGGCATGATAATGTGTATTACATTGTCAATTCAATATTTGGTTCTTTTATTTTAATTTCCATGGATGCTTGCATCTCTTGAAACCTACTTCAACCTGTGTGGTATGTTTTTATTTAAAACATTTTTTACTTGGTAATATGAAATATAATGTTTTATTTATTTTCATTGTCAATCATATGTATACAAAATTCTGTTTGAAACGGTAATGTTAATGCGTTTATGTGCATTTGAATGTGGTGAATTTGACCAATATAGCCTTGAGAACGACCACAACGGTCGAAACACGTGTCGGCTATTGGTGATCAAGTTTTTGAACCGTTTAATTTCAACATAAAGATAACATCAGATTGGACACACAGTGTGGACTATAATTATTTGCGCTGTCTGCATATGGACTTGTATAGTGGCAACAAGCAGTGTGTGAATACTAGTATCAAGCGCAGAGAAAGTATTGCAATATTTGATTCATTTTCACTACTGTGTGAATCCATGTGGATGGTTCTCAGATTGCGAGACTCCCGCGGCTGATGTTTAGCTTGTGCTAATTTTGTTAATAGGTTGGTGAACAGCGCACAGATTCGAGTATCAATCCACATTAATTTTAAGGTTTAACACTTTTAAGGTACATTGTTCCGCCAGGTCTCCCGTTTCGTTGGGTACTGCTAAAGGTGTTTTAAATCCTTTACTTACCTTCTAGGTTGGCTGCCCCTTTCATCTAACATTATCTTTTTACATCTGCAACCACCTCTTCAACTCGTTAAACAAAGACTTGACTGCAGCTACAAGAACAGTTTGATCTTGTGCATCTGCCTTGTACCACTGACTCTGGCACAGGCCTCTCGACTCTGGCTAAATCTGTTACAACTGCCTTCTCTAGATTGCTTCTCACTAAGAAATGTGTTGATGCACCTAAACTCTTATAACCACCTTTCCTTCCCCTTTCTATATTGCTGAAGTGCCATTTTGTTCGGTTTTCATCAAAGTATTGCTTATACTAAAGTATTGCCTTGCCTAACTTGTTCACAATCTAATTGGGAAGTGTTGCTGGTGTGTTTAGGATTCTAACCCTGTATGACTTGTCCTTTCCCCTCCTTTTGAAGAAACTGTTAGAGTGCCATTTCTGCTTAGTTTACACTGTGCCGTTTTGCTCAGTTTTCACTCTTGCTCAAACTTGTCTACAATTTAAATAGGGAATGTGTATACTTTTCCTGACTGTTTTAACTTACTTTAATGATAGTGATTTGTGTATGAACTTAAGAGTGTGTAAAATAAATATATATATTCTTTTTGATACAAAGCTTTGGTCAGTGTTTCCTTGTTCCAAAGTATTGTAGTCCTATTGTGCAAACCCTGAATACTGCTCATCTCCCTCTTGAGTTAAGTCTGACTGCTCAGCCACAGCTACCAACTAAATCTTTGTGGTACGGACTGATACCAAAGGGGATTTATTGCATATACCTGTAGTCTTAATCTTCTGTAGTGCTCCCTAAGGGAACTGCATAGGATTCTGTCTAACACACACTGGTACTATCTGCTCAGTTGCTTAGCTGAGCGCTGTATCAGCAAGGCAGGACTCAGAGGATCAAGGCCGGCTTAGTTAAATGACAAACGGAATACATTGTTGTGAGCAATATTATATTTTAATTTTCATTTAACAAAATCCGTATTGTGTAAACTAGCATTTACTCTGTGGTGCAGCCTGCAAGAGCTCGTGCGTGCTCTTTGTCAACAGACACACTGCAATGACAAAAAGGTGTAGCAGCATTTGGCATTGATTTAGACTTTTCAGTTCTGACAGTCATTGGCTGGACTTTCAGTGCGCATGTTCGGTAGTGCATTCCTTTTCCAGTTTTCAAATGAAATCCCTTTTGTTACAGTAATGCAAACTTTTCATTGGATTATGACTGTGCATCCCAGTGAAGAATGTACTGTTTTAAATCTATTATTTCATTTATGATTGAACTTGCACAAATTGTGCCCACCCTCCTATATATTATACTAATACATGTAATTTGTTTGAATCAGGTTTCTTTGCATTTACCTAACTCAAATGGCTGGACAAGGTTTTCTCATTTACCGCTGTCAGCAAAAAGTCACAACTTAAATTTTAAATGTGTCTACACTTGTTTTGCTATGTTCTTTAGTATGATTTACAAAATAAATGCATCACTTCAGGTACTCAGATATTAATTCAGTTCACAAGACCCGCCCAGACCGTGTCAAGATTTAAATTATGTTTTTGGTCAAACTACTGGGCTCCTGTGTGTCATGATAGGGCTTACTAGCGATGATCCTTTCATGTACAAACATATACTATTTGCTCTGAGAAATATATATCTTTCGTGCCTAAGATATTGCAAAGAATGCGTTGTGCTTGATGTCAGATGGCATCTGTCACCTGGCACTGTGCTACCCTAGACTCAACTTATCAGAGCAATTGCAAGATCCTCAAAATTCCAGTGCCTTGGAAAGTACAGCTTCTGTCATCGTTGTTCAGGTTTACCTTGTATATTGAGGATGTAAGTCCGGAGGACGCCATGTCACAGGACGCTTCTTCAATCTTGGGATTGGATGCACCAAACCAATCAATTCTGGGAACTTTAGTCTTGGTTTGCTTCAATTAAAAGAATTGGACTAAAACACCTGATACACATCAATTGCAAACGGAAAGCCCAAGACTGGGCATGTGGTGTCTGGCTTACATAGAGTCACATGGTAAACCACAATGTAATGCAAAACAGAACATCCTTTCAAGAACTTTAGTCAGAAGTACTTCCCTATAGAACCTAGTTATACAATGTATTGAAAAGACACCTTCATGAAAATGTATACAGAACTGCTCAGTTAAAATGAGGACAATTTAATTGAGAAGGGAATTCATGGAACTAAACAGAAATGCCCAATGATTATTTTACAATTCAATGAAAAGGGCCATCGTCACTTAGTAATTGCACATGCTTCTAAGCACTATGAATACTTTTCTTTTCATATTCATCCCCATTTCATAAAGATACCACTATGCCCTATACCAAGACGGAGAAGCTCACTCTGTGCTGTTTTTCTTGGCATCCTGGGACTTGTAGACGTGTGTTCCCATTCTAAATCCAGAACTGCAAGTCCCAGGATTCAAGAAAAAGAAACATGGCTGTATGAAATTCTCTCTCACGTCATGATCATCCAGGCATGTATAAATCCACTGCAACTATGAACCTGCTACAATCCTCATAATATGATGGTTTGTTCAAATGTTAGTTGCAGATAAGTTTTATGTTCAGAACTGTTCACTCACTTCTATGCTTTCTCTGCTCCCATTTTACAAGTCAGACTTGAATATGACATTCGCATAATCCATTAGGACTTCACCTACAGATGTGGATTTTTATCATTAGCTAAACGCAAACTGCAGTTCCCATATGCACAGCATTGCATTGCACTTAGGGTTTCTGTGTAGCATGACATCAGCTGCTGCCAGGGGTGTTGCTAGGTCTGGAAAAGACCCGGGGCTACGCTGATGTCGGAACTGTCGGGACTGGGGGCTAGCTAGTCTTTTGGATGTAGCTCCTGAGATTCTATCCGGGGCTACAACCAAAAGATCAGGGGCTATAGCCCCCTTAGCCCCCCCCTAGCAACGCCTCGTGCTGCTGCTACACATAAACGCGGATTTCCACACTCTAATTATAATGGTTTCATGTATCTTTTACTTTCTGTAATACCTGTTTTAGTTTCCATCAAACCGAAATGCAGATGTCCGAGTACCGAGTTGGCAATATTCAAGTAAATGCTCGGACACCCCGACACCTCCAGAACAGTGAAGTTCTGCCTAATGGCAAGGGCACCTGCTACTTGCAATTAAGGCTCTGATTGACGTTTGAAGAGATGGAGTTCACCCCCTCCCTTCTCTCACAGTCTGACACAAATTAAAGACTACTCAAGGAGTGTGGAGGTGGGTGACCGATGTTTGGTCACTACAGGTCATATGATATGATATGGCATTTATAACTTGCCTATACACAAGAGTTTCAAGGCGCGAGGCGGCGGGGGGGGGGGACAAAGGGAAGACAGACAGCGATCTTACTAGGCCAGGTGTCATTCAGATTGCGCATGTGCATGGGAAGAGGGGAAGGGAAAGTGCAAGGGGCAAGGGAGAGGGGAAAGTGCAGTACAGGGGTAGTAGAATAATAAGATAAATAATAAAGGGCCAGCTGGTGGCAAGTGCAATGTAATTGCAGACAAGTGCTGGGAGGGAGGCTGTAGGGATACAGAGACAGTCCCGCAGTGCAGGGTTGCCAGGGAGGCAGTGCAGGGGGCAAGTGGCTGGGCCAGGGACCGAGATCAGTGAGAGTGGCCCATTGCAGAGTCAGTGCAGTTTCAGTCAGGAATTTAGCAGGGGAGAGGAGGAGAGAAAGCAGAAGCAAAGACGAAGATTTTGAGGTGCTTCAGGAACCGGAGATGGCTCTCCTCAAGTTTCAGGGAGGCAGGAAGGCTGTTCCAGAGGGAGGCCCCTGCCGCAGAGAGAGATCTACCCCAAACTCGTTGCTTGGAGAAGCGGCTGACCCGGATGGAGCTGGAGGCGGATGAGCGAAGAGCTCGAGAAGGAAGATATTTAGGAAGAGAGAGTTGAAGGTATTTCGGCCCCAGGTCCCAGAAGGCCTTGTGGACAATGCAGAGGGTTTTGAACTTAATCCTCGCAGCCAATGGGCGCCAGTGCAGAGATTTCAGTCCTGGAGAGATACGGTCCCTGGGCTTGAGGTCAAGGACAAGTCTCGCAGACCTGGTCTGATTGAGCTGCAGAGGGCGGAGAGTAGAGGCAGGCAGATTTAGATAGAGGCTCTTACAGTAGTCCAGCTTAGAGAGCACCAGGGCTCTATGGACAGTGAGCTTCTGGGGGAAGGAGAGGAAAGAAAGAATACCTCTGAGGAAGTGCAGCTGGTAGTGTGACTTCTTTGAGACGTCAGAAATGTGAGGAGAGAAGGAGAGTGTGGAGTCGAAGATGACCCTGAGGTTTTTTGCCTTGCAGGTAGGAGCAGGAAGAGGGCCAAGAGAAGCCGGCCAGAGAGCTGCAGGGAAGGAGGGAGTGGGTGTGCCGATGAGTAGAATCTCAGTCTTACTGGCATTAAGGCAGAGGTCATTGGCGGCACACCACTCCTGGATAGCAGACAGACAGTCAGAGATGAGGGAAGGAGAGGAGGAGGCCGATGGTAGCCTGAAAATGAGCTGGCTATCATCCGCATAGCACTGAAAGTTCGGGCAGAGAGCGGCGATGCAGTGGGCAAAGAGTGCCAGATACTGGTTGAACAGCCAGGGGGAGAGGTTAGATCCCTTGGGGACACCACGGGTAGAGAAAAAGATGTCAGAGAGGAAGGACCCAAGTTGGACCTGGGAGGGTCAATTGGAGAGGAAAGAAGTCAACCACGCCAGAGCCTGACCAGTGATACCCAGGTTATCATGGAGACGGTTGAGCAGGATGGCATGGTTGACAGTATCAAAGGCATAAGAGAGATCAAGCAAGATGAGAACACATGGAGTGTTAGAGGCAAGGTTGGAGAGCAGGTCTTCACAGATGTTCAGGAGAGCAGTTTCCGTGCTTCTGGCAGCTCTGAAGCCAGACTGATGGTCATGAAGACAACCCACAGATTCAGCATGGAGATTAAGCTGGGAGATGGCCAGTTTCTCCTGGAGCTTGACCAGGAAGGGAGTGATGGAGATTGGGCGATAGTTAGCCGGGCAGGAGGGGTCGGAAGAGGATTCACAAGGGAGTGATTAAGGGGGGGATGGGAAGACTCCAGTGACGAAGGAGTGATTGCAGAAGTCAGCCAGGCAGGAGCCATGGAGTCGATGTGGTCCTTGATAGTTTTGGTAGTTTTGGAGGAACAGGGGTGAACCTGTTTCAACGAGATTTTCATAGATCGGACTTGTCTGGAAACCTTGTCAGCAGAGAAAAGGGGAAAGGCAGAGAAGGAGGGAGGAGGGGTGGCTGCAGAAGGGCCAGAGGAAGAGCAGGGAATAGAGGGAGGGAGGTGATAGGAGGAGAGTGAGGACAGGATGTCCTGAGTTTTTGAAATGAAGTGAGAAGCCAGTGCCGTGCAGAGGGACTGGGAGGGGACAGGAGAGGTAGAGACTGCAGCAGGATTGGCCAGTTCCTTGCAGATTTTAAAGAGTTCAGCCGAGTTGTCAGATGCCGCAGAGATGCAGACTTGGATATGGACTCTCTTCTTGGTGAGAACAGAGAGCCGGTATTGCCTTTGCAGCAGGCGGCAGGCCAGTTTGTCAGAGGATGAACAGGAAGCACGCCATTTCCTCTCGGCCACACTGCACTTGCGTTTTAGGGTGACGAGATCTGAGTCATACCAGGAGTTGCACTTGGCTTTGGGCTTCAGGCGGATTCTCATGACAGGGGCAAGGATATCATGGGTATCAGATATAGCAGAGTGGAGAGTGGAGAGGGCTGTGTCAGGGTGAGAGTCACCCAAAGGGGGATGGGGGATGAGAAGGTGGCGGCGAAAGCCGCAACTGACACACGCTTAATGGGTCAGATGACCGAGAAGAAAGGAGGCAGTGATGAAGTTGGCTTGGCCTGAGGGGTAGGGAGGGTGAGGTGGGAGAAAGTGATCACTCCTGGAGAGAGGAGTGGAGAGAGGGACAGAGAGGGGAAGGTCAGAGGAGATCAGAGCATCAAGAGTGTGCGCTGCAGAATGAGCCAGGCCAGACGGGAGAATGGAGAGTGAGAGAGAGTCGCCGAGGTCGCAAAAGTGTCCGTAGGGGGGACAGGAGGCATCCAGGTGGATGTAGAAGTCTCCAAGAAAGAGGAGTTGAGTGGTTGTGGCCAAGAATGAGGAGGCGAGGTCCGCCCACTCGGAGAAGAAGGAAGGAATCTGACCAGGTGGCTGATAGATAGTAGCCACAGAAAAGGGAATGGCTAGGAGAGAGAGAGAGTCGGCAGACAAGGCATTCAAAAGAGGAGTAGGTCTGCGTAGGAGTGACAGAGGCAGGAATCCACTCAGGGAAGATAAGGGCAACACCCCCACCAGTGCGGTTGGGCCTGGGCACGGAGAGGATCGTGTAGCTGTCAGGTAGTAGTATGTCAAAGCTGGTGACAGAGTTGGCCGTGAACCATGTCTCAGTGAGACCGAGGACATCAAGGTCCAGTTCCTCAAGAAGGCGGCAGATATCAGAGGAATGTTTGACAGCAGAGCGAGAGTTAAGAGTGGCAATGTGGAGAAGGTTGCCATCCTTGAAGGACTTCCGGGAAGGGGTACAGATCAGAGGTATGCCCTGCGGAGGTGTAGAAGGAGCATGAGAGGGGGCAGAGAGGAAAGGGGAAGACAAGCTAGCTGAGGACAGAGGAGGGGGGGCAGCAGGAGAAGAAAGGAAGTTCATGAGGCAGGGGAAGCATCTATCAAAGAGATGAAGGTTGGCCTGAGGGCCTTGGACCAAGACAGTCCCATTAGAGTAGACATTAATGATGGCCTTAGAGGAGTGGAAGGAGGCCAAGAAGACATCCCAACAGGTGCCACCATTAATGGGAGAAGAGGAAAAAGGAGCGAGCACAGAGACCATATGAAGGGTCCATAGGTCAGGTGAAGGCACGACAAAGAGGATGTCGGTGAGAGTTTCCTTGGAGGAGGCACTGGTGTAGGTGTCAGCGATAGGGAGGCCTGGGTTGGAGACCAGGATGTCCTTTGTAAACGTTTTCCTACCAGATTTAGTGAGGAGAGCAGGATAGTCAATGGAGAAGCAGTTAGAGAAGATAGGAGAGATATAGAGCACCAGAGAATAGGTGGGAGAGGAGGGGGAAGACAGATGAGAGCAAGCGGACAAGATAGCGAGTGGCAATCCAGATGTGAAGTAGGACAGACTCTCAGGGTTAAAGATCTCACAGTGCTCAATATGGAACCAGGGAGAAGCCACCTAAGAATGAGAATCCTGAGAGTGGAGGAAAAGGCCTAGTTCACCACAGTGCAAGAAACAACATTAAATGAGTATTTGGTAACCGGTGGAGAAGCCACCTAAGTTTGAGAATCCTGAAAGGGGAGAAAAAGACCTAGTTCACCACAGTGCAAGAAACAACATTAAATGCGTATTTGGTAAACGGTGGAGAGGACACCTAAGTTTGAGAATCCTGAGAGGGGAGGAAAAGGCCTAGTTTACCACAGTGCAAGAAACAACATTAAATGCGTATTTTGTAACCGGTGGAGAGGCCACCTAAGTTTGCTAATCCTGAGAGGGGAGGAAAAGGCCTAGTTCACCACAGTGCAAGAAACAACATTAAATGCGTATTTGGAAACCGGTGGAGAGGCCACCTAAGTTTGATAATCCTGAGAGGGGAGGAAAAGGCCTAGTTCACCACAGTGCAAGAAACAACATTAAATGCGTATTTGGCAACCGGTGGAGAGGCCACCTAAGTTTGAGAGTCCTGAGATGGGAGGAAAAGGCCTAGTTCACCACAGTGAAAGAAACAACAATAAATATTGGTACAACACGTATTAAGTAACACGGGTGTAGGAGGGGTGGGCCGGGAGAACAGGTGGAGCTCACAATGGTGACTACTGGCGCTGGCGTCCCCTGCGGACACCTGCATACCGAACAAGAGCCACAACCGTAGGAGCCGCCCTTTGCCTAAGGGGCCCTTAGCCGAGGGGGCTGCCGGGCAGGGGCGCTGCCCAGGAGGGACAGTAGGAGGAGAGGAAGGGGAGGGGAGGGGGTGTGGGCGGGCAGGGAGGCGGGAGGGAGTGGAGGACCAGGAAGTGGCTGCAGGGGGAGGGGGGAGTACAACGCGCTCGGAGCGCGGACAAAAATAAAATAAATAAATCGAATTTCAGAACTCACTGGAGGCCCACGGGACCATGCAGTGGTTAACCTGCAGTCTGGACAATCAGGGCTACCGGCGACTGCTCACACCCGCTCTGCTCTTCAAAGAAGCGAGCGGGGAGAACAGCCGTCGAGTAGTCCTGGAGGGACTAGCAGAAGGCACCAATCAGAGGGGTTGGGCGGTCAGGGAGGAGGGAGGGAGTGGAGGACCAGGAAGTGGCTGCAGGGGGTGGGGGGAGTGCAATGCGCTCGGAGCACGGACAAATGTAAAATAAATAAATCGAATTGCAGAACTCACTGGAAGCCCACGGGACTGTGCAGGGGTTAACCTGGAGTCTGGGCAATCAGGGCTACCGGCGACTGCTCACACCCGCTCTGCTCTTCAAAGAAGCGAGCGGGGAGAGCAGCAGTCGAGTAGTCCTGGAGGGACTAGCAGAAGGCACCAATCAGAGGTGGGGTGGGTGGGCAGGGAGGCTGGAGGGAGTAGAGGACCAGGAAGTGGCTGCAGGGGGAGGTGGGAGATAGGCTTGGGAGGGTCATTCTCATTGCTGTCACAAGGGCTGAGGCCAAATATTTCATGCTCCTCCTATTGAATAAAATACTGTTGGATGGGCACGCCCAACACCAACGTGGGTCCTGGTAGAGTTTTTCACCATCATAGAACCTTAGAGGGCCCATCATTGTGAAGTGCACAAGAAAATAAAAGTGAAAAAAGACATGCAAGACATGTTTCAGTTTCAACAATGCACTAAAGAACCAGATGTGACTTTTGAATGCCTTTCCCCATGGCCTGTTCCAAACAATCACTGGGGGATTAATGGATTTTCCATGCATGGAAACAAACATCCTACAGGATGTGTGAGGAAACCATACTGGCTGCCTCAGATTGGGCATCTGTTTTTGTTACACATGGAAGCTTGTACATAATTGGTGAGCGGGTGCTGCCCCGCCAGATCCCACACCCATCATGGAGGGGCTGTACTAGCCCAGGAGGGTTCCGTCAGCTGCCTGGTGCAGCTGAAGGAACTGGTCTGGGATGGCTTGAACTGTCAAAGGGAAATATGGTGTTGGTAATTTTGCTTCCCCAGCCTTGCATGGTCTATTGGGTATGTAGGCTGGGGTACTGCATGTTTGTATGTGTGAAGCACACTCTTCTGCCTCCCTGCACATACAAACGGATCAAGGTGCTGCTTCAGTATTTTCTTTTATTATTGTGTGATTTTGTTTATTCAAACCTTGGCACACATTCCAAAACATGACAGAATTAATATTATTACATTACAGCTTATAATACATTTTTAATTCATAAAACCGAATCATAGATAAAATGCAATTAATCAGTTACAGTAATCAAAAAAACAAAATAAGAACGTCATTGTCTATTCAATATTAGTTATAACAGCAATTCATCAAACCCTATAGTGACACAATATGGTAATGTAATTAGGTTAGACAAGTTTTAAGTGTGCTTGGACAAAGTTTATTTATGCTATCTTAATATAGAGTACGGCAAGCTGCAGGTGTAGTTATATACAGCCTATTCAAAATAATCTTTCTGGAAATAACTATAACCCTGCGCTGACCATTTATATTCAACCAAGAAATACTCCAAACCATGTAACTGTTATACAATTGGCTGTATTAAACAACAGTTAATCAAGAACCTTCAACGTACAAATCAACTTAAAATGTATAATTCACATGCATTTATACATAGTCCAGTTACAAATCATGTACATAGTCCAGTTACACATCATCTGACGGCCCAATTCTTCATAGCTTGGTCTCATCACTCAATAATGAGGTGCAAAAGATAGATCAACTAGTAGCCAACAAGTGTTTCAACCAGAGGTTAATTCCAAGGCTAAGATATCCCTAATCAGATCAAACTCACAATAATCATATATTAGTTCTCATTATTGCTTATTCGCCATTATGACAAATGTAACATACTTTGGCTCTCTTTTCACAGTCATATAAATAAAAACCGGAGAGAGGAAATCATAGGAGAGACAAAAAAAAGACACAAGAGAGACAAAATGTTTCTTAGATTATTTGACTTTTGACTGTTCTGTCACATCAAGTTATTCATTTGTGTGGTTTCTAACACATTATTGTGCACATGCTCATACTGTGTCTTTCCTACTAGCAGGCTTCGTGAGAGAACCATAGTTCCTAATTCGGATTTTAAATGTTTTATATGACCACTCATTTCAGTCTGTGAAGCATGCGCATAGTGTTCCAAATTTTAAAAAGGTTCAGTGGCCCGGTGGTAAGTGCAAAAGACTGGCGGGGGAGTCTGAGTCCTGTTAGGCTCTGGAGGTGAACCAGGCTACCAGTCAGCTAAAAGGGAACAGAGTTGGGGGGGGAGAAGGAGGGAAGAGAGAAAGGAAAGGAGGATAGCAAGGTAGAGGGAGAGAAGGAGGAAGAGAAAAGGAAGGTCTTGAGGAGTTTCCAGAACTTAAGGTGTTCCGGCTCAAGATGGAGAGAGGTAGGGAGGCTGTTCCAGAGGAAGGCACCTGCAGAGGATAAAGATCTACCACCAAATCTCTGTTTTTGAAAGTGGCTCACCCGCAGAGAGTTGGAGGAGGATGAGCGGAGGGCTCTAGAGGGAGAGTATTTAGGAACAGAGCATTGTAGATAGTCTGGGCCATGGCCCCAGAAAGCATTGTGGATTATGCAGAGGATCTTGAACTTGATCCTTGCAGCCACCGGGAGCCAGTGGAGGGATTTCAGTGCTGGAGAGATGTAGTCCTAGGGCTTGAGGCCAAGGATAAGTCTTGTAGTTCTGTTCTGGATATTTTGTAGATGACAGAGAGTAGAAGTAGGAAGATTATCTTGCTTCCAAGAGAAACACGTTGCCCCTGAGCTATCCTTTGTCACTGACAAATGTTACACTATCAGAGTGCATGTATCAACACATACTGCAAATCCCACATTTGTGAACCAGTCGCTGCCACTAGGCTCTGATTCTCGAGGTGATTTCCAAAAAGATGGACTCAGTTGTGTTTTAATGGTTGGGGCTCTTGTGTAAATGAATTTTGGTTTGATGTCAATATATTTTTTCAAATCATTGTCCAACTCTAGGAGATTTTTACTATTCTATTTAGGACTTGTGTGTCCCTAGAGTACTTAGTGATGATATTGATCAGAGGTCTCCCTTCTCCTCTTGGGTGATACACAGGTTCAACTAGTTTGGTCCTTTCAATGTTTTTAGTCTTATCATAAGCACACTGTGTGCATGTATAAGAATACCCCCTTGCTCTAAATCTCCGCTTCAATAAATGGCATTTCTGCTACAAAATCTGATCTTCACTGCAGTTCCTTTTGTTCCCATAGAATTCCCCTATGAGTATATTGTCAATGTTGACCATCTTTGACAAATGCTAGCAAATATGGTAGAGTTATCTTCCGTCTCTTTGCGGAATGTTCTGGTTTTTAGCAATTATTGGCAATGTAGGTCTAAAAAGTAAAACAACATAACATCTGTGTAATCAGTTCTAACCCAAATGTGTTGGTGTTAGGAAATTGGACATACTCTTCAAATTGTGTTTGTGTTCCATTCCAGACAATAATAATGTCATTGATATATCTTCTCTACATGATGACACTATTGTTGTAATCATTATTATTAAGTGCAAACTCCTTTTCAAATTGCCCCATGAAAGGGTTGGCAATGGAGCGACATATTTGTCCCCCATTGCCACCCCTGTAGTCTGTTGGTAGTAGATGTCATTGAACAGAAAAATATTATGCTTCATTATAAAGCTCAAAAAATCCTTAATCAAATCAATGGGTGTTGCATGGGAGGTTGTAAATCCCCTATAAGTATAGTCTACAACTTCTAAGCCTCATCAAATAACATTTACTTTTCAGCAACTGGGACAAGACTATATGACCAAGGGATTCGACATATAAATTAGAAAGGCACATGAGTAATCTCTATATACGGTAAGTGTATTATCAACAAATTAACCATACATGATGGACTATTTCCAAATTTCAAACTACATTTGTATGCTGTTCATTACAGAATAATAGTTTGTATGCAGTAGAATACAGGAGAAAGAGCTTGTATTAATATTGATATGACAATATGGTAAGTGGCATTTCATGATTAGATAATATATATGGGTGAAGGGTACACTGCACGGGGAAGGAATATTAATGGAAGGAGAATCCAGACGAAGGTGGGAACCATGCAATTTGAACCACTTAGCAACCAATCCATGAGCATGGGCACCTTATATTGTTCTAATTTGGAACACTATATGCATGCTTCACAGACTGAAATGAGTGGTCATATAAAACATTTAAAATCCGAATTAGGAACTATGGTTGTCTCAGGATGCCTGCTAGCAGGGAAGACACGGTATGAGCATGTGTGCAATAATGTATTAGAAACCACACAAATGAATAACTTGATTTGACACAGCAGTCTAAAGTCAAATAATCAAAGAAACATTTTGACTCTCTAGTGTCTTTTGTTTGTCTCTCCTGTGTTTTCTTCACTCCGGTTTTTATTTATATGAGAGTCACAGGATCACAAGAGAGCCAAAGTATATGTTACATTTGTCATAATGGCAAATAAGCATTAATGCAAACTGACATATGATTATTGTGAGTTTGATCTGATTAGGGATATATTTTAGCCTTGAGGATGACCTCTGTTTGAAACACGTGTTGGCCACTAGTTGACATATCTGTTGTACCTCATTATGGAGTGATGAGACTAAGCAATGAAGGGTTGGGCAGTCATCTGATTTGTAACTGGACTATGTATATGAGTTGTAACTGGACTATGTATAAATAATATATGTGAATCATACCTTTTAAGTTGATTTGTACCTTGAATGTTCTTGATTAACTGTTGTTAAATACAGTCAATTTTTTAACAGATACACGGTTTGGAGTCTTTCTTTGTTGAATATAAATGGTCAGCGCAGGGTTATAGTTATTTCCAGAACGTCTATACTGACACAACAATTAATTAATTATTCATTGTTCATTTTGTATCTTGAGTCCCTTTTGTGTTGATAAAAGGAATCCATAGTGCCAACAAAATGTGATGCCTGAGACACGTGAAATACAAAAATGTATTGTAACTGCCAAGGCAGAGAAATATCTAACAGACTTTCAAATTCTAGAAGAATGAGACCATGGTTATACTGTGGTTTTAGAAAGCAAAAAGCAACAATTTGCCATGAATTTCCACAACAGTCATTGGCTGGTGTGAGTTACAGTATATTTGCTTCTATACATTACACAATTTCTTTGGCCTTTTCTACCCATGTGGTAACAGTGACATGTATGCTAGTTAGCTCATTTTCAGTGAAGTCATATCCCTTCTCACGCAACATGATCGGATGGTCGGTGTGAAAACATGTAACTGTCCGATGTGGTCTTCTATTGGCTGTTGCAGGAGGAGTAGATATGGAGTGAGTAAGCATAGAACTCTCGACCCATTGTGATGTGAGATGTGACAGTGTGACACAACTTTATTACATTTAAGTTCTGTCCTAAATTATATAAGCAGTTGGCACCAGAATACTGTTCGCATCAATAAGAACTGTGTACTATCAGTTCATTTTGCAACTCAATTGGTGGAAAGGCTACTTGCATGTTCTTCCTGGTTCTCAGGAGTGCACCTGTCTGGATTCTGACCTCACGTGCTGGAGCATAGCTGCTGACAAACTTTGCTCTCTCATAATGGCACAAGTGTGTGTTTCGTGCATTGTATATTGTCATAAAACTGTCTTCATTGTGCTAGTGCATTCGGGCAGAGTGACTTAGATGTGAACTACTATACTGATCTCTGATTTCTGGTTAATGCTATAGTATGAATAATATTGCTTGCATCTGGTGTGGCTTCACATTATCCCAGTGGCATTCACATGATGTGAGCTATGGGTAAACCTCTGTGTTGTACACTAATTCCTCATTAGGGCTGAGTTGTGGATTGCGCTATCTCTGCATATCTGTTTGTTCACCACATAGAGCTCTGCGAATGTGATTTATCCTACAGGTGGCAGTATTCTGCTGAAATTGTTCTAGCTTCAGGATCATGTTTCTCCATGTCTTATTGCTCAACCTTTGTCAACTTGTGACCTTCAATAAGTTACGTTTAGTTGTTCTGCCTAGGGACACAATTTGTTATATTTCTCTAGGACATGGCTATGGGTACTCTGAAAACCTGATGGGTTCTGACCAATCTGGATACAGTGTCTTGTCCTTAAACTCTGGGGCCTAGTTTTGTTTGCTGTTGCTCGTTCATAGTTTCACTAATGCAAACTAAACCCTTGGAAAGCTTCCACTCCCCTAGCTTTGACCCATCCCTGTGCAGCATTTGGCCTGTAGAGGTGTGAATGTTGCAGCTGGGAATCTATACCTTCCTGCAAGGAACTGACCGCTCTTTTCTACTGAGGGTTGATGGGGAGATTTTCATGCTTCAGGAAAAGCTAACTAAATCTCAAAGCCTACGTGTAATGCATTCTCCTAATGTAAAACAATGACGATTGCTTACTCATTAGTATAAGCGCTCCTTCTATATGTTTTTCTGACTGATTATACATCCTACTATTAAACTCAATGAGAGACAAGAGGGTCTGTTTAAAGACCAAAGGAGCAATCCCCCTAGGAAGAATCAAAGTACACTATAAACTGTTCCTATGGTTCTGTGTCATTTCTCACTCAGGTTAACCCAAAGACAGTCCAGTAACTATATCACACTGTGTTTATGTACTGAACAAAATCACTTTACTGCCACACAACTCTGAAATAGATCTTAAAGTCTTTTATTTACTATAATTAATCAAAAATCTATTTCATTGCAGCAAGATTCCAGTAAGACACTTTTCTTACTTCATACGTTGGATATTCCAAACAATAGTGCACATAAATATATTTATTTGATCTATATAAAACAATGTCCACTAAACATTTCACAAAATGGTGTCCATGTCATCACTTCACATCCATATGGTTCATACAACTTATTTCCACTTCTATTCTCGCACCCAACATGTTTCATTCCTTTCATACTTATTTAACAAGTTTTTGGGAAATTCCTCAGGGGAACACTACAAGAATATCCACCAATTCCTATTTTACAAAAACAAGTCTTCATTCCTTGCTATATTTTCACATGGCATCTTCTCGGACACATTTACTGTGTAGGTTGACCTCTTGTTGGTCCTATTTCTTCTTCACCTCATCAGTTTATATACGTCTACGGGTGTACCATACAGAAATGACATATTAGAAGGTGTAAGTTACCCACTAACAATTTGCATCAATTTAGAATGCTGTTTTTAAGGCACAGTCTAATTATAGAAGGTAGGCTAATTCCCTGCAATTTGAAATGGTGTTTTAAAGATTGCATTTCACACATACTCACCTTCCGTGAGTCTTCTCTGCGCGCAGATGGTTTAGATAAAATTGACTTTGCTGTAGCCTTTAGGCTTATTGGCTCATTCTCGTAAGCTAACTGCTGAGCTCAGTAGCAAAGATTGCTGTTGAGATCATTTATTTCCAGCGTGAACACGCTCGTTAGTCCAGAGTACTTCACCAGTGGCCAGTGCCTGTACATGGTGAAAATTATACGGAGTATAAGGTGGAAGGGACCACGGGCGATTTTTCATCAAATAGCACAAAGCCACTAATACCCTTACAGGTCTATGGCTTTAGCAAATGTCATCTTGACCGTCCTGTAACACATCTTTCTTCAGCTCAATCCAATAATTGCCTATGTAGTAGATTAGGTATGACATCCTTAACTCATAGGAGGTCCATTACTTTGCTGCTTTGCTTCTCTCTACTCTTAGGTGAACCTAAGGAGGTTCTTTATGTTGGTACCCACTGCAATCACTATTCTTCTGCCCTCTCATTCAGGTCTGTTACTGCACTTTTCGTGAGATAGATCAATTTGTTTTCCTTCTCAATGAAGCTTCTTTTGTCCATATTGCCATCACTCCCTGGTCTCACCTGGTACAGGATCGTCCATCTCAGGTCTTCAGCTTTGTGTATAAATTCAATGAAATGGCTCACCAAAGGTGCTGTGTGTATCCTATTTTGTATACAACTGTTGTGTTCTGTATTTCGGTTTTTATTTTCCTCTCTGTCTTCCCATGTAGAGTTTGTCACAGGGGCAACGGATTGCGTACAACACCATTGCTGAATTGCAGTTAGTAAAGGTGTTTTGTATCCACATTCTTGGTAGACCTATGTTCACTTCTGAGCACCTTTTGGTCTGTTTGCAGCATGTACAATTCCCACATGGAGAATGTCCATCGTGCCTCGTCAGGCCCCGGCTCTTTGTGATAGTTTTTTTTCTTGGTTTCCGTCCCACTATATTATTACGAGTAACTTGGTCTCTGATGTTCTTACTTATTTTAAAAGCTAACAGGGGTCTCTCAAGAGGACTACCCCCTTACTGCAGTACCTTCCAATGTTTGTGGATAAACTTCTGGATCTTGTTAGAGAGATGGCTGAAAGTGTTCAGAAATACCAATTTTTCACTTTTCTTGTCAATGTCTCCTCTGTTCTGATCCAGTAGGGCTTCACGGTTACTGTTTTTGGCCCATTTCATAGCCTTTGCCGTGTGTTTCGGTGGGCATCCCCTCTCATGCAATTTGTTCCTCAGGTTCTCTGCTTCTTGTTTGTAATCTTTTAATTGGGCACTGTTTCTTATCAATATGAGAAATTGGCCCAGCGGCAGATTATCACTTTTGTGCTTAAGGTGGGAACTAGAATAGTGCAAGGGTGAGTTCTTATCCGTTTGTTTATGGAATGGTTTCACCATTCATCTTTTTTTTTCACTGTCCACTAGAATCATTAAATCTAAATAGTTGATTGCATCACAATTCACTGTATAGGTGAATTTCAAGTGGACATCTTGCTGGTTAAGCCATTCAAAAAAGTTAGCTGTTTCCAACTCTAACCAGATGATCAGGACGTCATCTACATGACGCTGCCACAGGCGTAGATGTTTCTTAAAAGGATTAGTGTCTACATAGATCCATTTCACCTAAAAAAATTCCATATATAGGTTGGCAACATTTAGGGTTAATGTTGCCCCCATTGAGGACCCTTGTGTTTGTTTGTAGTAATTGCCATTGCAGTGAAAGTAGTTCTCCATAAGTGCAATCTCTGCACACCAAATGATAAATGAAATGGGAGTGTGAGTTGCCAATGTAGTCTGTCTCAATCTTTCTTCTATTACTTGCAGGGATAAGCCTTGTAGAATGCTTGTATACAGAGCCACAACATCTAGGCTGATGAGTAACTCTTGGCTAGGGTCAAAACACAGTCCTTCAACTTCTTTAATGATTTGTGTCATGTCCTTCACATAGGGTGCCATTTTTTAACCAGCGGTTGTAAGTAGATGTCAGCCCGTTTGGACAGGGGTTCTAGTACCGATTCAATGCCCAAGACTATTCGTGGACCTGGGGGCTTCATCTGGAGTTTATGGATTTTCGGGAGTGTGTAGAACTGGGGCATCCTTGGTTTGTCCATAACAAGAAAGTATGCTTCTTTGTCTGTGACCCAGTCCCTTTCTCGTGCCTTTTCCAACTTCAAGGTGATCATTGGGCTTAATGTGTTTGTGGGGTCCACCTCTAGTCTTAGATAACTATTGTTATCCAACAATTGTCTTTCACATTCCTGAATGTAATGCACTCTGTCTTGTATCACTCTAGCTCCTACCTTTTCTGACTGCTGCAAAATGATGCTGGGAAGACCTAAGTGGCACTAGATTATCTCCATCTACAAGAGTTGTGCTGTGGCCTAGTTGAAGCATGGCTACTGATGATTTGTTGCCCTATGCACAATGCCTTTTTACTAAATGGGGCTGCTTGCTTCTTCACGGTATTCTTTTCTCACAGTGACTTTCACAGTTTATATTTTTGTGCAGGTTTGGGACGTTGGATAAATATGCCCTTATTCTCATATTCCCCCAAATGCCCCCTTTCATCCCTTGATGGATGAACATTTCTCTAAATTCTCCTTCATAACTTTCTTCTTCTTATTCTTACCACATGTAGACATTCCTGGGCATCCATATTATCCCTACGTCTCTTCAATCCCCACCATACTTGATGTAATCCCAAGGGTTGCATAGCATATAGTTGTGGGACCACCCTAGAGTGTAATTAATATAAAAATGCATTTGGAATGGTCATTGGGTTGGGACCGAAGGGCATTCCTCTCTCTCTCTCTGGCCGCCCAATCTGGGCCCTCTTCCTGCTCCTTCCTGTGATGCTACGAACCTTGCTGTCATCTTTGACTCCACCCTCTCCTTCTCTCCTCACATCTCTGGCATCTCTAAGAATTCAAACTATCAGCTGAACCTCCTCAGAGGTATTCTTCCTTTTTTCAATTTCCCACAGACACTCACTGTCTCCAGAGCTCTGGCCCTCCCTAGGCTGGACTACTGCAAAAGCATCTTTCTAAATCTACCTGCCTCTACTCTTTCACATTTACAATTTATACAGAACAGGACTGCAAGACTTGTCCTTGGCCTCAAGCCCAGGGATCATATCTCTCCAGATCTGAAATCTCTTCACTGGCTTCCTGTGGCGGCAAGGACCAAGTTCAAGACCCTATGCATTGTCCACAAGTATTTCTGGGGCCTGGGACAACACTACCTCAAACCTTCTCTTCCAAAAAATCTTCCTTCTCGAGCTTGTTGCTCATTCACCTCCAACTCTCTGATGGTCAGACGCTTCTCCAAGTAGAGCGTTGCGGACATATCTCGCTCCTCGGCTGGGGCCTCCCTCTGGAACAGCCTCCCTTCCTCTCAAATTTGAGCAGAATCACTTTCACTTCCAGAATCAACTCAAGACCTTCATTTTGGCTTCTCCCTTCTGTCTTCCTCTCTCCTGCTGACATACCTGACTGTTCCACACATTGGTCACCTGAATACCCCCTGACCTCAGGCCCAGGCTACTGCATGTCCAGTTGCCCATGCACTGCCTCTGGTCTCCCACAGCACTTAAGGGCCTGTACCTGCAACCCACACAGTCCCTTCTCTCTGCACGTATAAGCCACCCTCTGCCTGCAACTCTCCCTTCCCCCTTGGCACTTCTCCCCTTCCCTGCACTTGCACGATCTGAATGATAAAAGGCCTAGTAAGACCATTGCTTTCTCCTCCCTTTGTTTCCCTGTCCTTGTCTTGTTGCAGCTAGAAACACTTGTGTACAAGTGCGTTATAAATGCCATATCATATCATATCATTGTCAGGGTTACTGCGTATGTTCGTGGGGTACCTGCTCCTGCATTTTCCTACCTGTGGTTGCTCATCTGTTCGGCAGCTTTCAACTTTCCACTGAGGAGTGACATTACCAGTTATTACTGCAAAGAAATTGTTTTTTATTGTTATGGGACACACAAGCGGTGATCAGTAAATGATATATGCACCAGAATAGTATCAGAAGGATGAGTATAAGAAACAAAATTCAACAAAAGTTAGTCAGCCAGCTGGGCATCCACGATGTAAACAGTGTCAACAAGTTGTCTTCTTTAGCAATTCCTCCTTCCTTTTCCATGTCCAGTGTCAATTGGCTCATCAGCTTGATAGCTACAGTTAATGTTCAATTTTCTTCATTGTTGGGAGGGCTGTAGGTGCAGCTGGAGCTCCCAATTTTCCTGCAGACCCTGCCATCCATAGTTGTGAGAAGGTCAAGCACCATGCGGTTTTGGAGTGCTAAGGGCCTGAGTGCACAGAGTTCCTCGCATATGGCATTAAGTCCATGTTCATTTTCATTTGAGAGTTTCATCAAGTTCCAGCAAAGCAACTGTTTTCATTTTGAGTTGGTGGCTCTTGATACCTGATGCAAGCAATGAAGTGAAAAAGACTTGGGTTTTAGTGAAAAAGTGTACTAGGGCGACATCTTTTCTAATGCTTCATCAGCTTCCTTCGAGAAGTAACCTGATCTCTTGTTTCTTTGCACTCTAGGTGAGTCCATATGCCCTACCTTTGTTGGGGGCTGTTCAGGAGACTGGGATTCTTTCATGGGCATTTGCACATGTTTCGCAGGATAACCATCACTGGTGCATGTAGGGAAACATGGGAACAGAGACCACTCCAAAATGGCGGCAAATAGTAGTAGGCCTTTGATCCACATTGCCAGAGTGTGTCCATTATCGTGGGGATGCCTTTGTTCAATGCTGGCATATGTGAGTCAGGTTGCAATTTGAGTTGATGCCAACAGGCAAACTACCTTTGCTTATGGAACAGAATACAGAATGAAGACCTAGTTGTTCAATGTTGATGCAAGCTTATCAATTTGTTCACATGTGATGGCCACACATCTCTACATAGTTCATCTGTTCCCCTCACTTCATCTTCTGTAAAACCCATTAGTTCCTCAGCGCTGAATACTGCTTGCCCGTTTGCCCACTTCTTGTTCCAAAATGTTGCTCCTTCTATTACCATCAGTGGTTTTTCTGGACACTGTGTTCCTTCTTGCTTTCCCATATGTGCCCCTGTAATTGGCCCTGAACTTTGCAAGTTACTAAATGTGCCAAGCACTGTGCCTCTATAGTCTGTGCTTCCTGCGATACGAACAGTCTGGGGGTGCCAACCGCATGTCGGATAAACCCACAAATACAACATGCTTCATTTATCTGGGCCCTACTGAACACTTTCATCAGGTTGTACTAAGTGTTTGTGCCATCTGAGTGATGTTCGTCTAAGACTCTACTTGCATCTGTGCTTAATTGTCTTTTATGTCTAATCATTACATATTCCTAAATGCAAATACATTTTCAATGTGTGTACCATTTTGCTTAGTGCCTCTACGTCCTAATCTTAGTAGTTCTGTTAAAAGGATACAAAGAAGGAGAGAGGGAGATAGATAACATACCCCTATCAACATATTTTCCAAATTTCTATGACTATTTTCTTAAGCTTGCTCCATATCAACTGTAGCACTTGTCCTGCTATGCCCAAAGGGCCTCAGTTTCATCTTATGTTTATTTCCAAAGTCAGTGAATACACTCAACTTTTGTGGTTTGTTCGATGTTGAAGACCGTTGTTCATCAGAGTTGAGGTTCTGTGCTTGTGTCTTTTCGCAGGTCAGCCAGATGCACCCAGGCATGACGATTTTTGAGCTTTGCAGCTGTTGGGGTCGAGTGCTCCACTTCGTGTGTTCCGGTGAATTTGGGCTCACACTATTGTTGTTTTTACATGAACTCCTCTAGATGCTTACTCGCAAGACCACAGTGAGGCCTCATTGCAACGGAAGGAACTGCTCCTGCAGTGCAGCTTGACGAGTGATGTTGATCTGCCGCCACCCTTCCAGGTTCCTCCCTCTAGTCCAGAATGCTGCCGGATAGGCAAGCACGGCTCAACACCCTGATCCGCACTGACTATTTAGTGTTTGAATGCTGTTTTGGGAGCTCTGGTTCCTGCGCTTCTGTTCCCTGTGCCCCAGAGAGATTGTTGCACCCAGTGTAGGTGTGAAGTGAGAGGCGCTGAGGAGAGGTGAGGAGTCTGGGCGCCAGCAAACCTTAATTTCAATGTATGGCAGGGGTCTTGTTAGCTCCTGTGGTCTATCTGCCTCGTGGCTCAAATGTGCTAGCCTGTCTACGCTGACACGTGAGTCCTGACCTCTTGAGTTTTAGTGTGTCCCGGACTGTTAATATGCCCACAATGTACACTACTAAAATGCATGTGCTAAAAAAGAAGAAGGATTTACTAACTGAGGTTACAGCTGGTCCTCAGTTTTGTGATGTTGAAGCTAGTGGATCAGCTAGGGGCATAGTTAAGGGCAGTAACCAGGTGTTGGAGGTCATGGCAAGGAGTGCCCATACAAGGCTGCGTCTCCATAAAGATAGCAGGCATTCAACTGAGGAAGATGGGAGTGCTACCTTGAATGTCATAGTGATAAACCTAATAGCAGAGTTGAAGTTAGTTTCCCTGATGAAGTGTCTGTCTCAGATCAAGGTGACATTTCTGTTCAAATGCCATCAGTTGTATGGGAGGTGACACAGTAATCTTTGAATAGTATGGCTATGGTGATTGCTGAAGCCACATAACGGTCCTGTCCTGCAATTAATGAATTACTTGGTGGCCCTGTTGAATCCGTAATTTAGCAATTTATGAAGGAGAACATTATAGAGGACTTAAATCAATGCAAAACGAACTGGGATTTCTTTGCTTGGGTGGATACTTTTGTTGACTTGACTATGAATACCATTGTGACAACTAGTGCTCATGAGTCCAGTGTTTCTCAGTCTAATATCATCTGCCTTGATGCAATCTCTTCTATGATAGAACATGCAGGAGAGGTTTCTGTACCCTGTAAACATTCTGGAAATGTGGTTAACCTCCTACTCAGACCGGCTATGCCTATTCATGGCAGGGATATTCGCATTAAGAAGTCAAGGATGCCGGTGATATCAGATTATTTTTAGAGACAGCTTGTTATGGATGGTAGGAACATTGTCATCACTAATGTAGTTATACCAGAGAGGACTGAAACCAGAGAAGCACTTAGAAATAAGGTTTTGTCTTGGTTGCACTCCAAAGTGGGTCATAGGAGTGTTAGAGAACAGGACTTTAGACCTTTGCTTAGGCTGCACATTATGGAATGGTGCACCGGGGATAGTACTGAATTTATCATCATAGATTGTGGTCATGGCAGTTTGCAGTAATTTTTGAATCTATATACAAATCTGGTCAACATGTGAGCTGTTTCCAATCTAAGGATTGCTCTGAATTAACTTTTCCTTGAAGTGTTTTTATTGTATGCTTTCTGGTTCCATGCAGAAAGCCTTTTCAATTGGAGCTCAGGCTGTCTGCTAAGACTTTTGAGCTCATGTAAATGTTTGACCAATAGCTTTACCTGTCTTCAATTTTTGGACTGGGTTGAACCAATTCTCCCTTTTAACATGTGTACAGTATATTTGTTCTCTGTGTGTAGAGTTTATCCTATTCGTGTTTTGTGTTTCTGTTTGTGTTTTGTTTGGTGTAGTACCATCAAGCTTATTGCCTTTATCAGCGCTATATAAATGAATAAACTAAACTAACTCTTGTTGCCATGTTGTAGCTGAAGAGGTACCTCTGTTGTGGTGCCTTGTTGATCTGTTGGGGCCCTTTTTTGCTTTACTGTTTATCTGTGAAGAAATTAACTTTGTTCTTGAGATACACACTGAGCTCTTCTCCTAACATATCCGCACTGCAATGCACATCTGGCATTGTTTGTGAACGTACTGCTGGCGCAAACATTATCCTGCCTATCACCACCTCATGGGGTGCGAGGTGGTGGTCTTTGCTGGGCTGATTTCATAAGATGGAGTGGGCCAGGGGTAGGCAGTGCAACCAGCTCCTTTTGAGGGTGTTACATAGTTTGGTCAACTTTGATTTCAGGAGGCAGTTCAATCTCTCTACTGCTCCATTTGCATGTGGGTAGTAGGCAATACACAGAGTGTGCCTAATTCCAAACAATTGAGTGACCTCTGCCCGGAATTTACTCACAAAGTGGGCACCATTATCTGACCTCAATGTCTTCACAGATTCCCCATCTAGGGAACACTTCCCTTACTAAGAACCTCGCAGCAGATTTAGCAACCGCACTGATGCAGGGCTTTGCATCTATCCAACAGGAGTATGGGCAAACTACCACTAGTACATACCTGCAAGTGTTGCAATGATTCACTATATCTATGTAGTGTATATGGAGTTCCTTAAATGGACTTGTGGGGTAGGGCAATGTTCCCTTCAATTTGTTGAGTGTGTGCCCTGGATGGAATTTGTGACATGTAGTGCAGTTGGCCATGCATTTGTCAACATGTTCGGCCAGATTTATAATGAACCAATCCTCACTTATGTCAACAGCAATTTACTGCTTAGGTGCATGTGTGAGGGAATGGAGCTGGTATAGTGTAATTTTAATAACAGGGAGGACAAAATGAAACAATCCTACTAGGCCTTGTGACATTCATAATGTGCAGGTGCAGTAAGAGAAGTGTAGGAGAGAGCGAAGTGGGGGGTGATTGCCGGTCAGGGCAGAGGACCCATGAGGCAAAGCAAGTGCCAGAGGAGGCCAATTGGACAGAGCCGGGTGAAGCAGAGAGTGCAGGGGAAGGTAGGTTCACAAGCTAAGTGTGAGGTAGGGGGCTGGAAGTGCTACAGAGGTACAGGCCCAACCAGGCAAGACTGGCGGGGCCCAGAATGGCATGTGCAGGATGAGGGGGGGTCCGGGGAGACCAAGTGCATGGATAGACTGGAATGGTGGGGCCTGATGCCCTGAGGAACTCTGAAGAAACCATGCAGACAGTCAAGAAGCAGATAGGGAAATTAGCATGAAAGGGGAAGAGGGAAGACAGAAGAGTAAAGGAAGTTCTTGAGAAGCTTCTGGAACTTACAAAGATCTGGCTCAAGTCTGAGAGGGGCAGGGAGGCCATTCCAGAGGGAGGCACCTGTGGAGGAGAGAGATCTACCCCCCACTCTCTGCTTTGAAAAGCGTCTGATCTGAAGAGAGTTAGAGCTAGATGACCGAAGGGCTCTAGTAAGGGCGTATTTAGGGAGAGAAAGAGTTGGGTGCATAAAGGTCCCAGGCCCAAGAAAGCCTTGTGGATGATATAGAGGGTCTAGAACCTGATCCTCACAGCAACGGGAAGCCAGTGGAGAGATTTTAGGGATAAGTCTCTTCTGGATTAGTTGAAGGGGGCGAAGGGAGGAGTTAGGCCGATTAAGGAAGAGGCTGGTACAGTAATCCAGCCTGGTGAGGACCCGAGCTCTGGAGACATTGAGTTTCTGAGGGAGGGTGAGGAAAGGGAGAATGCCTCTGAGGAGGTGCAGCTGAAAACGGACCTTCTTGGCAAGGTCTGTGATGTGAGGAGAGAAGGAGAGAGAGGAGTCAAAGATAACACCAAGATTTCTTTGCGTTTTAGGAGGGAGAGGTGAGGGGGCCCAAGGAAGGCTGCCAGAGTGTGGGAGGGAAAAGGAGAGCAGGGGGCCCAATGAGAAGAATCTCTATCTAACTGGATTGAAGCATAGATGGTACTACATGGGGGGTCTACTGTGACAGTTCTTAGACGTGTCCCATCTTCCTGCATGTCCAACATCTTCCAACAAATTGTGGACTTAATCATCCAAAATTCTCCCCCTCATCCTTTCTGTGAATTGTCTTGTGCCCTTGTACTCCTCCCCTATCTCACCTGTTATTATTGTTGTCCTGTAAACCTCCCCATTCGTGTGGTGGTCCTGTCTGCTGTTGCACGTCTGTGGAGTTTGTCACAACCGCTCCCTCCACTCTGACTTAGCTTCTTCTGCACTTTTTTGGGCTTCTGCTCGCTGTGCTTTTTCCTCAGATGCTCTTTTGATTTACGCTTGCACTTGCAGAAATGCACTGTCTGTGTGTCTGTATCTCTCCTCATTGTTTTGCTTCCATACCTACGATCCTATCCAGCTGTATCTCTGTAGGCCCTTCCTTAACATCTGGTAGAAAAATTGTATGTTCTGTACCCACATTTCTACTGTGTCTCTCACCACATTTTCTTGATTGAATGAATATACAATGCAGGGTCTTCATCATGTTTCATTGTTTGTGCCATTATAGGACTACACCAGGCCAATCAGGGTATGCCCTCCTCAATGCATCCCATACAGAGGCTCTGTAATTATTAATTGGAGAAGCATCATGCACATCACTCTCTAATAGAAACCCCTGGGTAACTTGCTCATTCCCATAGTGTGTTTGCCTTATGTTGGATAATGCTGGCTAATAATATTTTCATGTTCCCGATCGCTAAAGTAGCCGCTGCTGTATGTTTTTTTTTTACTGTACTGATCCATTTAACCACACTTACTGTAAGAGGAGGTAACATCTTGATCAAATTATTCTTGTCCATATCCAGCCATGGTACATATTGTGATCTGCCCACTTCTTTCTGTATGGGAACTGCCTTCCTCGTTTTTGTCTATACTGTGCCCAACCTTTCTTCTTCCCTCTAATTGCTGCCACTGTTTTAGGACACAGTCTCAATCGTCTCCCCCATGTAGTTCTCTCTTCTTGGTCCCCCTCTGTTTCCCAATTCTCCTTTCTTGCCTCTGGTTCACTCTCACTTCCTTTTTCATCTGTCCTATTATCTGCATCTATCGGTTCTGGTTCCTCAGTTTCTACTTTCAAATCCTTAATTATTGCCTCATGTATTTTCAATAGTACCTCTTCTGCTGTTCACATTTCAGCATCTAACATTGGACAGGGCCCCTCTCTTCTCTTGGTCGCCCTTTACAATTATTCTTCTAAATCTTTGCACGCTTTGTTTTCTAGTTTCACTATTGCTGAATCTCGTCTGTCACAGGGTGTGTTTTCATATGGCTTGTTTCTGAGTATGCAGGGGGCTTGTATGTAGGGTTTGTGTATCCTGAGGCTGGCTTTAAAGGGTAACTGCCTACTAAGCGTGGGACTCCAGCTGCACTGGTGCTGAAGCCAGTGCCGACTGGGTGTCTTGCTCTATGTTTGTCCCGGGCATCGACTCTGCAGACATTGAACCCTGGGTCAATTGTGTGCTGTCTGACAGGGGGGGCGGATATGCCCTCGACATTCGCCTTTTCTTTTGGACTACTTGCATCTTCTTCATAGAGCTTCCTGAGTTCCAAAATGCTTTGTCTCTTCTTTGTTTGCCTTTAGTTGTGCAGAGTAAATGGGTGTACATACAGGCTACAAAAATGTTCCCTTCTATTGCTAATGGCCATTCTTCCTTGTATTTCCTAATTTTCCTTCTATAAATGGGTAGTTCCCTACACATGTTCTTTAGGGGATGCTCATCTTGTGTCTCTTACTACAATAGACAATCCTACTGAACAGTTTTCTTTTTTGTGTCACAGAGCAGAAATCAAAACTCTTTACAAGCTTGGAATCAATGGGATTCATGAGACACAATGATGCCTTCAATACTATCACAGGTGCTGCCCTCCTTTGGCCCACTCTCTACCTGTTGCGAGTAACCTCAAAATGTAAACTCCAATGCAAAATCAGTACCAAGACACAAAACCACACTGCGCTCTTGTACAACACCACAAAAATTACCAAATCACACCCCCTCCCAGATCAGTATCCACCCCAATCTTATCCCGCACAAAATCTCAACATTCACCTCTAATCCCTCATTACCCTAAATAAGACATATATCTTGCAATTAAGACTGAAATCATAGTTATATAATGTTCTTCTATTGTCTGTCTCACACCCTTTAACTATGGCAGAGGGTACAACCTTGCTCACTACTGCAGGACCACCCACTCTTATTTCTAAAGCAATGCTGTCCCTCCCTTATTTACTAAGGGATGTGTACACTTCACTTACCAATTTTTTACCATGTGCGCCACAGCTCCTTGGACAGGAGCCCACTTCTCTTTTGACAAAATAATAATATATAAAATCGACTCACACCAGCATTCATTCTGTTTCTGCATTTATATTAACTCACTCGATAGTTCTCGGATCAGGTTCACTGACTCACTGTGGTCATCTGAAGTTTTCTGGGATGCTTCTCCCCTCAATGGCCTGCACAGAAGGGGGTGAGCCATGAGCTGCCAGACAGGCCTTCTGGTCTTTAACACCGGCGCCTGGTCCCTTCCTCGCTGGTGCTGCACCGTCTTCTGTTCCCACCAGGCAGACTTCGCTTATCCCTAAGGTGCGGCAGCCAATCCCACAGATTTTCTGGAAGGGCCTGGAATCCCCATACATGGGCCAACAAAAATATATGGCAAGATCCTTTTGTGTTAATAGAAGGAATCCAAAGTGGCAAACAAATCCGATGCACGAGACAAGAGAAAAACAAACATGTATCGTAACTGCAGAGGCAAGGAAATATCTAACAGACATTCATATTCTAGTAGAGTGAGTATATGGTTATATTGTAGTTTCAGAAAGCAAAAAGCAACAATTTGTTACGAATTTCTCCAACAGCCATTGGCTGGTGTGAGTTACAGTAGATGTGCTTCTATACATAACACAATTTCATTGGCCTATTCTATCCTTATGCTAACAGTGATGTATATGCTAGTTAGCTCATGTTGAGTGAAGTCATATCCCTTCTCAAGCTCCATGACTGGATGGTGGGGGTGAAAACAAGTTACAGTCCGATGTGGTCTTCTATTGGCTGTTCCAGGAGGAGTAGGTATGGAGTAAGCACAGAACTCTCATCCAATCATGATGTGAGATGTGACACAAAATGATAACATTTACATTCCGTCCTTAATGATCTACGCGGTTGGCACTAGAATACTGTTTCCATCATTAAGATTTGTGTACTATCAGTTCATCTTGCAACTTACTTGGTGGAAAGGCTACTTGTATGTCCTTCCTGGTTCTCATGAGTTCATTTCTCCGGATCCTGACCTCACATGCTGGGGCCTAGCTGCTGAAAAACTTTTCTCTCTCATAATGGCACAAGTGTGTGTTTCGTGCAGTGTATATTGTCATAAAACTGTCTTAATTTTGCTAGTACATTCGGGCAGAGTGACTTAGATGTGAACAACTATACTGATCTCTGATTTCTGGTTAATGCTATAGTATGAATAATATTGCTTGCATCTGTGTGGCTTCACATTATCACAGTTGCATTCACGTGATGTGAGCTATGGGTAAACCTCTGTGTTGTACACTAATTCCTCATTGGGGCTGAGTTGTGGATTGCGGTATCTCTGCATACCTGTTTGTTCACCACATAGAGCTCTGCGAATGGGATTTATCTTCTAGGCGGCAGTGTTGTGCTGTAATTGTTCTAGCTCCAGGATCATGTTTCTCCATGTCTTACTGCTCAGCGTTTGTCATCTTGTGACCTTCATTAAGTTAGGTTTAGTTGTTCTATTGTTATATTTCTCTGGGACATGGCTATGGGAACTCAGCAAACCTGATGGGTTCTGAACAATCCGGGTACAGTGTCTTGTCCCTAAACTCTGGGTCCAAGTATAATTTTCTGTTGTTCATTCATGATCTCACTACCGCAAAGTAAACCCTGAGAAAACTTTCGCTTCCCTAGCTTTGACCTATCCCTGCATGGCATTTTGCCTGTAGCTGTGTGAATGTTGCAACTGGGAAAGTGTGCCTTCCTGCAAGGGTTCTGACCGCTGTTTTCTACTGAGGGGTGATAGGGAGATTTTCATGCTACAGGAAAAGCAAACGAATTCTCGAGGCTTACGTGTAATGCTATCTGCTAATGTAAAACAATGGCGATCGTTTACTCATTAGTATAAGCGCTCCTTCTATATGTTTTTCTGACGGACACAAAATGATGCTGGGAAGACCTAAGTGGCACATAATTATGTTCATCTACTAGAGATGTGTTATGGCCTAGTTGAAGCGTGGCTACTGATGCTTTTTTGACCTATGCACAATGCCTTTTACTAAATGGCGCTGATTGCTTCTTCGGGTTCTTATACTGCCCTATGAATTATACGCATTCTGATCTACCCTTTCCCCTATTGTTTTCCGTGTCAATCTGATTTATTACCTATTGCCAAACTATGTGGGCAGCTCATGTTAGCTAAAGATGACGTATTAAAAATGATTTGCCAGATTGATGATTAATTCTGTATGGACCCTAATTGGCCCATAATCCCATATGTTATGAAATTACATTTTTCTAATTTAACACATTTTGTTTTGAGATGTTCAATAGTCTCTATTTCAAGTCCACACAGCCTACATACTGGTTGCTCCATTGGTTTATGTTTTCTCGCTCCCAGTCTAGATAATGTGGGTAACAGGTGAAATCTCATTTTTATTGCAAAATATCTCAATTTTGGATCGTTGCTTTCTGTTAGATAACAAAGGGGCTTCAGTCACATTAATCCTGCATTTTTCGCGTAGGAATCTTTCCCCTTTAGATGATCAATGGAGGCTATACAAAACCTTTCATATGCTTTCTTAATAAGGCTTCTCTTTATGACTGTTTGGTTGCCAGACTAATCCATGCTGAAGCCATTCTTTGTATATAAATATTCAAAGTCGTTATTCCATATTTTCACATGGAGGCACCGCTTCTTTCATTAAAAATTGGTTTACCACTCAAACTGAGGTTTGCCCTCATAATTTTTTATCTTGAACATGGGCATACTCTTTCTTATATTAAGCAGAGTTGTTAGAGATACCAGACCCAATTCCATTCTAATGGCTTCTGGCTTCAACTGGGGTGCATTGTGGTATGCCTAGTGCACGATGCAAGATGGAGCCTTCAATTATTTTGAGCCATTTGAGCTCCTTATCTCCAGACCATAGAAAATACTAGGTATCATACTCATTTGATATACCTGAATCAAACCATCAACCCAACAACCAGCTTCATAAAAAGTTAATTTGTTTATCACACCAAATTTTCTACGAGCCCTTGAGGAGACATATTCTGTTTTCTTTCATGGAGCATTGGGGAGTAATTAGAGCACCCAAGTATGTGCATGCTGTAACCTTTTCTATGACCTCTCCCTCAATGTTCCATTGGAAGTTTTTTGTGATTCCCTTCCTACCTATCTCCATAATTTTTGTTTTGGATTTATTCATTTATAATCCTTGGGTCTTATAATATCAGTATAGTGCTGTTAATGCCCTTTGCAGGCCAATCGGAGTATTGTCTAGTAAGAGTATATCATCACTGTACATTAACCATCCAATCAGGTTATTTCCAATTTTTGGGGGAACGGTATTTGTTTTATTCAATACCATGCTGAGGTCTGCCATATATAGGTTGAATAGTATTGGAGGAAGGACACAACATTGCTCAAGTCTGTTCCTTGTCTCAAAATATCCATACACGTGTCCCGCCTGCAAAGTTCGTACTGCAGCAGAGGTCCCAGTATAGAATTGCTTTATTAGGTAGAATCGATCACTATCCATATCCTACTTTTCAAATTTGACCCATAACTTGCCATTATCTACACTATCAAACGCTTTGGAATAGTCCACAAAAGAGATATATCATTTCTTTCCTTCAGTTGATAGTGTGTTACGGATGAGCAATTGTAATGCCCAGATATTATAATATGTTTCCATATTTTTACAGAACTCTGTTTGTTGTAGGGATAGCAATTTGCCGCTATCTTCCCAAGCCTTTATTATTTCTAGGAGTAATGTGCAGAATCATTTTCCCGGGGCATCTATCATAGCCAGGAGTCTGTACTTGGTAACACTGCCCCAATCCTCCTTTTTGTGCACCGGTATTAACAATGATTTCTTCCAAGAGGCTGGAATAATACCTTCCTCTTTGATGTTATCAAACCATTTACACATTATTCCAGTCCAAAACTCTGGATTCTGTTTTAAGACATTGGGCCTCATTACGAAGCTGGCGGTAGCCGTGCCTGTAATACAGGCATGGCTGCTGCCGGTATTCATTTTTTTCCGGCGCCCAGTAATGGCCAATTATCGGGTCATTACGGCCTTGCCAGACCCGGTATTTGCCCATTCCTGGGCTCAATGGGAATGGGGAAGCTGGATGCACAGGCACCGTTATGAACAGTGCCTGTGCATTCAAAATGCTCTGCTCGCGGGTGTCGGTACAGCCGCCAGGCCAGTCCTGGCGGCTGCAATGGCACCCGCGAGCAGAACTCATAGTTTGCCGGTCCGGGAACTACGGTACCGGCATGCTTACCGGTACCGTATTTTCCAGACCTGCAAACTTATAATGAGGCCCATTGTTTGGGAGCCCATCAGGGTCCAGGGCTCTGGTTGTTTTCAGTTTTTTAATTGCTGCTTCAATGTCGTCCGGGCTAAAATCTATAGTGTTTTTTATACTCCCTTTCTCTCAGATGTTCTATTGGAACTATGTGTTTTGCCCCATATAAATTATACACATACTTCACCCACTCACTCTTTTGTATAGGGTTGATCGCTACCATATCCCTAAATTCCATAATTCCATTCACTGTGTACCAGAATTTACACGTTTTTTTCTTTCGTAATAGGATAAAAATTGAATGCCACCTGACGGTCCTGCATGAGGCCTTGTGACCCCTTACCCAATTTCTATATTTGGTCTGTATTGAAATGACCAGCCTACTGGCTTCTCCTTCCAAGACAGCACCCTTGCTTTGTAAAGATTTAATTACATGAATCTTCCTCACTTTGCTTGACTTAGCTTCCGCAATGACTGGGTAAAATGGCCTTTCACTGTTTGTGCCTTTTTCAGTATGAGACTTTTTAATAGTTCCATATGTCATAAAGTAATCTGCAATTTTTTGGATGTTTGCTCAATTGTGTATTTAGTAATCTCTCTTTCAAACTGATATAAAGTCAGCTTGTTATTCATGGCAACAATCATTCCACCTAATTCTAGAGATTACAGAATTGCCACTCAGTATCAGGACTTTATTCCTTTGCTTACCCGGGAATATGACCAGCAATATTTTATGGCCACTTAATGCCCTGGGTTTATGTATGAGAGTTGCCTTAGTATGATTTGCATCTAAACTCATGAAAATGTGGTCTATCCAGCTTTTACTTCTGCCATTTCCCCAGGTATATTCTACCTTACCACCTTTGGCTCCTTTCGTGGTCAATAGTTTCATGCCTAGCTTGGTTAATGCATTTTACCATTTGACAGCCTGAGAGCTGTAACCCCAGCTCATACCTATGTTCTCCTCAATAGATAGCAGATCTGAAATATTATTCCCATAGGGTGCAATGTTATCCAATACCCAGAATTTCTTCTGCAGCTCTTACTATTTCTTTGGATCTCCCTCCACCCGGGTTATCATATATGTTGATCAATAGGTTAATTTGTCCTGAATGTGGCACTTTTTCACTGAACTGAACAGCCACAATGTTTTCTTAAGCTGTGCGAGTTTTAATTCGGCTAGATTCTAGCTGTTGGAAATACCAATAATCAGGCCATCCTTTGGCCGGCTCACTTGACCTTTTATTGCAGGGACATTGAAGCAAACATACCCGTCTGTATGTAGTTTTCTAGTAGAATCTTGAGACCCTCCCTTTTGTGAACAAAATGTGTTTGTCCCCTCGTATTCCAATTAAGAATTAAATATTGATTGAAAACACTCTTATCCTTCCGTACATTTGTGCTTCCTTGTTTGGATAGGTGGGGAACCCAAACCCAGCCAGCTTTTGGCATAACATTTGAGTTACCATTAATACAATATGCTTCAAGTGGATTCTTCTTTGGTATATCCATTTTACGCTCCTTCTGTGGGCTTGGATTAAAGATGATACCAAATAATAGTCTATATCATATACGTCAAAATACGGCTGCTGAAGCGGTGTTACTATTTCCTATATGGAGGCATGCCCAGTTTTCATGTGACACAGAGGGCCTCATTATGGGGTGGGCGGTAAGGGATTACCGGCACCGGTAAGGGCACCAGTGCAGTAATCCCTTACCGCCCTACTACGAGTTCCCTTTGCGGGTCCCTCCGTAACACCTGGTTTTTGCAGGCATTAAGGACGGGACCCGCAAAGGGACTCCAGAGCTAATAACGGTACCGCAATTTGCGGTACCGTTATTAGCGCCTTCCCCATTCCCATTGAGCCTTATGGGGGCTCAAATGGGAATGGGGAATGGCTCTGGTGAATGGGGAACTACCGGTCCCTCCGACCTCGGAACGGACCGGTAATTGCTCCATTCACCAGGGCGGAGTCGGTAGGGTTTTGGAGGTAGCCATGGAGATAATAGCTCCATGGCTTCCTCCAACCTCGTAATGAGGCCCAGAGTCCGGTAATTCTATCAGGGAAATATATTTTGTTGTGATCACCGTCAAATGCCGTAGGGTGTGTTTCATTTTGAGAACTTTCTGTCTATTTAAGAAATGTGAGTCAGCTGTGGTGAAAAGATCCTTAATCGTACATTTTTCCTTGTCCATGACTGTCCTTGTCTTTACCATCCCAATGTATTGTTTAGGCTATTTTTCCCTTTACAAATATTAATTGCACCTGTGTTGTCCTCTTCTTCCCTTGTATCTTCAGGGTGAGCTTCACATTCTTGTGGCTTGTTTACTGTTGACATTGCTGTTGACATCGATATGTTCCTCGATGATACATCACAAGGCATTGATCTGCCCTGTTTTATCCATTGGTCTAGACTCTAGAGTGCCTGTTGCACGTGACTTAAGATGATTATTTGACTTTTTCCTCATTTTTTGGGATATTTTATCTCTTGTTGCTATAATCTCCTCCATGCTAGCACATTCAAAGTGATCTGAAGCAACCTTAGCCAGTGAGTTAGCATTTCTCTTTATTTTCTTTGTTCTATGAGCAGTCTCTTTTTCCAGGACTATCTGCTTTCATTGCTTATTTATTTTGCCTACGCCTTCTCTTCGGTCGGTAGAATTCAATATCCTCTTTTGCTTGGGATTCTTTCTCTTGTTAAGTGGATTCTGTTAGAGGTTTACCTGCTCCTGATCACCAGTAAGCTGATGTCTGTTCTCACTTCCCCTGTAAGTCTGTTCCTTTTCTGGGATCGTCTTGGTACTCAATAAGACATAAGAATCTTCAATCCTTCTATCTTCTGATGATATAATTTCTATGAGCTACATTTCACTTCCTCATTCTACCTCATTCGGGCCTTCGGTCAGTTCTAACTCTTCTCTATCTGCTCCAAATGTTGAGGCTAACAATACTAACAGTGTTCATGATTTCTCTAGTGAGGATATTTGGTCAATACAGAATTCCAGTTTTTTGTGTATCTCGGCACATAACTCTAATATCAATTTAAGAACAGAGCAGAGCTCGCCATTTGTTAAGTACATGGTTTTTTGTGGCTTTGTGGTGGTTTCCATCGGGCCCATAGACTCAAGATCTGAGTCTGAGTTTGAGTCCTTAGATCCGATAGAGTCAATAGACACATTATCAACTTCTTCTTCTCATATACTCATGGGCTCTCTTCCACTAATTGCAGTGGAAGGATCCAAAGTGGGCTTGGACTCATTTATATATCCTGGTTCTCTTTGGAGACCATAACAAAGTGTAAAGAGGGAATTATCATTGTCTATATTGGGTGAATTGCTCAACTGCTGTTCATTTTCGATTTGATGCACAATAATGCCAATAGGTACTCTCTCACTGTCTTTTGCAGCTTGCTTTTCAAGTGAACCCCCAAGCGTTTCCACTTGTTTGTTCGTACTGTAGTAAAAAGCAGCGATTGTTCTTTGGGGAGAACCACCCCACCTGAACCACCAGGTTCCAGTCTATTTATTTGTCTCTGAGCCTGGGGGAGCCACTATCTTTGGCATACGTCTCGTATTTTCACAATTGACTAGACCCATTTCTGTAGGTGCTTGCACTAGGGTTTTAATGTTTGATCAGAAATTAGCACTGTTTCCATTTCAGCACGCGCACCACTTCTTGTCACGTACCTTTGAGTTCCTTGGGTTGTCTTCTTCGCCATCCGCTTGTACCTGGAATGCTTCTTTTCCTAATTTTATAGGGTGAGATGGGCTTTTTCAGCACTTGGTGTTTATTGCACCACTGGCTGCTGTTAATATCCACAGTGTTTCACTGTTTTCCAGCAGCCTTCCCTTGTACCCCATACCTTTAGGCAGTTGTGCTCTTATGGGGGCAGCCACACACTTCCAATGATCCAGGTAATGCATGCAACACTGGAGATATCAGACTGCACTGACTCACTCCGCAGTCTGCCGCTTCCAGAAGTCCCAGAGCAGTAAGTGGGCCAGGCACAGCACCCAATACCTGCAGTGTCAAGCTACACTGGAACACTCTTCAATCCACTGCTTCAAACAGAACCGGCATGGAAGGCTCTGGTCTGCTTTACTTCATTGAAGAGGCTCAGTAAGGATTCAAAGCACAGCACGGAACAAAAGGCCACTGACAGTCCATCAGCCTCTTCTGATTCTGCCACACTCCAATTCGGTAGCTCTGTTGTGCTTTGCTGGAGAGACCATGGAGGACCAGGGGGGTCAGTGAACAGCAACCTGTTGGAATGGAAATGAGTTTATCCCACCCCCCTAGGCGCTTTACGGTGAGGTGAATCCCGTATGAAGTCATGTAGTGTACAAAGGGGGAGAGGACTGTGCTATGACCCTCGGCACAGATGTAATATAGCGCAAATGAAAGATGCTTAAACCCAGGGTGCGCCTAGAAAGGAACTGCATTTTGTAGTTATGGTAGATGCACAGTCTTGCCTGGCCGCGTGGGGTAACTTTAGCTCCACGGAAGAACTCGACTAGGCCCAGATTATTCTGACGAGATGAGCCTGCACAGTCAGTTCTCACAGAAGCTTCCCCTTGTCCCTCCGTTGTTGCAATTACTCAGTATCACTGGGAGGAATGCACCCTTCAAGGCCTTAAGACAACACCAAGCTCCTTGCAGTGCCCATTCATCACAGCCAAACTGTCATCAGACATCTAACCCCCACCCAGCCTACTTAGAGCCATGGCAAACCCCACCTACCTGATCCCCCTGCATTCTATGATAGTGAATGACCCCAGCCCGTAAACCAACTGGCCATAAAAGATCTAAGCACGTGTGACTGCTTCTCCTCCTCACACAAAAACTTCCTTTGTAACACGAGGTACAGGAAGGGATACATTCTAGGTCAAAACAAGGGTGGAAGCCATGTGTGCGAGAGATGCAGTATCAACAAAGCACAAAATGTGTGGGTCAGTGTGACTGTATTTCTTCCTCCCATCCCCCTGGCACCAGTCCCCAAGCCTCCCAGGTGCATGTCACAGTGATGTAGTAGTAGGCCTAGTGTATCATTGCAGTTTTTGATAATGTAACTTATGATCTTCACTCCGCAGAGAGATGAGCCCCGCTGACCCATGTGGGGAATGACAGACGTCAAAGAAGCGAACCAGTGGTAGTCTGGCATCCCCTATGGAGCAGGCACATGCATATGGTCTCTCCAATCAGTGATGCCAATTTTTACTGTATACAAATTATCTTTTCTACCCTTTAAAACCACTATTTGTACTAAGTGAAGCCAGAACGTTCTTGAACTGTAGAGTCTTTTGCTGACACCTTTGTATTCTGTATCATTAAACTTTATCCTTGCAAGATATCTCTTGGCCTCTTTCCCTGGAGGGTTGTATTTATTCTGGCGTGAGAGTAAACAGCGACTTGCCTTCAGACCTTAGACACGGTTAGCCTCCAGTCCTCTGCCAAATTGGATTTACCAGCTCACAAGTTCACAAGTGAGCCAATAGGTGGCTTTTTCCTGGACTCAATCAGCCCCCACTCCAGTCTGCGCATTTCCCATGGGAAATTGCAGGCAACTGTCAACACCGCTGTTGCTCTGCTCCGCTACGCTTGAGGAATGTTCAGGGTTTCAAACCTCAGCATGACGTGACGTTCTAATCAGGCTCCTCCTCACAAGTCACAAGTCTCAGGACCTCTCACAAAAATCCACTGTGGCTCCGCTGCATCAGTAGTGCTCTGGCTCCTGAACGCATGAGCAAGAACCAGGAAGCAATCTGCTTCCTAGTTCCTGAAATGCTGCATGGGAGCAGGAGGGTTTTCCGGAGGCCGTGACAGAACTGCACGAGGATCGGGCTGGGTGCAGGTAAGATTTTATATGTATTATATTGGCATGAATCTGTGAGTGTATGATGTATGGGTGCACATGTGAATGAGTGAGTGAATGCTGTGTGTGAATGCATCAGCAAGTGAATGTGCTGTGTGACTGTGTCTGTGTGTTTGTGCTGGTTCGGGAGGTGGGTGGAGGCAAGGGTGGGGGTGTAGCAATAACACCTTTTTTACTTGGCATCTATCACAAATGCCTAGTAAAACAATCATCATCCTTTCTTTTATCAACAGGTGATTGATAAAAGGTTGAATGATGTGTTATTAGATGACTAGAGTGATATTTTTGGGCAGCCAGTATGGCCATCTGTCAGGAGCTGGCAGATTAGGGGCATGCAAGTGGCCCCCATACTGTATCAGTGGGGACAACATCACCCCAAGGAGAGTGGCAATCGAGCCTACCAGACTTTTACTGGCAAAATGAAATGGATCATTTGAGGCACTGATGGACAAGGACAAGCAAACTACATGGCCCAGGCATGCAACGTGGCAAGGACTACAAAATGGCAGCCATCTTGATGACGTCAGCCTGCGGACTCCTGAAACGCAAACATGGTGCTTGCTCTTGAGTAATCCTTGGGGAGAGAATGCAGATTGCAGGAGCTCTGTGTCTGTTGGGCACACAAGAGGGGCCATGTCCCACAACAAGCCACCCTTGCCCCCTTACTCTTCAAAGCTTAGTACTGAAGGTGGTGCGGGAGGATTGCCTCAATTTTCTATCACACTGGTGATCGAGGTTGGATCACACCCTCTTACTGGGAATGAGTTCACAGTATGTGACCCGCCCATTATGGCCCCCAGACACAACAACTCAGGGGGGCCCACCCAGGGTCCCACCCATTTAAAAGGGGGTTTAAAGCAATGCATGTGACAGTGTACCTGTGATTATGCTCACCTGAGGAAGAAGACACAGGGGGAGTGTGATGGAATCTCGGTCCTGAGGCATAAGCTGGGACAAAAGCAATGTGTTGAATCTACTTAATAATTAACAGATTGCATGGACACTAATACGATTAACTAATTGACTGCATGAACACTAATGCGGTATTGTAGTGTGGTGTTACTAAAACATACATGCTGATTTATAGGACCAAATGTTGGATACTATCTGATTGCACCATTCTACTGTCTAGGTGGGCCCACATTGCTGTATAAGTGTATGTTGCAATCTAGTAGCTATTATGTGGGACTCCATAACAACGCAAGGTGACAAAAGATGAGGAGTATTTTTCCCTGAACTCCCTGTACCCATCCAAAATCTATAACCTACCCCTTTACAGCATTTTCCTGAAACCCCCATATCTATCGAGCCAAAAGTTCCCTAACCCTTTTTCCCCATGGGGGTTGTGATATCCTTGTATCTACCCAGTGCATGCACCAAAACCCTTGGAGAGATGTATGGTTCCTGCTACCTCTGTGCAGGAAATCCAGAACGGCATTCAGGTTTCTATCAATTTCTTATTGTGGCATGGCATTTTTTACTAGATATCTATGGAAAAGCATGTTACGTGTTAGAATACTTGGATAGACTGGCTTTTTGCAGCTGCTAGTCTAGCCATTTCTTACTTTGGCATGCCATTGTTTTCTGGGCATATTTGATAAAACCAAGCAAGCTATGTGTTATTACTTGGCTACACTGGCATTTTAGGGTAGCCAGTCTAGCGCTTTCATACTGTGGCAAGACATTTTGTACTGGGTATCTATAATAAACCAAGCATGGTACGTGATATTACTTGGCTGTGATGTTACTTGGCTTGACTGGCATTTTGGGGTATCCGGTCCATCCCTTTGTTAATCTGGCATGACATTTTATTCTGGCAATCGATGATAAAGTAAGTATGATAAGTGTTATTACATGGCTAAACTGCCATTTTGGTGCAGCCAGTCCAGCTATTTTTATTGTGTGGCATGGGATTATTTCTTGGGCATCAACAATAAGTGGTATTAAGTGTCTAAACTGGAATACATTGTGCAGCCAGTTTGGAAATGTATTCTTATTGTGGCATGGCATTTTAAAGGCAAAGCTAACAGAAATGTGTTCTTATGTGGGTATACTTCCAGGGCTCTAGTCCTCTCTAGGCTGGACTACTACAACAACCTCTTCCCCAATTTCCCCCTTTCCTCCATATGCCCCCTTCAGCTAATCCAAAATAGGGCTGCAAGAGTTTTCTTTTGCCTCAAGCCCAGGAACCGCATCTCTCCAGCCCTAAAATCTCACCACTGGCTCCCGGTGGCCACGAGGATCAAATTCAAGACCCTCTGCATCATCCACAAGGCTTTCTGGGGACTGGGACCAATTCCAACTTTCTCTCCCTAAATACCTCCTTGCTGGAGCCCTCCGCTCCTCTAACTCCAACACTCTGCTTGTCAAACGCTTCTCCAAGCAGAGAGTAGGGGGCAGGTCTCCCTCTTCGTCCGGTGGAACAGCCTCCCTGCCCCTCTCAGAATTGATCCAGACATCCTTAAGTTCCGGAAATTACTCAAAACTCTGCTTTTCTCTACCTCTTTCCCTCTTTGCCTTCCATGCCAATCACCCCCACTGCCACTGAGATTGGCGGCCTGGACCTTCATGAATCCTGTAGGCACCAGGCCCCTGCCCAGTCAACACCAGCACCCACTACAGCACTGCCTTTGTGGGCCGCCTACCTGGCGGCTTGCTTCCCAGCCTTGGGACTCCGCTACCCTAGCACTTACACAGCAGCCTCCTCTGCTGGCACCCCTCGGCACTTCTGCCCCGGGTTTCCACCAGCACTTGCGCATTCCTTGCTCTCTCCCACCCCCTCCCTTACTGACCTCCTGCACTTCTCTTCACTGCATTAGCAAGGCCTAGTAGGACCATGATTGTTTATCTACAGTTTTTTCCATTATTATTACTCTCCTTGTTCCCTCTTCACTTGCCTTGTGGCGCCTTGAAACACCATTCTGTTGTATAGGCGCTTGCCACATGCTCAATAAATAACTATTGGCAGAGTCAGTGTGGACATGCTTTCTTATAGTATGATTACTGCCATTATGTGCAAAGCAAACACGAGTATGTTCTTATATAGGAATGTTGGCATCTATTGGGGCAGCCAGTGTGAAAATATCTTTATACTGACATATATTGTGGGTAATGGCATCATGAAAATGCTCCTGTGCTCTTTTGGTGACTTACATCTATTGGATTTTTGGATTCGAGTTATTCTGCACAAGTAAATGCAAACTGTGTGGCAGTTTACTCAGTTTTTCCACAGAAAGTGTGCTATTTAATGCATAATTTTAACAAAATATTAAACATAATTTCTCAGAGGGAAAACCCTCTGCCATACCTCCCTTGGTTGGTTCGCACTTTCACACCATGCTCGGTTGCTCCTGCATATTTGTGGAACATATTTAAACCCCTCCAATAAAAAAATAAAAAAAATCACCATTAGCCACTGTGCCTACCCCATCCTGTGAATGTTATGAACGTTCCTCCCTCAAGTGAAATAGCTGCATTAGCGGCCTCTATATGTCTACAGTGAATTTGAAAAAAAATGCACTTATGCATAAGGGCAGGATACTGTGATAATGCCTGTAGGCTTCAGCATGACATCTTTGCTTTAGGCTGGCCTGTCCTGGTCACTGTGGAAAAGAAAATGTATTTTATTTATTTATTTATTACATTTATAAAGCGCACAGCAGCCCTCGGGCATCGTGGCGCTGTTACAAGAATACTTTCTTAGTTACAGTACAAGGATACTTTCTTAGTTACAGTACGTGGATTCTTACTTACTTACATTACCAAAATGCTTTCTGAGTTACATTAGATACAGAGAGAGGTGCTTAACTCAAAATGTGAAATGGGAAAGCCGGCCCTCATGTGGCGAGGGGGGCTAATTCATCACATGCGGGTACAATTACAGGTTACCGAAGGCAGCAATGGGAGAATGCATGGTGCCTACCCAGGTTATCAGGGAGGCAGAACATACGGATGCGAAAGTCAGACAAAGGTAAGGGTTCATGCGGGGGAGCACACACATCATCACATCATCACAGGCGACCACTATGTTGAATACACTTTTAAATAACAGGTTAACCGAACATTACATCAATATCAGGGAGTGGGAGCCGTAACTGCGTGGTGGGCATCCCGGATACATTTGTGAGCAAAATGGCCAAGATGGGTACAAGTTACTAGCATGCAGGTGATGGCGGGGCTATTGCGGCCTCAGTCAGGCAAACACATAGAACAGGGGGGAGATGCATGCTTAAGAGTGACGATGCGCATATGGTAAGGCTGCTAAGATTTGACCAAGGCAACTCAGCAATACACAATGATAGGGGTTGTGTTCCACAGTGGATAGTTCAGTTCTCTCACGCACAGGCGCCAATGCAGTCTCCTTAATTTCACCACCGGTGATCACGGCCAGTGGACTTTGGTCGTAGAGAGAGAGGGGGTTGGCAGCGTGCTGTTGATAGTTTCGAGCTACTTAGGCAACAAAGGACATGCAAAGTCCAGCTGTGATTGTGCGTCAACAATAAGGAAATGTCTCAGTGGTACTTACAGTCTCGAGGTCTCTGCATAACAGGTGCGTCTTGATGTTGGTGGCGGTGTAGTTGGGCAGAATAACTGGCCCATGGCCCTAAGGCCCAGACAGGGAAGGCCTTGTGCTTGTGGGCCTTAAGCGTGGGGGCTGGTTTCCGCCTACTGGTGCCCCTCACTGCCTATAGGCCAAACGAAGAGCGGTTGCTGGGCAACCAAGTAAACAAGAATAGCTCGAGGCAGTGGGGGCCATCTTGGGGGAAAACTCACAGAGCAGCAGCTCGACGTGAGGCGTGCTGTTCAGCCAGGCAGCCTGGCAGGGTGTGTGGGTCTCCTGAGGTCTGATGATCCGTGTAGGTGTTGGATTCACAGGCAGGAGGATTCGGGGTCTCGCTGCTCCTGCCGTAGACTGGCCCGTTTTAGAGGTCTAAAATGCGAATGTCTAGGTTGTTTGGCATCATTAATATTTTGTTCAACATGACGCCGTTCGCAGACTGCTTTTGATATTGGAGATTGTATGTGAACATACAGAGGACACCAAAGGTACCACGTCGGGAGTAACTCATCATCTTATCGACCAAAAACAGAAATGCTTGATTGGGGCCTTCAGAGGGATTCTCTCCTGTCTCTGAACTTCCGTTTTTAAATTAGGAGAAATGGTGTTTTGTTAGAAGCTTGGATACAGCAAATAGAGTTATTGTGGGAAATTAGCTCTTGATTCAATGATCGCTAATATGACATTGACCAGAATCAGATTCAGGCTTTAATGTAAGTGCTCCAATCTGACCTGAGTTTGCACTTGCATGGAAAGGGCTCATGATGTTGAGAATTATTTCTATCGGAACAAAACACCAGACAAACAGAATCAGAATCTAGTAGCGAAGTGAACATCCACGCTCAGTACATGGCATGTCCTTTTACCATTCATTAACTCATCCAGCATTTCAGGGGTAATTCCTTTATCACTAAAGTGGGTGACATTTAATGCATTTTAAGATAGTTCATTCCTTACAGCACTCTTCGAGAGATATGAGAGATACTGCTAAAATAATCACAGTTCGAGGCAGCTGCCTAGGGTGCAAAATGCAGTGAGGCACCAGGAGGTGTCATCTTGGCCCTTAAAAGATGGAGTAAAAATGGCGTTTTGCCTTGTCTGCAGAAATCCTTGCACTGGATCTCCCTTGTGAAACTGACCAGGAATTAAAAGGTTGAAATATGCTTGTGGGGCAACCATCCATCATTAATGTCAAGGTCTCCACCAGCAATTGCACACGGTTATTCTGCAGCACGTTTCCCTCCACACAGAAATAAGAACATGTGTGATGCGTTGGATCACACTTTGCTTCACATCAGCTCAAACATTCGGCTCTTCATTCGGGCCTTCGCCGCACTCCTGATTCTTGGTCACCAACATTGTATATGTTCACTGGCAGTTGTGCCTGTGCTTCGCCTAGTAATTCGTACAAAAAACAAGCATTGGCAATGCCAACAGCTTTGGCTTTTGTGCAGCATGTGAAAGACATTTGCCAGGCGCTGCCATAGTGGTATTAACTGTCCAGCAATGATAGCAGCTGCAAAACGGTATGAAAGCACAGGCGAGCAGGCAGAGCGCAGGGGTAAATGAGAGCACAGGGCGAATGAGAGTACTGGGAATGAGAGCACAGAGGAATGAGAGTGCAGGTCGGAATTATACTCACCCGCCCTCGTTCCCTAGTTTACTTGTGTGTGCTGTGTGTTGATCCTTCATCACAGGGGGTCAAAAACATCTCTGTGTCTAGTTGTCAGTCGTACAGAGTTAGAAGGCTAGGGTTGACTTGCAAGAGACTCGCCTTCCGTTGGTTTTTAAAAACAAACAATTTGGGAGGCTAAGATTTGAGTGGCAAGGAATGTGACTAAGGTCCTTTAAAGTATTTTTTATGCAGGAAAACGCCATGAAAGCAGTGATGTGCAACACCTATTCATGTGTGTTGCGTGACATTTGAAAGCACGCAGTGGTGTTATAGTGTCCACAATATATGCCAGCCCACTACTGTATCGTACAAAAACAGTTATTTGTCCAAGACACACACTTTGATCAAATGCTGTTTGCAGAAACAAAGGGCCAGTGGTTCCAGTAGACCGCATAACATAACCCTTACACCATATGTCCTGTACAACTTGCATGGAATAGGTTACTTTCCATAGCACATAATGCTTCAAGCTGGACATGGTGTCTTCTGCTCCATTGGTTGAAACCCTCGACAGGTGCTGATCTAAAGCAAATCGATCAAATAACTCCCGTGGGGCTCTGAGTAAGACACAGCCCAAATCCTTGAAAAATACCTCTGGATATAAATTACCAGGCGAGTACAGTCCATCGGTATTGCAACTGTTGACATTCATGACATTTATATGGAGATCTTTGCAAGCTTTGCATTTCTATATAAAACCCCAACCCTGATGTGGCTGCACGCATGATTGGAGCAGTATCTGGTTCACCCCCACTAAACTAATGCTGGCATCTCGCAAACGTATACATTTCATTTGAACATACAAACCCTTCACATACACAACAAGTACACAGACTCACACACACACACACACACACACACACTAACTCGCACATGCAGGGCCATTTTATGCATTTTTGGGGCCCGGGGCAGGTACACCTGTGGGGCCCCCCTCCACCAAACAAAAACAAATTAAGGGGTCATTCATGACATTTATATGAAGATCTTTGCAAGCTTTGCATTTCTATATAAAACCACAACCCTGATGTGGCTGCACGCATGATTGGAGCAGTATCTGGTTCACCCCCACTAAACTAATGCTGGCATCTCGCAAATGTATACATTTCATTTGAACACACAAACCCTTCACATACACAACAAGTACACAGACTCACACACACACACACACTAACTCGCACATGCAGGGCCATTTTATGCATTTTTGGGGCCCGGGGCAGGTACACCTGTGGGGCCCCCCTCCACCAAACAAAAACAAATTAAGGGGTCACGATCATCATTCATAGCTTGATATGCTTCCTCGCAAAATAAGCATAGGTTCTCCCTTTCAGTTCCATTACCCTCTTTATTCTTGCTGTAATCAGAATTATAAAGAAGTAGCATTTCAAGGACAACATTAGCAGTCCATAATAAGGGGACGTGTGTTGTACCATAGCTACAGGATACTTTTCATCACTAGCAGCCACAAGGAAGGTATACTGGCCATAGTATGAGTGCAGGACACAGATCATATTAAAAAGATGGACATAATCCAGAATAGACAACTCTGATTAGCTTCCTCACCACATAATGCAAAATGTTTAAGGATGGATACGGGAGACCAATTGGAAGCAAGAAGAAAGCTACACATCATAGCATAGATACTGAATGAAGATTAGAAGCTTCTAGGAAGGTGTCTGAGACTGAGATTAAAAGGGCATATATTTCAAGTAGTGTTGCCATTGGAGAGCAAAAAAACAACTGGTTGTGGTGTGCAATATATAAAAACTCAATATTATTATAGGGGAAGTAACACTATAGCCATTGCAAGCAAGTGTGAGGCTTTTTTTGAAGACCATACCCTGAGAACGAAATCACGCTGAATGGTGACATTTTTAAAAGGTTATGGGACTGGTAATTTTAACAGATTAGGCAATATGAGATTAAATGAGATAAGGATCACACCTTGGTTAGGCAGTGATGCCGGGATTCAGGCCCATTCTGCAAATTCTGCCATTTTCCTTTCCAGTTCTTACCATGAATTAAGACAATGCAATTTTATAAAAGTGACATGGAAAGTACACAAATCGCATAACCCTACATGACAGTATTTTAAAAACAAAGTTTTATAGAAGCGTATTATGCAAAATGGCGATGATTCTAGCTTCATTGCCGCCATCATCAAGGGAAGTACTAAAGTACTAGCAGTCTAATTGATGTGATCTTAAAAGATTTTATCTGGGTTTCTCTTTTGTATTTTAAAGCTTTAAATACGCTAAAAACACAGGCTTGTGAAATTATTTATAAACATGCAGATAAACCTTTGAATTGTACAAAAAAGAAAACTGTTTTTCTGTCACATGAGCAGATCTTAAAATGTGCTTGCCAGAGGCCTGCAATATCTGGTCACATTCTTCTGTGTAGGAACCCTCCCACTCAAATGGCCTATTTAAAAGGAAGGATCAGGTAATGGGCTAAACAATGCCACCAGCATGTGAGAAGGCAAACCTTTTTTCACAGAAGACAGCAGAGTACTGTCAGTGATATAAGATGATTTGTCCAGGATCACTGTATCATCTGCTAACAAGGCCAGGACACGAGAATGAATGCCTTGGTTTCACAGCCTGGAAAATGGTTACCTAATCACCTTTCCAGACTAACACTTATGCTCATCATTAAGGATGGCTGCCTAGGTTTTACAACCACACGTCTGAAGAAACCGATTTCTTATTTCTAGACCGTCAGCATACTGATGCTTTTTTGTTTTTATAGCAACTACTATCTGGTGCAGTTACATTGCTGATAATAGCACCTGCTGTGCTACAAAACAAAGTACATATAGATGCAGGTTTATCACTTCAGACATAGGAAAGGCTGAGTCGGGCTTGCTGGAATTGGTTTTGTAATCTTGCATATGAACACAGACACCTCTGCAATGAGTACTTAACACACTAAGCTATCATATGAACAATTGCAGCTCTCAAATGTATCAATATGCATTTAATCTTTGGCTGTTGCACATGATCAAGAGAGTCCCCACAGAAAGGTGAGAATTCTGCAGGAGGTTTGCTATAGTGAATGCACAAACTATGTATGCTACAGTGAACACAGAAAGCATTAGAGGATGAATTAATCAGAGCCGAAAGTTCTTGTCAACAAAAGACAGGTAATAGGTTTGACCTCAGCAGCATGCCATAAAATATCCCAACGTGTGCCATTTATGTTTGGTCAACAATGGAAACTGACTTCAAAAGAGCATGCAGCCTTGTGGGGCCGGCCCCCTCCAAGGTGGGGGCTCGTGGCAAGTGCCCCTTTTGCCCTCCCATAAAGATGTCTCTGCGCACATGCACGCATTTCATTCACAGCAAGCATGCAACAAACACATCTTTTTGCAAACTTAATTTCTTTTCAAGATATCGGTTGCCACTTTTCTTTTTCGTCTGTATGCCGCATACAAAGGAAGAGGGAGCTTCGCCACATGGTGAGGGCGTACACTGCCTCTAATTCAGTAGGAAATGCCTCAGGTTGGGGCAGGTTGTTGACCACAAACTCTAGGAGAAAAAATGAATGCAAAATGTTTGAGATTAGAGCAGAACACTGAAATTGAGCCTAGAAAATAAACCGTAGGTCACTCACAACAAAGTGCAAAAGATGCCATGAAGGGCAAGGCTGGATACTGGAGGGAGAGGTGCTGGTGCACCGCCCCTCGCCTGCGGACAGTCACCAGTTTGTTTTGAGGCTGCCCACCTTCATGTGTGAAGCAACAAGAGCTGTAAACCCTGCGGGCCTGCCCACCCGCTCACTGCTCAGCCATGCCTGGGCATCCTGAAGGAGGTAGGGTGTGGGCATGCTTTCAAGGAGCAAAAGGAAAGCTGCAAGCCATTACCGCTGCATGTGCGGCCAGACCAGGGACGGAGGGGCCGCGCCAAAGCCTTCCAGAGTGTGTGCGGACATTAACAATTCAAATAATGTCTTGCACTTCTTGGTTTCAAAAGTAATGAGCTTTACACATATACACACATTATTTGTTCTTCTTTTTTGCACCTACTTTGGTGTCAACAAGAGTGAACCAAAGTACACATATACCTAGTGCATTTTAATTGCTCTATGGAACTGCACAACATAACCAATACAATACGACAATTTGTACATCACTCACCACATCACCAACATTTTAGGGAAATTCAAGGCAAACCAATTCTCGTACAAGCAAATGAATGCGGATTTTGACAAATGCCCATAAATGGATGTTCCCCCTTGGTGATAGCCCAGAAGCACTCACCTAAAAAGGATAACTGATAAACTAAACAGCATGTTAACTCAAATGAAAATTGCATATAACGTAAGTCCATGCCAAAAAAAAGGGATGCCCTGGTAAACAAAAACAGACTGAAGAACAACTGACATAACTCACTGCACAGCCAATCAGGTGCTCCTCACATCAAAAACACTTGACCAATCCCCCACAAGTCACTAGATGTACATTTTCAGGGCCATTTTAAACCAAAACATAACTATTGCATTACCTTGTTTATTTTTAATAAAAAATACTGTGCAATGTGTAACATAAATTGAAAGCTGCAGTAAATAGATTTTAAAGCATCAATCAAGTCAAATAACTTTTGAATAACATTTAAACAAGGTGGCCACCATTTTGGAGGGAAAAATGGCTGAGAAATCCACTGCACAGTAGAAATCCAGCCAAAGAGTGCAAAAAGAGGCATGTCGTGGGCAGAGAAAGGTGGCAATGGGAGGAAAAGCCTATTGATTTCACTTATCGATGGGCATTAACTGGGTGGGACACAGTAAAACTATCAAGTATCCATCCTCATATGCCAACCTGCATTGAAAAGCATGACAACAAACCTGCATCCAAAGCCCCTGTTAAAGCTCTCATTTTAATGACAATTGTTTTGGCTTTATAGATAGCGCTTTCAGCAAAACCTAATATCCAAAACTAAAAAAAACAAAGGTATATTTATATTTCATCCTTTTTACATTGTCTACACCATGGAACCTACCCACATGCCAGATTTCAGGTTTGTAGCATGTTGGGAAGTATGCTGAACTTTTCGAACAGTCAGACACACAGGTACATCCAGTGGCCACTGCCAAATGAACACTCTCATTAATCAGAAAATGGAACCTGACAATAATTTCATTTGCAAATGGAAGATATAATGCCACTAATCTGCATCTACTAATATGGCCATGCAGAAACAAATATCTTCTGACCAAAATCGTCATTCAGCCACTACTTCAGTGTTGAGGCTGTCAATGCTCTTTGAATTAGCAGTAACGTAACATTTTTCCTTTCATTGTTTTTTTTTGGGAAAGTATTTGTCAAAGACTGCTTTTGAACACTGAGCTCCTCATTAAGTGTTCTGGTGCCATAAATAAAGTGTCCGTTTTGGGATTACTGCTCTGTCAAAAACAGAGTTTGAAAATAGAAATTCACTAAAAAGCATCTGGTTTGCTGTGGAGAAAATGTCCTCTATGTAAAACCATGTAAAAAACACTCAATATTGCTGTAAGTACTGAATGTGATAATATGCAGTTCCCAATACACTGCTATTTGAGTACAAGAAATTGAATAACTGAAGTGTCCCAATGACTCTGATACGTCTTCAGGTTACTGCAGGCTTACCACATGATGTAACAGTAATTATAATTGGCAGTTTTACCAGAGGTAATGCCACCTAACTCTGAATGTGGCCTTTAGTATGGTTATGCTCCCTTGTCCGGGTACACTTTCACCAATATTGAGTGATAATTGTTTTCCACTAATACAATAGGACACTTTTTACTTTACTTTCCTCTCAATATTTTGACATCACCATAAGAATACATTCATCAACCTTTTTTTCACTAGTTCATGAGTAAATTCGAAATCAAAATGACTACTAAGCAAAAACAGAATCTTCAAACCTAGGCTCAAAGCCACGCGCTGATTAAGAGTGCAAGCAAGGCAGATGTACAAACCACACACTGATTAGGCCTGCAAGCAATGCAGGTGAGACCCCCCCCACCCCGTGAGACCAAAGAGCACTGGTTTAGGTTTTCATTGGTTTCTCTGTGTAAGCAGGTGTGATAAACCAATAAGTTATGGAGGAAAAGTAAGTTGGTAGTTGATGCCAATAAGGTGAAGATGGCACTAAAATCCTATAAGGCAACCATTTTCGAGGCTAAAAGGGATTTTCCTCATGGTTAGATCGAGCGGGCTGGGACCAGTCAAGGAAGTGTACTCAGTGGTTTCCAAATTCTGTAAACCAAACTGCATTGCTGCATCTCTCGGTTCCTCTCAGGCACAGGTCAATGTATTTAATATCTTTTTTGAGGAAAAGATTGTAGCAATACAGAACAGTATTGAGACATTGATGGGTGGGGTGGGATTTTCCAACCCACAGGTAGATGTTGTAGTACCAGCAAATTGGGGGACTGAGGAGAGTTTTAGGTTTCAACCTGTGACAGAGGAACTGATTTACTCACTCATATTAAAACTCAAGCCAACCAACAGTACTGAATGTGTGCTGCCTGCCTGCACCACTAGGCGATTAGCTCTGAATATCACACCCTTCATGACTACTTTTGTGAACAAATCTCTGACACAAGGTTGGGTCCGTGATGCATTAAAAAATGCAATAGTGAAACCACTTTAAAAAAAAAAAAAAACTTGAACCCACCTGTTTTAAAAAAACTGCCGCCCATTTGCCGGCCTGGCCCTGCCAGCTAAAGTGCTGGAGAAAGTGGTGGTCACTTCCCATTTCAAACTTTTGTGGAAAAAGAGGGATTGCTGGATGAACTCCAATCAGAGTTTTGGCCAAAGCACGGGACCGAGAATGCTCTGCTGGCAGCACATGGCGATCTGTTGGAGGTCGCGGATGGTGGTGGATCAACACTTTTGTTGATGCTGGAACTCTCTGCGGCCTTCGACACAGTTGATCACGGGGTCATGTTGGATCGTTTTAGGAGAGTGGATAAGGTCTCCTAACAGGCTATGCAGCGGTTTAGATATTTCTTAGCAGATAGATCCCAGCGGGTATTATTAAAGAGTTATTCCTCTGAATCCATTGTCGTGACGTATGGGGTCCCCCAGGGATTGTCGCAGTCTCCCCTGATTTTCAACCTCTATATGCATCCAGTCTTAAATATAGTGAGGTGTCACGGTCTGAGTTTTCACTCATACACCAATGACACTCAAATCTATATCGAGACTAAGAACATGGAGGACCCCTTTATTAAAGTTAAGCAGTGTCTGGTTGACATCAATAGATGGATGGCCAACAAGCAGCTGCAGCTTAATGCAGCAAAAACCGAGATTATTCTGCTCGGTCCAAAGCAGTGAGTTTTGAATGCCAAGGAATCTTTTACTCCTCACATCCTTGGTGAGAAATTACAATTCGCCTAAACAATTAAGAACCTGGGATTCGTTTGGCTGGAGGATCTCAGAAGTGAAGCCCAGGTGGGAGCCAAGGTCAAGGCAGTATACTACTCATTGCAGATATTCAGGATTGTGCTACCACTCCAACTGGTGGAAGGTCACGCGGTTGTTGTGGGGTTTATGACAAATGCCCACCTGGATTACTGTAGCAGTTTGATGATGGGTATTCTAGCCAAGCAAATATACAGACTAGAGAAGGCCCAGCATGTCACAGTGAGGCTGGTGGGCCGGTTGGGTAAAAAGGAACAGGTCTCCCCGCTCCGCAGATCTCTGCACTGGCTGGCGGTTGAGGATCAAATCAAATTTAAAGTGGCCTGCCTAATTTTCAAATGTGTTAATGGGCTAGCCCTGAAGTACCTTAGTGCCAAAGTCTGCCGATACTACCCTGCAAGAGCACTACGTTCAGGGGATAAGCTGCTATTGAGTATCCCACACACATAGGCCCTCACTACGACCCAGGCGGTAAGTTACCGCCTGGGTCGTACCCTTACCACCATGGCGTAAACTACGTTTACGCCATGGTGGTTGGCGGATTTACCGCCCCATTCCAAGATGAGTGGGGCGGTAAATCCCCATTTCCCATTTTACCCTTCCCCATTCCCATTTTTGCCCCATAGGGCATAATGGGAATGGGGAAAGGCGCTAATTACGCCACCGTAAATTACGGTGGCGTAATTAGCACCAAGGTCCCTTTGCGGCATGGGTTTTAACGCCTGCAAAAAGCAGGCGTTAAAATCACCATCCCGCAAAGGGACCTTGGAATCAGGCGTTAAGGGTCGGCGCCGTTTACGGCGCCGTAAACCCCTTAACGCCTGGGTCCTAATGAGGGCCATAGTTTGTCTCCAGGGGCGATAGGAGATTTGGAGTCTATGGACCTAAACTATGGAATAACCTTCCTGTGGAGATCAAATCCTGCCAGTCTTGTCTCGGTTTCGGAAGGTTCTTAAAACCTATCTGTTTAAATAGAATTTGTCAAGCTTAGGGATGACATTTGCACATGAACTGTCCTGTACCTCATTTTGAGGCTTTGTTTTCCATCTGCGCCTGTATACAGTTAAGTCTGTTTGGTGCACGGTATAAATGATTAAAATCAAATCAAATCAAGTGATTTGAAGGAGACAAAAAAAAAAGATGAGCAACCTACTTTCCACTTGTTCTTGAAAACTGTTGCTGTGCCCTTCACACCCAGGATCAAACATACCAAAAGCTGCAAAAGGCAAACAACAACTAGTACTTCCCCACCCCCATTTATGCAGGCTCGCAGCACCAGCATACATGCTAAACAAAGCCAGGTGTAAGCAACTATCTGCAATGCTTCATCCGTCTAAATGCACATTTTCAAAAGGCCACCATTTAGCTGCCATTCATACAATTTCCCTATGCCACCCTAAAGGAAACAAAAGTAATCAAGGTGCCCATTCATCCACCAGGATAACAGCAAACTAAACTGCATATCAAAAAGTTCTGTTTGTTCGAGTCTCATCTGTAGATCACTCGCCAGGTGCGCGTTGTGGCTCCAAGACCTGACATCTTAATTTAGCCACATCCTGTTTCTCAGACAATACATTTTCTGCCCCAGGAAATATCCTTGTGGCATCATAATGTGAACTGGGACATTCTGTTAAAGGTCTCATTGTTCTCTTTAAACTGAGGCGTCCACATGGTCATTTTAAAGAATATGTTTTTACAGTCACATTTGGCATGTTCTCGAAGCAGGGATGTCATTTCACCAAAATGCCTGGGGCAGCGGAAGTGACATCACACGACCCCTGATCTCTGATGACATCACAGGACGTGATGCCATTAGACCCCCACCACCAAGTGATATCACGGGAAGGGATGGCACACAACCTTCAAATGCATCTAACACCCATGTTTCCAGGCACTCTAATTTCAGACAGATATAAGAACCGAAGCACAGAGGGAGATGTGATTTGTCTGCGATAACACATTTGGTGAATGTAATTTTCCAGATTCGACTTGGGGCCTATATGTAAAACATACATAACACAGTACTTGTGACAGGGTAACGGAAATGCCTAACTACAGCTAGTGTATGAACAACTATAGATCAATGGACACAGAAGTACTCGTTATGCATGGCATTGATGTGTTAAAGAAGCCAAAAAAGCACTGGCCAGGGAAGGCGTGTGCTGTCTCTTTACCCAGGAGCAAAATGCTCAATGAGCAAGGTCTGAAAATTAAATCATTGTCCAGGTTTTAGTATCAACAAAATTCCCTGGTTATAAATATATCTACAACTACCATCGAAGAAATCTATTGTGTTTAGTGTATGCTGGGGCCATCTGTCACTGTCTACATTTATCTTTAAGTTATGTGACAAACAACCACTTGTTGTCCTCCACAACCCAGAGCCGAACATAACACCTTAATGTCCTAGGCTTTGATACATGACTCCAATCTTTTTTAACAGGGTGAGGTGTTGGGAGCGGGGGCTGCACTTCCCTTAGAAGTGGGGCTCAATGCATCTATGATTTTCAGAGCTCTGTGTGCGAGGTGCATTATTCAATAACCCCCCCCCAGGACCGGCCCGTGAATGAAGCTTCCACAAATCCCTTTCCAAGAAGGACTTTGAGTGGGGAGGCGTAGTAAACTTCATGGCTTCTGAGACTCTGTGTCAAGCACTTATTTACTAAAAATCAGTGTTGCACAAAAGCAGCGTCCTGGTCGAGTTTGCAGTGCCTCCAACCATTCACATCACACTTGAATGCATTCCAGGTGAGCAGAGCCCAATCAGTGGTGTAGCACAACATTTGGGCCCCCCCCTGCAAGCTATGCTGAGGGCCCCACCAAGCCCCTCAACAAGGAACACGTACAGGGCACCCCACACCCCGAGCCGGCCTGGACAACCACGTGTGCGCAATGCCATGATGATTATGCCTCTGCAGGGGCGTGCACTACTCCAGGAAGGAAGTAAATATGTTTTTCAATCAAAACTGAAATGTTTCACCTAGCATTGAAAGGCGGGGGTAGTAGCTGGTCCCCAAATATAGCAGCCACCATTGAAGTTTTTTATTAGAGGGTGTAAATATTTGCCACAAGTATGTGATTGTGACCAATCATAGTGAGGGAGCCCGCACTAATGAAAACGAGTTTTGGGGGATCAGATGGATTCTTCCCCCTCCCATGAGAAAATGTTTTGAATAATGGGTTAAAATGGTGCAAAACACTTTTGTGAAAATGTGGGTAAAAAGCCAGACAGTTTGCAATCGGTGTTGTAGGGTGTAGGGTAACTCATGGAAAAAAGTACAATAGATGCAAGCCACAAAAAGTGCACAAGTGCATTTTCCAGTGCATTGTTATGCCAGTCCCTTCAATATATGCCAGTATAAAAAACATTTTCATGCCGGCTGTGCCCATACATTTCCATGCTGGCTCTGCCAACATTTGCTTGTATTCCCATAGAACATACTCATGTTTGCTTTGATATGTTTTTATCATAGTATCACTACTGCACTAGGCACAAAGCTGGCTCTGCCAATATACGCCAGTACTCCTATGTAAGAAAATACTCCTGTTGGTTTGGCCATTAAAATTGACATGCCACAATAAGAAAACATGTCCAAACTGGTTCCACTATAAGTTAGTGTAGACCCATAAGAACACTTATCATCCTTGCTTCATCATAGATACTCAGTTAATAAATATCATGCCACAGTAAGCAATGGCTAGACTGGCTGTACCAAAATGCCTGTCTAGCCAGGTAATGGCACACATGAACTTGGCTTTGCCCAAAAATACCAGTACACAATGCAAAGTCAATACAGGATGTGTCAAACATGCTCTAGTGATCCCCAGTCTCACAGGGCCTTACACAGACAGACACAGACACACACACACACACACACACACACACACACACACACCACACACACACACATCCCCTTTAACCCACCCATGCATCTCCTATCACATTAATTTACACTGCATTCACTACACAGGCATGCATCCACCCACCCACTGATAACAATTCACACACACAATCACATTCATACCCATTCACCCAGCAATCACTCACCCATATACCTTCTCTCACATACACTCACACTGTCATCCACCCACCCAGAACATTTACACACACACTATATTCCTACTCACTCATCCACCATTGACTCACACATAAACCTGTCACATCCACTTGCACTGTATTCTACACACAGGAACCCATACACCCACCCACCCAGAATATTCAAACACACACTATCATGTCATGCTCATTCACCCACAGTCACTCACTCATACACCTTTGCTTACATCCACTCTCACAGGATTCTCTATACCGGCACGCACCCACCCATCTGGAACATTCAAAAACACACTATCACATTTCTTCTCATTCATGCACTACTCTCTGACCCATAGTACATACATACATCTGACACACACTTCACACATGCAAAGTATACATCACATAAAAAAAAAGACTTCTTTCCTGTTTTTCCAGCTACTGTCATTCACTCCAGACTAGCCTCGGCTCCTCCGTGCTGCTCACAAACAGGAACCAGGAAACTGGGAGAGCTTCTTGGTTCCTGTATATGAGCCACGAGGAAGCCAGAGTAGAAGTGGTCGGGGCTGAACATGGCATGACACGTGCCACATGGTACAGTCAGTTACAACCACTTCTGAGCGATTCCTTCTCGTACTACAAGCCCTGGCTCAGCCTTCACCCTGATGGTTGAGTACCTTGCCGGGCCCCCCAGACATGTTCGTTTTAAACAACGTTTTTAATACAGAGGTATCAAGGGAGACAACGATCCCTAAACATATTTTTGATTATTTTTCCGTACCAATATGAGAAAACATGTGTGCCTCTAAACACTTTTTTTTTTAGTTCATTATCATGTTGAAACATGGGGAAATGCTGTCATGCCATGTCCCAACATGCTCACTCTGTGTATTATCTGTGCTTATCAACAGCGAGGGCCACATTACGAGTCTGGCAGTAGTGAGAAAACATGCAGAATTTAAGAATACACATTGCTTTGCAACCTTGCCAAATTCCCAGTTTTACAACTGAAACTCTTTACAATCACCTGCCTTTCTGTGTAGGAAATGCCTCCACCAAAAAGCAATCCTGGAAGCAATGTTACCATATGCAGTAATATGACATTCCCCAAAGGAGTCCAGCGGGACTCATGAACGGGGAATGATGACTCCATATCATGCAAAGCGTTCCGAGTAAAGAAGTTGGCCGATATTTCTTGAGGAATTACCGGCAAACTCTTAAGGAGGCTCCAATTCCCATGGTGAGATTTTATTGTTTAGGGCGAGATGACAGAGTAGTTTTCATTCCTATATAGACTCGGGTAAGGCAAGGAAAAGTGCATACTGTACAGTGCTCCACAATGTTCCAATGCCAGAGAACCTGGGTTTATGAAGGTAGGACGCTTCCATGTATGTCTCTGCATTTTGCAGTATGGCTGTGAGATGTGACCAGAGGATGACTCCACTGTGGATGACATGGAGCAAGATTGTACATATATGTTGCTCTCTGCAGCACCAACCTATATGTATGCTGTACCAAGTGCCTATTTTATTTTAATTGTAATACGTTTGAGATTGAATGGGTTTGGGTTTTGCATATGAACTAAGAACTAATGCGCGTGTACTGTGCAGCGGAATACCCCACAAACCAACTTCTATGGCAATAGAGCACTCGTACATTATGGCATTTTCATGTCTCTACCTTATAGACAACAAACTTAAAAAAGTTCATGGCATGTTGGTCCTATCATGTGGCACCACTCCCCCAGCAGGAATAAGACAGAGAGTGGCATATATGACTTCTATTGGCGAATGGGAATAGACTCTTTTAACCAATGTTTCCATGCTGGTATCTTGCAAACTGTAAAAGGCGCTACACAGCTCAATCCACATACATGGTCTCACATTCCTTTCCCCGCCCCTACCATCGCACACCCCCTCCATCATTCTACCCCTTTCTCTGTTCTTCTTCGTTAAGTCAGACCACAGACATTCTCGTATGTCCTGTAAAACGAGAACACGAGGTTGTGTTGTATTTTTCTGCTGGTTTGTAAAGGTAGGACACTTGAATGTATTTCTCATGCTTTAACAATATGAATGTGATGTGTAAGGTTTAGTGGGCAATGGTACAATGTATATCTATTGGAACCACATAGAGGTATACAGAGAAATAAATGTGAATATCCTAGCTTTCACACATTTTAGTTTGCAGTGATGCCATTGATCTTGCCATATGCAATGCCATTTGTGATGTCATATGTGATGTCGTCTATGATGTCTGTGATGTAATTTGAGGTCATCAGTGTTCTTATGGGCTGCACAATGGGTGGCTCATATTTAAGGTGACAAAGCATTCAACACTTGCTGAATTTCAGAGTTTTTCTTGTGTCATACAGGCACCTTAACATCACTCCAGCTATAGCTTTTCACTGAATGTCAAGGCTTTTGTTATGTTATAATACTATATTTGTTCTTCTGTTGTAACTGATGTCAGATGCACTGTTATCAAAGTGTATCCTTAAGCTATGCACCATGGGGCTTTTCCCCGACTGGGATTCATGGGCCACTGGCCATTTTGCCCTGGCATGGCTGAAGGCCATCTCCTGTTATCTGCTTTGCTACTGTGAGAAATTCGACCATCCGCATGGTGGGTGTGCGCTCATCTGGGTTTGAAAAAAAAATGTTTTCATTAAATGGAATGCTAGTAGATCAACCTCAGAAAATGTGTTGGGCTAATCCACACACATTTCCCTATGCTCACACCAGGACAAACCATGGACCTGTGCACTCCAGGCTGGACAATGCCTACAGGCACCATCCGCCCTTACCATATTTAGTTGGAATGTGACAGCCGAGGAGTGCACAATGCCGTCTCAAGGAAGGGAGAGAACCAACATTCCCCCTGCCATGGTCAGCCTGATTAACTGACAAAGGCTCCATGGATATGTCCTGCTCTTTTGTTAGACCCTGCAGCAGGTGGCAGCGATTATCATAACTACAGGGGGTATTTCAAACAGACCCACACAGGGCCTGGCTGCAGAATGTAACACATGAGGCAGGAAACCCAACAACCTTTCATACAACAAGAGTGCATTGTAAAAGGATTTAAAATTGCATTGTGAAGCCTATGCCTTTTTCCCCCTTACAGGACTCTCAGACTTAGGTGTGTTTTTCTAGGTGTGTTTAAACAGAAGTGCATTGTGGAAGTATTTAAAATTGCATTGTGAAACCTAGGCCTTTTTTCCCCTTTACAGGACTCTCAGTATCTAAATAACACTGTGATAGTAGTGCCATCCTGTGCTTCGACTTCTTAGCTAAACTATGCTAAGCTAAGAAGCTATGCTAAGCTTTCATCTAGCATCTGTATACCATTGTCTGAGAACAGCCGTCTCGTCCAACTGCCTGCTATTGTCTAATTTCTCCCTGTCTCGTCTCTGCCTGCGCCCCTCCATGTGTCCTTCCCTAGTGTTCTCCCCGCTCCCTTGCCCCCTCTCCTATCCCCACCTACTCTATGGTGCTCTCTGTCTCTCCTATCTTTTCAAACTGCTTCTCTATTCACTATCCATCTCTCCTCACTAAATCTGGAAGGAAGAAGTTTAAAAAGGATATACTGGTCTCCAACCCAGGCCTCCCTATCTCTGATATGCCAGTGCCAACTCTAGGCAAACCTTCACTGACATCCTCTTTGTCGTTCCCTCACCAGACCTATGGACCCTTCATATGGCGTTTGTGCTTTCTCCTTTCTCTTCTTCTCCCATTAAAGCTGGCCTCCTTCCACTCCTCTAAGGTAATTATTAATGTCTACTTGAATGGTACCGTCTTGGTCCAAGGCCCTCAGGCCAATCTTCTCCTCTTTGATAGACGCTTCCCGCACCTTATCAATTTCCTTCCTTCTCCTGCCGTCCCTTCTCTTCCCTCCACAGCTTCCCCCTCGCCTTCCCCTGCTGTCTCCTCCTTGGCTACCTTGCCCTCTCTGCCTTCCTCTTCTACACCTCCACAGGGCATACCTCTGATTTGCACCCCTCTCCAGAAGTCTTTCAAGGATGGCAACCTCCTCCATATTGCCACTCTTAACTCTCGCTCAGCTGTCAAACATGCCTCTGACATCTGCCACCTCCTGGAGGAACTTGACCTCGATGTCCTCTATCTCACCGAGACATGGTTCATGGCCAGCTCTGTCACGAGCTGTGACACTCTCCTCCCTGACGGCTACAAGATCATCTCCACACCCAGTTCCAACCGTCCCACAGGGGGTGTAGCCCTGATCTTCCCCGAGTGGATTCCTGCCTCCATCATTCCTTTGCAGGCCTACTCCTCTTTCGAATGCCTCGTCTGCAGGCTCTCTCTCTCTTCTAGCCATTCCCTTACTGTGGCTACTATCTGTCGGCCACCTGGTCAGATCTCCTCCTTCCTCTGTGAATGGGTGGACCTTTCCTCTTCCTTCCTGGTCTCAACCACTCAACTCCTCCTTCTTGGAGACTTTAACATCTACCTGGATGCCTTCCTCTGGTCTCTTTCGTGACCTCTGCGACTCTCTCTCTCTCACTCTCTATTCTCCCCTCTGGCCCGACTCACTCTGCAGGGCACACTCTGGATGTTCTAATCTCCTCAGACCTTCCCCTTTCAATCCCTCTCACCACTCCTCTCTCTTGGAGTGATCACTTTCTCTTTTCCCCCCAGCTCACCCTCTCTTCCCCACTGTCAACCACCTCTCGGTTTTCCGACCCATGAAGCGTGTGTCCGTTGAGGATTTTGCCGCCACTTTCTGACTGCCCCCTTTGGCTGACTCACATCCTGACACAGCCCTTTCCATGCTCCACTCTGCTATATCTGATACTCTCCATGTTCTTGCCCCTGTCATGACGATCCGCTTGAAGTCCAAAGCCAAGTTCAATTCCTGGTATGACTCAGACCTTGTCACCCTCAAACGCAAGTGCAGGGTGGCTGAGCAGAAATGGTGTGCTTCTGGTACATCCTGTGACAAACTGGCCTGCCTCCTGATCTAAAGGCAATACCGGCTCTCTGTCCGCACCAAGAAGTGAGCTCACATTCAAGTCCGCATCTCTGCAGCATCTAACAACTCGGCCGAACTCTTTAAAATCTGCAAGGAATTGGCCAATCCTGCTGCAGTCTCTACCTCTTCTGTCCCATCCCAGGCCCTCTGCACGGCTCTGGCTTCTCATTTCATCTCTAAGACTCAGGACATCTCGTCCTCTCTCTCTTCCGCTCCCCCTCCCCACTCTACTCCCTGCTCTTCCCCTGGCCCTTCTCCGGCCACGCCTCCTCCCTCCTTCTCTGCATTTCCCCTGGTCTCCCCTGAAGAGGTTTCTAGACAAGTCCGATCTATAAAAGACTCATCAAAACAGGTTTTTCCATGCTCCTCTAAAACCATCAAGGTCCACATTGACTCCCTGGCTCCTTCAACCATTCTTTCGCCACTGGAGCCTTCCCATCCCCCCTGAAGCACTCCCTTGTGCACCCTCCTCTTAAGAAACCCTCTGCTGACCCGTCATGCCCAGCTAACGATCGCCCAATCTCCATCACTCCATTCCTTGGCAAACTCCTGGAAAAGCTGGCCATCTCCCAGCTTAATCTTCACACTGAACCTGTTGGTTGTCTTCATGACCATTAGTCTGGCTTCAGAGCTACCAGAAGCACGGAAACTGCTCTCCTGAACATCCGTGAAGACCGCCTCTCCAACCTTGATTCCAACACCCCCTGTGTCCTCATCTTACTTGATCTCTCTTGTGCCTTTGACACGGTCAGCCATGTCATCCTGCTAAACCGTCTCCGTAAAAACCAGGGTATCACCGGTCAGGCCCTGGTGTGGCTGACTTCTTTCCTCTCTGATCAACCCTCCCAGGTCCAACTTGGGTCCTTCCTCTCCTCTATCTACATCTCTATGTCATGATTCCTGCCCCTCATTTCCCAGCCCTATAAGAGGTCAGGCTGGAGCCAGGCCATGATCACCTACATGGCCCTCAAGGGCCTCTCCATCCCTCCAAAGACCCACTTGGAGTCAGACTTGGCGCTTGTGGCACCAGACTCAATCACTCCCATAGGATAACATTGGGGATTGGACTTGTAGTGCATTGATGGGGACAAGATGGATGCCCCCACATATTTCGGTTCCCAGAACTGCATGTGCCGTCTAGTCTTTTGGGTGTGGTTCAGCCCAGAGACACCTGGGATACCCAGTGAGTATGTAGGCCATGCGCAGGCTGAGAAGCATGCTTTGCGTTTTCTGCACCTGCAGCATGACACTCACTGTGTTCGGATCAGTCTCCAGTAGGTCTGCATCTTTCTTCTGCGCTCATCTCCTGCAAGAATAAGAACACCGTTAGGAACAGCCTTACCTTGCAGCGCTTCTGCCCATCGTTCATCGCTCCTTCTGTTCTGCGGGCATCTTTGGCGGTGTCATTCCCATCCCGGCACACCGCTTCCTAAGGAAAAGGGAAAAGAACAGAAAAAAGGCATTAGTAAGCATTCAGCCAATCTTTGCTTATTTTTTAAACACTGCACAAGCTTCAAACGCTTACCTGAATCCCAGCCGCTCTGGGGGAACTCTGTCTCTGGAACTTCTCATCCATCTGCAAGAGAGAAAAGACACTCCAGGTTAGCGTGGAAACATCTAGAGGCGCCACATACCACGTTTACTCAGCACATTTCTTCTTCATAACCGGCATCCACGCTGAAAATGTTGCGGCACCTAAAAGACAAAGAAAAAGAACTCAACTCAGTTCAATACAAACACGAAAGGGTTGCATTGCGCATCGCGCTCTCACTCACCTCCAGCGCTACTCATCTCAGCAGCATGTCGCCATCCCCAGACGCCGGCCATCATCGAAGGAAGGAAAGGAACGAAGTTAGAGAACTGTTCAAAAGACTCATTATACTTACCTGTCGGACTCTTGCCAGTGAAGTAACTAGGCACCAACGAGCCTGCATCAATCGACACGCCCCTGCGCTGAAAGCAGGACGGAGAGCACACTTTCCAAGAAAACAATGTGAGTTGTGGGTCAAAGGGAAGGGTTGGACCCCTGGGAAGAAGGGGTTCAAGCACACAGAGACAATAGGGGGTTAAACTCTACCAATCCTGTGTTTCAGGCCCAGTCTCCAGTCGAGTACACTCCAGGGAAGGGTTCGAGGTCGGAAGAGGTCAGAACAGGCTGAGTGACATCCCCGTGGATACCAGGTGAGCGTTACAGAACGCAAAGCCTCACATCAAAAACCACCTGGGCGTCATGGAAACGTCAGAAACTGACCAGTTAGCCCACATGTTGGGGCAGCTACGTTCCGAAGTACATGCAGCCAGGCAGGAGATCAACACCCTGAGGAGAGAGCTGATAGTAGCCAAAGAACGCACTGATGATTTAAGCCGGCAACTTCTCCAGTCACAAGCAGGGCATGCACCATTGCCGGGAAGCGTGCCCTCGATGCCAGCACCATCAGCCAATCCCGTTCAGATAACCCTTCCTGGGGCAGTACCCCTGGCCCCGCCCGAACGATTTACGGGGGATCCCAAGAGGTTTGAAACGTTCATGAACCAGTGCCGACTGCACTTCCTCTGTAGACCAGGGGCCTTTCCAAATGACCAATCACGGGTCGCTTTTGTGCTATCCTACCTGAGTGGTAGTGCCGCGGACTGGTCTGTACCCTTTGTGGCCCAAGACGATCCTTTGCTGCATGACTTCAGGGGCTTTCAGCAGGAGATGGAAAAGCTGTTCGCCCATCGTACCCATGGGCAGGCAGTAGACAACGAACTTCTGGCCCTACACCAAGGAAATCAAGACCTATTAACATACATAGCCACGTTCAATAGACTCGTAGTTGAAGCACAATGGCCATTGGAGAAGAGAACCACGTTATTTCATCGGGGGTTGTGGGGGGAGCTCAAGGATGTTCTCGCACAAGTAGTGATCCCCCCAAAAGACTGCTCAGAATTCATTGACCTTGTTGTTCAACTGGATCATAGGTTGCAGGACCGAAGAGCAGATCGAACCAGAACGGACCCTCGCCATATGTATGTGCGTTCAAAGGACAATATTGCCCGCACAACGGAAGGTTCAGGAGAACCAATGCAAATCGGGTGGGTCAGATCCCCCTTGACTAAAGCGGAAAGGGATAAAAGGAGACAGCAGCAGTTATGTCTGTACTGTGGAAGGTCAGGTCATTTCCTTAAAGAGTGCCCTGTGAAGCCACCGAGGAGGATGGTAGGGGCCACGGACAAGGAAGATACCATCAAGGAATCAGAAAACTCCCCAGCCCGGCAAGTGTAGGGGTACACTTGTCAAGCAAATAAAGTGAACTACAGACCTCCCATTTTGCACTATCTGTGGTCTTGATTAATCACCAACAACCATCTCGGATGCATGCAGTAAGAGTGTACATTGACAGTGGAGCCGTTGGGAATTAAATTGACCAGGATCTTGCGGCAAAGATGGGGCTTCCGTTACGCCCTAAATCAACCACTGACACTGTTACCACTGTCGATGGCACGGAAATAGCTTCTGGTCCAGTATCCCAATGCACTGCAGCTTTACCCCTTCTGTGAAAGGATGGACACCAAGAATCTATCGTTTTCGACCTCATAAAGGCACCATAGTTCTGGTTGATTTTGGGAATGCCATGGTTGGTAGTTCACAATCCTTGAATTCATTGGCGAGCAAAAGAATTAGCCTTTCCCCAGACTTGCGCCCACACATGTTATCGCCAAGAGAAACAACCAATAGACACCAGAACCTCCACGCTTGTGACTGTGGCAATCGGCACCCTACCAAGTGAATAGCAGGATTTTCAAGATGTTTTTCAGAAAGAACAGGCTAATACCCTGCCACCGCATAGACCATACGATTGCCAAATCGACCTGATACCGGCGCACAAATCCTTGTGGTCGAATTTACGCACTCACAGAACCAGAAAACCAGCACCTGAAGGCCTATCTTGACCAATACCTGGGCAACGGGTTTATCCGTCCCTCGAAGTCTCCAGCAGCCAGTCCTCTATTCTTCGTACCGAAAAAGGAGGGGGACTTGAGAACATGCATCGACTATCGCACACTGAACCAGATTACCGTAAATAAACGCTGCCCCCTGCCACTGATCCCTGAACTGCTTGATCAAGTCAAAGATGCCCAAATCTACACAAAACTAGACCTGAGGGGGGCATATCACCTTGTTTGCGTAATACAGGGGAACAAATGGAAAACCGCTTTTCGCACAAAATACGGCTTGTACGAATATCAAGTAATGCCCTTTGGCCTTTGCAACGCGCGTGCAGCATATCAATACTTCATGAAGGATGTCCTACGGGAATTGTTTGATGTCTGTGCTCTAGTGTACATCGACGATATTCTAGTATATTCCGCATCAAAGCAGGACCACGTTAAACACGTCTGATCCGTATTGGAGAAACTCTGTCAACACCAGCTCTACGACAAGCTCAAAAAGTGCTCATTCCATGTCTCCGAGGTGGAATTCCTGGGCTTTATTCTCAGCCCAAATAGAATCCGAATGGATGTACACAAGGTAGATGCTATCCTGAACTAGTCATCCCCAACTTCATTCAAGGGGGTTCAAAGTATGCTGGGTTTTGCAAACTTCTACCGCCGGTTCATCCCAGGATGTTCGCAAATCGTGCATCCCATCAAGCATTGCTAAGGAAAAGCAACAAAACGTTCCAGTGGACAACAGAGGCTGAGGAAGCTTTCCAGGAACTCAAAGCAAGATTCACATCTGCCCCAATCTTACGCCACCCTCGCCCTGATCTCCCATACCTGGTGGAAACGGACGCCTCAAGCATGGCTATGGGAGCCATCCTCTCACAAAAGGACCACAAAACGGGCCAATTACACCCTGTTGCCTTCTGGTCATGTAAATTCACACCCCCTGAACTCAATTACGCTATCACAGACAAAGATCTCCTGGCCATTAAGTCAGCCTTTAAGGCATGGCGGCACTACCTCTTGGACGCCAGACACATAATCACCGTAATAACTGACCACTGGAACCTCCAGTACCTAAAAACGGCAAAGGCCCAATCCTCACGACAACTACGTTGGGCTCTTTTTTTTGCTGAATCTGACTATGTGATTACATTTCGACCAGGGGTGAAAAACGGGAAGGCCGATGCCCTTTCCCATATGGGGGTGGAAGAGCAAGGGTATAAGACCTCTGACCCAATAGCAATCATCCCGAGTGACAAGCTCCTAGGACTCACAGCAACCATAACTCAGAAAGAATTACATGAAGAAATCCAAAACCTGATGAGTCCGGAGCAATTACAAGCGTGGAGTGCACAAGGAGAACATTACATGATAAAAGATCAGTTGCCCTACTTCAGGAATCGTTTATTCTTACCAAACCAAGAACTACGAGAACAAGTCATGTCCGGTTATCATGATTCCTTGATCGAGGGCCACCCCGGAATCGCTAAAACCCTAGCCAAGGTAAAAGAAAATTATTGGTGGCCCACGTGGCGTAAAGATATTATCCAATTCATCCTATCTTGTGGAGTGTGTGCTCAAAACAAGTCATCCAAGCAGAAACCGGCTGGGCTATTACAACCATTGGAAATCCCACCAGCACCCTGGCACACGTTGTCCCTCGATGTTATTACTGATTTACCACCCTGTCAAGGGTTTAACACTATTCTTGTGGTCGTGGACCTATTTTCAAAAATGGCACATTTCATTCCTCTTAAGGGGCTCCCAAATGCTTCCACTCTGGCAAAGGTATTTCTTGAAAGAATCGTACGGCTCCATGGGTTTCCTTCAGTTTTGGTCTCAGACCGAGGTACTCAATTCGTATCTAACTTCTGGAGAAAATGCTGCTCTATGGCCCAGATCGACATCTGGCTACCCACCAGTCACCATCCCCAAACGGATGGTCAAACTGAGAGGACAAATCAGACGCTCGAGCAGTATCTGCGTTGCATGTTACACCAAGCTGAAGGAAGCTGGTTCTACCTATTATGTATAGCTGCATATTCTTATAATAATTCCTTACACACCAGCACTGGGCAGACACCCCTTTATACCATGTATGGCAGGCACCGACGTACTTAGAATTGGACATTCCTACAACCCTGGAAATGCCAGCAGTCAAAACCTTGCACACGACCATTTCTCAAACCTTTAAAAGGGCAGCTGAATACCTACTTCAAGCTAAGAATCGCCAGAAGAAGTTTGCTGATCAACACCGAGCAAAGGCCCCCAACTACCAAGTGAGAGACAAAGTCTGGCTGGCGTCTAAACACGTGTCCATTAAAGGAACACAAACTTTCCGTCCAAGATACCTGGGTCCATTCACTGTCACCTCCGTGATAAATTCTGTGGCGGTCAGGCTAGCTTTGCCGTCAAACATGCAGATTCATCCTGTGTTCCACATGTCTCTCCTTAAACCTGTTCAACCGGGTACCCGGGTAGCAACACCACCGCAGCCAATAGTAGTCGCCGGGGAGCCAGAATTCGAAGTCAAGGACATCCTGGATTCAAAGTAGGTCAGATCCAAATTATACTACTTAGTAGTCTGGAAAGGGTATGGTCCCCAAGACAGGACATGGGAGCCTTGTGAGTACATCCATGCACCTCGCTTGCTTGGACAATTTCATCAAAACCATCCAAACAAACCAGGACCAGACAGAAGAGCCACCTTGAGAGGGGCCTTGGGGGGGAGTGCTGTCATGATTCCTGCCCCTCATGTCCCCAGCCCTCCAAGATGTCAGGCTGGAACCATGCCACGATCACCTACATTGCCCTCAAGGGCCTCTCCATCCCTCCAAAGACCCACTTGGAGTCAGACTTGGCGCTTGTGGCACCACACTCACTCACTCCCGTAGGATAACATTGGGGAATGGACTTGTAGTGCATTGATGGGGACAAGATGGGGGCCCCCACATATTTCGGTTTCTTTTGGGTATGGTTCAGCCCAGAGACACCTGGGATACCCAGAGACTATTTAAGCCACACCCAGGCTGAGAAGCATGCTTTGCGTTTTCTGCACCTGCAGCGTGACACTCACCGTGTTCGGATCGGTCTCCAGTAGGCCTGCATCTTTCTTCTGCGCTCAGCTCCTGCAAGAACAAGAACACTGTTAGGAACAGCCTTACCTTGCGGCGCTTCTGCCCATCGTTTATCGCTCCTTCTGTTCAGCGGGCATCTTCATTGATGTCATTCCCATCCCGGCACGCCACTTCCTAAGGAAAAGGGAAAAGAACAGAAAAAAGGCATTCGTAAGCATTCAGCAAATCTTCGCTTAGTTTTTAAAGACTGTACGAGCTTCAAACGCTTACCTGAATCCCAGCCGCTCAGGGGGATCTCTGTCTCCAGAACTTCTCATCCATCTGCAAGAGAGAAAAGACACTCCAGGTTAGCGTGGAAACATCTAGAGGCGCTGCATACCGCGCTTACTCACCGCATTTCTTCTTCATAACCGGCATCCACGCTGAAAACGTTGCGGCGCCTAAAGGACACAGAAAAAGAACTCAGCTTTGCGCTCTCACTCACCTTCAGCGCTACTCATCTCAGCAGCACGTCGCCATCCCCAGACGCCAGCCATCATCGAAGGAAGGAAAGGAACGAAGTTAGAGAAATGTTCAAAAGACTCATTAACCTTACCTGTCAGACTCTTGCCAGTGAAGTAACTAGGCAGCAACGAGCCCGCATCTATCAACACGCCCCTGCGCTGAAAGAGGACGGAGAGCACACTTTCCAAGAAAACAAGGTGAGCTGTGGATCAAAGGGAAGGGTTGGACCCCGGGCAAGAAGGGGTTCAAGCACACAGAGACAATAGGGGGTTAAACTCTACCAATCCTGTGTTTCAGGCCCAGTCTCCAGTCGAGTAGACTCCAGGGAAGGGTTTGAGGTCGTAAGAGGTCAGAACAGGCTGAGTGACGTTCCCGTGGATACCAGGTGAGCGTTACACTCTACCTGTGGTGTCCCATAGGGGTCTAACCTCTCTCCCTGGCTGTTCACCCAATACCTGGCACTTCTTGCGTAACGCCTTGTCGCTCTCTGCCCCAACTTTCAGTGCTATGCGGATGACACTCAGCTCATTTTCAGGCTACCCTCGGCCACCTCTTCTCTGTTTCTCATCTCTGACTGTCTGTCTGCCATCCAGGAGTGGTGTGCCACCAATGATCTCTGCCTCAATGCCAGTAAGACTGAGATTCTCCTCATCGGTACACCCACTCCCTCCTTTCCTGTCACTCTCTGGCCGCCCTCTCTTGGCCCTCTTCCTGCTCCCATCTGCGAGGCTAAAAACCTCAGGGTCATCTTCGACTCCACACTCTCCTTCTCTCCTCACATCCCTGACGTCTCTAAGAAGTCACACTACCAGCTGCACCTCCTCAGAGGTATTCTTCTTTTCCTCTCCTTCCCTCATAAGCTCACTGTGTCCAGAGTTCTGGTTCTCTCTAGGCTGGACTACTGCAACAGCCTCTTTCCAAATCTGCCTGCTTCTACTCTCTGCCCTCTGAAACTTATCCAAAACAGGACTGCAAGACTTGTCCTTGGCCTCAAGCCCAAGGATTTTCTCTCTCCAGGACGGAAATCTCTGCACTGGCTTCCAGTAGCTGCGAGGATTATGTTCACAACCTTCTGCATTGTCCACAAGTCATTCTGGGGCCTAGGGCCTCAATACCTTCAACTCTCTCTTCCTAAATATCTTCCTTATCGAGCTCTTCGCTCATCTGCCTCCAACTTCCTCAAGGTCAGTTGCTGCTCCAAGCAACGTGTTGGTTGTAGATCTTTTTCTTCGGCTGGGGCCTCCCTCTGGAACAGCCTCCCTGCCTCCCTGAAACTTGAGACAAACCATCTCTGCTTCTGGAAGAGCATCAAAACCTTCCTCTTTGCTTCTGCTTTCTCCCCTGCTCTCCCCTGCTGAACTCCTGGCTGAAACTGAATTGGTTACCTGGCCACCCTCTGATCCCGGGCCCAGGTCCCCTCCTCCGCCAGTTGCACACCTGCGCTGCCTCCCTGGCAACCCTTGCATATTGGGACTGTTTTCTGGATCCCTACAGTCCCCCAGCAGCACTTGACACCTAAAGTCTGCACTTACCCTTGCACTTGCCACCAGCTGGCTGTACTTCTCTTATTGTTTATTTATTCTATTTATCCCTTGTACTGCATTGCCCTCGACCCCCACCCACCCCACATTTTGCCCCTTCCCCATTCCCTTTCACATGCACGATCGGAATGATACTGTCTTCCCTCCACCCCCTCCCTTGCTGCGTTGCGCCTTGAAACACTTGTGTATAGGCGCGTTATAAATTCCATATCATTTCATATCATATCATATCATATTATATCATATCATATAAATCATATGCAACTTTTTCAACCTGAAGCCAGCTTCCTCCAGCCTATTTTGGTATAGCCAGCTTATTTTAGTATAGCCGCGGCTACGGAACAACCAATGAAACATTGTGCCCTGTCAGGAGTTAAATAGCCATGGGTAGCAACCAGCCAATGTGACACCGTGCATTTTTGGCAGGTTGTACAGCGGTGGTTATCGCTGCCGCTGTAGCCATGAGTATAGAGTTGTACATTCTGTGTGTAGTAATTATATTATTTCATGGATTTATGGTACACCATTTTACTTGTATTTTTGATTCTATGTCCTCCTCTGTATCTTTGTATCATTTGAACTTTTAAACCTTGTTATTATGTGTTTTAGAGCATGTAAAATTGTTTTCTTGAACCCGTGGCTACAAGACCGCTTTTACCTTTTCCCTGCAGCGTTCGTATCAGACATCACACTTTTTGGTGCACTGCTGTAGTTGCGGATACAAAGGCTTTGTATTTTACGTGCTGCTAATCATGTATACATTTCTGTGCAGTGATTATATGATTTTACGTATGTTACATAACAGATTTTTACATGTCTTTCTGATTAGATGTCCACAACTCAAGGAATGTGTGATTTAAGTTTGAAACCTTTGCAATATATGTTTTTCAATGTATTTTCATGTACCCACAGCTATAGAGAAAGTTGACCAAAGCCGGGCTTATGTCGTCGCGGCTATGAAAAATGATTTATAAAAATAAGAATCTCGATGTCTACTTTCATTTTTGCCTCTGTGTCACATTGGTTAGTGTTAATTTTCCAAGTGGCTACTTGGATGTTATAGGCTGTGGTAAAAATGTGTCGGATATTTTAGTTGTTTGCTTTCTACCATCCTGTTTTTGTGCTAATAATTTCTGAAAAGTATAAAAGCCACAATTTTCTACATTATTGTTATTCTGAATGCAGAACCCACACTCTGCAGATGTTGCCTGTTTGGCAATTCTGAATATCTATTCATTCTTTGGAGCAGCTGTGATCGTGTATTGTCATATATAGTAACCTTTATAAGTATTATTTTGAAAGTACTGTTTTTCATATTTTACTTCAGTGTTTTATGAACAGTAATCAAGCAGTAGTGCATGTTATGCTATGGTTATGTGTGACAAAAGTATTGTTTGCAATGAAAGTTTCTTTCTCACTGTTTTGTTGAAGGATTTATTTGATAATTTGCTGATAATGTGGCTTTGGGGAGATCATTTTTATTTGTCTATGCGTTAAAAAATAATGTGCTGCTTCTCTGTTTCTAAAAAATATGTTAGGGAAAAAATGTGCTTTTAGTTTGCAGAAGTAGGGTGTATTTTCTGAGTTTGGTGGAACGTAGAGCAAGATTATTTATAAATGACTGAATGACTGAATAGGGACACTGTGAGTAGCAGTATTTTAAGCTTCATTAATCCTACAACTAGACAAACCATGTGTCAGAATAATGTAAGCTTTACACATGTAGAAGAACTACCCTCCTCAGTATTTCATGCACACAGACATAAGAGGTTTGGATGAGCTTCTTTGATAGAGTAGTTTACAAAAGGTTTTATTGGAACAATCTTTAACGAAACATATTAGCAACTGAATTGGATTCAATACTGTACATTTGTATAAATAGCGCAAAAGAAGATGTGTAACAGAAATGAATGTTTTCGTCAGTAATATGTCATTATGGAGTGTAGTCTTGGAGGGTGCCCTGTGAAGAAAGAAGTCACTATTGTTGTTAGCATTAAAATGTTCTGTCAAGTGGAAAAGAGCATTGAAGTCTATATTAGTATAATGTAATGGTCCCTTTACTCAGTTTGTAGAAGCACTAGCCATAGAAGTGTCAGTATTCTTTTTTTACAATGGTTGCATTATGCAACTCAGCTCTGCACAGTTTCATCACATAGATTGTATGTAAAATTGAGTCTAGCAGTTAAACCTGTACACATGGAAACCATTAGAATGCTCTCAGTAGTGAAATGTGTGATTATGTGAAAGGGTTAGTTAATAGTTTGTGAGTGTCAATTGTCCCAAGAAAAGCAGGCATATTATGGGCTTCAGCTATGGAATGGGTGCTCACCTTTAACAATTGAACAATGGGTTGATTTTGCATGGTCATATCATTTAGGATGTTCACTGTGCTTTAACATGTTCTCTGAAATTGAAAATAGCTTTGTGAGGTACAGTGATGAAGGAAACATTATAATATATACTATTTTTTATATATAAGATTAGCTTCTTTAATAAAGTAGGTTACCATAGGTTTTATTGGAGCAATATGTGCCTAAATATATTTGTTTTTGAATTGGAGCAAGTTTCTATTATTAGTGCATAATAAGAAGTGTAGTAGAAAGTAATATGACATAAACAAGTATTGTATTGTACTCGTAATGAAGAAGTCACTGCTGTCCATAATATTAAAGTATTCTGTCAAGTGGATCGGGGCCTTGTTGCCTGTATTTGCGCAATGAGTTACAGAACTGGAAGTATTCATCATTTTGAATGCTTGATATAAGCACCTTAGCCATGCATATTTCTCTCACATATAATGTATATCGCAATGGACCTAGCAGTTAAATCGGAACACATAAACACTGTTATAATGCTCTCAGTAGCAAAACCTCTGGTTATGTAAAAGAGTCACCAAATCATGCTTCTGTGTACATTTCCCTCAAAAAACAGGTACACTATGGGTGTCAGCAGTGCAATCTAGCCCACATTTAACAGTTGCAGTATGGGCCATTTTTGCCTGGTCAAGTCAAGTAGTATGTGCACTATGTTTTAAGATGTTCCGTCAAATTGAAAAGAGCTTTGTGAGATACAGGCATGAAGGGAACCTTCTGATAATATAGACTTAGAAGATAAACTTCTTTAATAGCACAGGTTAGCATATATTTATTTAGAGCAATAAGTACCCAAATGTAAGCTTCAGTTGGTTGGAGTTGGCTGGTTCGGGACTCGTTACCCACTGCGCACCTTCTATTGGTGATTTTCAAAATCAGCCTGCAGCTTGGATCATGGTTTGTATGGGGACCAACTCCAGGGTTCCCAAGTGGTTGAAAGTTTTGGAGGGATGACAAACCTGTGGATGTTTGAATTTTTTGTTCTGGTAAACCAACAGAAATAATAATAATTAAAAAAAAAACACATGCACCAACAACGCTTGTGACCAGACCACTAATTAAAACCAAAAGCAAATCTGCAAAACTTTTGGGCTATTGAATCCAACCAGCGCCTACAAACATCCACAGGTTTGTCATCCCTCCAAAACAGTACCCAAATGTATTAGTACTGAATTGGACTCAACAGAGCAAGTTTCTGTGAAGAGTGCCTATTAACATGGGTCGTAGAAATGAAGGTTTACATCACTAATATGTTGTTAAGGAGTATAGCATTGTAAGGTCTTCTTTCATTGAAGTATTGTAAGAGCCACTGTTGCTCTTAATATTACCATATTCTGTTAAGTGAAAAAGAGCCTTGTTGCCTGTATTTGTGTGATGTAACTGTCCATCTATTCAGTTCGTCGAAACATGAGCCACAGTAGTGGAAGAAGTCATCATTTAGAATGGTTACTGTAAGCACTTCACCCGTGCACACTCCCTCCCATATAATGTATCTAGGGATGGGCCTCGCAGTTAAATCTCCACAGATAAATACCATTAGAATGCTCTTGGTAGTGACTTTTCTAATCATGTAAAAGAGTGCCCAAATCATTTTTCTATGTGAATTTGGCAAAAAATAAGGTACACTACAAGTGTCAGCAGGTTTAACAGTTGCCATAGGGGTTGATTTTGCATGGTGAAGTCACATAGGATACACATTTGGCCTCATGACGAGTTTGGAGGTAGCCATACTGTCATTACTGGCATGGCTACCTCCAAACTCGTGTCTGGGTCCTGAAAAAGGGAATTACCGGGCCATTCCAACTTTTGCAGGCCCGGTAATTCCCATTTGTGGGACCCGGACCCGGTACGCCCCTATTCCCATTTGAGCTCCCATAGGGCTCAATGGGAATGGGGAGGATGCTACCAGCGGACCCGTTAATGATGGATCCGTTGTTAGCATCCTGGTCTGCTCGCGGGTGCCAGTATGCACGTCTGGCCAGACCAGACGTGCATACCGCCACCCGCAAGCAAACTCGTAATGTGGTGGCCCGGTATGAACGGTGCCGTACCTTACCACATTACGACCCTGGCGGCCCATTGTGTTTTAAGATGTTCCCTGAAATTGAAAAGAGCTTTGTGTTATGCATGAACACAATACTTTACTGTTTCACAATCAAAAGTGTCCCGTGTAAGGAAAACATAGAAACAAAGTTCTCTCACCTGGGGATTTGGAGCAAGAATAGCAGCTACGGATGTAGAAAACAAGGGTACCCAGATGGAGATGATCTAGCTTCAGATGACAATTAGAATTCCCCCCCGAGAAACACCCAAAGACCCGGCACAAAGGCCAGGGCAAGGGGAGGTTCCCAGGGAAACCCTCTTGGGGAGTAAAACCCTGTGAAGCTGCTAGTGAGCGTAGACTCCTGAAAATGTCCCGTAGAAGTAGATTACACTATCCCGGGAGTGTGGTGATGAATAGGCGTGTCTTTAAAGGATAGGATCCAGAGCAGAAGAATCAGATTGGCTAAAGGGCAACAGTGAAACAAAGTGATTAGAAATGATTCTGCCTAGTACTGGAAAAGTCACTTCTAGAAGCAGAACCCTTACCAAGGGATCTGATGGTAGCAAGATTTAGAAATGAGAGTAACCGACGATCCGGTATGATCTGAAAGACTGTATACACCGGAGGGTGTAGAACAACGGAAAATGATGAACAAACACCCAAGTGGAATTGGAAGCAACCTAACCTTCAAGAGGGGAGTAGAGAACAATAGTTACCCTGAATAAACAGAGACCCCTTCTAGCTTGTTGAATGACTGAGGTTCAGAAGGGATGAGAGTACAGGGAGTTGTATCTGGATGACGAAAACAAACTATAAGCCCGCAAGACAAGAATCCAAAATTCTTATAAATGCTTCAGGAGAAAAGGATGCCTACCAAAGGAAACCCTAGTAACCCACACCGGTCGAAGGCAGATGTTGGAAACAAATTCTCCCAAGGCGAGTGGCTTGGGCGGCTCTGATAGAACCCAAGAACGGGAAGGCAACGAAGCATCCTAAAGTAAACACACATAAACAACAACAAAGATCAATTAGTTTCAATAGAAAAGTGGCAATAAGAAAATATGCCCCAAAGGTAAGTCTGAGTAGAAAGAGAAAAGGATTCCCTGACACGGACTCACGTAGCGTTCGCAAGCTCCTTGGAGAGTAGCAACGCATCCTTGTCAGGGATAAGCAGGCAGATAAGCTGTCGGCACGTCGGCCCGGCATTCTGGGGCGTGGCGACTAGACTGCTGCACACACTGCAGTGGTCTGCAGGAACTACCATGTTGGGGTCAGGCATCGCGTTAGGATTAACGCAGATAGTCGTGACAGTATGCCCCCCCTTAGGTTCGGCACCTCCTGGTCAGCCTGGATGTCTCAAATGAAATCTTTTAATCAACCGAGGAGCATGGATAGCAGATACTGGTTCCCAGGTACGGTCAGCAGGAGAGTACCCCTTCCAGTCGACTAAGTACTGAAGACGATCCCGATGATACCGGGAGTCGCACATTTCCTTGACTTCAAATTCTGGTCCAGAGTCCGAACTGATAGGTGCAGGGCGATCAGAAACTGTGGGATGAAATCTACTCCGATTATCGGGCTTCAATTGTGATACATGAAAAACTGGGTGTATTCTTGTCCAGGAACTAGGTAAACAGAGTCTGAAAGCTGCAGAACCTATGGCAGCAAGAACTCGGAAAGGACCAAAGTACCGAGGAGAGAGTTTAGACAGAACTAAATGTCTAGGTAGAAATCTTGACGAATGCCATACCCAATCTCCAGGTTTGATGATAGGAGCTGGTGTTCGATGACGATCAGCGAAATGCTTTCTCCTGTCCTGGGAATGACGTAGAGTGATAACCGCAGAGCGGTGTCCTTGACGAATCTGTTCTGTCAGTTTGTTTAGGTCTGGAAATTTAGTGTCAGATCTTTTCATAGTGGGAAAAGATGTAGGACTGAACCCAAAGGTGCACTGAAAAGGAGATGTTTGAATAGCCGAATGATACGAGTTATTATAAGCGAACTCAGCCAGTGGCAGGAGATCCTTCCAATCGTCCTGTGCCGCAGAGATGTAACTCCTGAGATATCCTTCTAAAGTCTGATTTAGCCATTCAGTTTGCCCATTGGATTGGGGGTGGTATCCAGAACTAAGAGCCCTGGATATCCCAAGAAATCGGCAAACTAATTTCCAATATTGAGAAGTGTACTGTGGGCCTCTGTCCGATATGATAGTTTCAGGAAATCCATGAAGGGAAAAGATATGTTTGACAAAAATACGTGCCATTTGAGAAGCAGAGGGTATCCCAACCAAAGAAACAAAATGTGCCAGCTTTGTCAATGTGTCAATTGTAACCATAATCGTAGAATAGCCTTGAGATTGGGGAAGATCAACAATGAAATCCGTGGATATTATTTGCCATGGACGAGATGGTTAAGGCATTCGGACCAGTTCTCCCAATGGCGCTTGTCTAGGTATTTTATTTTGTAAGCAGGTGGGACATGAAGTCACGTATTCCTTGGTGTCTCTTCGAAAAGTAGGCCACCAAAGGAAACGTGAAACTAAGTCCAACGTGGAGGTGAAGCCTCAATGACCTGCTATTTTGGATTTGTGGCACATATCCAAAACCTCCTTCTGAAGAGGACGAGTCGGGATGTAAGCCTTTTGTCCCATGAAATAACATCCATCCTCTTTAACCAGATTTGAACGGTTGGATAAGGAAAGTGATTTCTTTGCCATAGAATTAGAGTGAGCTTTAAGGCGAGACAGAAAATCAGGGGCTGACACCAGTCCCATGGTTAGTAGTGGAAAAATAGGTTCAGATCTGAAAGGATTGTTAACAGGGTGGTCCTTGCAAGACAGAGCATCTGCTCTTAAATTCTCCCTTCCAGGAATAAATGAAAACGTGATCTTGAAAGGAGAGAAAAAGTGAGCCCATCTAGCTTGACAGCTGTTACAGGTCTGGGTATATAGAAGTATCCGAAAATTATGGTGGTCGGTCCGTACTTCAACGGGGAATTTGGCTCCTAAAAGTAAGTGTCGCCATTCCTCAAAGGCACGCTTAATAGCGAGAAGTTCCTTCTCCAAAACCGTGTAGTTGATCTCAGAGGGCAAAAGAATTTTGGAGAGAAATGCTACTGGCCTCTCTTGATCTAAGTCATCTGGTTGTAGTAGGACGGCGCCTAAGGCATGTTGGGAGGCATTAGTCTCCATGATGAATCTTCGGTTCTGGTTTGGAGTTAGAAGAATCGGTGCTGAAGTGAATAGCTCTTTAAGCTTGCGAAAGGCTTGATCAGTGACCGACGACCAAACAAACATGACTCCTTTTTTTAGAAGATTGTTAAGTGGCTGTGTAAGTCTTGAGAATTCAGGTATTAATCTCCTATAAAAGTTTGCAAACCCTTTAAAGCGTTGGATATCTTTTCCTGACATAGGTGTAGGCCAGTCTCGTACAGCCGATACCTTCTTCGGGTCCATTGCTATCCCCTTCCCGGAAAGAACGTATCCCAAGTAAGTTACTTTAGATTGATGAAAGGTACACTTTTCAGGGTTACAGAACAAATGATTATGTTGCAGGCGTCGAAGCACCTCTTGTACATATTGTATATGTTCTTGCATGGAGGAAGAAAATACCAAAATGTCGTCTAAGTAAACCACCATACTGTGTAGGAGAAGGTCGGAAAAAAGATGAGCCATAATGCGTTGGAAAATCGCAGGGGCGTTAGATAGCCCAAAAGGCATGGCCCTATACTGATAATGCCCAAAAGGTGTTCTAAACGCTGTCTTCCATTCATCGCCGGGCCTTATCCGTATCAGGTGGTAGGCTCCCTTTAAGTCCAACTTAGTATATATAGTAGCCCCCTTTACTGCCTCCAGAATCTCAGGGATAAGCGGCATGGGGTACTTGTCGGGAACGGTGATCTTGTTCAAGCTGCGGAAGTCGATACAGGGACGTAGTTCTTTAGAATTCTTCTTGGTTACAAAGAACAATGAAGCGGCTGCTGGGGATGTAGATTCTGTGATCAATCCGTTCATCAAATTGGAGCGAAGGTATTCACGCAAAACCTCTTTTTCATTGTTGGACAGAATATACATACGTCCAAAGGGCAGAGGTTGATCAGGTATCAGTTCGATAGCACAATCGTCTCTCCTGTGGGAAGGCAACTGGTTATACTCAGAAGTCGAGAATACGTCCTGAAATTTCTCGTAGACTTCAGGAAGACCAGCGATCTGGTTGAGAGAATGTACCCCCTTGGTATTATTTGAGGCGGAAGAAGCTTCTATGGCTACCCTCTGGTGGCTTCCTATGCAGTGTGTCAAACAAAACTCTAAACCAAGAAAGAATGACCCAGCGGTCCAGTTGATAAACGGGTTATGCTTCTTAAGCCAGGGTAGCCCTAAGATTACCGGATGGTGAGCTGCTCGGATTATATCTAAGGTCAGGATCCCCAGATGGGTCGAAAAGGACATTAGGAATTCTTAGGTCTGATCTTTGATGGGACCTGAGATCAGAGGGCTACCATCTACGCTTTCAACAGGAATGGGTTCCTCTTTGGAGGAATGTGGAATCCTTTGCGAAGCGGCCCAGTGATCGTCCACGAAATTTCCTGCAGCCCCACAGTCAATTGGAGCTGGAACATCTTGTAGGATAAGGTTTCCCATGGTAAAGGATACCTTTAATACCATCATGCTGGTGGTTGAGTGATTGGTGCAATATGAAGAATATGAAGCTTGTGAGGAACCTTTTTCAGACTTCGGTTCACGGACCGTGGTTCCTCTTACGACTGGGCGTTGGCGTTTCCCGACCGCCGAACCGGAGCAATTGGACATTCCTGGACGGAGTGGGTATTGGCGCCACAATACATGCACAGTCCCAGACTTCGTCTGCGACTTCTTTCCTTGGGGCTCAAAGGTCCTCGAGATGTAGACCCCAGTTGCATAGGTTCATCAGCTGGCAGAGATTTAGAGGTTGAAGGAACAAAGGACGTTCTTGTGATCCTTCCCTTCCTTCTTTCAGCCATCCTTTCCTTCATCCTGTAGTCGATTTGCATCACCAGAGCAATGAACTCCGTGAGAGTGGTGGGACGTTGAACTCGAGAGACCTCATCCTTGAGATCTTCAGATAATCCCCTCCTGAATATTGTGACCTGCTCATCATCAGACCATGTGGTCTCACTGGCCATTTGTTTAAATTTTGTAATATATGCCAGTATGTCCAAATTACCCTGCTTGAGGTCCAGAAGATGTTCTTGTGAAGCAACTTTAATCTCCTGTCGCCCAAACATAGTACGGATACTATTACAGAAAGCTAAGTGGGAGTCTAGTATTGGGTTGTTGTTAGTAATTAACGGAGTAGCCCAGGCTAATGCAGGTTCTATCATCTGGGATACCATGTAGCCAACCCAGTCTCGGTCCGTATGAAAAAAAAATGGCTTTGAATGCGAATTGCACAGCACAGGCATCAAGAAATTCTTTCACCCTATGTGGGTTCCTATCGAATTGCCCACCCGGGAGAGGTCCGGGAGGTACCTCGGAACAATGGGGAATACGCGACACTGCAGCCTGTTCAGCAATCTGTTGAGAAGCATGCTGCTGTTGCTGTCTCAAGGAGGTGTTCTCCTGTTTTAGTTGCTGAACTTCACTTGTAAGGGATTGAACTGCAGCAATTAATTGTTGAATCTGTTGCTGCTGTGGATCCATCCTAGCTTATGGTCAGAAAATCAATTCCTTACCAGGGACAACTGAAAGTTGAAACAGAAAAATAAACTCTCTTTTCTGGCGTTGCTAACTGTTATGCATGAACACAATACTTTACTGTTTCACAATCAAAAGTGTCCCGTGTAAGGAAAACATAGAAACGAAGTTCTCTCACCTGGGGATTTGGAGCAAGAATAGCAGCTACGGATGTAGAAAACAAGGGTACCCAGATGGAGATGATCTAGCTTCAGACGACAATTAGAATTCCCCCCGAGAAACACCCAAAGACCCGGCACAAAGGCCAGGGCAAGGGGAGATTCCCAGGGAAACCCTCTTGGGGAATAAAACCCTGTGGAGCTGCTAGTGAGCGTAGACTCCTGAAAACGTCCCGTAGAAGTAGATTACACTATCCCGGGAGTGTGGTGATGAATAGGCGTGTCTTTAAAGGATAGGATCCAGAGCAGAAGAATCAGGTTGGCTAAAGGGAAATAGTGAAACAAAGTGATTAGAAATGATTCTGCCTAGTACTGGAAAAGACACTTCTAGAAGCGGAACCCTTACCAAGGGATCTGATGGTAGCGTGAGTCCGTGTCAGGGACACTGAGGTTCAGAAGGGATGAGAGTACAGGGCGTTGTATTTGGATGACAAAAACAAACTATAAGCCCGCAAGACAAGAAAACAAAATTCTTATAAATGCTTCAGGAGAAAAGGATGTCTACTAAAGGAAACCCTAGTAACCCACACCGGTCGAAGGCGGATGTTGGAAACAAATTCTCCCACGGCGAGTGGCTTGGGTGGTTCTGATAGAACCCCAGAACGGGAAGGCAACGAAGCGTCCTAAAGTAAACACACATAAACATCAACAAAGATCAATTAGTTTCAATAGAAAAGTGGCAATAAGAAAATATGCCCCAAAGGTAAGTCTGAGTAGAAAGAGAAAAGGATTCCCTGACACGGACTCACGTAGCGTTCGCAAGCTCCTTGGAGAGTAGCAACGCGTCCTTGTCCGGGATAAGCGAGCAGATAAGCTGTCGGCGCATCGGCCCGGAAACGTTGCAAGGCATTCTGGGGCGCGGCGACTAGACTGCTGAACACAATGCAGTGGTCTGCAGGAACCGCCATGTTGGGGTCAGGCATCGCGTTAGTATTAACGCAGATAGTTGTGACACTTTGTGAGGTGCAGTGGTGAAGAAAATGTTCTCATAATATAAACTTTCTTCAGAAGATTAGCTTCTTTAATAGCATAGGTTACCATAGTTTTTATTCTAGCAATACGTACCCACATGCATTAATACTGAATTGGACTCAGCAGAGCAAGTTTCTATGAATAGTGGATATTAACATGGGTAGTAGAAATTAACGTTACATCAATAATATGATATTAAGGACTACAGTGTTGAAAGGTTTACTCTCATTGAAGAAATAATGTTACCCTTAATATTAAAATGTTCTGTCTAGTGCAAAAGAGCCGTGTTGCTTGTATTTGGTTAAGGTAATTGTTCATCTATTCAGTTTGTAGAAGCATGAGCCCCTGAAGTGGAAGCATTCATCATTTAGAATGGTTTTTCTGTAAGCACCTCAGCAGTTTACACTTTCCATTAAAAAGTTGTGAGTAGTGAAATCTCTGATGATATAAAAGGATCACTGAATCATTTTTCTGTGAGAATTCTCCCCCAAACAACACGCACACTATGTGTCTCAACAGTGCAATGTAGCCCAAATGTAACATTTGCAATATGGGCTCAATTTCCCTTGTCAAGTTATATAGACTCTGTACTATGCTTTAAGATATTCCTTGACATTTAAAAGAGCTTTGTGAGGTACAGTCGTGAAACAAACCTTCTGATAATATAGACTTAGAGCATGACCTTCTTTAATAGTATAGGTTACTGCAGGTTTTATTAGAGTAATATTTACTCAAATATATTGGGCCTCATTCCGAGGTTGGAGGTAGTCATGGCGCAAGTCCGCCCTCATTCAATGGGGACTTACCGGTCTATTCCGACCTTTGCGGGACAAGGTAAGTCCCCATTGAAAAAGCCATTCCCCATTCCCATTTCAGCCCCCATACGGCTCAATCGGAAGGGGGAAGGCGCTAATAACGGCACCGTAAATTGTGATACCGTTATTAGCTCTGAAGTCCCTTAATGGGCCCCATCCATAACGCCTGGTAAAACCAGGCATTAAGGAAGGGACCCGCTAAGGGACCTCGGAATAGGGCGCAAAGGGATTAAAGGCACCGATGTCCTTAACGGTGCCCGGTATCCCTTTGCGCCCACATCGTAATGAGGCCCATTATGTACTGAATATGGGGTGACTTTGTGTGGTTTTCATGTATAGAGTAGGTATTTTGATTTAAGATATTCCTTGAAATAGAAAACAGGTTTTTGAGGTACAGTGGTGAAGGAAAACCTTTTATTTATAACATTTATTTCAGTATAACATTTAGAAATGGAATTACTCTTGGTTTTATGTTTTACTTATTTTAGAAGACTAGATAATTATATTCTTTCATTACAGCATTTGTGAAAAATGGCAACAAATAAGTGTGAATAATATGCTAGAAGAAAGGATTGTTTGCAGGGAAATAAAGTTTTACAAAATAGTATTTTAAAAGGTGGTGTTTCAAAGTCTGTACATATAAAGACTGTTCATAATACATCCATAGCTGTTATTGATTATACTTTTGAAAATGTCCAATTTCAGGTAGGAGATGTACCAACTGAAACCAGGATATTTGAAGTGAAAGTGATAGATGAAAAACTGTTTCTAATCCGTTAGTAGTTAGTAAAAAGCTAAAGGTTTTCACAAGAAAAAAAAGGAAATGTCCTACAAATTTGAAAGAGAGGAATAAAGATATATATATATAGAAAAATGTGCCACTCTCAAGTGTTTAAAAAACCTTTCTGGTGTGAAACCCAAATCCTTGTTTGGTGTGAAATTTTTTCGGAAAAAGAAAAAAAGTAAACATAATAATTTTAAAAGATTTTGTATGAAAAGAAAATTGTTCATTTTTGTATTGAACAAACTTAAGAAGTTACTTAAGGTGACCACACCATTCCATCAAAATATAGAAACTGTTCATGTACTTACACGTGACAACTTTTGTGATGTGTTTGACAGAGAGTGGATGTAACACTTACAGGAAGTGGAAATGATGATACTATGCTTTCAAATGAGCAGATTTTTCAACAGTATAAAAAGGATTGCAATTTTTGAGTTGTCTTCTAGTGGAAGACCTGACATTGTTTGCGTATCTTGTCAACACACTTATAATAAGTCTCAAGTGCAACTAGTGTACTTTGAGTAGAAAATTAACCACAGTGTAGAAGATGTTTGGGAACAACTTTATCTGTATTTGTTTGTAGAAGAACGATTTGATAAGAGTGAGGCACTATATGTTTGTAGACACTGCATCGGGTTTTATAATGGAAAAAGTATTCCTCTAAGAAGTGTCTTGAATGACATGGTAGTGCCTGATATCCCTGTTCTGCTTCAAAAATTGAACATGTTTGAAGTGATTGCATTGCAAACTGTTCATCCTTTCCAAGTTATTGTTGGATTGTAAAAAAAGATGCCGAACCTGCCAAAAAAATCACAAGTGCAAGGTGTAAGAGGCAAAGTTGTGTATTTACCTCTCAATTTGCAAGAGCATATACACTCTAGGAGTGAAGTGTCATACTGCAGATTCTTTGTTTGTTTTAGTAAATGGTGTTACCACAAAAGATAAGAAAATTTGGCAACAGTTTATAGATATTGGAACAGTGAAAGATGCATTAGCGTTTCTATTGGAGCACAATGATTTGTGCAAAGACATTCTGACTCTACCAGATTTGTCTATGTTTGATGTTGAGTCAACAAACAAAAGCAGTGAAGGTCAGTTCCAATGTCTATCTTTTGCAGAAAGAAATAGTTTGTATAAGAATTTCATGCTCCACACTCAAGTGAAGTCATGGGTGACAGTTTAGAATTGTACCAAATGAAAGCAACAAAAGGTGCACCAATCAGTGTCTCGAAAAAACTTTAGATGCTCGTTGTTTCCCCATGCTTTTTAATATTGGAGCATGAGGCAGAATGGATGATCAAAAGGTTTCAATTTCTTCTTCAGAATATCGCTGTACACAAATGTATTCTGAAGATTCCCTATTCCGCACCATTGTTGAATAAACTTTTCACTTATTGTATGAAATTGTATTTTCAACATTATATTATGCTGTTGCTCGTGTACTTCAGATGAACTAGATTCCCAAATTATTCTGCATGTGAGATGCTGCAACAGGTGAACGATAAAAGTGAGTATTCAGAGGGCAATCTTAACAATATTCTTGCCCCAATGAGAGGAACCAAGGAATATTGGTGTAGGAGGCTCTCAGAGGTTTAGATACATGATAAGAAACATGCGCCCTCCAACTTGGTTTGTGACTTTATGTTGCACTGAGTATTGTTGGGATGATCTTGCAGAGTGAATTCATGAATGTAATCCACAGAAAGAAGACATAGAACACATGACAACAGGAGATTTGTGTTCCATGAACCCTGTAAATCTATCACAGTTCTTTCATCATTGATTTCTAGCCATGTTACACTTTATATATAATAAAGAAAATGGTCCACTGGGCACCACTGTGGACCATTTCTTTTGGAGGAAAGAGTAGCAGGCACATGGGGCTCCACATATATATATGCTGTTGTGGATTCAAGATGTTCCTCAGTTTGGTAAAAAAAAGTGATGGCTTCTGTGATTGAGTTTATAGAAAAATATGTTACTTGTTCCATTCCTGCTCAGCATGCGAATGCTGATCTACAGAACCAGGTGGTAAGATTTCAAAGGCACTCATGTGGTAAGTACTGTCAGAGAAAATATAAAAGTAAAGACAATTACTACAGCTATGAAGCAGCAGATCAGCTAAATAGTTTGCCTCTGTATGGACGTAACATTAATGCACTTTGGTTAAGCCTTGCACCGGCTACTATTAGAAATCAGGTACCGAAGCCTTTGAGCGAAATTCAGCAGTTAGCTGCGGACTACCTGACAGTACAGGGATTCTGAAAACCAACTTGATTGATAGATATTATCCAAATCAAACTGTAGAGTTAGAAGATCTTTGTTTATATGAAGTAGTAGAATGCTACTCATATTGAAATTGAAGCCAACACTGGCAGAGGATGGTATACATGAATGTACTGGTTGTCTAGTGAGACATGAGAAGCCAAGTGTCATTCACCACATGAAACTGTCTTGCCAAACTGCAGAGAAAAAGGAATTATTTCATATTTGCCGTTTGCAGTTGTTCTTCCCATCGCGTGCAGAGAGTGATTTGCTTGGAAGTTGTAAAACCTTTGAACAATAATTGTTTGCTAAAAAAAAGCTTAATTAGATATCAAAAAATGTGAGCAGTACTTGAAATTATTGGACAAATAACTACGACAAGAAGAACTTTTGGCAACTGAATTGGCAAAAGAGACTCCTGAAGGCAGTCACGATTCTGCACCAGGAAGTCAAAATATGCAAGGTGAGCCAAATATTCAAACTGATGTTGAGCTCACCATGGAAGAAGTAGAAAGTGCAGTGCAGCAAACTAAAGTTGCAGATGCTAATTATTATACAATAGTTAGTAATCTTAGTATAGAGCAGAAGGAAGTTTATTATAAAATCAAAGATAGGTCCTTACACCATTTACAACATGACAAGAATGAATGCTCTTCTGTCCAATACAAATCTCCATTGATGTATGTTAGTGGACAAACAGGATCTGGGAAATATTTTTCTAATTCATGAATTAAGAGCTATAAAACAAAATTTAACTGATTGCTCTCTGTCATGCATTATAACTGCTGCTAAACGTTTTGCAGCATTCAATGTAGGAGGTGTTACTTTACATCAATTGTTGATGCTACCAGTGGAGCATAACAATAAACTAGAGTATCGAAAATTTGTATCAAGTGTAGCACAAGTAGTAGGAATAGTTCTAAGAAAGTGAAATCCCTTGATTGTGGATGAAGTAAGCATGGTGTCTAACTTGAGGCTAGCTTTCATTCACTTGCGAATATAACTGTTTTTGAAGACTGACTACAATGTTTTGTTTGGAGGTAAACATGTGTTTTTGGAGACTTGTTCCAATTAACTCCTGTGAAAGGTCAACCAGTTTGCAAGAAGCTACAATCTAACAATAGTTAAAAAACTATAGTTACTATTCTTAATGTTAACCTTTGGAATTGTTTTGGCTTCCAGGAACTTACCATTAATATGAGGCAATCTGCAGACTTAGAGTATGCAGAAATGCTTAATAAGATTTGTATAGGTATTATTGAGGAGAATGTGTACGCAGTGTTAAAAGGAAGACTGATTTCTAACATGTTTCATGCAGATTGCACTGCTTCTGATGTCATGTTGTCTCTTCAGGAAAAAACATTTTCTTGTGTTGCTTTGATGTGTACACTTGCAGAAAGTAACACGTTTAACTCTAGAATGCTGCTCTCTGAGAAGCAAAATATTGTAGAGAAAAGAAATCTTGTGATGTTTTAGATGCCCATGTTATGCCATTAGAGTTAGATAAAAGAGAAAAAGCTCGATTAGTTCAACTAGAGAATTCAATTTCTAAAACAGCAGGTCTAGAAACGGTTGTTTAAAACTGTTTATTAATGCACACGTAATGTTAAAGAGGAACTTGAATGTAGGAATTGGTCTAGTCAATGGAGTAAACGACAGAGTGATTGTATTTCACACTTTTCCTCACAGTACAAATACTGAACATATTGAAGTAAAGTTTAATTGTGTAGAAGAAAATCATTTGATTTCTCGGACCTCTGCACATTTCATGCTTTTTAAGGATACCTTTGTGAAAAGAGAACAACATGTGTATGTTGTTTCAATTGACACCACTAATGCAAGAAATGACTTCTACAGCAGACAAGAGCTATATGCGGAAACCTTCATTTCTTAAAAATCTGCAGATGAAAGACCACATAATACACACTTGGCAATGTCAATCCAGAATGTAGTAGCTGTTGCAAGTGGAAATCATGAATTTTCCCAAAATACACAGAAAGATAGTCAAGAAATGTTAATGACTATCTTCAAAGTATTACTACAGGAAACTGTTAGTGTAGATTTGTAGGAATTAGTTATGAGTTAAAGCATAATTGTCTCCTAACTAAAGCTTTCCATGACATGCAATGCAGTGACTGTGGTTGCAATTTAGAGTCTGCACTGCAAAATCTAGTTTTTAATAAGTATTTATTAATTTAGTTTCAAAGCTACAGTGTAGATGGTAGGAACATTAACACATCACTATTGAATTTTGTAAATAGTCAAGTTTCTATTAGTAAGAAAACTTTTAAGAGGTGCAATTATTTTTCTTGAGTATCCATTCACTGTGGACATTTCACAACTTGGGTGCGTACAGAATTGGATTGGCTTGTTTGCAATGACTCTATAGTCATACACCAAGCTTGATTGCCAAAGGGTTTAAATAATGCTTACTTAATGTTCTTAGAACCAAAGTTTTAAAATATGTTTTATATTCTTTGTGAATATAAACATGCAAAATTATTGAATGAAATGGAAGAATAGGCTAATAAGTGTTTTATACAACGTAGAGTATATAACTAGTTACTAGTATGCAATATAAAATCACTATGAAACAAATGTATCAATAAAATACGCAAGATTACATACATTAAATTGTCTTTTTCTTTTCTACACTGACTGCAAATATCCTCATAGTATATCCAATGCACTCCCCATCCCCACTGCAGCCTGCCTGCACTGACCAAAACATGATAGTCGTCTGTGCAGCTACCCGCCAATTAGGTATATGCAAGTAGCTGCGTGCATGTAAGCATTCAGTTGCGGGGATGGTGCCCAAGCCCTAGGACGCTTGGGTGCAAGGGGAGGTCTGCCGCCTCTGCCCATGCACTGAAATGCCTACGCCTTCCCCACAACCACTACAAGGCAAGGCAACAAAGCATGGGAACATTTCGCCACAAACCCACTGCCATAAAACAATGCAAACACACAAAGTCAACATAACCACCTGCAGTCCTAGGCTACAGCACAACACATGGGCAATTTCTTCGCTTCACCCTCTTTCACCCACATGAGCCTGCAGACCATGTTTTTCAACCCCTTCTGCTGCGGCACTATCCTCTGATACACCATGGCAGCGTTCACCAAAACCTTTGATGCACAGCATGCTTCCCTCCAGCAAACCACCGGCCGCGTCCACTGTTCGCCGACAGCACAGCGTACCGCAGGCCAATGAGACTTCGGTCTGCGGGGCGAACAGTGAAATGGGTCCGTGGAGGGGACACTGATATCACACATACATTTCAGTCCTTTGCAACAAAAGTACTGGTCCGATTTGCACCAAACACACAAAAGCATGCTTTCTGACCCAAGTCCCTGCTCCTGCCATAAATTTGGTGAAAATCTGTCCAGCCATTCGGGCTGTAGCCATGCGCAAAGTTTTTTCCCATTCAGTCTATGGGATCCCCCATATCTTTGCCCCCACATGCACGAAACCTCACCCAACTTGGCGGAAAAATTCAGAGCTGGCCATATACCTTGTTTTGAAAAGTTTGGTGAGGATTCCTCCAGGGGGAGCAAAGTTATAAGGTGCCGAAAAAGTGCTCTTCCTATGAGTTTAGCAAGTTAACCATAACTACACAGCTGCTAGCAGGGCTGTATGGAGAGTGCTCCTCATTGACTGACGGTCTGTCAGTTTTGGAAAAGTATACACACGTTGGTATGTGACAACGCAGAGGCAGCACCGGTGGGAAAAAGAGGCTAATTGAGCACGCGGCAGCAATCACGGCGTGGAAGACTGGCGTCCCGCAGCAGCTCGGGTTGGAAGAAATAAAAGGCAAATAGCATTGAAGAGGCGGCGGCTACGGAGATACTTCGCACAGCACAGCTGACCTTTACATTGGAAAAACAAGCAGAAACTCGGGGCTGTTTGAGTTCTACTGACACTTCCGCCCCTGTTTCTGCAATTGCCATAGATGTATTTTCTGAACTGATGAATACCATGCAACCTTGAACGAAACTCACGACAGGCGCAGTTAAATTTTAACGGTGCATTAGTTGTTCTAGAGCAGTACACTAGGAACGCTAAAAGCATATAGGCAGAGCCGATAGCACTGCTGTGTCAGGGCACCGCCACTTTCTCCCAAAACTGGCACACATCATGGCTACCTCCCAAGCCCACACGGAAGGCACAAGCTATTAATTTATTCAATGAAATGTTAGAAATCAGTCAAAAACAGCCCAGTGCCGCCACAGCTATTGAAGACAATAACACAATTGCTTCACTCAAGAAGCTAGAAAAATTGCAAAGGAAAGAAGTGAGAAAATGGTGCGAGGAGCCTTCATTGAACAATGATATTGACTGTAAGTGATTTCAACCCGGCACTTCACCTAAGTCAATGCCTATCGTGTGATGCACAGCTGAAACCCTTAATTATTTATTTATATCTATAAGTTCTTTTATTTCTGAACGATCCCTGCCTTCTTCCTTCTGGCAGAGAGCACTGTTGACACTTTAATCTGCATATCCTTTCAGCCCAGGAAGGTCCTTTGTCTCTTCCCAGAAGCAGCAGCCCAAATCTCTTCCCCTCTTCATCAACACCTGAATGGGTTTTCCTGGCCTTTTGGTGGGAAGCAGAGGGAGGTGCCTTTTGTTGGGGGAAGCTTGTTTGTAGTTTTGCTGAATCCGGTTTACCTTAAAGTCAATTGTTACATTTTTCTTTGTTGCAAATAAACTTACAATTTTAAAACACACACCTAGAACACTGATTCTAGTCTCTAAATCATGAAGTTTAAATAGTGACAACCTAGTTTGCTCTTGATAACAAGTCACTTAGATTTGAGACATTAGATCTTAGTGGTATAACATTTCCAGTTTTAAAACAGGCTTTTGAAACAATCACAGGCGGCCGCTGGTACTTCGCCCAGATTTTGACAGCTTTCCCAGGCAGGCAAACTGGCTGTGAATGTTTTTGTGACCAATTCAACTTTCTTGGATATTGCAAATGCACAGTAATTCCTTGTATTCCATAGCATGGGACACCCCGCAAGAAGATTGGATGTTTGCGGGTGTTTGGGACCAGCATTCTGTATTTTTTAGCAACCAAGAAAAGATTTTAAAGCCGATTTCAGATTTCTTTCAGGAAGCACTGCTTTTCATCTGTGCTCCATTTTTACATGTTGGACAGCCCAATGACATGTTTCAGAGTGCAGTCTCCATTCCACCACTGACAACATGCATTGTCGGTTTGGCATCCATCTTTCTGTGCTTGGTGGAGCGCAATTTCTTTAGGTTTTGGCGCACATGGGATTTTTGTGGCCATTTTGCTGATTCTGGTGCCACCAGCACACAGTGATGCTGCAGGGCAGAGCCTAGTGGGTCAATACATCCCACAAGCCCCTCCCTCGTGAGTTGACTCTTGACCACCCGTCAAGGGGAAGTCGCGAGATTGGGATGTTCCGTTTTCTTTTTGTTTTGGTCCAAGTGGAAAAAGGTGTCTGCTTCTCCCTTCAGTGATGGATCGACAGATTCTCCCCTTCTCGCCGGTTCCAGATGGAAGTGTATAGAGCGATACCCCGGGCTCCTTGGGTGTTTCCTTCCGATCCCAGAGTGGTTCTCCTCAGTTTTACTATCCCTGGTTTCAGTCCTAGGATGACAAAACAGAGCATATTTGTAGACATTTCCCCACCACTATTCATGTAGTGGGGCAGATACATACATTTTGACAAATAGGGACACTTCTTTTCTGTTTGCAATTTATTATTCATTTTCAACAGGTGGAATAGTTTTATAGAGACAAATCCTCTAGTTGCTGCATAGTGTGCCTAGGATGGCAACACTTCAGTTGGTTGATGTGGACCCACTTATCCTTCCCCCCTGCCAAACTACCTTTGGGGATGCGGATTTTGAAGGCGACTGGTGAGATTTTGTCTACAATTTCAAAAGGACGCCTCCAGCTAGGCAAAAATTCGCACTGTTTGGCCTGGTTCCTTTGGCAATTGTATAAGTAGACCGGGTCTCCTACTTGGTATTCTTTTCAAGTAGTCTTTAGGTCATAGTGGGTCTTCATACTGTCTGCAGATCTTTCTAGATTTCGCTGAGCATAGGCAAAAGCATGTTGAAGGTGTTTTTTCAGATTTTCAACATACTGATGAGTTGTGGGGGCATTTATCAAAGTCTGCTCTTGGGTTCTGTAGAGCAGATGCTAGGGAAGCACCATCCTTCGTCCAGTCATCAGCTCAAAACGGTAACATTTCTGTTGCAGATGAAGGGGTAGATCTGGTGGCCATCAGGACAAGAGGTAGTCGGATGTCCCAACTTGGCCCAGAATCTTCCACAAACTTTTTTAATATGCTCACAATTGTCTTTTTCTATCTCTCCACAACACCACTAGAGGCTCGCCGGTAGGCAATTTGTAATTTCCTTTTGACCCCAAATATCTCCCAGATTTAGTCATTACTTCGCTAGTGAAGTGGCTACCTCGGTCTGACTCGATCCTTTCGGGTAGTCCAAACGTGAGAATATGTGGTTCATCATCAGGGCAGCTGCTGTTTCTGCCTGCCTTGCAATTTGGGACCGGGAGACATTCCACCCATTTAGTGAACAAGCATGTCACGGTCAACATGTACTTGTGTCCCCTAGAAGAGCGAATCACGGGCCTGGTAAAATCGACTTGTAAATCTGACCAAGGCAGTGTCATCCCCCTCTTTTGGAGAAAAAATCGACTTGTAAATCTGACCAAGGCAGTGTCATCCCCCTCTTTTGGAGAGGCGCACGGTGTGTGAGGGATGTTGGCTGAAATTGTGCACACACAAGACACCCCTTCAAGTATTGGTCGAGGTCCTGCCCCATTTGTGGCCAGTACGCAACCTCTCTTAAGATTTCAAGTGTTGTATGAAGCCGCCTATGACTGGCTGTGGCCGCATCATGGGCGTGACTTTGCATCAGGATTCGGAATGAGGTAGGGACCACCCACGGATCATGGCCAGCTAGGGATCTCCTCACCAACAAACCATCTTGGATTCGGAACATTTTTGGACATTTCCTCAACACTCTGAGGTCCTCTTTCCCAATGTAATCAGTATCCGTTAGGGGAAAGTTCTCAGGGTCCTCAATGTGTTGATAAAACGTACCAATTATTGGATCCCCTTTTTGAGCCGTAGTCAAATCAGCATCTGGGGTCTCCTTACTCCATTGTGCAGTTGAGAGTTCATTGTCAGCTTTTGTCTGGGACCTAGTGATAGCAGTGACCTGGATTTCCCCCCAACAGGGAATCGATCTCAATAAGATCCCCTTGGATGGCTCCGGTTTTGGCCAGCTGATCAGATAGGTCAATCCACGTTTTGTCTGGTTCCTCTACTTTAGAATGACCCTTAATCTTTTTCCAGTAGATGGTCATCCCATTCGAGGTGACCAGATCATCAATATTTTGGATTAATTTCCCATGTTTCAATGGTTTGTTATTATCACATAGCATGCCTCTGGTTTTCCAGTTAACCAGGTGCTCCACGAACTCATTCCTTACATAATCCGAATCTGTTATTATGACCAGCTCATGGAGTTGGTGTTGGACAGCAGTGAGGATGGCTTGATGCACAGCCATCAACTCTGCCACTTGACTACTTCGGGATCAATTTTGTACCCAGTGGAGGGTTCTGGGGCATCATTCACCCATGCATTCCCCACACTGGCCACAAGTTCTTTTTCTCCGTTGTTGTCAACATGGTAGGTGCATCCATCCACATAGACCGTGGGCATTCCTTCACACTGGTCTTCTTCAAACACTTTGTGTGGGGAATTAAGGTATGCCTCAATGTTGTCCTTGATTTTAAGACTTTCGTCCTCGAGACAGTTTTCTCTGGCACAATCATGCAAGTCAGCCAGACCTTGCGCGAGGGGACTCTTCTTGTTTTGGCCATATCTGACCTCCACAGGAAAGCCTTGCATTGACAGAATCCAGGAAGTAATTCGGGAATTACTCACATTTCCGGCCCGGATTCTATCACTTTGGAGATATTGCAGAGGCTGGTGTGGGGTCTCCACTATGATGTGTTCCCCCTGGATAAACAGGCAGTAATTCTTCAATGCCCACACCGTTGTCAGGAGTGCATTCTCACAATCGTTGAATTTTTCCTCCACAGAAGATAAAGTCTTACTCGCATAGGAGATTACTTTATTGACCTTGTCATACTTTTGATATAATACTGCAGTCAAGCATGTATTTGAGAACCCTGTCCCCAAGAAGAACTCCTTGTTTTTGACAGGGTAAGCTAGGCAAGGCGCTTCTGAGAGGCTTCTTTTCAGTTGTCTTACTGCCTCAGCTTGTTCTGGACCCCATTCCTACTTGACGCCCCCCTTCAAAAAATGGACCAGCGGTCTTGTGATCTCTGCGTAGTCTTCAATGAATTTTCTGCTGTAATTAGTCAGTACAAGGAGGCTCCTTAGATCCCACAGAGTTGTGGGGTCTCTAAATTTCTGGAGTGCTTCCACTTTCTTTTCCTGCGGACAGAGACCCTGAGGAGTAATCTCATGCCCCAAGTAATTGACACGGGTTCTGCACCACTGTGCCTTTTGGAAGGAGAATTTTGCTCCGGCAGCCCTCAACTGTGTCAGAACATAAAAGATCTCTGCTATGTGTTCCTCCACAGTTGAGCTTTTGACTAAAACATCATATACATAGGCCAGGTTACCCCTCTCACCCAGGTTGGGCATGGCCTTGTGTAGAAAAATGTTAAATTAATTGCCAGAGTTGATGTATCCGAAGGGAGTCCGGGTCCATGTGTACTGCTGCCCCCCGAAGGTAAAGGCCAGCTTGTATCGGTCCTCCCTACTGACAGGTACAGTCCAGTACCCATTGGTCAGGTCAATGGCAGTGAACACCTTTGACCTTTGGATCTGGGCCACACCTTGGTCAATGTAGGGAAAAGGCCATCGGGAAGTATGGACCTGTTTGTTGAGCTCCCTTAGGTCAGCGCAGAGTCTCCACTGGCCGTTTGACTTCAAAATCCCCAGCAACGGATTATTGAAGGTGCTGTGGACTGGACAAATTATCCCATGGGACTCAAGGTTCTTAATTATTTCAGTAAGGTACTCCATTGATGCGAGAGGCAAGCGATATTGCTTCACAAACACTGGAGTCATGCCAGGGTCCGTGGGAATTGTTGTTGTGTGGATGTCGGTGCGACCACAGTCATATGAGTCCACCGCAAAGAGATCTTGAAAATCTAAGAAAACTTGTTTCAATTTTTGCTTTTGCTCCAGAGTCTCACAGGCATCGGCTAGGTTGACTCTCTCTTCAACCATCTGCCTGAAGCCTGGAAAGACCTCGGGTTTTGCTATCTCAGCGGCCTCCTCCAGCTGGGTGGAGAAGTCCCTGGTCAAAGTGCTGATTTGGACTGGTGGCGTCAGATGGGGAAGGCAGCCCTCATGGACCTAGAAAATCACCTCATCCCTCCTGAAGTCACAGGTCACATCTTCCTTGCCATAAGGTCAGGAAGTGTACACCAGGAAATTCCCCCCATGCCAGGTGAAGATCCTGTCTGGTGTTGTGTCATCGTCGCTATCACTGTCAAAACAGCCCTTGGGGATTGGTCCTAACAGTTCATTACCCAAATCTATGGAAAAATGTCGGTCATCAACCGCCAATCCAATAATGGTGCCTGCGGCTAGAGTGATACTCTTTAAGTCACTGTTATCCACCTCTATTGGAATGGTGTCATGTTCTATATTGACTAGAGGTGTTGGGTTTACCCCCAACCCTTGCTGTTGGAAATAAGCATTAAGATGAATATGGGTGTCAGGGTTTTTCAGTTTCTGTCCTCTTTTAACTTTCACTTCCAGGGAGAATTGTCGGGTCATTTCTGGGATGGTGACTTCCTCTCCAATCTGAATTTCAACTGCATAAGGCAGCAGTTGAGCTGACCTAATTGCTTTCTCTGGGTCATCAAATCCCATGGGATTACCCGCTAATCAGGACCAAGCTTTGAAGTCTATTAGGTTCAAACTAATGGCAAAGCGATTGAGAATGTCACTGCCTAAGTAAAATGTAGCAGGGACATCTTGCACGACCCAACAATTATGGACTATGCTCTTGTTGCCTATGGAAATTCTGAGCATACACCTGCTAAGCAGGAGATGTTTGGAATTGGGTGTTTCCAGGTCCATTTCCCATTTGTCTATCAGTTTAAATGTGGGAATGGCTGGATCTTTTGGGAGTTTGCGGAACATGGCTTGGCTGATGAAGCTCTTACCGTTGTTCACACACCTCGGGCGAGAACAGAGTCCTTCCCTTCATTTAACTGAATAGAGATGAACAACTGCTCTCCAATTTTCTGAATATCAGCCAGGCTTTGAGCTGTTTTCTCATCTTTCTGGACTATCTTCTGATTGTGAATTGGTAAAGAATTTCAGAGTGTTTCCTTCCAGTGTGGAATGCCACCTTAGACTGGAAGGAAGGTTGATTTTCAGAAATAGAGAGGACTCCCTGGGGCGCTGTTGCAACTAAGATGGCCGCCTGATCGGAGCGCTCCGATCCCACAAACATCCTATAAATAAATAAATCCTTTTTGGTGCTATGGAGAGAAGAAACTACTACACCGTCTGTTTCCCGTACCCCTGCTGCACATTGTGTGGCAAATCCTGCTCGAAACCGCGGAGGCGCAGGGGAGTTCGCAGCTCCCTTCGGACTAACGGCTTCTCCAGTGGACCGTGGGCCGCCCCGGGGCTCCAGGAGAATCCTACGCCAAACCGAGGCGCCGTCATCAGCACAAGGCCATGTGGGGGAGGAGCACCAATCACTGCGGTGCAGACCCACCGCACGGGCCTGGGGGCGGACCGTGTGTGCAGACATCAGGTCCCAGGGTGGACGCGAGATGGTCTGTGGCTCCGGCTCACCTCCCGGATAACGACTGGGTCGGCACACCATCTTTCACGCAGGGCCCCAGCCTACTCAGGCCTCGGGCCTGCTGCCGAGCAAGCCCTCGTCTGACGTTGCGAGAGCAGGTGAGAGATGTAAAAACATGCGGACCCAGAGACAGTGGCTGTGTCACGAAATAAAGTTTTATAAAATCCTTTCTATACTGGCTGCCACCCAGAGACAGTGCTAACGTGGGATGTCACAATACATCCGTGAAGTGTACTGGGCATTGTACTATACCTGCAGGTTATGGCGGGGGTTCTCCAGAGGGCACCGCCCCGCCGCTGGTCACCGCTGAGGGGGCCCACACAAGATTCTATTGACCCCTCAACACACCCCACGCTGCTGGAGGACGATTGAGATCCGTAGCAGAGGGGCCCCCCTATGCAACTGGCCCGATTGCGCTGAGTTCTGGTCACGCCAGGGAGCTGGACGTCCAGCGCCACGAATACCGGGCCACCGTGTGAGGTGGCATGACATACAGTCAGCGGACCGCTGTGTGCCTGTATGAGGACGGGCTGACAGTGATGGCGGTGAAGCTCTAATACGAAGACTTGTGACATCAAAAAGACAGGAACGCCATCACCACTTGCTGCAAAGGACCTGAACCAGTGTGTGCTTCGACCCAAGCTCAGCCTCAATTCAGTTAAATGCTCAAGCTACCCACTCCTAACCTGTAGCTACCACCTATAGGAATCCGAAACACACTGCCAAGCGTGACCAGTATGAGACCACTGCCACGACTAGCTGCACAATACCCGAACCAGCATATGCAGCGGCCTGAGCTCGGCCTTAATCCAATTTTATACACTAGCTAACCGCTCTTACAACATACGCGGCCCTCGCCTGCAGCTACCACTGATAAAAATCCGAAATACACTGCGGGGCAGCTCCGTAGGGAGCATTTCCTCCCTGCAGAACAACCGAGGACCTGTGTGGCAACATCATATACGTGACATAGAATTCGGTACACTGGTACCCAACAGGTTGCACAATATAGGTGTTGACGTTGTTCTGTACAGGCTATACTAATCCTGCGTCGACGGCTGGCCTGACCCGCGTCATCGACCCTTGCTCTGACAGGTGACTCATGGGCTGCAACGAGAAAAAAAGCACTGGCGTGAAAATAACAGGACCAATGGACTCCTATGCCAGCTCCCAACCTCAGGGGCCGCCGGCCGCCATAACCATGGGGGATGACAATCATGCTGTGATTGAACATGACGACAGAGGAGACCGCCTAATGACCATGGTACAGAACGGCTTCCTGGCAGTGAACGTCAAGCTGGACAATATTGTTTCAACTATCAGCTCCCTTAAGGCTAGAGTGGACAAGGAGAGCACTCGCGTTACAGAAGCTGAGAACAGAATCAGCACAAATGAAGATATGCTAACACAACATGGTCGAGACATAGCACAGCTGAAAGGGGAACTGCGTAAGACTCAAGCAAAATGCAATGACCTGGAATCTCGATCTAGAAGAAACAATATCCGTATTGTCGGCATTCCAGAATCCTTCTGTAAGGGTCCGATGGAGCGACAAGTTGAGGTCCTTTTGAAAACTCTTCTGGGCATGGAATCCTTTTATAACCACTTTCTTGTTGAGAGGGCTCATCGCACCCTAGCGCCGACACCCAAGCCTGGGCCACCACCGCGCACGATTATTGTGCGCCTCCTGAACTATAGGGACAGGGACGCCATCCTAAAACTTTCAAGGGAAAAAGGCTCCCTGCAATATGAATGAAACAGAGCCACATTTATCCAGATTTTTCGACCAGCGTCCAAATGCAATGCAGATCCTATGAACAAGCCAAAAAAGTTTCTGAGATTGCGTCATGTCCCATACGCCCTCCTCTTCCCGGCGAAACTACGGATTCAACATGGAGGCAGGTCGCATTTCTTTGAGACCCCTGCGGAAGCCATAGCGTACATTGAGGCGTCCATCCCTATTCCTCCCAAAGAACATCCAAGAGATCAGAACAGGCCACCACGACCGGGAGACGAAGTCCCAGACTCAGCCGACTGAAATGGAGTTATGGAAACATACTTACTTAAACTGTGAAGACGTCTCTCCCGAGAGCAACGGCTCCAATTGATATTGTTTGAAAAGGGTGGGATTGTGAGCCTCTACTGATGGAGGCCCTGCGACTGCAACTAGCGACCCTCAGGAAAGTTCCACAGGTTATGGGGAAAGTGTTACATCATCGGGTTGGGGTTGATGGTGCGGGCGGGGCTGGGGGAAGGGAACAAAGTTTTGCCACGGTTGGCAAGAGTTCTAAAATGCAGAGACGGATTGCATCGGGTTCAAATGTTAAGGTTGGTGGCGTAAGCAAATCACTTCACACATTGATAATTAATAGAATACCATGGTACTGGGTTACAGGGGGGTAACTGTTAAACTTCTTTCATGGAATATCCGGGGCCTAAACAACCCGATTAAGGCCAGGAAAATTGTAGCATACATAACCAGACATAACCCCCAGATCGTGTTACTGCAAGAAACTCACGCACTGGGGCAGGTCTGTTCCAATTTTCTCCCTAGATGGGGCGCATTGTGATATTATACGGAATATTCCTCCCAATCCAGAGGGGTTCTAACCCTAATACATCTGAATCTGGGCTTCCGTATCCAGGATGCTAAAACTGACACACAAGGGAGATATGTTGTAATCTGGGGCGAGTTGGTGGGACGGAAGATGGTTATAGTTAACATGTATGGCCCCAACATAGAAGACCCTGAATTCTACAATGCTATATATAATATGTTGGTTGAAGCTAAGGATGCGGCAGTGATTTGGGGAGGAGATTTTAATACAATACTTGACACGACCCTCGACAGGTCTACAACTTCTCATAGAACCTTGACCAAAACCGCATTAGCTATACGACAAATAATGCAACAGATGACCATGGTAGACATCTGGCGAGAACTACATCCCCAAGAACAGCTCTTCACTTTCTATTCATCAGTGCATGACTCTGAATCACAAATTGATTACTGGCTTATCAGCTCAACACTCACGAATATGGTCCAACACTGCGAAATGTCCCCCCGTACCCTCTCAGATCACTCCCCTGTGTCAATTACTTTGTGTATCGGCGAAGATGTCCCAAGGGCCAGATGCTGGAAAATGCCCCCTGTTCTACTTAGAGACCCTAACGTTTGTGAATCACTGCACACTAAAATAGAGGAATTTTTTCAACTAAATGAGGGGTCGGTAGACCGGTGCGCTACACTGTGGGAAACATTTAAAGTATGGGTACGTGGCGCAATTATGCCCAAAACTATGGGTCTACTGAAGGCAGTTAGGCAAGAGTTGGACACAATGGAGGCCAAACTTGAGCTCCTGGAGTTCGAATACACCTGTACACATAGTAAAGAGGCCCTTCTGGATATTCACACTACACTGGCAGAATTTAATAAACTTTATGCTTCGGGAGATATAATACATAGTTGCCCCGGTCCAAGCTCGTAGATACGGGGAAAGCAATAAAGCAGGGAGTTTCCTAGCCCGGATGCTTAAGGCCGAACACGGCCATCCCCCTAGAGCGACAATCCAGACACCTAGTGGTGACATAGTCAATGGGGACCAAGAAATTAATGATATGTTTGCTGCATTCTATAAATCACTATATTCCAATAGAGACACCAAAACTAAAGAAGAAATAGTGGAATATCTGGGCGTGATTGATCTACCAACCCTGACTCCGGAGACACGCATGATATTAGACACCCCCATATCACTCGAGGAAATTACAGAGGCAATGAAAGCATTAACATCAGGTAAAGCCCCCGGCCCCGACGGTCTAGGTGCCGAATTATACAAAGAATTTCATGACATGCTAGCCCCTGTCTTACTGAAAGTATGGGAAGAGGCGATGGAGTGCGGCATACTGCCAGACACTATGCGAGAGCCAGTGATAACGGTCCTTCTTAAACCCCGTAGACCCCCTCAGGACATGGGGTCATATAGACCCCTCTCACTCATTAATACCGATGCGAAGATTTTTGCAAAGATCCTAGCTACCAGGCTCCTGCCCTATTTGCCTATATTGGTGCATCCCGACCAGGCTGGCTTTATACCAACAAGGTCCACTGCTCTTAATCTGCGCAGACTCTTTGGAGTGATGACACAGATAGACCCAGCGGCGGATGTGGTGGCGGCGTCCCTTGGTGCCGAGAAAGCTTTTGACTCTCTCTCCTGGGTCTATCTGTTTCAGGTCCTTGATAGATTTGGGTTGGGAAGATACTTTGTTAGCTGTGTCAGGTTACTGTATACTTGCCCGGGAGGGAAGGTACTAAGAAATCAAACCATGTCCTCCCTGTTTCGCCTGGATAGGGGCACCAGACAGGGCTGCCCCTTCTCCCCAATCCTTTTCGCACTTACAATTGAACCCATGGCTGAATACGTCCGACAAAACCATCCATGTAGAGGTCTTCGTATGACAGGGAGACCACAAATCATTTCCTTATATGCGGATGACACCCTACTATATATTAGGAACCCAGAGGTAAATCTAGCGTCAATTATGGCTGAGGTTAAGAGGTCCTCTGAATACTCGGGGTACAGGGTTAATGTTTCTAAGTCAGAACTGTTTCCGCTTACACCTAAAAATAGAGATATGTCAGACACACAGGGATTCAAATGGTCACCAACACACATCCGCTACCTGGGGATTAGGGTATCCAGAGACAGGAGTACATTGCTCGCAGAAAATCATGGTGAACTCCTACAATCTCTAACAGTTAAACTACAAGTCTGGAACAAGCTCCCTCTATCCCTATATGGGCGAATATCGTTACTTAAAATGATAGTGCTAGCCAAACTCCTATACCTTTTTTGCAACATACCGATTTGGCCGGGCAGAACATTCTTCACCAAACTCAATACGCTCGCCACTACATTTGTATGGGGAGGGAAAACGCCCAGGTTGAAGTGGTCCAAAATGACAGAACCCTTTGCAAAAGAGGGATTGCAGCACCAGACTTTGAACTTTATTACCTAACATCACAGGCACACTTCGCGAGACACTGGTTCGGCCCAGAGGACACGGCACCACACATTACCCTGGAAAGATTTGCGGCATCCCCCGCAGAACTGCGAGTGGTTATGTTTGACCTTAATCGGAAGGACACGTGTAAATATGATCCTGTAAGTGCCACTGCGAGTGCATGGGCCAGGATATATAAGAGACTTGCCATTACAACCCTGTATGACCCGGAGGTGCCATTGTGGAACTTCCCGGGCATAAGCCCCACATTTGATAAGGCACTCCAGGGTGCCTGGGACCCACAGAAGCAATTTAGAATGCAAGACACTGTGCATTAGACGATTTTGTTGGGGCAGTGGGTGGAGATCACCTTAAGGGATTTCAGTTTCACAGGATGAAATCTGCCTTCGCTGCCAAATGGCCCTCCTTCCCAGAAGAGCCACCCACACACGAATGTATTGCAGCCATGATGGAACCAGGGGGACACAGGAAAAGTCTGTCTGCACTATACAGCCTTGTTCAGATCCATTCCAAGCCATGCAATAACATTAAAGAGACCTGGGAACAAGATCTCGGTGTGGAACTGTGTGAAACCACATGGTTGAGATATTGCCAGTTGACTAAATGTGTATCCATGAACTCGGGGCTACGTCTCATTCAGTTTTTAGTTCTAAACCAGTTGCACTACACCCCAGCCAAGTTAGATAAGTTTGTGCAGGGCCACACGGGAAAATGCCCTAAATGTGACGCCCCTGACGCAGACTCCTATCACATGTACTGGACCTGCCCACCGATAACTAAATTCTGGGGGGAGGTGGCGGAGATTCTGGAAGACATTACGGCAATACCTGCTACACCTTCCCCACAGAAATACCTTTTTGGGAATATTGGTAAGGCTGCAACTACCACTAGGCGATTGTTCAATTTAGCATCTGTGGTTATACACTGAAATGTTGTAAGTCCATAGATCCTCCCAGGCGACTGGACTTCTTGAAAGACCTGTCGATGGTTAATGAACTTGAAGAACAATTTATTATTACATTGCCATTGAGATGTCACCCCAAAGACATATGGATGCTGTTCAGACTCTATCTATGTAATATATTATCTGATGAAGAGGACAATCCATCGTCACCGCTCTAGTATGTCAAACAATGTGAAAATGTGTAGTGTATACTGTAAATGTTCATCTATGTTGTTATATCATGCTGTGATTCGCTAGCCGCTGGCAAGTTTGGTCTCTTTGTACCTCTCGATGAACAAAAAAAAAAATTTAAAAAAAATAAAAGAAATAGAGAGGACTCCCCATCACCAGTCTTTTGTCCTACTGCTATTACTGTCAAGTCAGGGATTTGATTATTCTGGAAGTGAAATTCTATTTGGTCAGATTTTTGTTCAACCATGTGGCATGTGCCATTTAAACTAACATGGTTGACACTCTGTTTCAATTTTATTGGTCGGCTATTCTGGGTCCAGAGGACCTTGTTTACACAATCTATGAGGCGTGACAATCTCCGCAGGATGGCATTCCCTAGTAAACAAGGGGTGCCCTTTGGAGTCACCACTATGACCGGGTCCTTCACCTTGTGTCGCCCAATTTTAATGTCCAAATCCGCAGTCCCCTCAATGGGAATTTCCTTCCCGTCGAACTTCTGAAGTTGTCCAGGAAGAGGGGTGAGAGGAATTTGGTAATTCACCCCCTTCCCGAATTCAGTTGATCAAAGGCCCTTTTTGACAGAAGGGTAGCTCGGGATCCAGTGTCCACCAGTGCCAAAATTGTACACTGCCCCTGTATTTGGACTGGGGCATAGAATCTTCCCTCCTTCTCTTCAAAGGGTCACAGATAATGTACATTTTTGGACACCTGGTGGGTTCGTTTCTTGGTTTTGGACCCTGACAGGAAGGTGATTTGGGCAGGATTGTGTTTGGAGTCTTGGGAATCTGAAAGAAAAAGGTGACAGCTAGATATGGGAGAAGTTTTGGTTCCCCTGGTTCTGGGCTGCCCCCCCTTTTTTGGAGGCAGTCACCAGGATGGGTTTGAACCAGGGGATTCTCATGCTGATGATTCTGGGGCTGGATGACAGGTGGTGCTAACTCAGTTCCCACATCTACCCAGTCTGGATTTGGATCCTTTGGGCCCCATTTTTCTTTGGGAGGAGAAGGAGAAGATCCTTTTCCCAGGATCCTCTGAGGATCCCTCTCCTTCAAACTGGAAGACGTGTACCTCATCCTCAAAATGGGTCTTTTTGGGCTCTTTAATTCTCCTACCCACCCTCTGCTCCTTGGGTGGCAGACTTTGGGGGCAGGAGATTTTGGTTCTGGTTCCTGGGTTTCCAGGGGCTTCTACAAGTGGGGAAGGAAGCTTCCTCCAATGCTTTACACCCCCCTTTCCCTTGTGCCTCCTCCCTGGGAACCAGTGTGTTGTCGGGGTTCTTCCCCCGTCATTACTCTGGAGCACCAGGTCCTGGATTTGAGGCATTCTGCGCCGCCATGCTCATCTGAGGGTTCTGCTGAGCCCTCAGCATGCGACCCAGATCCTGTGCCATGTTTTGGACCCGGCGCTCTAGTTGGGACACCCGCTCTGGCTGGTACGGGGTCCTCATGTCTCCCCTGGGGTGATCCCGGGAAGGGTAGCTATCCCATCTCCCAAAATACCCCGGGTTAGGAAAATGTGGGTACCCCTCCACCCTTGGCCTCCCCTCTGCCGGATTGGGCTGTCTGGGCTCAGGAAATTGGGGAAAGAAGGATGGATTGCTTTGGGGGTTGAATGTTTGCGGGTACCTTGGGAAGAAATTCTGTCCAGTATTTGGGGGATTACTGCCCTCCTGGGAGAAGTGAGGAGGGAAGTTCCCTGGGTTAGCTGCTGTCTGGTTGGATCCCCATCCTTGGGCTGGAGGAGTCCACACATAACCCAGGATGGGTATATTGCCCTTGTAGCACGGGCTGATGTACTCAGGGGAGTTAGGGGTCCCATTGGTGGGATTACCTCCCTGGCTCCCTGTTTGTGATTGGCCCGAGGGCCTTCTGGGTTTGGGGTTGTTTTGATTCTGTGCAGGCAGGTTTTTAGGCCCCCCCATCTCTCAATCAAAAATGGGGGCAAACTTCACCTCTGCCACTTTAGCAGCAGTAGGGGTGTGGGTTGTTTTGGGTCTTTCTGGATTATTTTTGTTTTCTACTGGCTTTTGCACCTCATAAATACGTGTGGCTTGTTCAATGACCCAGTCTAGTGATCTTTTCTCGTGAAAGTCGCTCACCAGCTGGGTCATGATGTTCTTCGGGAGAGCATGGAAGAAAGTATTTAAAACTCTTTGCTGTCAGTGCGCATCTTTCTAGAGGTCTGCGCAAAGGCACGCTTTAATTCTCAAACAAATTCTTGCCTGATCTTCCCCACAATGCAAGTTATAGGCTGCCTTGCGAGCCTCCTGAGGATTCCTGTGCACAGAAAAATGTTCAAAGATGGCCACCCTATAGGTGGATCATCTGGAATGATTCTGGTCCTCCAGCCCCGCAAAGAAGCTGGGGTACTCGGGAGATAAGGTCCATTTCACATATTGAATACAGCTGTGGCTATCCTTCAAATTGAAAGTTTCCATCATTTGTTCAAAGAGCGCAAGGTGCTCCCAAACTGAATATTTTGTGTTCTTATGATAGGGTGTGATGACGCTCCTAATGGCCTTTATCTGTTTTAGGGGATCCTTGAGCAATGCCCTTTTGACCTTGTTGGCTTTCTTGGTTCCGTTCACCCTGGTCCACTCCTCCTCTGACGCAGAGGCACTGCTACCAGAGGTGCCTGTCTGGTCTTCTAGGCTCTCCTGGATTCTGCGAGCCTGGGAATGGCTGGCAGAATGTGGGGGCCTAGTTTCTTGTGTCCTGTGGAGCTCAGAGGAATCTTCTGATTCCTCCTTGCTCCCAGGATTTGCTGAGTAACCCCTCTCCCACTGTCCTAGCTGGGCAGAGGTTTTCAGGATGTCCTTAGTGGGCCTACTCTCATGGAGTTCCCCACTAAATTTTACAGCACTTGGGAACCCATACCTAGATGCCCGCCCATCCATTCCGGGAGGTGCTGATCTATGAGCCCCATATTCCTCATTGGATTGAAGTCTGCCATCCCCGTGGCCCTTGGCTCATGTGTGCCAGTGGACATGGGGGTGGCAGAGTCCATGGAGTGGAAGAGATGAAGGTCTCTGCTACTAGAGTTCCTGAGGTTATGCTCAGGTGTTTCCCTTTCCCAGCAGACCTCATCTCTCTCAACCCCTGCTCCCTGTTGCCATGCAAGAACCTGACCTTTCTGTTCCTCTATCAAGGCCTTGCTAATCTCTATCAATTGTTCTTGCATTGCTACCTGTCTGTGGAGCCTGTCATTTTTCTCACAGAGAGCTGCATTATCTCTCTGTGCTTCCTGTGTCATTTTAGAGTACTGGGCCAATTTTTGCTGCAGGAGGGTTACCTCCTGAGTTCTGTCCTTGTTGGCCTGGTCACTCTTTGCCAGAACATTTTCCATCCTCCTGGAGTGCTCTAGCAGTTTTGTGTAACCTTTCTGGAGGTCAACCAGTCCCTGGAGGGCCAGGTGATTTTCTTCTATCTTATCTTTTAAATAACTGACCTCCGGCCTAAGGTGTCCCTTTCTTGAATAAGAGTATGCCTCTGTGCAGCCATGTCGTCCTTTTGTTTTTGGAGTGCACCAGCTTTCTGGCGCTCCTCATCAAATTCTGTCTGGGTTTCAAGGTCTTTCAGGATTCATTTATTATTCTCTTCTTTTTCTTGATCTAGGCGGTTCTGCAGGGTGACCACCTGCTCTGCGCAGGCCCTATTAAAATGTATTTGCTGTTCCAGCTTTTTCTGGCTCTGCAGTAGAGAGTCCAAACTTTCTTGGCACTCCTTCTGCAGGGCCAGCATTTTGGTATCCTGTTCTACCTTCTCCTGCTGCAGGATATCCATATCTTCTTTTACTTTTATCAGGTACTGCCTGGATTCATTTTCTGATTCCTGGCTCCTTTGTAGGCTTTGATCCAGATCAGTTTGGGCTTTTTCTAATGATTGTAAGTGTTTGTTTGCCAGGTCTAGGTTCTCGGCATATTTGTCCTGTATTGCTCCAATGGTGAGGTACAGGTGGGCTGCTTTTTTGGCAATCATACTTTGCTCTGCTTTTACCTTAGGGGCCCTATACAGTTCACTCAGTGCCATATGTAATGAACCCTGATCTTGCCATTTGTCTAATCCTGTTGCAGTGGCCAGTTCTTTAACTCCCTGCAACCACACATTCTGATCCTGTTCTGTCCATTCACCCCTTACAAATAATTTATGCAGTAGGTGTTCTTTTGCCATATTGATTTCTACCAAGGTCGGCCTTCCAGAAATATTAATTTCCTTTCTGACTTACAGGAGTTTGTTTTATTTTTGCAAAACAGACCAATTCCTTAGAGCGTTCCTATTGAAGGGTGCTTTTCACAGAGTAACACAGTGTGGTAGCCCAACAGGGTTTATGTACCGCGTCAGTTAGCACGCTGTATTAAGCTGTCACAATTGGTATGTCTAATTCAGAAATCCCGGCCACGAGCCCCCAATCTTGCAAGTGATTTCAATCCGGCACTTCACCTAAGTCAATGCATAGCGTGTGATGCACAGCTGAAACCCTTAATTATTTATTTATGTATAATTCATTGAAATTATTCAAATACTAATGGGAGCCACTTTGTATGGTATCAGACTAACACTAGCAATGATTATAGAGTAATAAGCAAGTAGAAAACTTAATTTTGAGATCGGGTCAATGCACAGCTATTTCACACGTTATATATTTGAGCCAAATGAAAAATGTGTGGCAAAATTTTCTGCACGATGGCTATTGGAAAGCTTAGGATGTTAGCTTCAAGTAGACACTTACATTTTGTTTCTAGCATAAACGGAGAAGAAGTTATGGAGGTTTTTGTGGAGGTCGTTTTTTTCAGAAAGAGGCAAAGTTGCAAAACAATAATGCGCTTTTAAAATTACAAACAAGGTTTCTTTACACTAGGAGTAGACTATAAAGGTGCAAACTACACGACAGCACAGCCACCAGCCCAGGATATCGCTGGATGGTTTAGCCTGCCGAGACGCTCGCCTTTCTTCAGATAATATATCAGCGCAAAGATGATTTTAACACTACTAGTACAGAAGATAATAGGGATGAGAGGGAGAGTTTCAGGCAGTTTAAAAATATTCTAACAATGCAGTTCTGGCTAGAATAAAGGATGGGTTTGTATAAGGATTACTATGGACAGTTCATATGCTAATGACAGTCCTATGTCATGTAGGATACTCACTACATGGGTTTTGAACAGAACCGTCAGGGATACAGGTCAGTCAAGATTTCTGGACAGGAATTGTGCTGGGCACACCGGACTGGACAGCAAGGTGCTCTGGTCTGCAATCAGCAAGGTGCTCTGGACACCGCACGGTGGGACTGGACTGGATCTGCTTGGGTTCTGGTTCACAGCTATCTGGTCACAGCACAGCTCTACTGGGTTGGATCTTTGGATTCTGGCAATAATTCTTAGCAGGAAAGCAGCTACAGCACAGCCAGGCGGTTCTTTGGTTCCCCTTATAGGTCTGGGGTAAAATCTGGTTTCTGGATTTTTAAAGGCCAAGCTGAGAATGGTTCAGCTTTGGAAATGGGCCTTTCTGCTTTCAAAGATTCTGGAGTCTGGAGTCTGAAACATGGATTTCTCTTGCAAAGTGCTCCGCCAGCAATCGGTTGTTGGGTGAAGGTGTGTGTCTATTGTGAGCCCTCAGCTGTCTCTATTTATGTATTTACTAAAGGGGTGGGTAAGCTGAATTATCACAGGCACACCCCCTAGGTATTCTATTGGCTAGGGTCTTTCCTCTCCCTTGATTGGAGAAGAAAACAGAGTGTCATCATGATGAGGTGGTTTATGATGCAGGAAAAACCTCCCCTTTGTTTTTGCTCATGAAATCTACTTTTCATGTAATACATATTTACAATTTTACAAACTTGATAGTGATAGCATATCTAGAACACATATTCTGTGGAGCAAATATTCAGCCAAGACCCGTCTCTGTAGGATCTTGGGTCTGGATTCGACAGATTTTCGCACTTTTTGGCCGGGATACAATATCTATTGTATTCAAACTTGGTGCACATGTGTGCATTGCATAGGGGCATAAGTGTGTGAAGTTTCATATTTCTGATATGAATGCATTTTCTATAAAACCACAATTTCTACAGTTATGTCCCAGAACATAGCACAGAGTTCTGGCACCTCTTAAAATGTGCCCCCAAAATTTAGATTCAGAAGTCTGGGGTTTCTATATTTTTAACAATGGTCCACAATAAATTATCAGTCTTCTTAGAAATCTGATTTGTGTCCATTTGTGAATTAACAAAACTGTCTCTCTCCGCCCCCAAAGGTTTCTTGTAGCTCAAGAGAAATCCCGCCTTCTTCCTTCTGGCAGAGAGCACTGTTGACACTTTAATCTGCATATCCTTTCAGCCCAGGAAGGTCCTTTGTCTCTTCTCAGAAGCAGCAGCCCAAATCTCCTCCCCTCTTCAGCAACACCTGAATGGGATTTCCTGGCCTTTTGGTGGGGAAGCAGAAGGGAGGTGCCTTTTGTTGGGGGAAGCTTGTTTGTAGGTTTGCTGAATCCGGCTTACCTTAAAGTCAATTGTTACATTTTTCTTTGTTGCAAATAAACTTACAATTTTAAAACACACACCTGGAACACTGATTCTAGGCTCTAAATCATGAAGTTTAAATAGTGACAACCTAGTTTGCTCTTGATGACAAGTCACTTAGATTTGAGACATTTGATCTTAGTGGTATAACTTTTACAGTTTTAAAACAGGCTTTTGAAACAGTCACAGGCAGCCACAGGTACTTCGCCCAGATTTTGACAGCTTTCCCAGGCAGGCAAACTGGCTGTGGATGTTTTTGTGACCAATTCAACTTTCCTGGATATTGCAAATACACAATAATTTGTTGTATTCCATAGCATGGGACACCCCGCAAGAAGATTGGATGTTTGCGGGTGTTTGGGACCAGCATTCTGTATTTTTTAGCAACCAAGAAAAGATTTTAAAGCCGATTTCAGATTTCTTTCAGCAAGCACTGCTTTTCATCTGTGCTCCATTTTTACATGTTGGACAGCCCAATGACATGTTTCAGAGTGCGGTCTCCATTTCACCACTGACAACATGCATGGTCGGTTTGGCAGCCATCTTTCTGTCCTCGGTGGAGTGCAATTTCTTTAGGTTTTAGCGCACATGGGATTTTCGTGGCCATTTTGCTGATTCTGGTGCCACCAGCACAAAGTGGTATCACAGGGCAGAGCCTAGTGGGTCAATACATACCACAAGCCGTGGGAAGGATCCCACAAGGATTAAGGATTCTTACAATTCCTTTATTTGAGGAACAAGATCCACAAATGCTCCATGAATGGAACAAAGCCACACATGGTTGCTCGAAAACTTTTGTACAGTTACTAGTAAAATATTCTGGGGGCGATAGGGCCAAGTTCTTGGATAAAATCAATGAAATAGAAGAAAAACTAAAACTGCTACCTGAGAGTAAATATGCTAAGAAACTGATGAACAGTATGGAAAAAAATATGATTAACTATGAAGAAGAAATACAACAGCAAAAACAGAGGACATTTTGAGAAATAAGGAGGATTACGAAAATGGCAGAGTCTATGCATTTGCCAGAAGGTTCAAACAACTAAGACACATATCGAGTCAGATATTACTGGCAGTGAAAGTGAAGAATCGACAACACGTTTCGATTTTTTAGACAAAATGAGACTGTAATGCCAACGCGGCAAAAAGCAAAAACAAACAAGAGGTGGAAATCAGACCAGGGGAAGAGGCAGATGTGGCCGAATAAATTGAGGAGGGGGCAGAGGGGCAAGAAATGCCATGAACAATATCCCCGCCCGATCGCTGTGCTCTGGCAAATAGATGACAAAAGCCAAGATATTGACAGCAGTTTTAAGATCATCAACTTGTGAAATCATATCCTGACTGCCACTCAACAGAAGTTACTAAGTATGGCTCTAAACATTTGCCCTACTGCACATTTTAACTATGTGCAAACTCGGATTGAGTTTGACCAATTTGTGTGAAAATTACATCTAAAAATGTTTTTTGCCACTACTGACATTAATGCACGGAAAACCAGTGCATTGGAAGGAAAAACAGAAATTACCATTGCTGAAATGGATGCGCTATCTGATTTGATAGAGTTACAAAAAGGAACAGAGGCTCATATCGAACGAGAACCTCAACCAATAGATTTTGGGGAATTGAACATCAGAACGGATCGGATAATAAAAAGTCAATTAGAACAAAAATCTAAATTCAATCCTATGACAAACATGGGAAGTAAAATCGAGGAATTCCAAGCTTTTGTGATTGAAGATCTAAAGATAAAGGTCGGAACATTGTTCTAATGACCCAAGAGGATTACATCAAGGAGGCGTTTAAACAACTGAATGACAGAAAGTGTTATGAAAGAATCAACAAAAATCCCATCAAAGATCTAGAGGATAAGGTCAAAGACTTCATAGCAAGTTGTGAACAAAAAGGCATTCTTACTGAAGATAATTGTAAATTTCTGCAGACCATTACACCAACGATATACTTTCTCCCCAAGATTCACAAGAACATCACAAAGCCACCAGGGAGACCCATAGTGTCATTGGTCCAGTTCTGGAGAAAATGTCAAAATTCATAGACAAAATACGTTTTACTTTTGTCTCTTCACTTCCATCCTATCTTAAAGACACCAAAGACTTTTTATCCCATGTCGACAACATTCCTTGGGAACCAAACTATATGATGGCTAATATGGATGTTGTATCCCTATATAGGTTGATTGGTCACGAATATGGTAAGAAGGCATGTGAACAATATTTAAGCACAAGATCACTTAACCATTATGAACACATGCAATTGATCCTCAAAATTATTGATCTCTGTTTAACCAACAATGTGTTTGTCTTCAATGATGAATTCTTCAGACAAGTGCAGAGCACTGCTATGGGCACGACATTCGCCCTCATCTATGCGAAGTTAACCGTGGGTGCCTGGGAAGCATCAGAGGTGTGGTCTGAACAAAATCAAGAAATAATGGAGAACGTTGTCATCTGGCTCAGATACAAAGATGATTTATTCATAATTTTGAAGGGCACGGAAAAAGGTTGGCTAGGTCTAGTAAAGCTGCTGAATCAGAATGGGAACAATTTAAGGTTCACGGAAGCGCACAGCTACTCTTTCATAACCTTCTTAGATGTTAATTTAAGAATTGTCAATCAATCACCGACGTGTGAATTACACAGAAAACCTACGGGTTCGAATATGCCACTGAATGCAAAAAGTGTGCTCCTGAGGAGCCTAATCTGGAGCGTACCTTATGGGGAAGTCATAAGGATAAGACGCAATATCTCCACTCTGGACGCTTACGATCGAGAAAGTAAAATCACGGCCATACGTTTTAGAAGGCAATGCTACCCAAAAAAGTTGATAGAAAGAGCATATCTGAAAGCCAGAAAATAGGATTGGTAAGCTTTATTAACAGAGAAACAGACAAAAACAGAAATAGAAAAAGAAACCACATGTCTTAGTCTAACTTTTGACAGCCAGGCATCAGAGGCGAGACGGGTACTACAAAGACATTGGAAAGTACTAATTGCACATAAGGACCTTGCAATGAACCTGAAGAAAAATCCAGATATCAGTTTCAGAAGAAATTCTTCGATCAAGGATACTTTGGTGCATAACTTCATGAAAAAGGAAGAAACAACAGATGCTGGTATGTGGCTAACGAATAGAAGGAAGGGTTATTACAAATGTTCAAAGTGTAACATTTGTAAGTTTGCAAAAAACTTTGCCACCTTTGAACACCCGATAACAGGGACCATTCTGGATATAGAAGACAAAATCACATGCGAAACCGAGTATGTGGTGTACGTATTGACATGTGCACGTCAAAAGTGGTATGTTCGGAGTACCAAGTGCAAACTGAAAATACAGATCCAGCAGCATGTCAGAGCTATTCAGCATAAAGACCCTAAGTATCCCATGGCAAAACATTTCACAGACCACCATAATAGCAATATGGAAAGTTTAGCTTTTTTTGGAATCCACAGCATAGAAAGTGGACCAAGAGGAGGGAATAGAGAGAGAAAGCTCCGGCAACAAGAAACTCACTGCATCTTGGATTTCGAAAGTAAACAGCTGAGCGGCCACAATATTGATGAAGAGCTACATATGTATTTGGGCCAATAAAAGTAAATGTAGTCTGCACACCAACCTCTGACATTTAATGGACTGTGTTTCGAGTTTTTGCTGAATGTTTTAACCTTTTAATTTTATTGTGAGTGTTCGTTGAATATTTTTGTCACACGTGTGGGGTGGGTAGTCGTCTCTAGGTTTGACATCTTCATTGGTAGCTAATGGCCGAATCAAGGCATTTCTAAATCTTGATATGTTGGCTTTGAAAGATAAAATTTGAAGAGGCCTAAAGAATGATATAGTGGAGGCGTGAAGGGGTGTACGGCCAACTGGGACTGGGGAAATAAGAAGGATAGAAAAGTCTCAGTAGTAGATGTGAAATATAGATTTTGAGTTGTATAAGTTATAAATAAGGGCAGTGGGTGAACATCACACAAGGCGAATTATAACAATAATCAAAGTGTCAGGCAACATGTATCTTGAAAGGGGTAAAAATATTGAGCAGGTGAAGCTGTATGGCAACTATGATTGAATTAGGTGTGTGGAAAATAGATGGACAGACAAGTCAGATACAGAAGTCGGGCAGATAAATTTATGATGCTAGCACTATGCATGTCATTGTTGGCCATGTTTTAGACAGTAGTAAATGTGCTGCTCAGATTGGAACTGATGATGAGATGCTGCTAACATGATGGATTGTATATTGTATCTATTTATGTGGCACTATGCACTTTATATATCATGTACCTGAGACGTTGAGACTTCAAGGAGAAACTCGAACAATGCTTGGCACTAAGCACTTTATCAATCAAAGACATCGGATAGACAAATGATGCTGCTAGCACTATGAACTTTATTGTTGGCCATTTTGTAAATAGGAGGATGTTAAAGAAAATGTTTGTTTTCCAGATTGGAACAGATGATGAAATGTTGCTAACATTAAGGATTATATAGTTGATTTAATTATATGGCAATATGCACTTTATACATCATGGGTCAGAGTGGTTGAGACTTTGAAGCGAAACCCGAATGATGCCTGGCACTAAGTACTTTGTCATTGTTACATACGAACTATATTGCTAAGCACTTTATGATCTTTTGCACTCTTTGTAACACAATGGATATGCCGTAACGGAAATAGCCAGATAGAATGCTGGATTACATTATGTACTGTATTGAGTAGCAGGGATAAAAGGTTGAAAATGTCTTGTTATCACAGCACTTTATAACAAATGAGAAAAAAACATTTATACATTTGGTGAAATTCAAGGTATATTGGGGGCATTGTTTCCCGTAGATATGAATTGACAGAAGAAGTGTACAAACATAATTAATCTACATATACTGTTCAGAATATTTAATTACGGATAACATTGAGCGTGAATCGGTAAGCACGCTTGGAAGAAGTGCCCAAGCAAAGATGGCCGTGATTCCCTATAACACACCAGTCCTCTTTGCATTACCATGTATTTTGTATTTCAATCTGGGTGGTGTCAGAGATGAGTTGTTGTGAGCAAGCGGCAAGGTAGACGCAAAACGTGTTACCTTACTTGGGAGTGCAGTTACTAATTGCGGCTGCACATGTTTTGGTTGTGATGTGTCGCATGAACTGCAAAATAAAGGACAAATATTAAACGAACTGTTGTCCTGACGTGAGTGAAAATAGACTGTATGGAAAGTGCTCCTCATTGACTGATGGTCTGTCAGTTTTGGAAAAAAAATATATATTACACAGCCACAGTAGTGGCTGTGTAGTTATGGTTAAGTTACTAATCCCATAGGAAGAACACTTTTTGGGCAGCTTATAACTTCGCTCCCCCTGGATGAATCCTCACCAAACTTTGCAAAAAAAGTATATGGCACACTGCAAAGTTTGGTGAGGCTTGGTCCGGGGGGGGCAAAGTTATAGGGGGGTCCCAAAATTTATTTTTTTCCCATAGAGTGAATGGGGAAAAAACTTTGTGCACTCGGCTTGGTCCCGAAAGCGTGCTTTTGTAAATTTGGTAGAAATCCGTCCAGTGTTTTTTTTAAAACGATCAAAAAGTAGGTCTAAAAAAATCAGTGATATCTATGTCCGCTCCGTGGACCCACTTCCCTGTTCGCTCCGCGGGCAGGACACCGATTGGCTAATTGGCTCACGCAACGTGTCTGTCGATTGGCTGGAGTGAGGCGTGATGTGTGTTAGATTGTTCCAATGCGCCCGCCATCTTGGATCTGCCGACAGCGCGCCGGCGAACAGGGGTGAAATGCAGTTTTGGGGAGTGTTTTGGTGTGCAAGAGTGCTTGGGGAACGTTGGGGAGTCAGAGATGGGTGAAATACTGTATTTGTTTAGGTGGCAGGTGCTACTGATGTATTCGCTATGCCCGCGCTGTCCGGGATGTTTGAAATTAGTGAAAATTAGGGGTGTCCTAAGGATAGTATTCCCCTCCGTGCTGTCCGCAGGCAAGTTGAAACTGTTCTTAGGACACGCACAGTGTCAGCGGACATAAAAATTGACATATGCCATAGTTAAAATGTTTGATTCTATGGGTGTGATATGCTGCGGTAGTTGTGGCCAGGGCCTAGAGTCTTGGGTGCATAGCCGAAGGCCATGCACCCAAGACCGAAGTTATAAGTACTGGAGTTATAAGCCACTATGGGTGTGATATGCTGCAGTGGTTGTGGGTGTGATATGCTGTGGTGCTTCTGGACAGGGCCTAGAGTCATGGGTGCATGTGCACCCAAGACTGAAGTTATATGCACTGAAGTTATAAGCCACCATTGGTGGCTTATAACTTTGTTCTCCCTGGATGAATTCTCACCAAACTTTGCAGAAAGTGTGATATGGGTGGGCCCATATAGACAGACTCCGCGCATAGTCAGTCCCGATTTACACAGAGCACTCTTCCCCCTGCGGACTTTCTCAGCACTGCCTTCTGACTCACTCGCGGAGTCAGTCCCGATTTACACAGATCACTCTTCCCCCTGCGGACTTTTTCAGCACTGGTGCTATATGAAAGTTACCCTTCGATTTGAGCCGCCTTGCCTGCTCTACCTTTGGACCTTCCGAGGCCCGGCAGACCGCAGGATTGACCCAGTGGTCTTCTACCTCCCACTATCTTTCAGTAGAGAGCACCCACAGGCATCAATTGAGATGCTATGATATTTTCACAGTTAATTGTTGCCCTCCAATTGTAACTTTGTTACGTTGTCACAACTGTACCTCCTGATGAATGTTCCATACTTACCTTGAGGAACAGAAACATGTCGAGATATCACTCTGTATGATAACCAGAGTTACACATTTTTGACACATTGATCCTAATTGAAGTAGGGTACTACACTATTTGTCTTATATGTACCCATTTGTGTTCATGTTGATACAGTGTTTTTAACTAGCTATCCAGCTTGTCAAGTAACCCCTGTTCTAGTTCGTCTTTTATCGAATATCTTAAGTTTTGTACTGTGGACCACTATATTTAATTGGTTGTTTTTACCCTTGTAATTTACTATTAAAACTTTATACTTATCTTTTAACTGTGACTGGTCCCCTTGTCAGAGCACACTTATCCTTGTTGTTCTGTATTTCTGGCATCTACACTATAGCTTTGTCTCTCTTAATATATTTGGATTATTGTCCTCCCGGACACAGACAAAGTATACATTGCTAACCCCCCTTAGTCAATTGTATACCGGGCTTCCTCCCTACATAAACTGTTCTAAGGACACCTGCGGTGTCAGCGGACATGCACCCAAGACAGAAGTTCTAAGCACTGAAGTTATAAGCCAGCATGGGTGTGATATGCTGCAGTGGTTGTGGGTGTGATATGCTGCAGTGGTTGTGGCCAGGGCCTAGAGTCTTGGTTGCATGGCCAAAGGCCATGCACCCAAGACTGAAGTTATATGCACTGAAATTATTACTTCGCTCTCCCTGGATGAATTCTCACCAAACCTTGCAGAAAGTGTGATATGGGTGGGCCCATATAGACAGTTAAAATGTTTGATTCTATGGGTGTGATATATGGGTGTGATATGCTACAGTGGTTGTGGCCAGGGCATAGAGTCTTGGGTGTATGGCTGCAGGCCATAGGCTGTAGGCCATACACCCAAGACTCTAGGCCCTGGCCACAACCACCACAGCATATCACACCCATAGATCACACCCATAGAATCGAATATCTATCAAATGTTTGCAAATGTACAGTTTCTGTACTGTTTGATTTGTACAGTTTGTATGTGAAGTTTTGGCTACGTCATGTCATTAAGATTATAGAGTTTGGTAACAAGCACTGTAGTATAACATATCCATGTAAGTGAACATTTTGTATTGTCGTGTATGGTTAGATGTTTGCTTCAATGGTTCTGTTCTGCAGCAGTATTTATGCGTTCTATTAGAATATACTTACTGTTTGATTTGTTGAGATTGATGTATTTTTTTCATGAGTTTGGTAACTGGAGTATATATTCTTTTTCAATTTCGGTGATAAAAGAAAAGAGCATGTTAGTATATGTATTTTATAAAGACTTATTACATTGCATAATAGACATTTCAGCTTTTTTTCGATCCTCATATTTAGTAGTTTACAAACCAGTGTACTGTGCAATTTGCTCAGTTTCTGTGTTTGTTTTTCAAATCATTGGGTCTGTGGGAAAGCAAATCCATGTCAGATTAACCTCTTAAGTGCCATTGAGGTTCCCCCCAGTGCCAATGGGTTTTTTTTAAAATCGCGGTATTCACCGCCCAAACCCGCCAGCATTTCCCCCCTGGCAACCTGGAGCGGTTTTTACCGACGAGCCGGCTCGTCGCTGGCATTTAAAGGGTTAAAAAAAACCTTTTTTTGTTATGCTACAGTCTATTTGTTTGTTTGTTTTCAGTGTTCACTTGTTGTTTCTGGATAATGTTCTATCTGTTGGCTTGTTGCAGATTTTTGGAGCAGTTAGATACCTGTTGGCGTATTCTAACTGTCTATTTTTGTTATAATATAGTGGTATTCATTTATCTGTTTGGTTGTTATAGAATCTTGGGGCAGTTAGATACCTGTTGGCGTATTCTAACAGTTTATAGTTTTTTAATTGAAGTTTTGTTAATGTTTAAGTACAGATTAGTCATTAAATTTTGGTTTTAAGAAGATCAAATAAGCGTTTGTAAGATTTGCTGGTAATCTCTGCTTTAGAGTAATGGTACTATCATTACATTCGAACCATCCACATTTCTTTTTTATATATGCAGTGTAGTGACCTGCATTGGTTGTGGCTCCTGCGTGGTATATTATACCTATTGTTGTGAAGGTTTTCTTTCCAATTGATACTTGACCATGTGTGAATCCAGTCAGCTTGCAGTTGTTTTTGGTACCATCTGCATTGTAACGTAGAAGCATTAGTATTATGTATTTACTATGTGTTTGTATTAGTCAGATGGAGTGATTATCTGAATTGCAGGTAGTACATAATCTATCATGGTTTGCATTTTGTACAAGTTGCTGAAATGGAACGGATTCATAATTAGGTATGGATACATACACAAAGCGCTCATTAGGGATTTGTTCCTATGTCACATTGTTGCAGAGAGTGCATGTATGTTTCCACATGTATGAAATCTGGAAGATTTCATTTATAGCTATGTTTTTGTTTTCCAGTACTTGTAGTAAGTACATTAAAAAATCTTGTGGATCTTCTTGCGAGTTTATAGTGAATGTCACCATTCCAGCACAGTAGTCCAATTCATGTCTTATTCCATGAACACTATACGTGTTGTCAGGATTGTTTGTTGCGTTTCTATGAAGGACTAACATTTGCAAACACAATTGGTCTGTACTGTGTAAGTAAATGTTGTCAACAATTGGTGGCAATTGAAATAAAATATTCATTGCTACATTTGTGTAGCAATTTACACCAGTTATATTTGAAAATTTGAATGGACCAGATAGTTCTGTGTCCAAGTCATTTTTTCAGAGTGTTTGTTGCTTCTTTGAAGAAGTACCTGAGTTACTTTGAGTAATAGGTTCTTCTTTGGTTGTGGTAATTGATGAAGTATTAGCTTCTTTAACTCTCTTTGGAGGATTTGCAGTCAGATCCTGTTGCATTTCTGTTTGAATTAGTTTTCTTTTACAACGTTTTCCTTTTTGTGGAACAGTATATGCTTTTAGATGGGGGGTGTATAGTGAACGTAGTCTATTGTATTCTAAAATGCAAGGAATATCAGCGTTTACTTTACTTGTATCATAGTTGATTAGAAATAGACCGTCAAGTGTACATAAGCGTGCTAGTGCTACGTAGCTCATGTCTTCTTTAAAGACTTGTTACCAATATCTATCAATGCTTTGTCTAGGGTAAGACCTTGTGATTTATGAATGGTGACTGCATATGCTAGAGTTAGAGAAAATTGTTCTCTGCATACATACATGTCTTTGAATAGAAGGAATCGAGCTGTTGAACACCCTATTCTTTTTACTTCTGAAAGTTTGTCAAAGAGAATATTGAAAAACTGAATGTTGTTGTCACGTGGGTATGTTTGAAAGCCAACAACTGTACCCAGTGCTCCATCAACTAGTCCTTGCTCCACGTCAAGGTTACATTTAAGCATTACTGTACAGTTTAAGGATAATTTTAATATTTTCTCCAAACCAGCTGTGTTGGAGATAGAATTTTCTGAGGTATTTAGTCTTGTTATGGCTTGTTGACACATGGGTAGTGTCATACCATGTACGGCCAGTTTGTCTGTGGAGCAAATTTCAATTATTGGTTGCATTTCTTTTTTCAAGATTGTTTCACTGAATTTGGAACAGCTTGCAAGAGTTGGCATTAAGGACATACAATTGACATTTGTGTGCGTAATTGTTCCATAACATCAGTAGCACATGAGTTATGGCCATAAAGTTCATGGATGTGCCGGGTTTTTAATATTGCTTGTGCTTCTTGAGATAGTACACCAATTCTAATACTTTTTAAAATGTTGACATTTCCTATGCTGCCAACAGTTTTACTGCAGAGTTTGTGTCCTAAGGTTTTAAAAATAGGCTCACCTTTCACTGGTGTTAATTGAAGAAGATCTCCGAAAACAATCATGTGTTTTCCTCCAAAGAGCTCTCCGTAGTTTGTTTTAAGTACGTCTTGCAATCTGAGGTGAATCAAAGCCAACATTAGGTGGAGACCATCCTCACTTCATCTATTAGTAGCATTTTCATTTGTTTTAACACTCTGCGTAGTTCCATTGTAGCTTCTGTAGAACGTTTGTAATATTCTAATTTGTTTTGTTGTTCTACTGGAAGGAGTAGTAATCGATTTGAAGTGAACCTGTGGGTTACAACAGCTGACAGTTTGTTGTTTGTCAATTGTTGAAGGAACTTGCTGTTGATTTTGATTAAGAATGTTTTGCCTGAACCAGCTTCACCACTGATGTATAGTAATATAGGTTTGTAATTTTGGCAAGTACATTCTTTATTTGCATTTTGTACACGATGTGCAATTTCTTTTGTTACTTCTTGAAAAATGATGTGCTGCTCTTTGTTCAGTTTTGATTGTAGTACAGTTAAGTCTTCTGTATATTCTTCATAGTGACACATGGTGTTCTCTACTTCTGTCATATCTAATTCTGCCTCATTTGCTATTAGTGGCTGTCCCAGTGGTTCATGACTTCCTGTTACAGAAGGTTAACTACTGTCGGGAGTGTCCTTATCTAGTTGGTCCTGGAGTTCTTCTTCGTTTTGCTGTTCATTGTGCAACATTGTTTTGTACTGCGTAAAGTTTATATCGGTGACAGTGCTTTCATTTGCTTTGAAAGCGTCTTCATAGGAGTCATAGTTTTCTAGTATCCCTTCTCTTCTCCATGGTTTAAAATGTTTTAGCAGGGGCATGTAATATAGTTCTTTCTGTTGAGGAGTTTTTAATGACAATTTGATATGATTAATTAAGCTTCGTTTGGTGAGTTTCACTAAGCTGCCTTCACAATCTGTCACTCTATATCTACCATTTTTTTCAACAGGTTTTATATTATTTTTGTATGTGAAGTTTTGGGCTACGTGGTATAGACATGTGGTTTCCAAAGTGGTACTCCTGTTCGTGTAGTATGTGTCTAGTAAATAGTTTTTCAAAATGTCTTGGCTGTTGGGATCATTTTTGGCTATTGTTTCTATGTCCTCATATGATTTGAGAACTATTTTTCTAGATTTAGCAGGACCAAGACTTAGCCATACTATATTTTCAGATTTTCCATACAAAGCAGTACCTGTTAAACAATCTGCAGCTTCATAGGAGCCACATTCTCTATGAGAGAGCATTTTCATGCCTAAACTGTACAATTTCTGAGATAGTGTTTTGTCTGATGATAGGTCATTCCAGAGGTCTTGAAGCTCTGTTTTTTTCTGCTTTTGTTAAGTAGGCTGTAACATATCGTGCAACTGCAGTGGAATTGTCTGCAATGTACTGCACATCTATGTTTGCATTCCATAAGAGGGCAATGATTGTATTGTAATCATTGATATATTTTGATTCTTCTGTTATTTTTATGTAATACATGTTCTTAGGTGATTTACCTTTAACACTATGTCTAACTGAAGACATGAAGTTATTTACTTCACCTGTTTCTGTAACTGGTCTAGGGAAACCAAAGCGGCATTTGGTGTAGTATTTCCCTTTGTTTTTGTATTTGCAACGACAATATTTGCCACATTTGTGCCTTTCAAATTGTACAATGTGTGCATGAAGATAACTATTTGTTGCTTTCGATGGAATTTCACAAGTGACATATTTTTCGATAAACTGTAAAACAGTGGCATCACTGTCTTGACCAAATTTAGGAGCATCTTTAATCCATAAAAGCATGTGGATATGTGTTGCTCCTCTGGCTTGGTATTCTTTTCTCCAAAAGAAGTATTGCACTTCTCTGAGGGGAGTAATAATTTTATTACAAATAAAGTGTAGCATAGCAATGAAACGATGATGGAAATATCTTGAAACATTAACAGGTTCTAGAGAGCAAAGTTCTCCAGGTGTTAGTATATCTATGTTTGTTTTGTTTTTGTTCTATATGCATAGAAAATCATGTAAATCTTCCCATGCATATTCTGCACAACGTAATGTAACAAACCAAGTGGGTGGGCCAAGGTTTCTTATCATACAATGTACATCTCTGTGACGTCGGAACCAGTACTCTTTCGTACCACACATGTTTGCAAACAGATTTGCAATGCTTGATTGTAAAACCTCATCTTTTTCTTGCACTTTTTGTATTAATTGCGTAGCTGCCATATTTTGAAAGTGAGTTCCTGATTTCAATATGTGTGCAACTCTGTAACATAGAGTTGATAGTTCACTTTCAAAGAGTAGGTGGAATATGTATTCCACATTTTGGGCCTGATCACGACCTCGGCGGTAACGCTGACGCTATTAGCGCGGGGGCTATTAGCACGACCGCCATAGCCCCCGGCGTTAATAGCGCTGGATCACGAGTTGGGTGGACTTGGAAGTCCCCATTCCCCATTGAGCCCATTAGGGAATGCCCCATTCCCCATTGGGCTCAATGGGGAAAATTTGCGCTCTTACCGCCGGCGGATTTCCCGCCGGAAGTAATAGCGCGAATTTTCAGCGGATTTCCCCCCAGCCAAGAGCTGGGGTGAAATCCGCCGAAGCCCTGATCGGCGGACCCTTAAATCCAGCGGTAATAGCGCTACCGCTGGATTTAAGGGTTACCGCCGAGGTCGTGATCAGGCCCTCTGTCTAAATCTGGGATCTTCAGAATACATTCGTAATGAGCGGTATTCTGATGCTGTTATCTGAGTGGGTCTATCATTGTACCTTCCTCCTTTGCCAGTAGGAAAGAGTAGAGGAAAAGCATGTGCTTCTATACTTTTTTCCCATATGCTGATTGGTGATCTTTTGGATTGTCACATTTGGTACGTTTCTAGCACATCATCTATGGTGTCATTAGATTGTAATGGATTAATTGTATAATGGTCTAAAATATTGGATACTGTAGCAGGATCTAGAAGTTCAAATTTACCAGTTTCTTGTGACTCTTGAGTTATTTCAGTTTCCCTTAAGTTTTCTTCAATATTTACTTCTTTGTAGTATTCATCATTGTCTTTTAGATATTGCAAGGCTTGTCTAACTTTATGTAAGCCCACGAGTTGTTGCCAAATTTGTTTGTCTTTTGGTGGTACACCATTTACTAAGACAATTAAAGATTGCTGTATTGAACGTTGCACTCCCAGAGTGTGCACATTTTCTTTCAGATCTAATCGTAAAACTACTTTCCCACGAATGCCTTTCACCAATTCAGAGGGAGGTAATTTTGCTGTTTTTGGTTGAAGGCGTGTTATTGCTTGTAATTGGTGCACTGTTTGAATTATGATGCTCTCATATAAATTGAGTTGTTGCAGGGATTTTGGTAGTGGGAATAATTCCAAGTTATTTGTGATAGCACGTGAAGGAGTTTGGTTGTTGTCAAGTTTTGTAGTGCAGTAACTGCAAAGTATTAAGGGCTCAGTTATTTCGTATTATTTTTCTGCTACAAGGTAGAGAGCTAATTCAAACCATTTGGAATCTTCATTTTCTCCTATTTTGTATGTTATGTCTATAGTTTTTGTGATACTTTTATAAAATGTTCTGCAGCAACACACACACATGGTTTGGTACTTCAGCGGATGCACTTTTAAATTTTAGTATTTCTTTTTTGTATGTGTGTAGTAGAAGGTTGCCATGTGCAGAATTGTTGCTAGTCTGTTGTAAAGCTATTGCATTTTGTAAGTGGTTTTCACTTCCGAAATATTTTTTCTGGATCTAGTAGGTCTTTGGGTGTACCATGTAGAAGAGTGTTATTTAAATTGGCTAGTGCTAAAGCAGGACTTTTAGCATAGTACCGTTTATAGACTAGATTTCTTATAGTTGAATGAGGTGTTGATATCATTTTGATATGATGGAAGGTGCTTTTGCAAATAGGTCCTGAAATGCAGGCTAATGAATGTCCTTGTAGTCCTGTGTATTTGCGCACTGAACAGGTATCCATATTTTGCAGCACTTTAATTTTGATGTTGTTTTTGCCTTTCACATACTGATTGAGGAACTGGCATAAAGGTTTGAAAGACTTTTTGGGAATGTTACACATTGACGTGCATGGCCATTTGTATACTGGACGTTTTGGTTCAGTTGAATGGAGAGGCAATTCTGAGTTTTCTGGGGATATTTTTGTAAGCAGTATTTCTTGTTCCATTATGGTATTATGAATTTTTTCATAACCTCGTCCACTGCTATGGATGGCAATTGTGTTTGTTTGGTTTTGTTTGTATGCTTCTTCATTAAAATATGGTTCTGTGCTCATGGTGTGACTCCATTCACCTTCACAGATAGTTAAGAAGTTATTTTTGTTGACATTACATTTATTGCGAAGTTGTTTTTGTAATTTAGTAGTTAGTTTTGTTAGTGCTTTCATTCTGTTTAACACTAAAATGAATAACTCTCTTCTGAGAAGTATTGCACTGTCTATTAAAGCTTCTAAGATTAATTTTCTATGGCAGGTTTGAAGGGTTGTGCATGATTTGTCTCCTGTTTTTATAAGATTCTGAAAGACTCTGTGGCGGATCATTTTTGCCAAAAATTATTTTTTTGGTATGGTTACTTGCTAGTATATCAAGATTTATAGGAGAAGTTTTAGCAGTAGTGGTAGCCAAATTCTTGTTAAGCATGTTTTGTTTTGCTTTAGATTTTGATAGAGGAGGCACAGTTTCTGTACTAGAAGCTTGTTTTGTTTTGTTAAATGACTGTATTAGCTGTTTTGGTTGAACGTTTTGTACAAACTCTGGTAGAGATGGATGCTTATTTTTGACACTTTTATTTTCATTTGCTCTATTTCTGCGTTGCTTTCTACGGACTTGCGTTTTGGTAGGCATTCTTTGGGGTCTGTTGAAAAAAAAAAGAAGGTATGGGTTGGGCCATTCTGCAATGTATGTGTGCTGTGTGCATGAGTGTATGGGTATGATGGGAAAGATGTATGTGGTGGTGTGTGATTGTGCATTGGGCAGTTACAATTAGTTGTGAAGGCTATTCTTCTATTTGTGTGTTACTAAACTGCGGTTCAGATGAGAGTAGAAAGTGAGCTAGTAGTAAGGAGAAACATTAATAGTAAATGGAATGGTATAAAATTAAAACAGTTCTTTGTTTTGTAGTACTTACATTCTAAGGGTTGAGTATGTTATTTGTTTTCCAAAAAAACAGGGATTTGTCTACCATTTTGCCTGCTAATATCTGTTTAATAAATGGGGATTTGTGGGCAGAATGGTCCAGAAATCGCTGTTTTTTTTTGTTGCATAAATTTTATGAATGAACCACACAGTGTGTTTGAGGAACAGTTAGAATATTAAGGTAGTACTGTACTTACCCTTTTTTTGTGGAATGAGCAGGTTTCTTCCGATATGTTGCTTGTAGTTCAGATGCTGCTGATTTTCAGGAGAGTGGTCTTCACTGCAATTGTAAAAGAAAGAAGTTAGTAATTTTTGTGTTTATAGCACTGATGTTAATGTAGACGTTGATTTTTATGTTTTTGTGGTAGTATTCTTGTTTGATATCAGAACATAGTGTATGCATAGTGTATGCATGCATTTCATTTGATTATGTGCAGCCTCTATATTTTATTTACAATATGTTAGTTCAGCATGCTTTGCAAATGAGTAGAATTTTAAGTGCATGAAATTCACTTGTTTTTTTAAAGGTGTGTTGTAGATAGCCGACAGGTTTAGAAGTGACAGTTGACTATAGTAGATGGGAAACATTTCAATAAGTTCATTTTATAGGTAGACATGCCAACAATCGGGAGCCCCTGAGAGGGAGATTTCACCACAGCAATCGGGAACATTTATTTTTACCATAGGATTTCATTGGAATTAGCATTAATTTAGGAGTCTCGCGCCTAAATCGGGAGGGTTGGCATGTATGTATAGGTTATGCGGGAGATAGTAAAAAAGGGAGTCTTGCGCTTAAATCGGGGGGTTGGCATGTATGTATAGGCTATACAGGTTTAGTGGCATTACGCTGTTTATTCATTCATAAGAGTTGTACATGTAGTCTGAATAAAATATGCATACCTGTAGTTTGTATTCATGCATGTGGATATGCATGGAGCTGTAAGTAGAAATCTTGGAGACTTGTACAGTCGTTTTTGTAGTAGGTGCTTTGCAATGATATGAGACTTGCACTCAGAGTGATCAACAGTACATTTGGAGTGCGGAACTTTGATGATGGAGTTAGATGTTTGGTGGATGGTTGTGTGACTGTTAGCTGTATCCAATGAGGGAATTGCACTGAGAGTGATGTGGAAAGGGTAGAAGGGCTGGCTAAGAGTTACGTGCCGCGCGGACACCACAGCTGTCCGCGGATAGGGCGTGCCTCATCTGGGGTTTTCCAGCAAATCCAGTATGGAAAAGGGACTGTAGGAATCAGCCAATCAGATGTTGACGTTGTGGATTAGTGTAGAAAGAGAGTGTGTGTAGTGAAGATGACAGAGGTGGAGAAAATCAGGGTGTTGGTGCTCGGAGATATGTTTGTCCGTGGTTTACAGCAGTATGCTTAATGCAGGCATGTGGCAAACAATTTCGATCTTAAAGGTGCTTTCCATTTGGGCTACGTCAGTGCCCCTACTTTGTTTGTCCTCAGCAAAACATTGCTAGGTGTGCAATCAATCGAGGCATGTGTGCTTTCATGCTTAGACTTGGTATGTTTTTTTTGTAATAATGAGAATATTGATTCGAGTAATTTTGTTTATTTTGAAGAAGATGGCATTTGTTTATCTTTTTTGGGAAATGCAATGCTGTTTTGGAATGTAAGGGTTGCTTTGGAGAAGGTTATGCAAAGATTTTAGTTGTAAAGTAAGAAGAAAAAAACCCCAAAAATACAAAATAACAGGTGTCTGTCAGGCATCTGCAAAAAAAAAAGAGATGGGGCACACTATTTAAATGTACATTCACCACGCTCAGATTTTCGATATGTCCACGGAAATGGCGGTAGTCTGTGGACAGCGTGTATTACATACAGGGATTCTGGGGTGTAGAGGCATGCAAATGAGAATGAGCGGAGCTAGGGATTGGTCAGTAAAGTTTACTGGGTGTGTTGTGTAAGGAGAGATTTTGTCAGAACGTCTTTTTCCTGAGAGAAGAATAGATAGCTATAGCTGTGTGTTTTCGAAAACAGATTATATGGATTTTGGGAGACTCATGGATACATTGGTTGGAGGTGCATGCAGAACGTTGTGGAGTAGCTGCAGATCTTGGATTCCCTCATGTGTAAGTGCACTGGCATGGAGTGCGTGGAATGAAGTGGCTGGACTTGGCACCTCTCTGTGCTACTTTAGAGACAGAGCATCATCCAGACATAGGGCCTCATCAGGAGTTGGGCGATAACGGCGGAGCTATTACCGCTGGCGCTATTAGCCCTACCGCCAAACCCCCTCTCGCTATTGTCGCCGGATCACAGGTTTGGCAGAACGGTAAGTGCCCATTCCCCATTGGGCCCAATGGGGAAAATTCGCTCTATTACCGCTGGCGGTAATAGCACCGAAAATCGGCAAATTTGCTGGGGATTTCCCCCCAGCTCACAGCTGGGGGGAAATCGGCCAAGGCTATGATCTGGCAGACCCTTAAATGCGGCGGTAATAGCGCTACCGCCACATTTAAGGGTTACCACCAGACTCGTGATGAGGCCCATAATTATAATTCATTGTGGAGGGAACAGTTTAGGACATGTGTCTGGAATTTCTTTGTAATTTTTAATGAAAGAAGGACTTGAGAAGGACATGGACATGTTTCCAAAATCCCAAGTATTTTTTTCTCGTATTGCACAAAGACAAATGTGGCTGCGTTCTTCTTTATTTGGTCCACAAATGGAGAAAGCGAGGCTCAATGCCAATAAGGCTGTTTGTGCCTTTCTAAGAGATGTTGGCATGTCCTCTTTTCACAATGAAAATATTATGTTTTGTAGCACATACATTTTTCGCAGAGATGGAGTCCATCTTACTTATACTGGCAATCAGATTATTCTGAGAAATGTACAAAAAGCATTACAACCTTTTTTTGGAATTAGAGTCACCTATTTTGCAGTAGATGTTGACGATTTCAAGTTTTTCAAACTCACAAACACACCCCCAAAAGGCTCTTTTCAGAGCCACCACTTGCTCCCAGAGAAAAGTGCATTGTATTGTATTGTATTTATTATTTATAATGCGCACCAAACCCAGGGGTAACCAGGCGCAAAGGCAGCAAGAGGGTTGCAAAAACGTAGTTACATACAATAGGGTGAGGTCCCGCTGTGGTTACAGTGCCAGACGTTTCACGCCAAAAATGAGGGGAGGAACATATACACTTTAAGCAATGCTATATACATATTTACATACACTGAGGGAAGGAGCCAGGTGGTAGTGGCGCATCCAGGCATCGGAAGGTCGTTATGGTTTTGCTAGGGCAGCACCCTAAAATGTTATATGTCCTAGGACTGTCCGCGGACTTCGAAAAAATGTACAGGGCTCTGAACTGTTTATTTGCCACTTCTATTTTTAAACTGTGAAAGGCGGCTCTGAAAAGAGCCTTTTTTGGGGATTTTTGTTGTTTTATATTTTTTTGTTTTTTTTACACACGACACACTAGGAGAGGAGGGGAAAGGAGGGTAAGGAAGGGACACCAACCACAGGAATAAGAAAGGGCAGGTGGAGAGAGGAAGATGTAGGGTGGGCCTTACTTAGGTAGATATCAGGTCTTCTGGAGCTCCGTGACCGTAGTCTCGAAAGCACTTTGAAGACTCTCCCCCCTGCAGAGTACTGCGCCGCAGTACATACACAATATTGTGACCCTCGAAAGGTAAGGGTCAACAACATTGCAAATGGCCTGTGAAGCAGCTGGAGGGATGCGCTCTCCCACAGGAGTGTCTCTTGTGGTGAGCGGAGTGGAAACGGAGGATGCTGTAGAGGAACTCAACCTACTACGTTTATCACAAGGCACAACCTCGTGAATGTCCGCACTGTGGAAGGACGTTAGGTGTCGCTTCATGGATGTCGTACCAAAGCTGTACGAACCACGTCTCTCACGACTCATTTTGCACTGGTTACAGGTGACCTTGTTCGCACATGCTTTTGGTACGTTACCATGAACAGTAAACAACCGCCACACACAAGACTTCCGGCGAATGCTGGTACTAGGGAGTTCTTCGACCTCATTCTCTTCATCCTCTTCATCCTCGTTCTCTCCATCCTCATGCGTGTTCCTCTCTGCAGGCCCTTGGGGAGGTGGTGGTGGTGGAGGGTTTGGGGGTGGTGCTGAGGCAGATGTAGCTACAGCAGACATGGATGCCATCAAGGTTGATGAGATAATCTCAGCAAGAGCAGCAAAGGCAGCAAAAGTCAATCTGCAATAGCCAGAAGTACAATGAAGACCAGCTCTGGGGTGTGGCCTTTTATAGGGGTTGAGGGGTGCGCTTCGCGAACAGATCGAACACCCAAAAATGTTCAGAAAGTTACAAAAAGTATGTGGAAAGCCAGTGCCATTGTCTGGGACATGTGCAATGGTGAATTTTTACTGTAAAATGATTTAGATTGTCTGAATAAGATCTTTTAAAATGTTGGGGAACCGGACAGTGTCTGCAAATTAGGACACACGCTCAGCGTGGGTGTGTTCACATGATGACGTAGGGAACACGTTCGCGAAGGGAACGGGTGTCCGCAGGATACCAAATGCACGGGAACGGTTGTGCGCATGTGCGCAGGTGTTCTACGGACAGTGTTCGGGTCCTGAAGCTAATTATAAGTGCGACACAAGTGAGACGGACAGATACGGACAGACGCGATGTTCTCAGGACTTACGGGTGTGGTGCGCATGTGCGTAGATGTTCTGCAGACTGTACGGCCAGGAATAGTGTCCTTAGGACATCTCTATTTTGTTTGACTATGGACATCCGGGACACCGTGCGTGTTCTTAGGACAGTTTCAACTTGGCTGCAGATGGTACGGACAGTTATAGTGTCCTTAGGATTCGTCCATTTTGTTCACTTACGGATATCTCGGACACCAGGTGTGTTCTAAGAACAGTTCCATCTTGGTTGCGAAGGGTACGGACAGGTCCTTAGGACACCCCGATTTTGTTCATTTACGGACATCATCGGCCCATCTCAAACCGAGTCATTTACTTAAGGTAAACTGGGTGCAGCAAAAGAGACTACTTAGGGCCAAAATCAATTACCTCCTTTCTCTTTGAGCAACGACCTTGATGCATGAGTGGAGGAGTATTTTCTTGTTCTATGCACATCAAATGGTGAAATTACTCTCCTTCACATTATGTCTGCATCATATTGCCTAACTGTTGCATGTAAGTCCCAAGAACTCAGATTCCTGCATTGAGTTGTGAAAAAACGAGCAGTGGTTGGTTACGACAGAGCAGGAAGCCGACCTAAAAGATTCAAGACAAAGAAGCCCTATATTTTCATGAGGTTGCCATACCAAGAGTTTCAATCTGACGTTTGGTATCTCACAAAACTCTCTGGCTGAACTCTTCAGGATATTGTGGAGACTTCTTCATCCAGTCTGTGTGCCTGTCACAAATTAGTGGTGGGACGAAGACAACACTCTCTTTTGGATTTTAAAAACAGAACTTTATTTAAACAACTTTCTCAAAAGGATACGTATTTGCAGGTTTCCCTTCTATTATCAGGCTTCATACTCTTTGCTGGAGTGGTCTCAGGATGTAGCCCTGAGGTTTTCCTGTCTCTCGCTTCAGTGGGGGTATGGAGGTTTTTCTGTCTCTTGCTTCAATGGGGATCAGTCACTGTGTCTGAAATTCTCCTCCTCCAAAGACTGTACCTTTATAGTTCATATCTTGAGTTACAAAGGTGGCCAGTTCATCTCTTCTCTTCTCTTCTCTGTAATGGCTTCCCAGACCTTAGAGAAAGTGTTCTCCCTTACTGTGAGCTTATTCCCTATCTTGTCACACTCCAGTTGCAAGTGTGGATTCTTACGATCCGGTCTGCCGAGTCTGCTTCTAGTAATGCGGGTGCAGCTCTCCGTTTGCTTTCACTAGTGCCGTCACAAGTTATGTGCTTTTACATTGTACTCATGAAGGATTCCTTCTCATAGCGGGACGTGGCTAACTCTTTCTCTCTCTCTTTTAGGATGCGGTCGGGTGAGAAGGGGCTTCGTTGCTCTCAAGCTGGTATCCCGCGTCGGATCGCAGCCGCAGCAGGCGTCTGTGGTCAGGGGTAGCGTGTTGTCCTCGGATGCCAGCTGACAGCCTACACCTCCGCTTCCTCAGTTGGTCTGTGATAGCGCCCGGCTGCTCAGCTGTTCAGGCCATGACCGCTTGAGAAAAAGACATGCCCCCTCAGGGCGTTTTGCCGGCCGTGCGACACACCTCACCCGGCAGGTTTAATCCAGCAGCTCGTCTGCAAAGCTGATCAGGCTGCGGCCGCCCGAGTTCCGATCCCAACGCTCCTAACGACAAAGGCTCTCCCACAACATTTGCCGGATTGGCACTTCACAACATCAGGAAACAGTCTTTTGGCAATATATAAAACTCAAAAACGTAGTTTCAACTTGGATTAACTTCAATCAGCCCGTAGGCTAACAGCTAACTTCCTTTCTCTGTGGGCTGACCTCAATATGGCCATTCGTAATGAACTTCATCGTCCTCAGCTGTTCCCTGTCAAAAAAACAACCAACCATTAAAGGAAAGCACCCTCAAACCCAGTAATACATGTTCCATTGGATGGATGCCTTGCCCATCAATACCCTAAGCTCCTCCCACTAGCTGTCACCCCTTCAGCCTTTCACTGTCAAGAGACCTGATGTTCCTGGACACCTCCTTCGCAGGTTTAACCCCTTCACAGAGCCTTTTGCCCAAAGAAGACCAGGCAGCCAATCCCAACATGTTTTAGGACTATAATCAAACACAGTTCTGCTGGCATTCACCCAGTGTTGAATCCAAATTCTAGCCTAGATTTTACAGCACCTCTTGCCTTGACTTATTTTACTTTTGTTACTATCTACACACTCTGTGTATTAACCAATACTATGGCCCTCATTACGACCCTGGCATTGGACTATGGTGCTAATAGCACCATGGTCCATGCCGGTAACTTACCGACTCCGCCATGGCGGAATGGGGAATTACCGCCCCATTCCGAGGTTGGCGGGCAGTAATTCCCCAAGCCGCCATGGCCCTTCCCCATTCCCATTTTTGCCCCATAGGGCTCAATGGAAATGGGGAAGGCGCTAAGTACTTAGCACCAAGGTCCCTTTGCGGGTTGGATTTTAACGCCTGCAAAAAGCAGGCGTTAAAATCGCCAACCCACAAAGGGACCTTGTAATCTGACGTTAAGGGGTTAACGGCGCCACCACCTTTTACGGCGCCGTTAACCCCTTAACGCCAGGGTTGTAATGAGGGCCTATGAATAAAAAAAAAGGCGTTTTAAGTACCTCACCATCAGGAACAGTGGTACCTCGGCTGGTTGAGCTTATCAATGATACACTCAATTGTGTGATTTTAGCCCCTTAAAAAAACCTTGGTTTGTCCCCTACCTAAAAGTACTTGCTTCACATTAATGTTCTCATCAACTACAAACCTATTTAGAATATTTCCCCATTGTGGACGATTCTGGAGAAGGTAGCCTTCTTCTAGTTGCCCTGAGGAGGGTGGCTTCTTCCAAATCTTACAGTGAATATTCATAGTTGATTGCAGAACAGAGTGCTCTGCATGGAGGGATGATTTACTGATAAACATGGACAGAAACCTATGTTACCTCTTGGAACACTGGATGTGCACACAAAAAAAAACATACCACAATTACCTGTCACATGCTTTAAACAGCTGTGCAGTTTCGGGAAGATGGTTTGAAGATGTTGGTCTGGCCTGGATTCAGAACAGAGGGAGAGAATGCATAACAATTTAAATACCCTCTAAAGCATTGTGGATGTGCCTTATCCTGCCTACCCTTAATTGATCCTGCGGATCCTGGCCGAAGACATCTTTCACAGGGTATCTGCTGTATTTTGCAGACTAACAGGACACTCTCTAAAACAATGCATGAATAAACTAAGAACACCATTTCATGCAGCACCAGACTTGCTTTAAATTGCAATTTCAAGCTGAGCACATAGATAATAATAGCTAGTGTGCCTTTTATCACTACTGTAGGAAATGTCTATGTTGAATGACATTTTTCAAGGAATGCCTACGTTATGCTACCAGCAATCTAAAGCAGCTAAATGGGCAATATTACTATAGCCTTCTATGCTTTGCAGAGATTACAACAAAGAATAGCTGCTGTCACCTAGCCCACTATGTTTGTTTTGTCTGCAATTCACTGAGGGTGTGCAGATATACTGCTCTGCTTTAATATACTGTACAGTGTGGTAACCAATTACACTATTTACTGTTAGAGCAAGGATTCCATTTCACAATGTATACTTGTAGCAATCTAATGGGAGAAATGTGTGACTGCACTTATTTTAGGATCTACGTGCTATCTTCTGTGACTGGAACCAATAGACCCATCAGAGCAGCTCAGAACAGAGCGTGCACTTCCTGCAGGGCGGGCCGGTAGGGACAGAGATCACAGATTGTGCTGATGTGGGGAAATTCTATGCCTAATTTTCCGGTTTAACTTTTCCCATTTACACGCTCACATGAGTGGATGTTTGGGGCACTGGATTATGCGTGAGTCAAATATGGATTTTGGCAGTACAGTCCATTTAGCAATAACTAGTGAGTGAGCTGGCAATTTACTAATAATATGCCAATCTAAAATTATAGAAATTCAGAGGACACCTTTGATGCTGGAAACCATATTGCAAGCACATGTGTTAATGATCTTTATTACACCAGTTCTCCTATATTTTATGTAAAACATCAGATATGTTAAATAAACAGGACCAGCACCCTTCATTATGGTTTGCCTTATTATGAGGTTCCCTTGCGGGGCCCGGTAAGGAAGCCTGGTACCAGTGAGGGGACCTGGGAGCTAATAACGTTATTAGCTCCCTCCCCATTCCCATTGAGCCCTATGGGGGCTAAAATGGGAATGGGGATGGCTTCCTTCAAGGAGGAATTACCGGGTCCTCCAAGGTTGGAATGACCCGATTAGTCCTCATTGAAGGAACCCGGTACTGGAACCCGGTATGGAGGCAGCCATGCCCTTATTAAGGGCATGGCTGCCTCCAATACTCGTAATGAGGCCCAATGTGTCTCTTTTGTGGACTCACAAGTGATAACTTTATGCAGTTCGAGTAGGTTTTATCAGAATCAACGGTGGGTTGATGAATACATGAAATTCACTTGCCTTCGCTTCTGGTAATTGGCATAATGTCTGGTGCTCGTCTCTACTGAAGTAGAGTAACGAACTGTTCCACCACTTCTGAAAGGAGAAGTGAGAAGTGGGTAGTAAAGCCATGACACTTACTTTGTTTTATGGAAGTCCTTTCTGTGAGACCTTTCTGTGAGACCTCAGTTAGGGTTCCTTTCATTTTTTTTTTAGCCCAGATAAGGTTTGGAAAGAGCTTCAATTTGAGAAGCTGTGCCCATCCATTCCACTTCCTATGGCACCTCCTCAGTAAATAATGTCCCCTTGCTGTTCCCCGTACTCTTTAACTCACGTTGCAAACAGGAGCGAACCAATTCAGATCAGCATTGTGTGTGCTGCTACCATTTTGGTGTAACTAATTATCCTGGGTCAAGATTTTTGTTGAGCCTGTTTTCATGGAACATGAATTCTGATTTTAAATATTCTTCCATTCTCTTGATCAATTATGTTATTCCCTGTATTTCGTCTAGCCCATTATGTGTGACAATGCTATCTTTTCCAAGCACCAGAATTATAGTAACTGATATTTGTTTGGTGTGACACATTTTGATGTGTGTTATTTTATGGTTGTACACCTGTTTTTTGCCTTGCCTCTGGTGGTGCGTGGCACTCTACAAATAAATTAGCAAAACTAAATACATTTTTCATAGTGAGCATAGCACACATTTAACAGGCAGGTATATTCAAATATTTGTCTTTGCACAGCAGTAATGTTGTTAGGTCATGTCACAAATTTTGAATTCTTGGATTGATTTACGAGTTCCAATTCAGAATTGTCTCCAAAACCTATTTTTTGCCAGGCATAGATTTGCAGAATATATTCAAAATTTATAATTTTGTCCTATTTATTGAAAACATATTTGTTTAAAGGGGATTCTCATGAAGATCCCCATTTACAGGTGACAATGTGCTACCTATGCACACATTGTCACCTGATTAGTCAGTTTGGCAAATGGAAGGCAACAAAATGTGCACAAACAAGCTGTCTCCGCACACAAAGAAAAATGGTTAGAGGGAACATTCACAGTGACTGAATATTAGTCTTTGTCAAGTTGAACCTATCAGTGGCCTCTGATGCTCTTCACCAGGGCATATTGTTGGCTCACCTTTGGAACCTGGCTGTGGTTGGGGAACAGCTCATGTTTGTCCCTGCCCATTCATGTAGTGTAAGGCCCATTGGGACAGCATGGGATGCTTTATCTTGCTGTTGGGCCCTGTCCCGTATGGCTTTCTCCTTTCACAGTGGTGGAGGCGCAGTGTGCTGTGTCAAATGTTTGCTGATGACACAGAAATCTGTCTCTTGAAGGCACTCCCAAGATGGTGCTGGAATCCCTGCCATAATTTCTGTTGGCAGTTGTGACCTTGATGGAAGCAAATTGGTTTTCACTTCATCCTGACAAGATGAAAGAATTTCCTGATGATTTGTAAAAATGACTGAAATTAGTTGAGGTGGATTGTGAGATTCTTCTTGTTAATGGCATTTGCCCTCTGCTATTACTTATGTTTTTGGAACTCTGCTCCTGTTTAACCCAATCCCTAGCATGCGTGCATTGGTCCTAAGGTGGTTATGGTTGAGTATTTCGTTTTTCTTAGGAATGTTAGGGTGTTGTGTCCTTTCACCAAGACAAGTGATCTGGAATGTTTGATCAATGCATTTGTCTCAAAGCGTTTGGATTACAGTAATTCATTATATGCTAAATTGTCTCATGCAGAATGTGCTGCTCGAATTCTGTGATGTGTTTTGGGCTTCAACCATATTCAGACATCTTAAATTAACAGCACTGACTTCCATGTGATGTACGAGCTGGACGGCTCAGGTGTAAAAGCTTCGCAGGGTGCTGGGGCAATCCATCTGTAGATAGGATTGGTGTGCCAAGGGGCGATAGTGTATAACCTGATAACCTCAGGATAAGTGTTCCTAATTATGCCTATGGTGCTTCTCCTAATGATTTAGAGTTGCTCTTTCTCAAGTGCAGATCTGGCATTCAGAAACCTTGCCACTAGTCCTCCTTGGAGCCACATCAATGAGTCCACTGTCTGAAGAGAGCTAAACGGCTGACTTTTTGAGTTTGGCTGTCCCTGACTGATGTTGGCATTATACCTGGTTTTGTTGTTTTCTAGGTTTTAACCTTGTTCTGTGCTTTGCTACTCCCTTAAGTGGTTCTAATAAAATTGAACATTGAGATTGAAGAACTTGCCTGGTGACCCCTTCAGAATAGCAACTGATTTATCCAGATTGACATTCAAGTTAATTGCAACTGAGGAGCATTGCTGTGAATGAAATGGGTTATTTTAAAATACAATTTATACGTCTATTGAGGCATTTACTCAGAGTTAACATAGAGTCCTGTCTTTGACTCTAAATTGGCTCTAGTCATGGCTGAACCTATCCTTGTCACTACCTCATCCTCGTTTTACATGCCTGATATGAAAGTCACTACGTCGGACTTGGACGGATCACCTTAGTGAGATAATTGGAACAGTGCTACTCTGACTAGCAAGGAGCGGAAAGGGTCACTTGTGACTGGGATGGTCCTGGTGCGTCTACCCTTCTTAAAAACCTTGCTTGGATGCTGATTTATTTATTTATTTACTTCATATATTTCCCTAGTCCCAAGAAAACATAGTACAACATATACGTAATGGGAAAACGGTCCTTTAACTTATATGAAAAGAAAATTACTCAGAAACAACATGTTACAACGTGCAGAGGGAAATGCATCATGAAGCAAATAGTCCATTCAGTATTTATTTTTAATTAGTCAAAGGATAGCAACTAAGTGGTTGTAATGGAAGATTGTTCCATCACTTAGGAGCAGTTAACTGACATTAACAAAAGCGAGATGTAGCATGTGGTGGATGGGGTACTGTCAACAAAATTAGAGATGGAAAATGTAGCTGGCTCAAGGGAACACGCAGTGGACTGAGCTCAGCGAGATTTGTGGTATCAAGGCATCAACGGATTGAAAATTATAGCTATCACTCCTACATTCAGGGATGTACAGAGCCACTAACAGCCCACCAGCCTGAGCCAGTAACAGCCCACCAACCTGAGCCAGTAACAGCCCACCAGCTTGAGCCTAGAGGGAAGCAAGGGTCTTGGCAAGGACTCAGAGCCTCTATCATCCCGGTATGCTCAGGACAAGGTGGTGATAGCTAATCACATACCGCAGCTCCCTCCGGGATGCAAATAGTTTAAATGTGTTTTTCTTCCCTGGAGATGTGCTCATGTCCAATCTCCTATACAAATTATCAAACAAAGATAGCTGCTGCAAAAGAAATATAAATACTGTGTACCTCTTCTGTTTCTATGGCATCTAGGATGGAGAGCGAGTGCAGCAGGCTAGAGGGAAGTGGCCTCAAAGCTGGAAGGTAAGTGTGGCGGGTTGGTCCAGGGAGTAGAGATTGTTGCAGGATGTCATACCTCGAGGAGAGGTTGGTAGATCGAGGAGCGAGCCAGAACAAATTTAGCAGCACCCGTGGAAGGAGCACAGGTGGCTGAGAGATTGCAGATGGACATTGCCAGTCTCTGCCAGTGTTCACAGCCACCAGTTTTCCGGAGTGCCCTTCCGTGGGTGAAAATATTGCATAACATATGAGATTCTAGCTAATACGAAATAGCTAACCAGAGAAGCTGATCAAGATATGGGGAGGTCAAAGATGAGAAAGTAAGATTAAACTGAATATGCACAGCAGAATGTAAAATAGATAGTAAAGGAAGTAATGTAAATTTGGGAAGATTGACATACAAAGGGCAACAGTAATCATGGCAACAGAATACCAGCATTTGAATCAGCCATTTAGTAGCAGCGAAAGTAAGTGACACATTTTCCTAATGTTTAATGACTGATGACAAGAACAAGTAACAGATAATATGTGTTTATAAAAGGACAATTCAGAGTTAAAAACCCCTGAAAGATAACGTGCCAAAATAGAAAAAACTGCAGCAAACAGAATCGATAAAGAAACAAAAACAGACCTAGTAGCTGGAAAAAATAAAAATACATTTTTAGTAGGGTTTAAGAACAGAACATGAGTCTGCATCCCAGAGTGACCAGTAGAAAGACAGAAAGAGAAATGCGTATTAAAAGAATCTACAAAAGGAGGGATAGGCTGCTCCTGCCAACTATCATGCTATCTCCAAACTTCCCTTTTTGCAGAAAATTGTGGAGAAGAAAATATTCTCCAGATGGAACATATTTGTTAGAGAATTGCTCCTTGATGGCCTTTAGACTGGCTATAGAGCCAGCCTAGAAGCAGATATTGTGCTAGTCTATGTGATGAATGGTCAGGGGCTGTATTTCATTACTTTTCATTTCGGACATAGCACCAGACTCTGACACCTTCCACCATGGTACATTGTTGACTTGTAAGTAAAACCTAACTGCTATTGAAAACAATGTTCTCAAATGGATCACCTCTGTCCAGCAGGGTAGGACGCAACAGGTTATCATGGTTCCTTATGACTCACTGGTGGCTCCTGTCAACTATAGGATCTCAAGCAATTGGTTATCGTCCTGCTGTTGCTAACTGTGCATCTAAAGATGATTGCCCACATTATTCAGAGGTCCTGCCTGTAGTGAAATACATATGCTGATGGCACTCATATCCATGTTTCTTTCCAAGACTGCTAGGTAATATCCCTCAATTCTGGCAATCTGTTTGGCTGATGTTGGCATGTCAACTGCCATGTCAGCTAATGCTGAATCTAGGCATGATGTTCAGTTTTGCACATTAGAAATTACTAAAATAGAATCAAACCAAATCAAATCAAAAGAATAATTGCAGGCTTGTAAATATGACTGGAGTTAGGACTGAGAGAAGTGCAACCTGACATTTTTTAATGGTAAGTGTTAGGCAGAATTATATGCAGTACCCTTTGGGAACACCACAAAAAATTAGGACTACAAGTGACAGTACAAATTCACCTTTGGTACAAGCCTGTACTACGCAGTAAAGTGGTAGCAATGGCTGAGCAGCCAGACTTATCTCGAGAGTAAGTGAGCAGTATCAATAGTTACACAAAGTACAGCAATTACAATGATTCAAACAAACACTGACTCAAGGTTTCTGAGTAAAACAATATACATTTATTTACACATCAGTTATTAAACATTTAACAAGCAGTAGACAACTCACAGTCTTAACACACCACACCACTCCCTATAGATTCTGGACAAGTTAAGCTCAAAATGAGGTGTGAGCAAAATGGCACTCCAAGAGTTTAAAAATGGAGGGAAAGACAAAGTTAGACAAAAGTTGAGCAGCACCAACAGGTAAGTAAGCAGGGCAATCTAGAGAAAGGAACTACGGTGAGGGAATCAAATCAAGAGGCTAGGGCCAAAGTCAATGGGACAAAGTCTTTTGCTCAAGATCACACAGTTCAGGGTAGTTTGCGGTTAAGTCTTTGTCAAGAGTTCAGAACGAAGTTGGTCAGGTGAAAAGTTACTTTAAAGAATAGGGAAGGACATGCCCTCGAATTGGCAAAAGGTTTCACACACTTTCACAGCGGCTGGATGAAACGAACAACCGGATTTGGAACAGTACCATGAATGGAGAAGAGGCTGTAGCTGAGGCGGACGTTCCTGGCAGATCCTGCAGGCTCACGGTTCCTGAAGCGACTGTCAGACTGACATGAAGTAGGAAGACTGGAGGATCCTGCACTGCCCATGGAAGAAACCAGCCGCAGAGCAAAGCAATGAATAAAAGGTGCGCTCCTTAAAACGGAAGCAGGGTTCGACCTTCCTGGCTATCCGGTTCACTGTAGCTCTGTACAGCAAATCTGAACAGAGGAGGGTGGACTGGCGAGCAGTTTGGTGAACTGGTTGTTCCCACCAGCTCAAGGGGAGAAGATTCTTTGCAGATCTTCCCTGTCAACGAAGTTTGAGGGTTCGGACCCGCAGCAGGGCTTCACTGGGAGGTTCAGTCGTGGTAGAGGTCCTCATCTGTCAGCTTCTCTTCGGTTCTCTTGATCCAGTGGTGACTCTGCCTTTCCAGCCCCACAGACCTGCTTTTTATGCAGTTTTCCCCCATTCACCCAGCCTGGCTGTCAATAACACAGCAGGGTGGGTGTCCTGGCGGGACAGTCGCCTAGCCAATCAAACAGGAGTGCGACTTGGGTTACCAAGGGAACCCATGGCAGGGGTCCTGAAACCCCTCTCTCACATCCTGCCTACCCAGACTTTCAGGCACCTGAGGTGGGCTTCTTTGCAGAAGCCTGCGAAGGACGGCGAACAAAGGAACCAAACCTGGTTTGGCGTGCAGAGAAAAACACGAGAAAGACTTTTACAAAAAGAAATGGTGAATAAAACCAGCCGGAACCAAATTAAAACAAATATGGTCCGGCGGGTTTAAGTTTCAGGCTACCAAGATAGCCTAAAACAATACCAGGGCTATTAACAATAACCGCTGTAGGAAAAATCGGGTAGTTATCACTGCCACCAGCCAAGTCTTAATGAAAAGGGAACAAAACAATGTTCCATGAGAAACAGACAGAAAGGGATATTAACCCTTTCCAGAACTCTATGTTTGCATTGGGTCTGTGGATTAAAAAGGACTAACAAAGTCAATTGCAACTTTACATGTTCTGGGAGACAGTAGTCAGTCCCAGAAAATGGAGTGTGAGTGGGAAGTCTGAAAAAGACAACCCTGTGTTACTGCACTGAAGGTGTTGTGTAACACACAGTAAAAAGATGATGCCTATGGAGTAGGTGAGGCTCCACAGTCCATGAACACCAAGAAATGTTAAACACACACAGCAAAACACATGTAAGAGTGGGAAAAAAGGCTCACACTCTTACCAGGTGAAAAAGAAAATAATCCTAGAAACCCAGCAAAGCTGCTGAGGGACTCAGCAGGTAAGGGAAATTAGCCATTTTGGAGAATTCTCCCTAACACTCGCCCCCCCTAACCCTCCCAGACTAAGAGACAGGAGGATTTAATCCACTCCTGGATAAATCTCTTCACTCTAGTCGGTTAAAAACATCCTAGAGAGACCATCAGCATTTTGGTGGTGACATCCTACTCTGTGCTCACTGCTGAAATCAAACTTGTGCAGGCAGATTCACCATTTTAGAAGTTTTGGGTTCTCCCCTTTCATTTGCATTAACCATCTCAAGGGTTGTTGGTCAGTTTGAATCACAAAAGTAGATCCATACAATTATGGTCTAAACTTCTTCAAAGAGACCACAAAATGGCAAAACATTCACGCTCTATGGTTACCCACCTTGTTTCTGGTTCCTTCAGTTTCCTACTGATGAAGCAAATGGGGTGCTCCCTACCTTTCTCATCCAGTTGACTAAGGACTGCACCTATACTAGTATTGGATGCATCTGTCTGCACAATGAAGGGTTGGTGATAATCAGGAGATCTTATGACTGGAGCTTGACAAAGGGCTTTCTTCAGGTTTTCAAAGGCTTGAGTGCACTCCTCATTCAATCTAACCTTTTTAGGGAATTTTGGGGAGGAGATCACATTCAAGGGAGAAGCTATGGTCCCATAGTTCTCTATGAAATTCATGTAGTGTCCAGTGAGACCTAGGAATGCCCTCACTTGGGTTTGAGTAGTAGGGGTGGCCCAGTTTTGCACAGCTTGTACTTTGCTGGGAAATGGCCTTATCTCACCTCCTCCTGCCTCATGACCAAGGTAGACTACTTTGCTCTGACCAATTTGACATTTGCTTGCCTTTATGGTCAGACGGGCCTGCTCAAGAGCATGCAAAACATATCCTAAGTGATCAACATGTTCTTTCCAAGTAGGGCTGAACACTGCAATGTCATGCAAGTATGCCATGCAGAAGTCCTCCATCCCATTCAGAACTTGATTGACCATCCTTCGGAATGTAGCAGGTGCATTCTTTAATCCAAAAGGCATAACCTTAAACTGGTAGAGGCCTGCTGGGGTTGAGAATGCAGTTTTCTCCTTGGTATAGTCTGTCAGGGCTATTTGCCAATACCCTGAGGTTAGATGAAATGTACTGAGGTACTTGGCTGAACCAAGTTTATCCACCAGTTCATCTGTCATTGGCAAAGGATGGGCATCAGTCTTGGTGACTGTATTTAGAGCTCTATAGTCCACACAGAATCTCAATTCCTTGGCTCCTGCTTTTGGTACTAGAACAACTAGACTAGACCATGAACTTGTACAGGACTCTATAACCCAGAGATCAAGCATCTTGTTGACCTCTCCTTTGATGTGGGATCTCACATGTTCTGACATTCTGTAACCTCTGCTTTTCACAAGTAAACTGTCACCAGTTAGAATAGCATGCTGGCCCCAAGGGGCAAGCCTGGTGAAAGTGAAAACAGAGGGGCAAACTGATTTAACAGAACGTTGCACTCCTCCTGTTGTTCAGATGTCAGTTGAGAAGAGAGATTGACTTCTTCTAGCTTCTTATCTAAAGGTTGGCCTCTGAGGAGGTTAGGTAGAAGTTCACTCTCCTCCTCCACTGGAGCTGAAGCTAGAAGCAAATCTCCCACTTCTGGTCTCAAGACATATGCCTTGAAACGGTTGGTGTGAACAACTCTGGGAGCATCCTTAGGTCTGCCTAAGTCCACCTAATAGTTCACCTCTCCAAGTTTGCCCACAACCTTGAAGGGTCCTATCCATTTGTCCTGTAAGACCATGACTAATACAAGATGGTCTTGAGTAAACTCAACAATGCTGGCCTTCTGGTCATGCCAATGTTTGACGAGAGCCTGACCTGCTTTCAAGTTATCACTAGCTTCTGCCATCACGCGTGTCATTCTCCATCGGAGACCTATCACATAGTCAGTTACTCTGACTGCCTTGGGGGAAGGAACACTCTCCAATCCCTCCTTAATCAGGGCATAGGGGCCTCTGACTGGATGGCCATAGAGAAGTTCAAAGGAACTGTAACCAACTCCCCTCTGAGGGACTTCTCTATAAGCAAAGAGAAGACATGGCAGTCGAAGGTCCCACTTTCTTTTAAGGGGTTCCTCTAAATCACCTATCATGCTCTTCATAGTATGATTAAACCTCTCTACCAGTCCATTTGTCTGTGGATGGTAGGCTGTAGAGAACTTGTAAGTGACACCACAGTTTTTCCACATGGCTTGCATGTAGTGGGACATACAGTTGGATCCCCGCTCAGATATCACTTCCTTAGGAAACCCTACTCTGGTAAAAATACCAAGTAGAGCCTTAGCCACAGCTGAGCCATAACAGTCCTCATACGTATTGCTTCTGGATACTTAGTAGCATGGTCTACTACAACCAGGATAAACTTGTTTCCTGAATATGTGGGAGGGTCAAGGGGACCAACAATACCGATGCCCACCCTCTCAAAAGGAACTCCAACCACTGGGAGAGGCACCAGGGGTGCCAAATTCTCAGCTCCACTCTTGCCAGAGGTTTGGCAAGTGTGACAGCTCCTACTAAATTTGTCAATTTCTGCACCCATCTTAGGCCAGTAGAAGTATAAGGAAAGCCTTTCCTTGGTCTTTTTGAAACTCAAATGACCAGCCAAAGGTATCTCATGGGCCAACTGTAGGAAATGGAGTCCCTTGGCTAGGGGCACTACAAGTTTCTTGCAGTCCCCAGGGATATACTCAATCGGTTCACTGTAGAAGAGGCCATCTTCCCAGTGCAGCCTATGCTTCCCAGGCTCTTGCCCATCGAGCTGAGAAGCTGCATGTAGGCGAAGACCTTCAAGAGTAGGACTCTCTCTTTGTCCTCTGCTGAAGTCTGCCCTGTTGGGTCCACCTTCTGCCCGTAAAGACTACTGCTCAGGATGGTCAACAGGGTCTAGAACTCCAACCAAAACAATGCCTTCCTCCAGATTTGACTCTTCAGAAACTGGATTAGCCACACAGGATTGTACCTCACACTCTGCCTCAGCAGGTGGAGGAGTCACAGGTGTGACTTTGGACAATCTTGGGGATGTCCTTGTTGATAGCACAGGGGTGCCATCTGTCTTTTTCTTGGTGGTCTTGGGTTTCCCCTTTGCCTCTTTCTTTCCAGAAATAGCAGTGTGCAACTCCTGTGGAGTGGGAGTGATAGCGTCCTCTATCAACTCCTCTGGAGAGCCTCTCAAGGTCCTCTCCCTTGCAGGCCTAGTGAGCTCCTGTTTCCTTTTACTGGGAGGCCTGGGGGTACTTGACACAACTCCAAGAAATTTCAGGTCATTACTCAACAGGACTCTCCCAGGCACTTCAATCTGCACACTAACAGGTATCTTGACAGTCATATCATTACACTGGATGAGAGCTTGTAACTGGGGAAGCATTTGCACATGGCCTCCAGCTAACTTGGTGAGGCATTCGGGTGCCTTAGCAACATCCTTCACCTTGAAAAATGATTCATCCACCACAGTTATGCTGGCTCCAGTGTCTCTGATGGCAGGAGTGTCCTGGCCATTCACAAGAACACTATCTTTATAATACTCTTTAGTATTATCTGGGATGGAATTATAGACATCTAAATTATGTTGTTCCCACAAGTCCAGGGACACTAAAGAACATGGGTTCATCAGCCAGTAGGTGAAGATTTCCACTTGCCATAGGTACTTCTTCCTCTGGGGAGAAGGCTAAGGAGACAGTGTGGACCCCTGAAGGTTTACCCTTACATATGGGACCCCTTTCACATGGTCAGTTGACCGACAAACATAACATTTCCCAACATTTTTGATGAATGGTGGTTTGTTCTGACCTCCATCTGGTTTGGATCCAGATGGTGTACTAGCCTGATTTGGTTTCCCTTGTGGTTTACCCTTATGTTGCTGTTTGTGGCCCTCTTTTGGATTGGAGGTATTAGAATTCTCCTTGTTATCTTTCTTTGGCTGCTTTCCCTCATCCTTCTTCTGAGTTGTCCCAGAATCCTTGTGAGTAGCCCTGTTGGCAACCCACAAGTCAGCAGCCTTAGCTAACTTCTTTGGATCTATCTCCTTAGAATCAGCCAAATGCTGTCTGAGCTCAGGAGAGCAGGCATCATAAATTGACTCCAACATAACAAGATTTCTCATACCTTCATAAGTGTTCACTCTGTAACCCTTAACCCAACCATCTAAGTTTTTCAAACATTCACATACCCAGGTAGACAAAGGGGTACCATCATGCTTTTTGAGGGTCCTAAACCTCTTAAGGTACCGGGAAGGGGTCTTCCCAAATCTAGCAATTAAAACTAGCTTCACGCACTCATAATCCATCCTATCCACCTCCCCCAACACCATCACAACATCAGATGCAACAGTGGGTAGCCTAGAGAAGAGCCAATGAAGCAACTGGTTCCCTGTAATGTCTTGAATCACATGGTTATATTCAAACATTGCCAAGCAATCCAAAATATCAAGCTTAGCCTCATACATACCAACAATTTCTTTAGGCATATGGGGTCTCTTAGGACTGGAAGACCTAGAAGACTCTGGGAGACAAGCATTCTCAACAGATAACTTTTTCATTTCTAGTTCATGATTCAACTTCTTTTCTCTGAGCTTAAGTTGTTGATGCTTTTTTTCAGTTTGAACATTTAAACGTTTAAATTCCAATTCAAGCCTCATCTTTTCTAGAGCAAAGAATTCAGGACTGAGTGTAGGACTTGATGGGGTCCCAGTGGACAAAGGTTGAGGTGGCTGAGCAGGTAAAGAAGCAGTGAGGCCTACATTGTGGGACACACCTGTTTAATCTAACTCACCAATAATAGACACATTATCATCCTCATCATTTTCCACATTTGCTGAGGGGTAAGGTATTTCAGACCCACCCTCCAGACTTTGTTTCTCTAACATCCTTTCAATCAATTCAGACTTTTTGCCTTTAACAGAGAGATTCCTTTCTCTTCACAGATTTTTCAGATAATCCACAGTGTAACTAAGAAGGGTCTCCTGACTTTAGCTTTCCATATCGGACATGATTAATATTGCTTTTTAGTGATGTTTAGCCTTGTGGTTAGTTGATCCAAGGTAATAGCAGCGCTCTAACTGTAATCACTATACTTGATCCTCACCGCTGTGCACCAGTGTTAGGCAGAATCATATGCAGTACCTTTTGGGAACACTACACACAATTAAGACTACAAGTGACAGTACAAATTCACTTTTGGTACAAGACCGTTATACACAGTAAAGTTGTAGTGATGGCTGAGCAGCCATACTTATCTCAAGAGTAAAGTGAGCAGCATCAATCGTTGCACCAAGGACAGCAATTACTATAGTTCACACAAACACTGACTGAAGGTTTCTGAGTAAAAGAATATACATTTATTTACACATCAGTTGTAAAACAATTCACTAAAGTAAAGCAGTAGACAAATCAAACTCTTAATATACTACACAGCACCCAATAGATTCTTGACAAGTTAAGCTCAAAATGAAGTGTGAACAAAATGGCGCTGCAATAATTTAAAAAGGGAGGGAAAGACATAGTTAGATATAAATTGAGCAGCACCAACAGGTAAGTAAGCAGGGCAATCTAGAAAAAGGAACTACAGTGAGGGAATCAAATCAAGAGGCTAGGGCCAAAGTCAAAGGGACAAAGACTTTTGCTCAAGATCACACAGTTCAGGGTAGTTCGCGGTTAAGTCTTTGCCAAGAGTTCAGAACGAAGTTGGTCATGCGAAAAGTTACTTTAAAGAATAGGGAAGGACAAGCCCTCAGATTGGCAAAAGGTTTCACACACTTTCACAGCGGCTGGACAAAATGAACAACCGGATTTGGAGCAGTACCTTAAATGGAGAAGAGGCTATAGCTGAGGCGGACGTTCCTGGCAGGTCCTGCAGGCTCACGGTTCCTGAAGCGACTGTCGGACTGATGTGATGTAGGAAGACTGGAGGGTCCTGCACTGCCCAGGGAAGAAACCAATAGCAGAGCAAAGCAACAAATAAAAGGTGCGCTCCTTAAAACGCAAGCAGGGTCCGACCTTCCTGGCTATCCGGTTCACTGTAGCTCTGTACAGAAAATTCGACCAGAGGAGGGGGGCCTGCCAAGCAGTTTGGTGAATGGGTTCTTCCCACCAGCTTAAGAGGAGAAGATTCTTTGCAGATCTTCCCTGTCGATGAAGTTTGAAGATTCGGACCCGCAGCAGGGTTTCACCGGGAGTTTCAGTCATGGTAGTGGTCTTCTTCTATCAGCTTCTCTTCGGTTCTCTTGATCCAGTGGCGACTCTGCCTTTCCAGCCCCAGAGACCTGCTTTTTATGCAGTTTTCCCCCATTCACCCATCCTCGCTGTCAATCATACAGCAGGGTGGCTGTCCTGGCGGGACCGTCACCTAGCCAATCAAATTGGAGTGCGACTTGGGTTACCAAGGGAACCCATGGCAGGGGTCCTGAAACCCCTCCCTCACATCCTGCCTACCCAGACTTTCAGGCGCTTAAGGAGGGCTTCTTTGCAGAAGCCCATGAAAGGACAGTGAACAAAGGTACAAAACCTGGTTTGGCGCACCGAGAAAAACACAAGAAAGACTTTTACAAAAAGAAATGGCGAATAAACCCAGCCGGAACGAAATTAAAACAAATATGGTCCAGCGGGTTTATGTTTGAGGCGACCAAGATTGCCTAAAACAATACCACGGCTATTTACAATAACCGCGGTAGGAAAAATCGGGTAGTTACCACTGCCACCAGCCAAGTCTTAATGAAAAGAGAACGAAATAATGTTCCATGAGAAACAGACAAAAAGGGATAAATATTAACCCTTTCCAGAACTCTATGTAAGATAGTTTGTACTAGGTCTGTGGATTAAAAAGGACTAATAAAGTCAATGTCAACTTTACATGTTCTGGGAGTCAGTAGTCAGTCCCAGAAAATGGAGTCTGAGTGGGAAGTCTGAAAAAGACAACCCTGTGTTACTGCACTGAAGGTGCTGTGTAACACACAGTAAAAAGATGATGCCTATGGAGTAGGTGAGGCTCCACAGCCCATGAACACAAAGAAATGTTAAACACACACAGCAAAGCACATGTAAGAGTGGGAAAAAAAACCTCACACTCTTACCAGATGAAACTAAAAAAATCCTAGAAACCCAGCAAAGCTGCTGAGGGACTCAGTAGGTAAGGGCAATTAGCCATTTTGGAGAATTCTCCCTAACAGTAAGCTATCTCTTCTTGTTAACCAAGTATGAAATCTCAGCTTCCCTTTGGACCTCAACGTTCACACACATTATTGTTTGTATTTCTTTCTCAGAGTCTGAGGTTGTCATTCTTCATGTTATTTGCTGACCTAGAATAATTTCCTCAGTCCGTGTGTTTGAATCAACATTTTTGGACCAATAAAATGCTCTGTATGCAAAGCAGCTTCTGTGCTAACTCTAAACCTGCAGCTGCTGTGGAACACAGCTACTCGATTGCTGCAATGTGTTGCTTCTTTGAGCAATTCACCCTCTTTTGCACCAGCTGCATTATCTACCTACAGTTTTTGATGTGAATAACAAGTTGGCTCATCTTGAAATTAAAGCTTTACATGGCTTGTTTGCACCATATGTCCAGGCTGGGCAGATCTAACAGATCTAAAGACGACTATACAAGACCTGTGGCTGCCAAGGCAGCTTTTGCTCACGATGCCAAGAGTGCTTCATCTGACTCGGGGGTGGGGGGAGGAGGAGCGTGGGTGGGAGTGCATTCTTCCCAAATGCAGCCCCTCCTCTTCTACACCACCTTGTCCCAGCTTGATACGAAATAGCTATGATCCTACCCATCCAACAAAAAAACGACTGTTAACCCCAATAACCATACCAACTATTGAACTGTATCCCACCAACCACATTCCTCTGAAATTGTACAGTGTGCAGTATTTAACCGTTTTACTACTTTCCTGGACACCAATGGATGCTTCAGTCCCCAACAATGAAGGCTCTGTAGCAGGCACCCCTTGAAAACAAGACTCACACACGTCTCAATCTTCATAGTTGCTCACTGCTCCAAATCTTACTCAGCTCTCATGATCTTTGCTATCTCTGCTGCTTTGATTCTGTCAATCACCCCTCTCTTCTACTCAATTTATGTATCATTAGTGTCCACCATTGACTGGATTGCCTGTGTCCTTTCTTATAAGTCCTTCTCAAGCTCTTGGAACACAGGCACCTCCACTCCCACATCATCCTCCATTTGGAGTTTCCCCAAGTGTTTCTTCTTGCTGCACTTCTCTTCACAGTCTACCTACCTTCTCTCGGGAAGCTCATTTCTTCATTTGGCTTCTCATACTACACAGTCTCTAAATACACCCACATTTTTACCACCTTCCCACCCTTCAGTCCTGAGCTAACCTCTCATATGGTTACTAGTCTTTCCATCGTTTTTTTTTTCATTGAATAGATTTTTCATTGAAATTTTTTCCAATTAACTTTTTTTCATCTAATGTGGTTTAATACCACTTTCCATCGAAAACCTGTATAGCGATTTCTTTTTAATTGGGGGATCCCCCCAACCCCCTGTTTTTCGCCCTTTAAAACACCCATTCCCAAATAAAAACATGTTTTTTAAATTGGGGGTCCCCCTCAAACACCCATTGTCCAAAAGTAACCATTTAACCCTTTAACCCTTAAGCCCACCCAAATACACATACATACATTTTCAATGGAAAAAAAATCATTGAAAGATTTTTTCTATGGAACATTTTTCGATGGAACATCTTTTGATGGAAAATATTTCAATGAAAAGACTGTAACCCCTCTCATATATCTATCAGTCTCTGCACCATTCACCAATTGTTGGTACTTTGTTGTCTAATGGTCTACACTTCCAAAACCAAGTCCATCTATGTCCCAGTTCCCAATTTCAGACCTCTGTATCCTTCCTTGTAACTCATGACCACTGGAAGCCTACTCTCATCCCCCAATTCTCACAACCTTTGAGCAGTCTTTCCCATTGAACAACAGCTTGAGCAATGTTTTACCAGTACTGTCACAGATATGTACTAACTACACTCAATCTACCTTCACGGTACCTTTATATCCAAATTTACCCTCAGCTCTCTTGATAGTAGCGTCCTCATAGGTCTTCTTCTTTACTGATATGCCCCATGTGGTGAGGTAAATATGACTGAAACTGATCAAAGTGATATAACTGGAGAAAACAATCTCAGTACCCCATATAGTGTTATGTCCTGGATAGCGATGGCAAATCACCTCCGTATTCTGGACTTTACTTCCTAGCGAGCAGTACTGTCATGCTTTGTAGGTGTGCACATGCACAGAAGTAAAAGCGAGAAATATGGGTTAGAACCACAAAGAACATGGCGTTAGTGGAAAATTCATAAGTAGCGCTGTTTTTCTTTTTTTAGTTTAATGAATTTTATTACACTTTAGGCGTAACAAGTGAAACATCATATTGAGCAGAGATATTAAAGCAACCAATCATAAGAGGAGTTAAAAAGTAAAGATTAGGTTCAACATAACGAATAGCGCAAGCAAGAAACACATGCAATTTAGATAACTAAATTTGACAAATATAACAATAACACGATAGCTGAGTTAATTGAGGTTGTCAGAATTTATGCCATCTTAAATAAGACAAGAACATACATAGGGAGTATACTGATATATAGTGCAATAATATCATCTTATACATAATACATATACAAACACATGGGAAGTACACATAGAGGGAAGGGGAAAATGTGTGAGAGTGCAAACTAAGCAATATAAAAGGTACCTGTACAAATAAATTGATATCATTTCCGACAGAGGATCAAATTAAGTGCCAACTTCAAACGCATTATAAAATGATAGATAGTTAATACACGAATGCCATTTCATTTCATATTTAGCCAAAAGAACAGGTGTATTAGCTTTGAATGTTCTAGTCTATGGACGTTACCAATGGTGTTCCACCACCCATTGATGATAATTTTGCTAAATAGTTTCCAGTTAGTGGTTATTAACCTAATAGCTAATATAATGAAAACATCATATAGAATGAGAAAGTTACTACTTTCCATTACTTTGAGAGAAAGCATACGTAATAAAATATTAGAATTTTGTGAACTGAGGTAACGTTTTTTTTTGTTTTTAAGTATTTCATGATTGCTTTTATTTTTATGGTAAGTATTTACTTGGCTAGAGCGTCCAAATTAACATTTGTTTTAAATGTAGTCGATACAGAGCATTAGTTTGACCGTCAAACGAAAATCTCCACTGCCTTATTATATTAGCTGGTATGTATACGTGGGAGCAGGAGCCTGCGGGCCCCCATGAGTGCAGTACCCCGGCCAAGGGCACTAACTGCCTGTGCCTGGGGCTGGCCCTGTTGCAATGCCTACTGTTTTAGAAGCCTTGAAACCCAAGACCATCACATGTCCACAACACAGGAAAAGGGCCCAGTATAAACCCATTGTGAAACGTATTACTGCAGAACAAAAGGCAAGATTGCCTTTACCTCGTATTGTTTGTTAGCTTGCACCCTGAGCTCTAATTGCTGCTGGTTTGCACTGTGAGCTCTAATTGCTCCGTGAAGTTCAACAGTGCTAATTTGCAATCCGAGTCCTCTACTTTTCACAGTGAGTTGTAATTCGGCTGGTTTGTTTGCTGCCAATTTTGCACAGCTACTGATTGAAGTAATGCCCCATAGTTTTACCATCTGTTACTCTGCTCCCCGTTACTAGCTGCTTTTTTCCCCCTGTTCGATGTCTGGGACCTAAACTGCACTCTACTAATCTTTTTCCGTCTCCCACCATAAGTGGCATCGCCTCTCACCGCACTACGCAACACTCTGCACCAAACGCAATGACCAGAACCGCCGACCCGTTACGCATAAACTGATGCGCGTCACCAGGCAAACTGGTCCAAGATCACAACATGTGACCATAATGCTCCAATGTACCAAGAGATATGTACCAGACCCAATGTGTAGCCCGCCTAGCACCATGTCCCAATGGGATACATGCCAAAAACACCTAAAGCTTACACCGCACACAGGGGATGCTTCCTTGTGATCTGCACACATGAACGCACCAGGAAAGAAAGCTTGCACTGCCACCTCTGCTCTTACTAACCAACCCAACTAATTCTCTTGCATATCTCAACATAACACAAGGAGGCACCTATTCACTTGCTTTGTCGGTGCATTATTTCTCGATACAGTTGAATTACATGTTTCACACGTATAGAAGCATTGCAACAGTTCAGTGCTTCTAACGTAAGTTTACTTTTTTGGGGTTCCATTTATGGTGGCATATACCCCACCCCTGGAACTAATGTCTCTAGGGTAAGGACATTTTTATCAGGGGTTATAGCATCTTGGTAGAATCTTGGTAGCATCTTGGTAGCTGAAATGTAATCTTTCAAAATATCAGTGCAAAGTTTCTCTCCGGTAGAACATTAACTTCTACATCTTTTTCTCATATGGTCTTGACTGACATTCTGAACCATTGCTGCCCTGGCTTCCATTAATTCACTATTTATTTGGGTATGGATACTCAGATCCCCAACCCCTTTCTTTTATTGGGGTGTGATGTTTGCATACCTTCCTTTGTTTCCCCAGCGCCTCAATTGGCGCTCGCTCACTGACACTGTGGGGCCTCTGATGGTGAGGATGTTGGGTTTCTCACCTCCCCTTTGTTGGGGTGAGGAGCTGACACCCTTTCCTCATTTCTCATCTTTTTTCTGACAGGCTGGAATTAATTCTGTATTATTCAACTAGAGAGAGGGTGGAAAGGCTGGCTAAGTATAACATTATTTTTTTTATATATACATATCTTGTATATTTATAAAGCCGAAACTATGTTAGTTTGTTCCTTATACAATTTCACACTGTTCCACCAATCTGCACCACATTTTTCATAGTTCCCTGTTAGGATGCTCTGGACATTACTGGCTCAATGACATTTGGACACCCCAGCCCTTTCCCCAGATTTCATCCTCTTCACACTTGAAAAGGTTGGCTGAAATCAGCGAAACATTAATGTGGTTGAACAACGACCGGACAAAGCTCATTTTAAGCATCTCGACGTGAGGAACAAAACTCAAGGTCCCTATCGTATTGTGCCAGGGTGAGGCGACAGATTGGATAGGGAGAGCACACAGAAGGTCCCAGTATGCTGCAGAATACCAACTCTCACCTCCCCTCCACGTCTGCCACAGGGTATGTCAGCCTGGCACACGCGCCCATTATCCGTGCAGTTTACTACAGAGTGCAAAGAACATCAAGTGATAGGCAATTCGGAACAGCAACCTACAGGATAATTGTTTTTCAACAATTGATGAGAGCTTTATTATGTCAACAGAACCCATGCGGAGTGCAGGTACTTTTTGCTAGTTCCTTATATATCCTATTTTCTACTACAATGAAGATTACCCCTGCACAGGGAGTCTTGATTCAATAATGACACAGAGGCGAGCATTATGCTTCATCTTCTTTAATTACTACTCTTCAGCAGTTTCAACAAAATATCAGAAATAACTGAAAATGGCATCAGCAACTCATTTCACCTTTTCTGTCTATTTAGTGATCTCGGACTACATTTCCCTCTGCTCTCCCTGCTTCTGTAGTCCTTGGCAATCCCTGCCCTGTCTGCATGTCACTTCCTGTCCTTCACTCCTCCTCTTCTTTAGAAGCTCTGAACTGATCCACAGTGGTAACATCCAAATAAATGAAAAAAGTTCCAATGCAATTCCCTTCTTTCAACTGTCTTGGGTCCGCCGTTAGCCCAGCATATTCCTTCACTTTCGCTCTGCTGTGCAATAGCCTATTCTCCTCTTATGCTCAGTTAGTCTTCTGGTCATCTCCTGAGGAGCAGACAAGGGAGTTAGCATTAGGGTGGAGAAAAAATGCACTGATCATCATCTCATAATGATGCATTTCCCACTTTCTATTACAGTGCATGCGCTGGAAGGGAAAGTAATGCTTGCCTCTGTGACTTTAATAGAATGAAGACTCCCTGCGCAGTATCTAGGGTAATCTTTATTCTTTGTCAAGATCGGAGGCAAGCATTATGCTTAGTCAAAGCTTCCCATTACTGCTGTCGCCATTGATTGAATCGGCTTAAACTAAAAGGTCTTAAACGCACTGGCGCAGTCTGCCGCTTGTAAGATATCCTGGACTGTTGCTCCTGTTGCTAAAGTTTTAGAGGCCATACCGCCTCTTACTGAATGCGCCCAAAGTTCATCAGGTCAATCCCTGCTAACTGCATTACTTTATACACCCATCTGGAGATGGTAGCTGCCGCTACTGCTCTGCTCTGTATGGCTTCCTACACGCTGTTAAGAGTTGTGTAGCCCCTGCTGGATGTGTCTCTGCTGTTCTGCATGCAGATCTGCCAACATTTCAATGTACTCCTCCCTACTGGTGGGTACATAAGAGGTTTCACCTGTTTCCTCTTCCTCTGCCTCTGCTCCTGCATCCTGGTCAGTGGCTAGGTCACTCAGTTTTGCATCTATCTTTAACAGGAGACCTCTCATCCTCTCTGAGGATATTGTGCAGTTAGCATTCCTAGGCAGGCAGACTCCTCTTTGTGCCCAATTCGCTAGTGTGTCTGCATCTACTTCTTCTCTGGTGTCTTAAGGACGCTCCTCTAGGTCCATGGTCTTTGCTAATGAACCTGCGATATCTAACACTTTATCTTGACAACTTCTCCAAGACATATCCATACCTTTGTGAGGGTCTTTAGCTGTCTTGGTAACAAATGCTAACATTTTAGGTTCTAATTCGGCTGCCTCTGCCGCCTTGCCCAGTAGGTCAGGACGTGGGCACTCTGCTCTCATGTGCTGTCTTGTGTCCTTGTCTAGCGCCTTCCTAAGCCTCTGTGTCATGTATTTAGACACTCTTGGAGAGGGCTGCCAGTCTGACGACCTGGGGTTCCTGATGTTGTCTGGTGTGAACATGTCCGCTATATCTTCTCTATCACTCTCTAGTTGATTTTCTTTTCAGGCTCTTTTGCCTACGCAGGGCTTCGCCCAATCGTCCTATGGCTTGCCTTCTTCATCTTGTGAAGAAAAGGTGGCTTCTGGCGACTCTTCTTCTGAGTCTCTGTCTGAGTTTCCCATATTATCTTCCCCTGGGGAGGGGGTCATGAGGCTTGGCACTGCTGATTTCTGTAGGAAAGCGTTCCTCAGCTTCTCGAAAGCATCAGCAGCCTCTTGGGCATCATTGTTCACCCCGTAGGTTCGACTTGGGGGGTCAGTAGAGTATTTCCTCTTACAGTCTCATTACTTCCCAGAAGACCTCTTTCTGAGGCCTTGGTGGACGTGCTCTTATTCTTATAAAGAGATGCACTCTGGATATTGACAGGAGGATAGCCGGTAAAGTAATTAATCACAATAGTTCAAGGATACTTGGCTTCAGCACAAAGGGAGCAATGGGTTATAAAATGTCACTAAGGGCCTTTAGAGAAGGACCAGGGTACAGAACCACAATGTACCTTGAAGAAGTTCTTGGTGCTCGACAGAGTCGAGTTGGTTTCAGGACGCATTGCAGCTTCTGTGACAAAGTTCAAGATGAGAGTCAGCTGCACGTATCAGGCAGCAGGCAGTTCGGCGAGCAAGGCTGGATGGACGGCTGCAGGCTGGACGACACCGCGGCTCTGTCACTGTGGTCTTCTGGTTGTGCCAGTGCTTCATCAGCTCCTGACTGCCCTTTAGGTTTCTCGTTGACTGTTCCATGCACTTTGCCATTCTAGTCTGAAGGCCAAGTACATAGTCCCAACAACACACAAAGAGACTAGGGAGTTTAATGACCCAAGAGTTTATCCCCTAAGAGAACACCATAGACAATTAAATTCTACAAAACTCTCTAGTCTCTGTATTTTCTCCTTATAGGCTAGACATTAAACAAACAATTCAATGAACAAATAAAGAACTGTCCAGTATCCTTATCCATATAATGTAAAATTCTATCAAATTGTATTACATTTTAATTCAACACAATCTGCACAATTCAGTAAAACACATACAAATACATAACATCAATTCATATCACAATTATCATTTAAAACACATTACAAAATGTCACAAACTGCAAAGAAACACATATTATGCATAAAACTACTTTGACAAATTGCTATAACCTCTATAGTGCAAAAGACCTCAACCAATGTTGTCTGGCAGATAAAGTGAACAAGGTATTTCTAGTCTCTTTATCTCCCCATAACTGAGATCAATTAAACAAATCCCTATATGTCATCAGGGTTCTAACACTTAATAATAAATTCAATCCACTGTTAATAATCAATACAGTGTCCTTTCAGCCCAACATGTTTCGTTCTGTATTTAATTATACATATTCCACCAGAACTTCTTCAGAGATCAACAGCATTTGGTTAATTAGCACTCAATTTCCAAGTAGCGAAAACCACCACCACTATTGCAGCTTATACGTCCAGACCCTATAGGAAAAAACACAGATATATAGCCGTCATTAGTACTGCTATAACACATATCCTTACCACATAGGTCTTTGAATAAACCAGGGAAGCGCTTACCGGTATTTTAAAAATTAATACTTCATTAACCGGTACCGTGTGGGTGTCTTCACAAATAGACCACAACCTAATGGGATACATGACTTACGGTCAGGGAGTCTACAAAAACCTTGTGTGTTATAAAAAACATTTTGGGCCTCATTACACGGACGGCGGTAAGGGTTAACGGTCACCGTTAATGGCAACGGTGACCGTTAACCCTTACCGCCGTACTACGAGGTCCCTTTGCGGGTTGGAGGATTTAACGCCTGCTTCTTGCAGGCGTTAAAATCCAACCCGCTAAGGGACCTCGGAGCTAATTACGGCACCGCAAAATTGCGGTGGCGTAATTAGCGCCTTCCCCATTCCCATAGAGCCCTATGGGGCAGAAATGGGAATGGGGAAGGGCAATGGCGGAAAGGGGATTTACCGCCCCTCCAACCTTGGAATGGGGCGGTAAATCCCCTTTCTGCCAGGGCGGTGCCGGTATTTTACCGGCATGAGCCATGGCGCTAATAGCGCCATGGCTCACCGCCTACCGTGTAATGAGGCCCTTTGTGTCAATCACTCACACACATTTATTTACAATAAGGCCATATGCACAGTCTAAATCCACAATTACTTCTATTGGACGTAACTTTCACTTCTACATTACACTCTCCATTCATTTAAACCTACAATAATGCAAAACACCTAAATATGCCTTAGATATTAGTCCTCACTATCTTCAGTAACACTTAATCCAGTTCACAGTCCCCTTTCACTAGAAAATAACAGTTTCAATCACACATCACATGTGCTCAGTGTCGCATATGTCTCAAGTACAAAGTCCACCACATCTCATGTAGGGGATGAGGGGGTGCCCTCCCATCCCTCTTTCACTAGACTGAGGGGACCATATACAGGGCGGCCAAACAGAAGTGCATCAGGGCTAAACCCTACTCGGTTCTGTGGCACCTGCCAGTAAGCGAACAGGAGGCATGGCAGGAGGGTTACCAGTCAAATGGTCGAAAACATTTGGTCGACAGACAATTTGGTCGACACCATTTGGTCGAATGCCAAATGGTCGAATTTTTTTTTTTTTTTTTTTTTTACCCATTTTTTGGTTTTTTTGGGGGGGGTCCCCCCCAACCCCCTTTTTTTCTTTTTTATTTTTTTTCCCCACACGAAAACCCACAAAACACATATATATATATATAAAAAAAAAAAAAATTCGACCATTTGGCATTCGACCAAATGGTGTCGACCAAATTGCAGTCGACCAGTTTGTTGTCGACCAGTTGACTGGACACCGGCAGGAGAATATCCCATCTTCTCCTCAGGTGCTCTTACAAGCCGCCTATCATGCCTTGTTGAACCACTCAACAAGCCCATTTGTTTGTAGGTGGAAGGATGTAGAGAACAAGTAGGTGACTCCACACTGCCCACATAGCCTTCACATGTGCTGATATGAAGTGTGATCCCCTGTCAGAAATGACTTCCTTGAGGAGTCCAACATGGGAGAATATCTCAATCAGAGCCTTCGCAACCATGGAAGCTTTGAGGGAAAGCCTCAGGGTACCTTGTGGAGTGGTCTAGCACAACCAAGATGTATTTGTTCCCTGTCCTGGTTCGAGGATTCAAAGGACCCACAATATCCAAGACTATTTTCTCGAAAGACTGCCTAACCAGAGGTAGTGGAATTAAGGGAGCCTTTGTTACACCACCTGACTTGCCAGAAGGTTGATAAGTCGGGCAGGACCAGACAAATTCTTTAACCTTTATGCCAAACTGCGGCCAGTAAAAGTGTGCAGGCAACAGCTCCGATGTCTTAGTCACTCCCAAGTGATCCGCTAAAGGAATTTGGTGAGGCAAATTGAAAAGGAACTTTCTGTGGCATTGGGGAATCAACAGCCTTCTGGTGCCCTCTCCCAGAGAGTCTTTTGGCTCACTCTACATGAGTTCATCCTCCCGTACTCTTTAAACAGACCAGAGGCCTCACCCTTAGCCTGCTCCTCTGACTGCTTCCACAGACCCACCTGAGTGGGGCACTCTTTCTGGGCTGTGAAGAAGTCAGTTTGATCTGGTCCCGCTGCCAATGCAAATTCATCCGGTTTGGGCAGGTCCTTCAGATCTGCACCCACCTGATCCTCCACCTTAGGTTCCTGCACTGTGCCAGGCAACTCTGAAGTCACTGAGTCCCTTGCTACCAAAGTAGGGTCCTCAGTGGCTACTGTCCCCTCTCCTGCAGGAGCAGGTAATACAGCAGTCTGTGGAATTGGAGTCTAGTGGCTACCAGCAAAGCTGGTCCATCCAACAAGCACTCTGGAAGCCCTCCAGACCCTAAGGCTCTGAGAGTGCACAATCTGGTGATCTCTTTGGCCCTTGATCGGGTAGCCACTGTGACTCGAGATCAGGAAGATCATTACCCAACAGACATGGAACAGGGATGGAGTCTTCACCGCTACACGGAGCTTGGTCATTTCAGCCCACCAGCTGAGTTCTACTTTCGCCAAGGGGCACTTACTGTTTCCGTCAAACCCATCGAAGAAACAATCAGGCCCTTCAATATATTGGCCTGCTGTACCCACTGCTGGAGGACAGCAGTGATGCAAGCCACAGTGTCTCGGACCGCAGAAGTTTTGTGTCCTTTGATGTACACATGTTCTAAATAGGGTTGAGTATTATTGGGAACTGGGGTATCTTCTGGAGACCCAGTACCGTTCCGACTGAGTGTAACTAATCCACATTTGGCAACTCCTAGACCTAGTGGGAAGTCCTCCTCTACGAGGCCCACACTAATGATGGCCTCTTCCATGAGTCCAACATTCACTATGGCTTGCTTGCATAAGCCCTTGCAAGCAGGACCCCATTTTCTATGACCCATCACCTTACCCACAAAGCAACTTTAGGTTATTGAGAACGCAGGTGTCATAGTGCTCAGGGAGCCTGCACTCTTCTTTTCGGTGTGCACAGCTGAACTAACGTTTTGGGTTTTGCCTTCATTCTTTTGGGACCTGAGTTTGAAGAGTATTGGGTTGTACCTTTGTCCTTCCCATCCTTGTTTACTTCTTTGTCTGAAGATTTCTCTTCTGGTTTGGGTAAGGTAGCCTAAGCCTTTTTCTCGACTTCAGTACTCACAAACCTGTCGGCAGCCTTTGCAAGCTCCCTAGGTTCTGTGATAGGCTTGTCCACAAGATGCTGGTGTAGGTCAACCTCACAATTCTTCAATACATTCTTACATTCAATCAAACTGTACACCCCTTTAAATGTGTCAACTTTGTACCAGCCACCCACCTGCTCAGATATTTCAACGACAATTGTGTGAACGTTTCAAATGTCTGCCCACTTTTCTTTCTGAGCACTTGGAAGCTTTTGAGATACTGTTCTGGGATTTTACAAAACTTCCTGAGGAGGGCCACCTTCATGCTTTCATAAACGGGCCTTTCCTCAGGTGTTACCTGAAGAATTGCATAAGTCCCTGTGTCAGTAAGCAACTCTTCAGCGCTGCACCTTAGAGCTCGTCGTCCACCTCCTGTAGCTGAAAAGCCAGCTCGAGCGCTTCAAACCAGTCAAACATTTCCTTCCCCACTTTGTAAGCCTGCACTAAGCCTTTGGGGATGTGCAGTCAGTGCGTATCCCAGGCACTCTGATTTGAGCCACTACTTGAATTGAATTGAATTAATTAATTTTGCTGGAGGTGGCTCTGTTGGCCTCCATCTTCTCTTCAATCGCCAGCTTGCTCAGCTCTATGGCGGCCCTGTGCTGCTCTATGGGGATCCTGTTCCTCTGTCTCTGTTCCTCTGGTACTCGTCTCCTCTCCGGCACCAAAATCTTTCTAGCCGCTACCTCATTAACAGTCAGAACAATTACGGGGCCACTTAGAGACTGTGCTGAGGCCTAGGACCTGCAGGATGCTGCACTAACCCCTGGCCTCACTGACACTCTAGAGTGTTGAGAAACCATGCTTGCCCCCCCCCGGCGGGATGGTTGTCGAGGAACACTGCTCATGCTGTCTTCCTCGTCATCATCCACTTCCCCTTCCAGAAGGTCTTTTCCATTCAGGTACATGGGGCCTAGCCCATCCCCTGGGGTCTTCTCCCCAACCACCCTCGCTTCTAACCAAGCTTGGTGGCTGGTCAGCAACTCAGGTTTATTAACCTTAGTGCTGTGGGGAAGTCCACTCTCTTGACACAGGTCGCACAGATCATGCTTGCTCATGCCTTTCACAGTCTATATGTCAAGATTCATGATTATTACAAATACCTAGCAGTGTCTAAATGTTGCCTGCAACAGTACATTTATTGTTGGATGACTAAGATGTGTGCAAGGCTCCAACTAGATCTGACTGCCTGATATCAATGCGACGAATCTGCTTCCGGGGTACCAATGGTCCAGGGATGAATATTGGTTTCTAAACCAAAAATCAGTCCCACACCTCTAGTACACAGAAGGGATCCGAACAGATTGTAAACACAAGCAAATTATAAACCTCCTTGTCCAATTTTTGTAATGGGGACAGAACGGCAGTCTTATTTCCGCAAGATCGTGGATCGTTAGTTTGTTGCAACACAGCAAAAATACAATTATTACCCAATGATAAAAGGGACTGTCCAGTCAAGATTGTACAAATATCTACTTTATTATTATCACAACAGACAGTTCTAGCACACTACAAATTACAACCCACCCTGTAATGGATTGCAGAGGACAGACAGTTACAAAGAAGGTAAAGGCATGCACTCTGGACACTGACAGGAAGGTCGTCGGTAAAGTAAATAATCGCAATAGTTCAAGGAAACTTGGTTTTACCACAAAGGGAGCAATGGGTCATAAAATGTCACTGGAGGCTTCGGAGAAGGACCAGGGGGACAGAATCACAATGTATTGTGTGCTTATAGAAGTTCTTGGTGCTTTACAAGGTTGAGTCGGTTTCAGGTTGCTTTGCAGCTTCTGCAACAGTGTTCAAGATGGGAGACAGCTGCGTTTATCAGGAAGCAGGCAATTCGGTGAACGAGGCTGGACGGATGACTTCCGGCGGGTCTACACGTTGGCTCTGGGTCAGGAATTGTTGTCTCAGTGCAGGTTGGAGGGTCTGAAGCACTGGCCGAGACATCTCAGATGGCATGAGTAGTTAGAGGGGCTCGACTGGCTCAAACATGTCCTTTAAGGGGGACTCTGGTTGACACTTGTTGATGCACTCCTCCTAGCTTCTTCACTGGACTGATGTCATCCTTAAAGGCAGATGGCCCAAAGCAGAGGAGAGTGTTGCAGGCAACAACCTTGTCCTTGGTTTGGTTCTCTCTGGCACTTCCTACCTAGGAGGCTTACTGCAAAGCCTAGTAGGACATGCTATGTGCTGGCTGGGTACCAGCTCTGGAGCTGCTGGGGGGTCCTCTGGATTCAGTACCTCCCGCTGTTCCCTGGGATATGTTTAGGGGAGGGATCTTGCTTCCCTCTTGGAACTCCTGGCCTTCCTTCACTGGCGGAAGCTGTAAGGCAGACTGTACCTTCAGCCACTGTCCAATGCTAAGTTCATCTTGTTACTCCTTGCAAAGTCTTCAGATGATCATCCCTCTTTTAAAGCCAAATGGGCCACAGTGATTGGTGTAGGCTAAGCCTACCTTAATGAACCAATCATGGGTCCCAACCAACAATCTCCTGTATGCCTGAGGTCATAGCCAGAGTGCTTTACAACAGAAAAGATAAAGGGGTTAACACATGTAATACTATGTTCCACCCATCTTCCTGTCTGTTGTGGATCAAAGAGTCTCTCTGGTTAATTGAGCTCTCTGTGATTCCTAATTAAAGTGGCAGGTCTCCCTTGAAGCTATGGCGAGACCAGACTTTTGGTCGCTGCCAAATCACAAACACGTACCTTCTGAATGTGGTCCCCCTGTCGGGATGACTACTGTAAACAGCTGTCCCAGACATGACATGCCACTGTCCTTGATGCTGAGAAGCGGGAGCTGGCATCAGGTTGACACAGTACATATCAAAGGTTGTTGGGGGGTTTCCTGTCCTTTCTTAGTCCTGGAACCAGGCCTCCTGTGGGCCTGTTTGAATCATCTCTGAGTCGTATGCGAGGCTGCAACTAACAGCTAACAAAGGAAAGGGAGGATCAATGAAGCCTTTGTTAGTTAATTAGGCTGGGGATGGCAGGAGGAAGGTTTTTCCTTCCCCTCCTGAGATACCTTTATGTACTCTTGGCTGCCATATTCCCACTAAATATCACAGGGCGGGACGGTGCCCGCAGGCTGTATCCACCCAGAGTACATGGGTCTATGTGTATGTTGTGCGGTGAGCATAGGAAAATGTGTGCGGATTAGCCCCACACATTTTCCAGAGGTTGATCTCCCATCATTCAATTTCATTTAAAATGTCTAAAAAGCCCAGATGAGCGCATACCCACCGTGCAGTTGGTCAAATTCCTCACAACTTAACATTGTAATCTCTGTTAACACCATTAATTTCATTTTGTAATTATAAGATTGTCCTGTCCTTAAATAGACTTGAAAATGTGGTTGTTGCTCATAATCTCAGAAGGCCTACTCAAGGGCCTTTTGTTCTGCAAATTGGATGGGTGCTTTTGACGTGATGAATGAGCATTCCCTCACAGGGCACGGATGTCATATGACCGTTAGGTCTCAATTTACACCCCTGGGTTATGAGCAGTTAAAATCTGCTTCTTCTGTAAACTTAAATATCCACATTGAAACATCATATAATTTTATATGCATGACAGGCTTATTTACTTCTCTTGTAATGACAAAGTGCAAGCAATTCCCATTAAACACCATTGTAATGGCTTAATTCTTTTCTTCTCAATATTTCCTCAATAAGAATCATTTTGAAATTTACACTTGGACAATAAAATAAAACAATTGTATTCTGCCAGGCTTAATTCTATAAAGTCTATAGAATGACACATGAATACATGGGCTAGTGCTGTCTTCAGTTTTAATATTTTGCTGGTTTGCAATTAGCATAGGTTTTCATTACCTGCCAGTGCATGTGTCCAATGTGACAAGGCACTACTTCAAATGCTTGCAGACAATGTTACTGTATTAAAGTTTTCAATACTTCTGGCCATAGATTATGTGTGTAGTTTCAAATGTTCTTGATGTTTGGGAAACTCTGTGCCATTTGTCAGGTGTTGTCTCTCGTGGAAGCAAGTAACTGGTGAAAATGTTAATGAATAAAGTGATGCATTATGTTGGTTCCTTTCTCTTTACATTGAAGCAATCTCCATGTCTTGTGGTAGGTGCTGTGCATTTTATAAGGCAGCACCTATTCTGTTGCTTTGTCGGCAAACTATTTCTCCATACAAATGAATCATATGTGTCACAATTGAGGAATCGGGAGGTTGTAGGTACCAGAGAATCACGCCATGCAAAAAAATGCATTGTTTCCAGAAAGAAACTCAAGCAACTGTGCTCCATGAACCCCAGCACACAACAAATGCTGGTGAAACAATGACATTGATAAGAATAAAATATGAATGCAATATTTAAGTAGGTAAAGAAAAAAGCGTCAATGTCGAGGCGCTGTTAGTAGAATGTGAAAGGTAAAATCACAAATGTGGTCATATGTCTATCAAAAATACAAAAAAGTTACAAGAAATAAAATAAGCAAGAAAATCAGGGACACTCATTGTGAGCAGCCATCATAGAACTAAGTGCATAATGAAACCTTCCTTGTGAAACACTTCTCTTATGAAAAATCACCTTCCTCTTAGGAAAAATCATCCGACAGTCTTTCCATCCGAGGCCTGAATAGTGGCGTCTCTTGGGACACTATTCTTGGAAACAATGAAATAATTACTTGAGTGATTGCGAAATGCAGGAAGGGACTATTTTGATTTTAGTTTCTGGTGATGGCACTTGCCTTTGTGGGTTTGCTGCAATAATTAGGGGTATTTTGCACATGAAGAAAAACAGGTGTAAGAAAAATGACCTGCCTCTATTTCACTGCACCTAATTAGGAGTTTGCAAACCCATAAGGGGATAACCCACACTTGATGTGCACGGAGGTATTACCTCCAGAATATAGGTAATAACTCCATTACCCAATGAAGTCCAATGAGACGTCATAATGGGACTAAAAACAGTCCTAATCTAATCAGGCGAGGATCCCACAATCACCATTGGAGGCAACTGTGATTCTGTTATAGGAGTGCTAAAACCTCCAAACTCCCAGCTTGCAAATATATTTTGAATGGAGCCAAAAAGTGCCCATCTAGTGGGCTGTATTTTAAAAATACGAATAGCCCATATGCAGAAACTAGTGTGAGAGTTGCCTTAATTGTATGTTACAGGGACGTTCTGTCAAATGTGAAGTGGTTATTCAACTAACAAAAAAAAATATGGTGTTTTTATTGCTCCAAGTATTTGGTATACCATTACACCTACATTTACTATCATTGACGCAATCTCATATAATTTGGCGTTCCTTTAAGATTACATACAATTTGATTACAAACGGGCAGACTTCATTGGGGCACTACACAGTAAAGTGTGCATGTTTCTTTAAAAACTGTTATCAACTAGTCAAACTCCACTCCGGTCTCTGTAGGGACAACAAAGGAGGTTCATACATTATGCCTGCTGCCTGTGTAAAAATGCATACACTCTGAGCAGCCAGCAAAGGTCTGAGACAGGGGCACTGACCTAAATAATTCTACCATACAATACTCGGTTGTGTAAGTTCTTCTTTATATGTCTTTTTTGTTGCGCATCACTTTAATGGTGATGTAATTTTGTTGCTCTAAATGGCACTGATTTGCAGTCACTCATGGGCCCTGTGCGGTTACTGTGAGCTGATATATGAACTTATATTGGCTTACCCTGGAGTCCACAGGAGAATCCCCAGAATGGTGAATTAAATATGCCTCTTTTTCAGAAAAAAATCTGAGTTTTGAAAGAGGATTTTTTCGCATCTGGTGATGAAACCATAAGCTAAATTGAGGTTATAGTCCTGGGATAAACTTAGTGTATTTCTCATAGAAAAATCGAATCTATGTGATCACTGCACTGCCTGTAATTCTGCTGATGAAAATGTCAATTCCAATTACGGCGTGGCGCAGCGATCAGATAGATCACTCTTACTCGCATGCCCCGGCCCGCAATCCTCCATCCGCATCCCCCACTTACATTTACTGCTGCGCACCTCTGTGTGTACCGCCGACTGCCCTGCAGCATCAGTTCCTCCCACTTACGTGGGGCGGTGCTGACGCCGCAGAGTCCTTTTTAAAAATGTCTTATCCAGCGCTTACCGTAATAGTAAGCAGGGGACACCCCTACCACCCCTGACTCCCGTTACTGTGACCAAGGAGAGCGGGAAAACCCCCGCAATCCCCACTCCACTTGGATGCAGTAAGGCAAGTCGGGATAATGTGTAGGGGGAAAGTTGCAGTAACAGCCTGGTTGCAGTTATTTTGGTGACATTTTCATATATTTCCAAAAAATGTGAGTATGCTGTGCAAATATGTACAATTGCATAAACATTCCTGGAATAATGTGCAGCCCCTATGAATACGTTTGGAAAGTTTTTTAAAGTTACACCAAGGAGAGTCGGGTATATGGGGGTAGTGCCAAAAGCATTTCCTTTTCAAATTTCCACAGGGAATTTTTTCTGAAGTTGAGTATAATAACTGGTGACTGAGTAACACCAAACATGGGCGTCAAGTTGGAAGGTAGCGCAACAGTGCTTTGCTAGGTGCATCAGACTCTGGCTTGTGGCATCATCCCTGGCCATGACGAGTGGGCATTGCGGGGAGGCTCACTAAGCCCGGAGCTTTGACTAAGGCTATGCCACTGGCACAGAGCCCACTTGACATGGGAGCATGCAATACCAACTGACTACTGAATGTGGACTCATCATGCTTGGGGCATGACAAAAGGACATGCCTCTAGTTACAGTGGCCCCCGAGCATGGCCACAGGTATGCCTAATGTGTACTGCATGTAGGGTCAATGTGAGCAATAGGCATGGCTGCAGGCCATGCCAATTGGGTACTAAAAGTAAGGCCACTGTGCTCAGGGGCATGTCCCAAGGCCGTGCCCTGACAAAGAACCACCCAAGCATGGCCGTAGGTGTGTCAAAATGACCACTGCCCTGCAGGAGAACAGAGATGAGAAGTGGCTAAACCGCCTACACACACCCACACTACTACCAAACCAGCAGTGCTCCTAATCATAAAGGTGAAACAGGCATAGCCAGTGAGTCAGCCAATACGCCTTTAATTCAACTTAAGTCATAGACAGGCAGCACAGCAATTTGATAACATTGGTTAAACACAAGGAAATCTGGGTAATTACAACAAAAACACACATTCAATAAATAAGCCATAATATTTTAAAGAAGCATACAATATGGCACTACCTAGAAGAACATTCATAAAAAACAGAGCATTCAGTTATGAACAAGGCAGTGTTTTAAAATTCAATCAATTAAGATGGACACATTTAGCGATACAATATACTGCTTTCAATCCATGCGTGGATTTGTGATACATTTGAGCCTGCTCAACACTGAGGGTATTTGCGAGATTAAACAATGGTTTTAAATACCTAATTCACAACCCTTTGTAGCTCTCACAAAAGAGAAGAAAGCATTCGATAGTTTCAGGCTGAAACCTGCAGGCCGCACGGCTTCATGTATACGTGCTATTCCATTTGCTGCTAAAGCTGGCGACATTAGGGACATGTGTCCTTGGTTTCGGACAAAGTGCTCCAGCATAAGGAGGCTGTATAATATCCAGTCACTTTTCATATCCAGGGCTTGTTTTACTAGATACTCTGGCCCATTTTTGAGTCTGTTGCATGCCTCTGCCAGGCGCCTTTTTGATCGAAGCATGCCAGCGCTTTTGACTAGGCCGGTGCTTGCCCTCCTAATATTAGTATGAAAATACCTCCTTGGCCTCTTTTGATAATGCAGGTTGAGGGCAGGTTATATATTCAGGTACATATAAGTGTTTTGCAAACTTTAAATCTTTCACCTAGCTAAAAGCAAGGGAGCTGTGCCTGGATCAGGGCACCCACATTTACCAGCCAGCTCTGTGCATAGCCAGTAATATTATGCACAATAAATATACCATTTGAAAACCTGTTCATGTTGGCTCTGCAAGTATATGCTAGTAACCCCATGTATGAACATTCTCTTGTTGGCTTTGCCAATAAAGCCAGTAAACATCTCCGGCCACAGGAATATTACATGTTTTTGCTGACTGCACAAATGCTTGCCCAACTCCCGCACGACCATGTAAGAATACTCTTCATGTTGACTTTCCCATCAATGTCAATAGAACATGCAATGCTACAGTAAGGAGGCATTCCTTGTTTGGCTGCACAAATGCCTTCACCCGCTAAGTAAGAAAACACATCACATTGGCCTTGCCCCTTATGTGAGTAAAAGGAAATGCCATGGCACAGAAAATGTCCATTCTGCCTGCTTCCTTGCACTATAACCCTCCTGCCCATACCATCTCCCATTTAATAACATTCAGCAAGTTGGCTTTACCCAGAAATGTCATTAAAACATGTCAAACAAAGTCAATCTCCCAGGCCCCAACCTTGCAAAACTTTTGCACAAATATGCTAGAGGGACCAAGCGCAGCGAGGGAGCCCAAACCAACCAACGAGGATTAGGGTATAACACTTACCATGACTTTATCATAAATGCCCAGAATAATATGCAATGTCACAGTAAAAAAAAGGCAAGACTGGCTGCCAGCAGATGCCATTCTAGCCAGGTAAAAACACTTATGCTTGCTTTGTCAGAGATGCACAGTACAAAATGTCAAGCCACTGTAAGAAATGGCTAGACACGCTCTACGGAAATGACCTATGGCTGGTACATGTGGGTGCCCGGTCCCAGGCATAGCCCCCTTGGTTCTATGCTAGCTGAAAAAACATTTAAGATATATCTTTCTCCTAGGGCAAAGTGCAGCGTGCCCCTGCAGCAGTACGATCATCAGGCGTATTGCGCATACATGCTGCTCCAGACTTGCCCGGAGTGTGGCATGTGCTTTGTTGCTGAGCTTCGGGGGTCCCGCAGCATGGCTCACAGGGGGGGCGACATTTTGTGTTACACCACTGGTCTAGGCCCCACTGTCCACTGTATGTTTGCTCTAAATCAATCCACAGGTTTTTACTATAGATGAGAGCAAAAATTCCCTACAGAAGTGTGGATGGGAAATCCATCTTTTTGGACTTACCTTTAACATGAATCCGCCTCCAAGAAACAACATTTTCCAAAAGGATTCAGAGTTTGCTATGATATGATAGGTTATTTAGAACACGCTTAATACTCAGAGGTTCCTAAGCGCGGACCCGGGGATCGAACCCCTATTGCTCCGTGTCATCTTGTTTCTAAGGCGAGCAGGTTGCCGCAGAGCTAGCCTCCTGATATACATTTTTCGTTAAATGGTGTGTACAGTTTCGTCTGAGGTAACCAAAACTCAAAAAGTGCTCCTCCCATTGAGAGTCCAACTAGGTCTTTACCATTTCCTCTGAACTCACTCACTTTTGGAGGATGTCTCCCGCCACTCACGGCAGCAGACTTCAATGAGCTATCACCTGCCCAAAACAAAAACAAAAAATATTTGAACCACCACGCTGGCGACACAAAAACCTGAGCAGTTTCCATAAATGCAGAGTCCCTACCGACTCTAAACTCCCTAACCTAGGATGATTAAATGCATGTCTTTTCCCAGATGTGTGCCTTAGATATCCTGGGATTTTGGTCCAGTCTCAGTTTGAAGACATATGTCATGTATCCAGTCTAGACTGATTCACGTGAGATTGGAACACCCCCATCGGAATGCAGGTGGATTATACCAGGGCGGGCAACAGAAGCAGCCCATATAAATCCCTCAGGCCGATGAAGACGTCTTTCAACCGCGACTCTCATCCCTGCTAAAGGCCAACCATTGTGTGTCCTCTCTCCTGCCCTTTCACAGGCGCAGCAGCCGTTGAAAAATGTGGACTGATCCATAGACGCTCCAGCTGTGAAGCAAAATAAAGAGACAGCTATTGAGCCGCATCTTTATCAGCGCTCACTTTGATCTTGAAAGAACACATATTCCAGGCGCTGGATGCAGGCCTGTCCCCTGGCGGCACAGACACAACACACCGTCCCTCTTCACTACCTTGGCCGAGGTACAAGCAGCCCGCCAATGAGCGAGCTCCTTCTCTTTTGCTGCGTCACAGACACAGGGTCTCTGAATTTTGCAGGTCCTGTGAGGAAAACCCATCAGAGCCGTTGACTAGACATGCGTGTGAAGTACTTCCTTCTGAGCCTTAAGGTACATAAACACCTCTGCGACCATATACATAGTGTGTAAATGTTGAAGAAAAACGTGAATTTTCCCATGCATCGACGGTATGCTGTTTTATTCATCAAATGCAAGCATGAGACTGTCTAGCGACCAGCCCAGCTGTTCTGCAGGAGCCGCGCTCAAAAATACATTAAACCACGTTTGGGAAAGTAAGAACCCGCATTCCAGCTCGACTGGGATTTACGAGCTCTAATCCGTGCATTTTATTTTGCAAAACAGTTTCAAGTTTCCCATTTTATGACGGAAAAATGTTTTGCGTGCGCGGCCGATAGTCGAGTGTAGAACGTGCATTGACAAACACGCAAGCTGAAACGGTCAGCGACATCTACAGCACAAGGGGTGTAGGGTTGTCTCTGGGGTTGATTTCATTCCGGTGTGTATATGTTACCCTGGTCCCTCAGCAGGTGAGGGCTTAAACTGTCAGGAGTGGAACCGGATCACAGGATAGAGTCGTTGAAAGATGTACAACGGCTGCCTTTGGCATTTTAGGAAGAACCCCTTAATTTTGTTAGTGACACAGATGGTCTTACTGTTCACTAATGTCGTTCAATCTAAGAAAATGTTTGTTTTCTAATGATTTTATTCACGTTTGGATGTTTGTTCTAATGGTTGTTCAAGTGTTTCACGGACCCAGCTAAAAAGCATACCACAAAACTGTACTTTTTCAGGACGTCCTTTGTGTACTTCCCAGGGGGGCTATAATATTAAGAAGCAACACGCGTGTGAGGCTGACCACGCTATTGGCACGAAGGGGACCCCAAACACACACACACACACCTACCCTGCAAAAGAGTTTCGGAAACAAACACATACCCCTCAACCGCCACAATAGAACCCCGAAGTGCACCATAGCCTCCAGTCCATGAGCACTGTCTCAAACCAAAAGCTAACCGATACACCAGGCAAGCTGCACACAATGTCTACCGCCACCCTCCATGGGACTACCCCTCCACTATTAAGAGCCAGCCATTAGAAGTTCCCATGCCGTGATCTGCCACACAACTCCTGAACCAATTCTTCATTCCTAAAAGAACGAGAAGACCTGCTCATTCAAGATGAAACACAGCACATGACCGAATCACATATGATGCGTGCACAGTGTGTGTGATCCATACTGAAGGGGGACATACATAATCTGGAATATCTTGTGGTCTGTGTTTACTTTGTAAAACAATAAGTGGCAGGGTTCAAAATAATTATTGGCAAGCTCTCTGGCATCACAGTACATGGCCACCAGCAGTGGTCTCAAGGTCTTGAAGGTGACATGATAGTTAAGCATTAGGCCTCAAAGTGGGTGGGGGAAGAGGGCAATGACAAACATTAGGTGCCCAGAAAGCCGAACTTCACAGCCTGAGAAAATCAAAGATCATTAAGTAGGGCCGATGAAACCTAAGGAACGGCATTGCACCAGGGTGATAGATCTTTTAGCGTCAGTCAGGGGGCCTTGCAATGCTGAGGCCAAAGAGAAAGAGCTGCAGGGGTGGTTTGAGCAGGAGCTCCAGGCCATGCCGCCAGCGTGGCGCGTCACACTGAGAGGAAGCTGAGTGCCCAATAGCACTGGTGTCACTCATGGAGTGTGTAGGGCACTAGAGCAGATAGACTGACTTAAGAAGAAGAAAGGACTGGATAGAGGAATGGAGTAACAGCAGAGGAGGCAGGGTTGACAAGAAAGTAGGGGCCAACATTGTGCATGGCAGTGGGTCACAGGGAATGTTGGCTGCGGTTCACCACAGAAAGGCAGAAATTACAGGCACTATCAGAGGTTAACGCCCGGATATCCTGCTTCATGATTGGTTGGGCCACACCCAACTTATGAAAAATGGTTCTCATTTTGCTCTTGTCTTTGTATCACCTATCTAGAGCATAGTATGCCATAAACTCAGCACCTCAATCACCTAAATGTCTTTCGTAAACTCATACTCTACACTGCCTTCTCGCCTGAAGAGTCTTGCACAGCTTTCACTTTCTTTCTTTCACTTTGTCCACTTCTCGGAGACCTAATGATGAGATTCTCGTTGCTCTCAATAATTATTTTTCTTCTTGGGCCTTTCTCGGCCCCTTCGATTTGTGAAAGCCCCATACTCGCAACAATGTGAAACTCCAATGAAGCATTAAATCAGTGGGGCTTTTGGGGAAATCCAGCGACATACACTCTTGAGGCAGTATTAGAGATCCAAAAATAAATGAATGTGAAATGTGTGGGTGCCCTTTAGAGAAAGTCTGACAGCAACTGTTGCAATAAAACAAACTTTAAAAAAAGGTGTTTACACACCTTCACATTGAAGTCTATTAATGTAGGCCATCAGAAGTGAAGTGTCTGCGCCTAGAATTCATATGTGGGATATCATCGTATAAAATAAATTGATAATAAGGTGCAGTGTTTACATGAGGGCTTATTTTAAGCAAACTTAGAATGAACTAGAACAAATTGTGTGTACATTGTATCAATTTAATTATAGAGCTACCTTTTTTGTTTCATTGGCTATTTAATTCAAAAGGTGAAACTTTACAAATGCACACATCTCTACAAACAGTGGTAATGATTCTTCTTTTTACGATTGCACGTGCCGGCCAATGAATCACCGCGAGAGAGAACGACATGGGATTCATGGAAGTGTCTGTAATGGCACATCAAGAAGAGCCTCGAAGCCGTTGCTGTAACCAAGTGTGACATCTTTTTGTGGCCTGACCAAATACTAGTGGTAGCGAAGAGGTCATGCATGTCTTGCGAGGTAGGGTTTGAAGTTGTGAATTTGTGAATAACAAATCTTATAATTCATTTTAGGCAAGAGAGTTTGCTCAGTGGGTGTAAATGAGTGTGTTGTCGTTTTTTTTGTACCATCCTTTGCAGGCAGGACAACGTATGCAGTGGCTGGAAGCGGCTATATCTTTTTTAATACTTAGGAGGAAAGCATCTCTATGATTGACGTCATCGCATGACATAACCATAGTTGACATTTCTCGTCACTGTTCAGAGGAGAACATCACAACATTGTTTGGAGGCAGACTGGAGATTGGGTGATATTCCATGGATGTAAATCAATGTGCCTTATTTTAGTGGCCGCACCAAATCATTGTTGCTTGCAAAGTTGTCAATCACAAATCTTAGAATTATTGTCTGGCAAGCGGGTGCATTCAGCGACTATGACGGAGTCTGCAATTTGCCATCTTCTTACGGCTACAGACGCCGGACCATTCTGCGTGCCAATGTCTGGAATACCTAAAGGTGCTGGGTGCAAGGAAGGCATGCAGAGGAGGGTTGGTTCACAGTCCCTGGGGACGAAGGTAGGTGGAGAGAAGTTACCGATTGCACATGCTGATGAAACCTGGGAATCAAAGACAATAGGGCAGGGAGCGTGTTGCTCCTGGCCTTCTTCTCGACGACCCTCATTCACTGATGATGAGCCTGAGGATAATGATGATGATGATGATGACAACTAAGATAAATGTGGTGGCCGGTCTGAGACTAGGCGCAATGCAGGACTTTGGAAATCAGTGATGGACAGGAGGAGGAAGAGGATAATTCCATAGTTCCACATATGAGAGGGAAGGAGAAAGCTATTCCACCTTTATAAAGGGTCTTTCAAAGACAGCCTGTCAAATCTGAAAATGCAAAAACATCATCAAGTTGCAGCCCCTGCATTAACTGCATCGCTGGCACCAGCACCGTTATGGCCAGAAGGGAATACGAGGACACATTGTCTTGCTCCAGGAAGAATGTCCAAAGTGTACATTTTTGCCATACTAAATGACTAAGAATGTCAGCAACTTACCATATGCACTCAAACAAAAAAGCTGAGTGCTAAGGAAAGTCTGTGTCAAGCAAGGTATCACATCTTTGCAGTGCCATACAATGCAGAATCATGCACAGGACTGTGATGAACCCAGAAGACGTATACTGCAGCCATTTCATGAGTGGCCAGTGCCCGTTCCCCCCACCCGCATCTCTTCTGTCACCCCAGTAAATGCTGCTGTTATGCCATAATTCTAGTAACTGACTGTAGTGTTAATGAATGGCAGATCCAGGTGGCATTAGCAGTAATGCTTCTACTGTTCTGTACCTGAGTCGAACACCGGATATTATACATAGTTAAGCATAGAAAACCACCTTCCAACAGGGCACACACTAGTACCAGTGGAAATGTACTCACATCCACTTGTGAAATGAGAACTAAAAACATGAGTATATTTTTGCTACTCTAGTTCCTGGTGCATGAGAGTATGACAACTGGAAAATGCCAGTTTCACCTGCAATAATGAGCTTAGGTGCACTATCGTGTGCTACCACAATGCAGATTTCTTCTGCTTTTCCAAAACTGGAAACCTCTAAACAGTTGCTTTACAACACACACCATCAGTCATACGCCATCAATTACAGCAAGATGGAACATTTGCAGAACTAAAGAGAACTATGGGGTGGGAATGCACAGCTAATGTAAATCAGGATAATTGATGTGGAGTAGAAGCACACCAAAGGTGTTAGTTCACACTATTAAATAAAGAAATAATGTCAATGAATTTTATGGTGAAATTTCAGGTGCAGGCGGGCTAACGTCACAAGACCACTTGGGACAAAATATCTAAACAACCTAAACTACCTATTGCTAGGCAGTAAGCCCAAATGCACTCCTACCGAATCTTCGTTCGGGAGTTAAATGTTGACTCTTAGTTGATCAATTGATACTCTCATGTGGAAAGAGTGTTAATTGAGTCTTGACTTTAACAAATTACAAAATAGAAAATACATAACATCAATAAAGGGTAAATCGGGCATGTAAGATCACTTATGTAACCAATTATACAGATCTGGTACTGACCAATACTTTTTGATACTTTTTAATAGACCTCTCAAGGTCTGTTTTTTCAAACAAATGAACAATGTACAAAAGAATTATTCAGACAATGGTGAAGCATCCAGGAATTCTCATTCCAATTAACAAACAGAGTATATCCTGGTTTGTAAAGGTACATAAATGCAACAAAAGCAGAAAGCAAGTAGCTCAAAGCCTAGCATTATTATTCACATCCTGTAAATGTTCAAAGGGACATGTATACATTTCATTAACCAATTGTAAACCAGCGATATAAATTTAACAAACAGCAATAAGTTCACTCTTGGGGTTTTGTATTGTGAAGTAACACCATTCAGGGAAGCCCCTTTTAATAGGTGACATAGGTAACCAACGCGTTTCGGATCGAATGATCCATCTTCAGGGTGGGGACTTCACTGTTCCTGTATGTAGTAGGGTAGTGATTATTAAATGCGTTCTAAAAGCCTTTCCTGCGGGGAATTCAAAAGAATAAACATTACCATTTAAGCTAATCAGTGAGGTTAACTGATATAATTTTGAACCGAAATAAGTAGAGAGGTAATGGGTACTAACCTCAATCTGAGGCTGATAAAGTTCCAATTCAGACCCAGTCAACAGCTGTAATGCGCCGGAGGCCGGGAAGTGACAGAATGCGGCCGGGACACCCTATAAGGAATAGTAACAGAGTAATGATCAGACCAAACAGTCGTGAGTCATCTAGATGGTCATAACAAAGTTTTCTCAACGAGCTATGTCTAAGCTATCCACCGAGGGGATAGAAACAGATATTAAATGTATATAGGAGCGCCAGCCTGGTATCTCGCTACGAGATACATGAAGTTCAATGCATCACGCCAAGTGTAAAAAGGCGGGTGCAAAAAAGTGCAGACGCAGGTGCGCCGTCCAAACGGAGTCTAAAGACCTACCTAGGTTGCAGATAAACACCGAGTGAGCCGACCGCTGTAAGCGTAGCGGCTCCACTACGGTAGGCATTAGTTGTTGTCCCGGTAACTCCACGCATGCGCGTTGGGCCAGCCGGGAAATCCGCCATATTGGTGTGGGCCACTCATCGCAGAGAGAGGAACTCCATAGAGTAATAGGTAAGAGGACTTTGGAATCAATGTAACCCATGTAGCGGGGTCTCTATATTAAATATGTAGAGGAAAGCACTCAAACAGAAATTGATTACTCTGGGATGCGAGTGGGGGCACCACCGCGAAACCAAGAGGATTCGCGGGGTGCCCCCATCTCGCATCAATCTAAATGACAATTCCATGGGGGGGTATCTCAGGTGGCCGCATCTCTGTACTAAAAAGAGGTATTGAACTGGCGAGTCAAGCCAATATAGCTATGTGCATTCCTAATCTACTAATCACCAAGTGACAAAGTCATAGAGTAAATGTATCGACAAGTCCATGGTGACGAATCGAGTGGACAAAGAGGGGAATATGTGATATCACACAATCTAGTTGTTAAGGACACAGGCTCTAGGTATTTGAGAACGAAAACCTAATAAGGAATATAGAGAGTGGAAATATGAGCTCAGAGTCACAATGGCGTGGGGACAACCCTATTTACCGCTTGGGGTGAGGCATTGTAGTCCATGAAACAATCATATGTCAGTTACCCTTGCAGCTGGGCGGACATTGTGGCGATTCAGGCTAATTTATACAAAGCACATTAAATCAAATTCAACATTCATCCCCCGAGGGTGCAGTGAGTCTAGAAGATCAATCCATAGTATTTCACGTTGTGCTAATTTCCGTTGTATATCTCCCCCCCTGGTACCTGATGTCACTTGTTCTAAAATAACACATTTTAACTGCGCCACCGTGTGGCGTGCCTCTGTAAAGTGCAATGAAACAGGTGATTTGGGACTCTTGTTCCGAATATTGGACTTATGCTCAGTCCATCTTGTTTTCGCTTTCCGAGTAGTCATTCCTACATAATAGAGTCCACATGGACATTTCAGTGCATATATCACATTTTGAGCATCACAGGTACAGGAGTGTTTTAATTGTAATGGTTTGCCAGAATGGGGGTGTGTAATGTGATTGCCCTTTATGATGTTGCCACAGTGTTGACAATTGTGGCATGGAATAGTGCCTTTGTGTTGGGTGGACGGACCCCCAACTGGGATCTCAGCTTTCACTAGGGTCTTTCGTATAGATTTGCTATTTCTATAGGCAAACGTTGGAGGATCAGGGAAAAGATGTTGCAATTGTGGGTCCAATTGTAGCATGGGCCAGTTTTTTTTGATGGCTTTCTTAATTCTTGTGCTCTGGACCGAGTAGGTGGTAACATATGTCAGTGTTTCTCGAGATTTTGTTGGTTTCGGTACTAGTAGTGAATCCCTGTTTATCTCACGGACCTTTCCTGATACATCTGAGATCAATGTAGAGTCGTATCCTCTTGCTGTGAATTTATTTTCCAGTGTAATCACCTGACGTTCATATTCAGTGGGTTCTGAGATGTTCCTCCTATAACGTAGAAATTGACTCAGTGGCACACTGTCAATGGTTCGTTTAGGATGGAAACTTGTGGCGAGTAATAGACTATTCCTGTCAGTTGGTTTGGTGTTAATCCTGGTCTCCAATTTAGCTCCAGCCACGTAAATTTCCACATCCAGGAAATGTATGGTTGTTGTACTTGTCTCTGTAGTAAACCTAATGCGTGGATTCATCCGATTCATCATGTCAAAGAAATTGACCAATTCGTCTTGAGGACCAGTCCATACCCCAAAGACGTCATCAATGTATCTCACGTACAGGGATAGGTGTCTCATCCATCTTGGTGATGTAAGAACATGTTCGTATTCCAGATAGTACATAAATGCATTGGCATAGCACGGTGCCATAGCTGCACCCATGCTTGTGTCTGAAATTTGGATAAAGTATCTATCCTGAAACTTAAAAAAGTTGTTGTTAAGTACCAATTTCAAGAGGGAGAGAATGAACAGCCGGTCTCCTTGACATTTGTCCGATCTCAAAATAAGCCATTCTATAGCTTCTAGGCCAGCTTCATGGGCAATATTTGTGTATAAGGACGTAACGTCCATAGTAAATAATATATCTCTCCCTTCCACAAACTGCGTGTTCTTCAACAGTTGCAGGAAGTGCATGGTGTCCTTCACATAAGTCGGCGTCTCTTGGACCAAGGGTTGAAGTATTTTGTCCAGATATTGTGCCAAAGGTTCAAGGATGCTATTAGTAGCTGCTATAATGGGGCGGCCTGGAGGTTTTAACAGTCTCTTATGGATTTTAGGTAAGATATACATCACCGGCATGATGGGATGTTTATTGTCGAGAAACCGGCGTGTTTTCTCGGAGATTACGTCATTCTCTTCGGCCTCATCCAGGACTTTTTCAATCAGAGCTCGCACTGTTTCTGTTGGGTTCATAGGGACCTCAAGGTAAGTTTCCTCGTCTCTTAATTGGCCTTCAATTTCATCGAGGTAATCCTGTTTGTCCATCAGGACTAGGGCTCCTCCCTTATCTGCTGGTTTGAAGATGATAGTTTGATTGTCTAATAGATTTTTCAATGTCTGGCGTTCGATTTTAGTGAAGTTTCCTTGAGCCTTAGTTTTGAATCGTATCTTCTTGAAGTCTTCAAGTACGGTCTTCTCAAAAGTGGATAGTATATGGTTATGTATTGGGGGATTAAAAGTACTTTTAGGAGTAAGCTCTAGGAATTCATGTGGTTCCTGATTCACTACTAGTACCGAAACCAACAAAATCTCGAGAAACACTGACATATGTTACCACCTACTCGGTCCAGAGCACAAGAATTAAGAAAGCCATCAAAAAAAACTGGCCCATGCTACAATTGGACCCACAATTGCAACATCTTTTCCCTGATCCTCCAACGTTTGCCTATAGAAATAGCAAATCTATACGAAAGACCCTAGTGAAAGCTGAGATCCCAGTTGGGGGTCCGTCCACCCAACACAAAGGCACTATTCCATGCCACAATTGTCAACACTGTGGCAACATCATAAAGGGCAATCACATTACACACCCCCATTCTGGCAAACCATTACAATTAAAACACTCCTGTACCTGTGATGCTCAAAATGTGATATATGCACTGAAATGTCCATGTGGACTCTATTATGTAGGAATGACTACTCGGAAAGCGAAAACAAGATGGACTGAGCATAAGTCCAATATTCGGAACAAGAGTCCCAAATCACCTGTTTCATTGCACTTTACAGAGGCACGCCACACGGTGGCGCAGTTAAAATGTGTTATTTTAGAACAAGTGACATCAGGTACCAGGGGGGGAGATATACAACGGAAATTAGCACAACGTGAAATACTATGGATTGATCTTCTAGACTCACTGCACCCTCGGGGGATGAATGTTGAATTTGATTTAATGTGCTTTGTATAAATTAGCCTGAATCGCCACAATGTCCGCCCAGCTGCAAGGGTAACTGACATATGATTGTTTCATGGACTACAATGCCTCACCCCAAGCGGTAAATAGGGTTGTGCCCACGCCATTGTGACTCTGAGCTCATATTTCCACTCTCTATATTCCTTATTAGGTTTTCGTTCTCAAATACCTAGAGCCTGTGTCCTTAACAACTAGATTGTGTGATATCACATATTCCCCTCTTTGTCCACTCGATTCGTCACCATGGACTTGTCGATACATTTACTCTATGACTTTGTCACTTGGTGATTAGTAGATTAGGAATGCACATAGCTATATTGGCTTGACTCGCCAGTTCAATACCTCTTTTTAGTACAGAGATGCGGCCACCTGAGATACCCCCCCATGGAATTGTCATTTAGATTGATGCGAGATGGGGGCACCCCGCGAATCCTCTTGGTTTCGCGGTGGTGCCCCCACTCGCATCCCAGAGTAATCAATTTCTGTTTGAGTGCTTTCCTCTACATATTTAATATAGAGACCCCGCTACATGGGTTACATTGATTCCAAGGTCCTCTTACCTATTACTCTATGGAGTTCCTCTCTCTGCGATGAGTGGCCCACACCAATATGGCGGATTTCCCGGCTGGCCCAACGCGCATGCGTGGAGTTACCGGGACAACAACTAATGCCTACCGTAGTGGAGCCGCTACGCTTACAGCGGTCGGCTCACTCGGTGTTTATCTGCAACCTAGGTAGGTCTTTAGACTCCGTTTGGACGGCGCACCTGCGTCTGCACTTTTTTGCACCCGCCTTTTTACACTTGGCGTGATGCATTGAACTTCATGTATCTCGTAGCGAGATACCAGGCTGGCGCTCCTATATACATTTAATATCTGTTTCTATCCCCTCGGTGGATAGCTTAGACATAGCTCGTTGAGAAAACTTTGTTATGACCATCTAGATGACTCACGACTGTTTGGTCTGATCATTACTCTGTTACTATTCCTTATAGGGTGTCCCGGCCGCATTCTGTCACTTCCCGGCCTCCGGCGCATTACAGCTGTTGACTGGGTCTGAATTGGAACTTTATCAGCCTCAGATTGAGGTTAGTACCCATTACCTCTCTACTTATTTCGGTTCAAAATTATATCAGTTAACCTCACTGATTAACTTAAATGGTAATGTTTATTCTTTTGAATTCCCCGCAGGAAAGGCTTTTAGAACGCATTTAATAATCACTACCCTACTACATACAGGAACAGTGAAGTCCCCACCCTGAAGATGGATCATTCGATCCGAAACGCGTTGGTTACCTATGTCACCTATTAAAAGGGGCTTCCCTGAATGGTGTTACTTCACAATACAAAACCCCAAGAGTGAACTTATTGCTGTTTGTTAAATTTATATCGCTGGTTTACAATTGGTTAATGAAATGTATACATGTCCCTTTGAACATTTACAGGATGTGAATAATAATGCTAGGCTTTGAGCTACTTGCTTTCTGCTTTTGTTGCATTTATGTACCTTTACAAACCAGGATATACTCTGTTTGTTAATTGGAATGAGAATTCCTGGATGCTTCACCATTGTCTGAATAATTCTTTTGTACATTGTTCATTTGTTTGAAAAAACAGACCTTGAGAGGTCTATTAAAAAGTATCAAAAAGTATTGGTCAGTACCAGATCTGTATAATTGGTTACATAAGTGATCTTACATGCCCGATTTACCCTTTATTGATGTTATGTATTTTCTATTTTGTAATTTGTTAAAGTCAAGACTCAATTAACACTCTTTCCACATGAGAGTATCAATTGATCAACTAAGAGTCAACATTTAACTCCCGAACGAAGATTCGGTAGGAGTGCATTTGGGCTTACTGCCTAGCAATAGGTAGTTTAGGTTGTTTACATTTGCAGAACTAACCAAGCATGATGTTCAATTATTCCTACTATCCTAGCTAATGATGTACTGTTTAGCTGAGTTGACCTGGCTTGTATTTGAACAAGCAACATGCAGATCACACAAAAATCGCAGCAGCAAGAGCTCAGCCCGCTGAGCTTTCTTACCGGCTATACGCTCCTATATAATATCATCTCACATCTACTTTACAGTCTTACAGATTGGGATTCTACTTTATTCAGCACAGGAAATTTTGACTTTGAATACAGAGGTGGCTTGATGCATTGTCCATACTTCTATACCATGTACAATACGGAAGACTGAATAATGTAAGAACCCTATTCCTAACTCGCAGCATTGTTCATGCCAGGGATTAAGACAGAGTAAGAAACGGTGGAATGTAATTCATTGTATGCCTTCCAACAGAGCATTTTATGACAGCGTTGCAGGTTTGCAAGTCACTATCATGTGCGATCAAAGGTCCATTCATTTTCTGCCGGTCTGGGGGAGCTCATTGATTGCAATGAACTCATTAGCTCCTTTTTCAAATATGTTGGCTCCCTTCTGAACTCTGTAGAATGTGGCTGAACTCAGTGGCTTCTGTAACACAATAGGTCCCTTTCGTGCAATTGGAGAATGACTCTAGCAATATTTTGAGACTATGCCTCCTCCTCTGAGGGAAGTTACCCCGACTGCCCTTATCCTACCTTTTTGCCCAATGCCCATTCAGTCACTTGGATGCCACCAAATGATGTTCCTCTCCATGGCATTCTTCCACTGCTATGGTGTCCAGCGTCCCCTGAATGATGGTCATCTGGCAATGCAGGTGGTGTGTGCCAGCATTAGGCACGATTTGGGCCCTGTGTGCCTCCCCAAATAGGGTCACACCCACAAGGTTACCACCGGCAATAATACCAAGCTGTAGTGATGGTGGTCTATTGGTGGTGAGGAGAGGATGAGGCCCTACTGGTGACTAGTATCACTCTCACAGCACGCTGAGATGGCAGTGACATGTGGGAAGGCTTTGAGGGTGGTGGGCCGAGGACTGTTTATGCTGGTGTGTGCAGCACGGGCAATGGGCAGGTATGTCCTTCTGTGAATAACACATTCATCTGCCTATGATAGTGTTATCCATGCAGACTAATTATACGTTCTAACTTATCATTTATTACAAAATGATCTCTATGTTATTATTTCGAACATTCTTATTTTTGTTTAAGCTTTTCTTTACATCACAAGTTTACAATGTTAAAACCATCTGAAGTAATGATACGTTCTTGACCTTCATGGGATCGATACAATATTGAATTACCTATTTCCCCTCAAAAACCTATTGATTACAATTGTATTGCAGGGATAAACAATCATTTCTTCTTTATGTATTGGACAATTCTTATTGCAGTGCGACCAATGTTGTAGAGCAAATTACATTATTCAGACAACATATACAAAAATACATTGTTTTTATAGAAGCTCCCTTGAATGCACTCCTTGTTTGTTGGTGCCCCCACTTGTGGGTGCTGTGATAGAGGAGTCACTGGAAGGTGGAATGCACCGATTAGGGCAGGACCTTTGTGACCTAATTGACCTTTTAAATTGGGTCAATATCCCCAAGGTCAATTCTCCCGAGGTCAATTGTGAAAAGGTCCACTAGTATACATCGTCTGAAACAACTACAATGTCCTCCTCCTGTATCAAGTCAACCACTGCCTGCTGTTCGTTCCCTGACACATACACCTGACACATGCAGCAACCCTAGCTAAAGGACTCTAAGTACTAACTCTTCTATGGAAGTGGCAGAAGTAAGCCCTCTATGGTCAAAACTGCTTCGTTCTCCTCCTCCTCCTGTCAGTGTATCACATTGCCTCTTCCTGAGCTGTTCTTCCAATTAAATGGGTAAAAATGTTAGTGAATATAGTCCAGTGCACCTGCCCTTCATATCCAGAGTGAGGGAAGAATGGCTACTCTTTTCTGATTTGGTATTATTTATATTGGAAATCATTCCAGTATTGTAGCCCGGCAGCAGAAACTAACGAGTTACACGTCAGCAACACGCGGAACGCCGCCATCCTGAAAGAAAGAAACAGGCAGAGGATTTCCTCCTTTAAATCAAAGACTAACTACCTAAAACCATAAAGGAATAACTGAAAGAATTGTATCAGGAAACTTTGATTCAAACCAAAGGCATCCCAACAGACAATTAGAAAAGATCCCCTAACGGAACGCTCCAAATAATTATTGACGTTGAGAACTACAATACAACCACTGCAAACCAGCCAAATTATTTATCTGACACACCTATTTCCCAGAAGATTTTTACAAATTGACGAATAGAGCCATCCCAACCGTGCATGCGTGACAAATGTGAAGTAACATTGAATGCCGCATGAACCCCTTTTGTGCAACCCTTGTGAATGAGAATACTTATAAAACTTCACACCCACTACAGTACACACCTTTATACCTGTGCCTTGAGAAAGCCTGGGTAAGGGCGAAACTACTGCACGTGCCTCCAAATGGAGAAAGTTGGCACCTATCTCAGTATGTTACATAGATTTGTATGCAACTAGTAAGACATTAAAATAGTGATCAGCAAACCATTTGTCGAAACATAATTTTTGAATCAACATTCTGGGCTGGTGCAAAAAACTTAACGCAACCAACTTTTGTCTGTCCCTCCAATTACTCTCCAACTGCATGGGAACACCTACTGGTTTTGCATCTACCCTCAGAGGATCAAAAGCCATTCATTCTCCTCCAAGACAAAGCAATGAACATCCTCGCCCTGCAAGACATGAATTTCCTCTTTCTCCTCCATCTCTCCTTCGAAACAAAACATCCTGACCCACTTAATAATTGTAACTCCTTTCTAAGAAAGAACTAGCAATAAACACAAACAACAATGACAAGTGACTGACTAGGGAACACAAACAGATTCACAAATTGTTCTTGGACACATGAATGAAGATGACTGTAATATGAAGGATTCTCTTGATTACAAACAAGCTAAAATACAAAAAAGAACCCTATTATTGTTTAAAAAATATTTTTAATGGTTTTGATGAGCTAAAGTAATCAAATAGGAACCGTCACACCACCCTTGGTAGCTAAAAGGGATTAAGATAACAAAAAAAATATATAATACTTTTTCTTTGCATTTTTTTTTTACTTTCTGGGTTGACACAGCAAAAAATGAAGAGGGGAAAGGATGTGGGTGTTTGTTAAAAGGGACTGATGAGCAGCAGTTGGATACATATTCCCTAACTCCTGCCCCCTCACCGCTGTCATACAGGAACAGCAGGAGAAAGGCCCTATGAGAGACTCTTGCGTTATGCCTATACTGCATTAAGTGTACGAGAGACGATATGTACTCAGACAACTGTATTGAATGTACCCTCGCACTAAAAGTGTGGAAGGATGCCATATTGAAGGATGCCAGCATGCACCATTGGACATCATGGAGCACTGAGTGAAACCTGACGAGGGCAGAGTGATGTCATGAAGAAGCTATATGAGGACATACTGAAACGATATAAAAATACTTAAGATTGACGATGTTACTGAAGCAATACGAGAAACATGTATGAAATGATAAAGTAATCATTAACGGAGAAGAAGACAAAGTAACCTGCTGACAAATAAATGTAAATACACAGTAAAGCAAGGTAAAAAAGATACATAGAAGCTTGCTCTAGAGGAGTATATAACGTGGCGCGGACAGCCATAGTTGGAAAATGGACGCTGGCTTGTGTAAATATTCAATTCAACTACCTCAGAAACAGATCAGGATTGCAGAGTCAGGAGATGCTGGAAAAACAGTTTTGTGTGCAAAACAAAGATGAGTCTTTGTTGGCTTGTGATCAAGGATACTATTTTAAAGGAATAGCATCAAAGCACGAAGGAAGGGAGACAGATAAAGCCATTGATGAGACATATTTCTCTTAGATTAAAGAAGAAGAAAACATCTGTAAGAGCCAAGTATTGGACAATTAAAAGTGTATAAAGTCTATACAAGGTAGAATGAGCAAGTCTCTAGAGGCCAAGAAGAGCAATGAGAACGAGTATAATTAAATCAAATAGCAGTAAATAAGAGGCTGAAATGGACAAATGTGTGGTCTCTTCACATGTGACTCCGAAGTCAAAAGACAAGGGGTATTCATTAAGCCTCGGTTGATTATAGTGATGTGCTTTCACTCACTTGAATGTCCTAGAAGAGAGAGCAGGCTACAAAGTCAACTACAGACAGGAAACATTGGCTCACAGCTGGACTAATGAGGGATGATGGACTAATTGGGAAAGTAGGGCGTAATCTGATGTGATTCAAGCACTTGGGTTTCAGTTTCCTCACTTGCTGCTAGCCGAGCGGAAAGTTCAAGGTTGGGTGAGAATGCCAACCAATCAGTGGATCTATGGGTCAACCTGCTATACAATGTTGCATAGACCAATCCACTGCCATTCTGTTCCCTATAATCATTATTATACATATTTAGAGGCAGTTTGAGGTGTCTATTACAGATAAGAGACAGCCAATGAAGTACTAACCCATATACATTCTATAAGTAGATAAGTTCCCCTAACCAATCCCTCCCGCTAATACGTTTTATTGTTTGCCATGTAGGATGATGTCATGATGACGCATATTGTGCTATAAGACCTCTGTGTAATCAAGTTTGTGTTTGAGTGTGCAAGCATCTGATGTTTGCCAGTTGACCCTGCTTTATTAAACTGAGAATAAAGTAGTACTTTGCCATATTCTTTGAGTCTGTACGGTTATTTGGTCTGAGATCTTCATTGGTAATTCCATCTAGCACAAGAGATGCTTCAGGGTGCTAGAGCACGCGACTTATTGGTAAAATGTAAAGATGACAAAGTGGGGCTAATACACCCACAAATAGGCACACTGCACTGGCATCAAAGATCATCAAACACCTCCAAACAACTCCAAAATCCACACAAACTCTTCTAAAGCACAAGTTGTCAGTTTGCCTTGTAGACTCTTCCTCTTACAACCAAACAAAACAAACATAGAAAAAGTGAAAGTGAACTGGTCCTTTTATAGGACTTTCAAACCTCCCAGAACACACTGCATTGGATCTCTTGGGAACACTGCATACAGAGAGCTACATTTGGTGCAAGGCTGGGTGGAGGTTCCGGCATGCCTGAGTCATATAAACGGACTTTCAGCACAAGATGCCTGCATGCATTGCGGACATAGCAGGCACAATGATGTCTATGGAAGTGGCAACACCTAGTGGTAAAATGAGTACATGAATGTGTGTTTGCTTACAGACACATAGTACCACACATGTGAAAACAATGCTCGTATGCTGGTGTGCCTCAAAACATGATTCAGTTGGTGGGGATCTGAAAAAGGTAAGTGTTTGCCATGGGTTGGAGTGTGGGCAGATCAGAAGAAACGGTGGTGAGGTAGGAAATATAACAAGTTTTAGGCAGAACAACATCTGCTTTAAAGAGTCTGACTGCTGTTTTGTGAGGCGTGCACCGACCTCACAACATTTTGGAAAAAGTAATTGAAATAAAATGTTAAATACATTTTCAGGAACACATGTTTATTCATGGGAACTTTTATAAAGTGCTGGCCCATCCCAGAGGATCTCAGAACACTTTAAAATATTCAATGGGAGTACATGAAAAAGAAGTTACAGTTTTTTCAGCACAGTATAGGAAGATCAGAATAGATAAAGTAAACCAGGGGAGGAGGGCTGTCTGAGTTAGGTGGGAAAAAGAGGTACGTTTGAGGATTTTGCAGAAGGTGATGATGGAAAGGACGGCATAGATCTGAGGAGGAATGAAATGTTTTTGTGTTCAGATTAGGTTGAAGTGTGGAATGGGAAGGAGATGTCGGTTGGCTTGTCTGGTGTGTGTATTTATGATGGAAATAACTTTGTATTTAAGGTAGGATGGGGTTATGAGGATAATAACCTTGTATGTGAACCAGAGTACTTTGAAAGCAATTCTCTGAGTTATGTTGAGACAGCGGAACTGTGAGCGAACCGGGGTGATGTTTGAGTGTTTAGGGACATTTAGAATGAGCCTTGCAGCTGCTTCTGGACGGTTTTCAGGGGGTGACAGTGTTGTTGGAGTGTCCGGTGTGAATTGTGTTTCCGTAGTCCAGCTTGGGCAGGACTACTGCCTGAACTGCAGTTTAAAAGTCATCAAGGGGAAGGATGCGTCAAAGCTTGCGTGTATGTGAAGAGGTGTAGGTTGCATGTAGGTGTGTAGGTTGCATGTTTTGATGATAGCAGCTATATGTTCTGTGAAGGATTGGCAGGGGTTGATGGCGAAGCTCAGGGACTTCACGGCTGTGGAGAGGAATATCTGTGGGTTCTTTGTGGCAACTTGATCCAAGGGGTTTCATCGTGTTTGTGGTTGGTGGCAGATGAAAAGGTATTCTGTTTTGGATGGCCATTCAAGTGTTAATGGTGGAGAGACAGTTTTTGAGAGTGTGCAAATCCTGGACAGAGGAGATCTTGATATAAATTTGTGCATCTGAGTATTGATGAAAATGGATTTTGTCACTTGTTAGAGTTTGTCTATGGGATTGAACACATATCTTGAACAGAAAGGGAGATAGGGAAAATCCTTTTGGAACCCTGTATTTGACTGGGTGTGATTCGATCGTCAGGGAGAAATGGAGACAAAGTGTGTCCTGTCAGTGAGAATGGAGATAAAACCATTAGAAAACAGTGCCTGAAAGTTGCTTGCATCCTGTTGGATAGGATGTTTAGGAGACTGGCGTGGTCAATGGTGTTGAAAACTGCAATGTCATGGCCAACAGCCACCCAGTGACACCAGGGAGTGATAATGTCAGTATGTGAACCCTGCAGGCCTCCCCCAGTGCCCTTGACAAGTCTCAGCAAGGGAGACAGTGGAGATTTTTTGGTGGCCAAAAATAGACACCAGGACCTAAGGTTAAACAGAAAGAGACATTTGAGATAGCACTCTCTCTACCAACCCAACTCTCTACTATGGATTTTTTTTTTATTTGGTTTGTAACAAATCTCTAAAAAAAAAGCAAACAAACACAAAGCAAGACGAAATTGACATCCCACCAACAAAAAGAAAGAAGGCTAAGAATTCTGTCATTCCAGTCTTCATACATCAAAAGATAGGACAGTGGAAACAGTAATTAACTGCAAGCTGAAATGGAAGGCCCTAGGATGATGGTTCTTGTGTCCTCAACACCTTTAAGTCGTGTGACCATTGCTTCCAAGAAAAAAGTTAGCGACAGAATTAGCCTTCGATTAGTTGCGTCGAACATTAGTTGCCACCAGTCTTTCGCACAATAGCTTGATCTTTCCGCTATAATACTTCCGATTTCTATTTTCATTAAGACCCACACAGAATAAAACGAGATGTTCTAAAGTTTCTTTCGTTTCACTGCATAGTCTACAAAGATCAGCGTGCAAATTGTTTTTTAACCAAAGATTTGTTCTTTCATGAGTTTTAAACATGTTCATGCGGAACATCATGTAAAGTCTTCATCTTCTTACATCAGGGAAAAGTTTCCAAGGAACATGTATCTCATTTAACGCTCGTTTTTCACCAGGAGCATCTTCCATAAGTCTATAGGTGTGTCTGAAGTCGCAGGTCTCGCACCAATCACGCCTCCATAGTTTATTTTTGACATGATCAGGATTATTATGTAATGTTTCAAGATCTGTGTCCAGTTCTGTAAACAATTTTTACAGCATTGCTCCCATAGATACAAGACAGTGTTTTTGTTATTTTCCCCAGGATTTGCAAGAATTTTAAATTGCAGGGTAAGATCTTTAAGAGACATTTTGCGAAACAAGGCCAGTGTATTCCAGGTCACTCTTGCATTGATAGAGGTTATACTCAGTTTGCATCGTATACATGCAGATGGAGTGCCACCTGGTAATCCAAGGACTTTAGCCCAAAAGATGTTTTCAATCGTATTACACAAATCAGCTGAGCAACCCAGGGCACATTCAGCTCCATAAGTTAGTGCTGGGGTAGCTTTTTGTTTGAAAAATGCTATGACTGGAAGCATGGAATACAGGCCATATTTTTTGTGCAGAACCATTGCATGTGTAGCCAGTTGTCGACACTTCAGTTTTGTTTGTTCGACCCATGGTGCATCGTTCAAACTGGAGCTGATCCTCATCCCCAGATATTTGGTGTCAGTAATAGAGTAAAGTTGTGTTATCTCTATATGCCATTTAAAGATTGGTTGCATATAGGTTCTTTGCCCACGCAGATCTCTCAGCACCAGGATTTCTGATTTTGCTGCATTCATACTCAACTCATTTCTCTCAACATAACGTTCCAGTGCTGTTAATTTACATTATAGGCCAATTGGTGTTAGGTCTAGCAAAATTAAGTCATCTGCATAAAGTAGATGACTCACATGTGACCCATTAACTTTTGGTGAAAAAGATCTCTCGCCATTAATAGTTTGGTCAATGTCGTGAAGAAAGAAGTTGAAAATAATGGCTGCAATGGACATCCTTGTTTCACACCACGATGCGTTGGAATTGGAACAGACAGTTTCCCTAGTCAGTCAAGTCGTATTCTGACGTTTATTTCAGTATGCAGATCTTTTATTGCGGCAAGAAGGCTCAGATGACACATTGTTTTTTCAAGTTCCACCTATAGCATTTCACTGTCAATACTATCGAAGGCTTGGGAGAGGTCAATTACTGCCAGATAGATCTTAGTCCCAGTTCGTATAGCCTCCATTTTCAAAGTGTTAGCAAGGAACAAATTCAGACTGCATCCAACTCCTTTTACAAAGCCGCTTTGTCTTGGGTCGATGAGATGATTTTGTTGAGACCACTTTAACAATTTGTCTTTTAGCATGGTAGCATAAACCTTGCTCAAAACGTCAAGCAACGCAATCGGGTGGTAGTGTTTTGGATTTAATCTGTCGCCTTTCTTACAGTTCTATGGAATATTGCGAAAGGTACCTGTATATGTTCCAGAGCCGATCAAGGGCCCAAGAGGAGTTTGGTTAGTTCATAGACCAGACACCATGTTCAACTGCTCGAATGAAAAGAAAAAAACAACTGAAGGGCCTCCAGATGGCCCGGGGAGAGAAAATACAGGAGCAAGGAACAATAAGGTCCATATAAAAAGATATTTTTTTCTGAAATGGTTTGCGGAAGGGGCCAAGAGGGCAACTGAACATCCTGCAGGTACTTCCAAGTGACAAGCAGCTGGGAAAAGCAGGACAATGAGAACCGTATTGTAAGGCAGGCAATCAAGAGGACAGACAAGGTTTTAATACACAGCAGGACAATGTCAACAGTAATGTAAGGCAGGTAATCCAGGAAAGAGGCAGAGTTTCAGTACAATATATTAGTACAATGCAGCACAATGCCAGTAGTAGAACAGTGAACGATCTGCACTATTAAAGAGTGTTGTGGAGCAAGGAAACTCTGTCACATCATTTCTTCAGTGCAGACTCATCGCTTACATGTTGCTGCTCGTGTTACGTGACATGTGGCAATGACTCAATGAACATGTGGGGCATGTGTAATCCAGGAAGAGGGCAAGTGTTGTTTTGGCTATTAGGGTGATGAGTGTGACTTGGTCAATGGGGTGGAATGTGTCCCAAGTGTTTGAAGGTATGGGGGTGGCGGTGGGAGTGGATCTGTGGATGGGAGTGCTTGCCTGGTGTTATGTACTTTGGAGTACGAATAGCGTATGAGGAAGTTGCATACAGAGGTGGATGGGGCATGCGAGTGGTGGATGACGTTTTAGGGAGTTGAGCTGTTGAAATGTTTCTGTGCACGATTAGGAATGGATTGAAGCCTTTGGAGTTAGTGGCCAGCTTTGGCACTGCATATGGCCATCTTGTTTTTGGATAAGCAATCTTTGATGGATTTACTGGAGGAGGGGTCTGGGTTCCTTTGGCATACTCTTTCTAGGCATCTGCCTTCCTCTTTGCTAGCAAGGAGGGAGCTGTTGAACTATGGCTTGTGGTGGTTGTTACATGGTTTCCATTTTCTGAGGGGGGCTGTTTGGTTGACTGGTTGAGCGATGGAGCTGTTGAAACTGTTGGGGAGTAAAGTGGGAACAGTGTGAGAGGAGGACAGGGATGGTACGAGTGGTGCAAGAGCTGTATTTGTAACGTGCATGATTTGCTTGGCTGGGGGTGAGAAGGGTGTGTGTCAGGTGGCGAAATGTTGGTTGGGACCAGGGAGCATGGATGACCATGACATCCAGATCCGATTTTTCACAAAACCAATTTTTCCAGGATATCAGGGGGTCAAATATGTTCCCAGCTATGTGTGTGGTGGAGATGATATATTCAGTGAGGTTGTATAAGGAGAGTGGAGTGAGAATAGTGTTAAGTAGCGGGTCATTGTCTGAGTGGGAACTGCCTGAGTTAAAGTCACTAAGGTAGATGTTGGTACAGAGTGATCTGTGGCTGTTTTTAGAGAAGTCAAATCATTCATAGTGGAAATTAGGATTGTTTGATGGGGCAGTAGATGATGTTGATGAATGTGGACTGTGAGTGTGATGGAGGAGAGCAGCTTAGAGAGAAGCAGTCAAAGGATGCTTATGGTTAGTTGCTGAGTTTGAGTGAATCTTTGTAAATACTGGTGATGCCACATGTGTCGTCTGTGATGGATAAGGTAGTGTGGGTGTAGCATGCTGGGCATTTGGTGGGGTTTCAAATGGGTCTCTGTGAGAAAAAACCGTGTCTGGGGTCTATGTAGTGAGGAGGCTGTGAATATCACGAGTGTATGCTAATGCAGAGTGGCAGTTGTGTTAAATGCATGTGAGTGTTAATACATGTTTTAGTGGAGGTGTGCGTTGGAGTGACATTTGTATGTGTCTGTTATTTGAGTGCTGCGTTTGTGGCATACGAGTGGGGATGACAGGGTGCACATACAGATATGCAGAAATATATGTGCTTCTGCGCCAATCCTACACTATGCCTTTTGCTAATGATGCCCAAGCAATGGATTGCCTTATGGAGGTAGCTTATATTCCAGGTTGATTTGGAAGTAGTTCTCAAGGAAGCACTTCGAAAAGGGGACTAACAGGTCAGTCCTATTCTCAGTCTCTTAGTAGCACATCAGTGGATGCGTGGAGGGAGTTACATACAGGGAGGGTGAATGAGGATACAGGTCACAGTCAGTGCTAGTCCATATATGGCCACAAAGGGCCAGTATTCACATGCAGGCTGCAAGATGGTGTCTGTGAAGGGTTCAACGTGACCCTATACTGCTGCTGCCAATACTCTCCTCACAAGACCAACTACCCTGTGTACTGACTGCTGAGATATAGGGTGCAAACACATAGACAGCGATTGTGAATGGATCTCTTGTAACTCTATCAACGCATACGTTCTCAGCAGGAGAGGATGGTGGGCCATTGCTGGACAATAGCCAAGAGTAATGGGGGATGCCTGTATTGTGGACCAGTCAGACTTCACAGGGGAGGCGCCCGGCATATAATCAAGTCTTCCAGAAATGTGCCTGTTAGCCACAACAGGAGAATTATTAGGATAATTTGCAGTCTCATAATTGAGTACAAGGGCATCATATAGAAGATGAGGAATTGTTGCAAGAGCAATATTAAACTCAAACAACATTTTGATACGATCACATAACATCTGAATACAGACCTCATTACGCAGAGAGTTGTGTTGCAACCAAATATTCACAGCAGTCCAACAGCAGGAGCACCACAAGTGAGAATGTGGAGGGTGGGAACTCTCATGAATACCATAGTTCAAGAAAGAGAATGAGGCACATAAAGTCTGTGGAATATTGGGCTCTATCCATATAAAAACAACAACACTGATTATCCTCATGACCCACTTATGGCATCAGCTCTCCAAGCATGTTTTGATCAGCAACATTTGTAGCCCAAGCTCCAGTGCCTATTGAAAACCATGTATGCTCTGCCACTCTTGCAGTGACCTCCCTCTGCATGGCATACCACTCTGTGGTAAGTCCTACCACAACCAGCAGTACACCACATGGACAACTGTAGAATGTGTCACATATTAATGTTTCCACTAATTTTACACTGTTTGCATGAGCAAGAACATTTCTACACAACCAGGATATCACACTAACCAGTGGATTCACAAGTATTACCCAAAGTGACCTTTTACTATTGACCTTTTGCACAATTGACCTAATTATAGTGGTCCTAATTGACCTTCTACACAATTGACCTTTATATTATTTTAGTTATTTTATATATGTATTGGGTTCAGTTTGGATTATAAATAATATAGGGGATTAGGTGGGGGGTTGCAGGGTTTTTTGGATTGGGTGGGAGTTGAGCGGGGTTTCCCCTGCTTATATGTCCTAATTGACCTTCTAAATTAGGTCGATTCTCCCGAGGTCAATTCTCCCGAGGTCAATTGTGAAAAAGTCAATTAGTATACAACCGATTCACCACGTTTAATCACTGTTTGTTCCATGTGATCATTCAATTGTTACTTCTCGTTGCCCTCGATCTCTATAAGATCTTTTTTTTGTATGTCATGCATGTTTTTATAATTATTTATTTTGATTATTCAAATTTAGATTTCATTTAATTTTTACACCTTGCTAATTTAAGTATTTTTTTGTTTATTTTTGAAGTGCTGTTTGAAAGGTGTGTCCCTTATTGATGTAATTGTTGTTTTGTGTTGGAGGAGAGCCCTAAACCTGAAGCTTTCCTTGGTGTTCTGGAATTTACTGATGATTTTATAAGGGAGATGTCTTTGAGGACGTTATGTTCTCCTCAATCACAGTAGTAAATGTTAGGCATCGAAAGGCTGAACTTCACTCATAGAAGGAGGAAGTATTGAGCTTTCATTCTGGTGAGAAAAAGTTCCAACGACTTTGATTTGGACCCTGAAATGTTTACAACACTATTAAGAGTAACAGAATGTGATGATGTGCGTGTCTTTTAGGCCAAAGTGTGGTGTGTAGGGTTTCCAGCATCCCCTATTGGCTACTTTTTTAAAATATAAACAAAGTTATTGAGTTTGCAAACAGAATAGGTACAAGGCAATGTCCAGAGATTCTCCAACAGTCCTCCACCATACCACTGCACTCCTCCCTTCTCCCCCTCTTCATCAATTCATCTCCATCCATTTCCCCCAAATTCATTCATGTTTCTGGGGACAACCCCTGTCTCGATATACGCTAATTTCTAAGTCAAAGTACTAGTCCGTGCCCTCACTCAATGCAGAAGTCCTTGCAGCCATTGCGCTTCCCCAACCCACAACTAAGTCCCTTTTGGTGACCATAACCGCTGGTTTCATCAAGCATAGTTCCTTGCTGGAAAAATCTGAATCCCCCCATATATGTAGCACACAAAACTTTGGACAGTCCTGCTCTAACTTCCAAAGGACCCCAGTCATTGTGTCCCACACCAACTCCCAGAATCTCTGTATCTCCGAACAATCCCACATAGTGTGGATAAAGGTCCCCTCTTCTACGCCACACCTTAGACAGTTGGGATCCACTACCCTACCCATCTTGTGAAGCCTTATCCTGGGGTAATATACACTGTGTATAATCTTGAACTAAACCAGTCTTAGTTCACTGAAGACTCCCGCTTCCCTGCATGACCACAACACCCCTACCCTGTCCTCCTCCTCAATGTCGCCCAGATCCCTTTCCCATTGTTCCTTCAGCTTGCCTCCCTATTGGACACTTGAACAGCTAATGCTGATTGGCATTCCAAGTGGGTATGTTTCCTCTATGCCATTCCTTGCTAACCCTGTTTGAATGTGGACAGTGGTGCTGTGTGATCAGTGCCCACACCCTTATACTTCCCTTGCTGGTGTCATTGATCGAAAACATGAATCACTGTGATATATTGTCCACTATGTTCTGCATCTCGATTTGCCTGAAGATTCTTCTATTTCACCATCAGCCATTGAGAGCGTGTTGGATGTGAAAGTGGTGATGGATTTTGCCATATAGTGCCACATCTTTATTCTTCTTCTTCTTCTTCTTCTTCTTCTTCTTCTTCTTCTTCTTCTTCTTCTTCTTCTTCTTCTTCTTCTTCTTCTTCTTCTTAATAATAATGATAATGATAATAATAATACACATAATATTCATAATAATATAATTAACAATAATAATAATAATAATAATAATAATAATAATAATAATAATAATAATAACAATAACTGGTTATTATGCAGTGCTTCCTGCAGGATTCCTCACTCCTTCCAAGCACTGTTATAATAGCAGTTATTTTTACCCAATTTAATGGTATCCAATTTATCAACATTGAAGGGCTGAATGTTTCAGTTGCCCCAACTTGGGTTCAAAGTGCAGGTTTGCCTCATCTCAGAGTCAAGCTCCACCAAGACTTTAGATTATGCTATGTTGTCATTTGCCTGGTCTGCGGGAGCTCAGTGATAAAGAATATCTTATGTGACGCATTTTGTCGTTCACCCCAATGTAGACAAAACCATGCTGGATGCCGCTGATGGCTGATGCTTTGGATGGGGGCAGCATTGTATTGTTTCTCTAGTCATTCATCCGACCGGCAAAATAACTAAATACACAGCATTCATACAATGATAATCAATCATCATAGTCATTGCCATAGAGTTTCATGTTAGGGTATAACTTGCAGTGCTTAGTCAAAACATTTAAATGCAATAAATACAACATTTAAAATAACCATTATGGAATATTTAGAAGCCTAAATGGGCACATAAATAATTCATTCCAGGCATTAACATTGATTATATGAGTTCATCAAGGGAGGCAGATATACTAACATACAAAATACATCATCAGAAATCTTAATATATACAATGAGCATTTCATCCCAAATATCTCAGTTCTTGACATGTCCAGGTACTTTACTAATTAGAAATAAGCTTCTATGGCTGCGTGCACCACAGTCCTAGGTCCCGTATAGCAAGCTTCTAAAAGATTATTGTGCCACTCCTGACTGGGCATAGAACCGGTGCCCTTGAATTTACAAAAAACATGTAATATCATGCAACATTGATAGACTTAAAAACAAAAAGGGATAAGATCTGCATGCCAACCATTGAAAGAACATTGCTTGAAAATGACACAAACAAAGTAGGAGGGCACTTTCACCATGAAGGATTTTGCTGACTTCTGAAACACAAACATCCTGAAGTCTGTACATTTGCAACAATTGAAAAGCATGTGCAATAAATCAGTGGATACCTTGTAACATCTTGTGCAATTAACGTCTTGTGTAGGATAACATTAATGTAAATGCTGTGGCGTATAATCGTAATGAATGCTGGATGAGCGAGAACTGGTTAAAACTTAACGGAGATAAGACCAAGGTCATGGTCGTAGGTGCTGACACTGTGCCTTCTCTCGGGACTCCGTCTTTCTGGCCATCTACGCTGGGTACCTTTCCTGCGGCGGTTCCAACTGTTAAAAACCTGGGTGTTAAACTTTCAGCCTCCCTCTCTACGGCCTCTCTTATTGGGTTGGTTTGCCAGGCAGCCTATTTTCAATTGAAAATACTCAGGAAAGTTCTTCCCTATATTCTGCCTATCTGCATGCTCCAGTAGTCTCTACCCAGGTTATTCTAGCAGGATCGACTACTGTAACTCTTGATATCTGGCTTAGCCAGATTACTTAGTTCATCGTTTACAGGTGCTACAAAATTCTGCTGCTCGCCTTGTCACTGGCACGCCATACCAGGAGCACATTTCACCCATTCTCAGGTCTCTCCTTAGGCTCCCAGTGGCCAAGTGTGTGTCTTTCAAATCTCTTTGTTTAGTGCATATGGCTTTCTATACTACTTGAATGGAATATTTGCAATTGAAATTCCGCCCATGTATCCCTACTTGTGCTCTGCGCTCTGCGGACCGTTCTCTTTTGGCTGTCCCTAGATTTTTTTGTTTCGAGAATGGGAGGCTACTCTTTCTCGGTCAGAACTGCCATGTTGTGGAATGCTTTCCAAATTGCCCTTCAGGCTTGTCCGATTAATACACACTTTAGGAAAGCTCTGAAAACGTTGCTCTTCTAGTCTATCACATAGTGTTATCTTTATTTTAATCATAGCGCCAAGTTGTCTTTTTGGTGTTGGATGCACTGTACTTCAGAACGAAAACTGTTAACATAACATAACATAACAGAACAGAACAAATGTTAGCTTGTGATGCTAGCATAACTTCAGAATAGGTAGCACAACATTTCAGTGTAACCTGCAATAATCTTTGAACTTCCCCTCTGGGAAATACGCGAGTCCACATTTTTGGATCACCTACAAAATGTTTCATATTTTTATTGAGCTAGTATTTTATAATCTGAAATAGAACCCTCACCACATATTAGCTGAACACATGTATTCTCTAGTATGTCAGATGGGGAATGCATTTTATGAGTAAGTGTGAATTTCATTGTTAGTAGTTCAGAAAAATAAAGATCCTACTTACATACAGATGACTTATTTGCGTCCATGATGAATTTGCCCTCGTTAGCAGCAACTCCCTCAGAAATATCCCTAGAAAGCCCCAGTTTTACTACAGTGAGATGAAAAAGTGTAGAAAGGTAATAGAGAATTTCTGTCAAAATGTTCTCTTGTTCCTCACATTAACCAGTAGACTTTGTAATGCCCAAAACATGCTTTGTAGTCTGCAGCATTCATACTACAGTGGATATGTTGACACTAACTCCAAGACACCATTTCACTGTGTCTGACCCTGTCTAGATGTATTCCTGACAGTTGTGTAAAGTACGACAAAGACAGTATTTTGTTTTTTCATAGAAACAAATGTATTAAGGAATTGATTTTTTTTAAACTACAGCTGAATAAGATGTAACGAAAGTGCCAAAAATATGTATAGAAACTTGGTAACATAGACGTTGTAATATGTTTAGTACACGCAATATAATAAAGGAGAAAAGGACTGCCACACTGTCAATTTAGTGGCCCCTGGATATCTAATATACAATTTCTGCTCACCAATCTTAGCAACATTCATGCTCAATTGTATACAAAAGTAGGTGCACTTGCTTTGGCAGAGCGCCAAGTGTAGGACAGTGTGGCAGGATGAAACTGTGTAACATTGATGTTGCATTCAGCAATATGGCCAACTCAGATGCCCATTAAAGTACTCCACGGATTGAGTTTACCACCTCTGATGACTAGCCCAGAGTTCTATCAAGGTATTCAGCAACAGCAACATTATCCCCAACAAAACCAGCATATCTAGGCAAACTATTTCTGCAAGATATTTAGATCAATATGTAGCACCACACTCCTCGGTCCACGATGCCCTTTCTTTAATTTGTAACCATTGCTATTTTCCTATAAGCTCTTGACTGCACAATCGGTGCCCTCATACTGCCTAGAAGCTCTTTTTTACACTGTACAACTTTAAACAATGACAACATCAACAGCAATATGGGTCTTTGCAAATGTATTGAATTACTTCAATTTAAAACAAATATGTTTCATTGTGAATTTCCTTCATTCGTTTCAGAGTATTTATATACTTTTTGCAACATACTTTCTTAATAGTCACATCTTCATTTCATTACTGGTGGAGCCTTGTGGTAAAGCATCAATGTTCTCTTTAACTGGTTGTTTTTCCATCATGATCTCATTGAAATTGCTCAATTATGCTGTAATATTTTTTTATTTTATTTATTTTTACATTTTTAAAGCGCTCACACAGCCTGCGGACATCGAGGCGCTGTTACAGGAATTGTTTTTGTTCATTTAGTTGCGCAATTGTTTTTGTCTTAGTTGCGTATTTATAACGTGCTTAAAAGCCCAGGGGTTTCTAAGCGCGGACCCGGGGATCGAACTGTGTTGCTTCATGTCGTCTTGCTTCCAAGGCGCACACGTTGCTGCTGAGCTATCTTCGCGGGAAGCATTACTGTACGGTTGCATGTGCAGGTTTGTAAGTTTCACACCTTATATGATTTCTTAGCACACCTCTAAACAGTTCAGAAAACATGTGTACAAATCTTTCTAGTTTCACAGAATATCACTACCGTGTTCAGATTTGTGGCTTCTCTCATCTGCATGCAGCCTTCTTGATTCCTGTGACTCTCCAGCATCCATTTTGTTGTAAACAGGGTTCAAAAGCTTCAGATTATATTCAGTGCACTTATGAAAACAAAGAAACTATCAGTTTATATTTATGATATAATTATGGTCTTTTAAGGGGGTTTTATGCCCTTCTTTTACACATTGCTTGTGGATCCCTGGCAATAGAAATCGGATTCTATGTCCCTCATCATCCTTTCATTCTAACCTGTAATTGTTGCTAGTGTTGATATAGTATCCATATAAGTAATTGCATTCATAGTATTGTTTCCATGATTTTAATACTCATTTTGTGGTCATCCTGGTGGCTCTGTTTCCATAAGTGCAAGGCCTATTGACCTTTCTACAGTTATGCAATAATTCTTCATTCCCTGAATCTCTCTAGCTGGGCATGAGTGGGAATTAATATAGCTATTAAGGGCTGCATATAGGAATTATTTCATTACATTTTTTGTTGTCCCAAAAAATGCCTGCATTTCACATTCATGGCACGTCTTGTAATCATTAGCCTTGCTTCAATTAGCCTCAATTTCCTTTCACAATCTCCTCCTCTTGCATTCATTGTTACAAGATACAAGCTCACAAAGTGTATTTCTCTGTAATCCTCCCAAGGATCTGTCTGCGCCCTAAGGGCCCTCAAAGAATGCCATGTATTCTTTAATGCCTGATAATATGTTTCTTTGTTCGATGCTGTGGATTGAAAATCCTCTGTATTTGTTTTTACAAAATTCACAAATAGATGTTGTGCAGAACAATATTTGATTGAATCTTATGCTCCTTTTTAAATGATATGTGGTCAGAATGATACTTCACATGAAAGAGAAAGTAATTAATATAAACTATACAGAACAAAGTAAAAACGGAATTAAAAAGTCACTCTTCTCTAAAAGCATGCTATGTTTGTATGCTGTTAATGTAACTTCAGGTGCACATTTTGTCATATGCATAGCAAACTCAAATATGTGTTCTGTGGGATAAGGAAAAGGGTGGCATGTGAATATCTGCATACAGTTCTCATATGCATTGTACATCACTGCATACCTTTATCTACGGACAGACCAGCATATTGTTTGATTACTATTACAAATAAAAATGCCTTTACATGGGACAAAATCTACCTATCATGTGACATTCAAATTAACTGAAATATCTGTCTCATGCATCATGAAGAAAAAACTATTTGGTAAGATGTTTGTAAGGCACAAATGCCCAAACCCCATCACTCACCACTTTGATCAATGCATTAAAGATTCATGGCCCATCTGTGTTTACTGAAGACAATATGGCAGGTTGCCAAATTACCAAAAAACATTTAAATGCAAGTATTCTGCCTTTGAAAATCAAATCCACTGCTCTTGTTTTATGTAGGTAATCTGTCAAATCAGCCTTGCCTAGATCAATGGATGCCTGTTCACCAGTTATGTGCAATTTCAAAGAAGCAGGAACCTAGGATGGGTCGTTGACCCTTGATCTTGGAGAGCATTATGTTTCACAAAGAAGCATGTCTGTTCTTCGAAGCCCTTGCTAATGGACAATAGGCAAATTAAATATCTCTTTGTTCAACATAATTTCTTTCTCAAAACATCTGGTTTCTATTGATAAAGGGTCGAGCCATCCAAATTCAATTCAGGTAAAATTCAGCAGTGAGAAAGTGAAAGCTGTTCTCGCATATTCATTGAAAGGTTACCATTTAGCCATGTAAATGCTCTGATCTTGTAATGTAAATAAACACAGATATTACATCATATAAGCAAATGCATTGGGTGCTACTAATAATTTCGGGGGTTAATAATGCATACTAATTTAGGGCATGCTTGGGGAAGGTTAACATTGCTAAAAAAAAGGCATTCTACTATTTTCTTAATTGCAAATGTCAGAGTCTTGTATTGTTAAAGAAACACAGTGTGAGCTCCTGGAAGCAGAATGAAACCCATATGAGGGTTAATCATAGAAACACAAATAAATAGCTGGACTCCTGTGCACGGTTTTGGACTGACTGCCGTGATGTAGAGAAGGAACCGTGAGGTACAATTATCAAAGAAGACTGATATGAGCTATGTGTGATACCTGCTTTGTAACGAAGACGTAAACACGGTTGAAAAAAATGATTAAGAGCTCCTGTCTTTTACAGTGTGCTATTGTTTAAAGCCCAGAAGGTGCAGTCGCGGGATAATGTTTCATTTGTGATGCTACAAGTGGGTGAGTGGATTATTTCACATAATGGTGCATTTCCATCAATTGCCCAAAGTAAGGCTGGGCTCTCTGGAGGCCTATATTGCTACAGAGAAGGTACATTCTTATGACTCAGCTATTACAGCCAGTGCTAGAGGGGGATGAGGGGAATTGTGGCTGGCTGCAGAGAGTTTTGCTGGCTGGGGGTATTCGGCTCCTGCCTCTCTGGCACTTGGATTTGCCCTCTGTATGGAGTTGGCATGTTTTGCTATTTTCTCTCTCAGAGAGAAAAGCCACTGACAGAATGTCAAGGGACTCTCACTCACTGGCTATCGGATACTGTAAGCCACGTGTGGAAATATGTTTGTATCAATTTAAGGGAATTGTTGAAACTGTGCTGATTGCCTGTCTCATTAAATTACTAGCAGCACTTTATCTAATTCGGCTTCAAAGAGACATTACCATTTCTAGGACAAGAAAAGGAAGCCTTCTAAAGCCTTTTCCTACTGCCCATGTGAAATCATTCAAATCTATGAGGGAATTTTCACCTGCAATATATGGAAGCCAGGTCGTCAAGGCTGGCCAGTTTGCACTTGAGGTTTTCATTTGGCACCCGATAGGTTATTTGTCTGAAGCAGGCAGTGTGACTCTGTCGATGCAGTGAGTGAGCATGGATAAATATTTTTAGTTAAGAGGCCACGTAGGAGTAAGGCTTAAAAAAGAATTATGTCAATGTTAGTAACAGTCGTGAAAAAAGTAAAGCGGTCAGTTTAATTAAAGTTGCCACTAGCAGCAAGGCATAGAGGTTAATTTTATGTTTAGGTTGACAGATGCAGTGTTACTATCCAGAAGAAAGATATAACTGTTAAAGGGTAGTTGTTAAATAAAAAAAAATCTGCAATAACAGATTATTTTGTGGGTATAAAAAAACCTTTATACTTATTTTCAATGTGTTTTGAAATATTCAAACATTATGTTCTCTGCATGTTATTAATATGAGTGTGTGCTTATGCAAATTAATGTTCTTTCTCTCAATATTGTAAATGCGAGGGCATTTAAAAAGTCACAATAACATTGGTTTTTACTAAAAGAAACATAGCACGTCTTGACAGCTGTCATGCGCCTGCCTTTTAATTATTGCTTTCATCTTGGTAAGTTCATACATGGAATATACGAGTACAGAAGACCTCTCCTTCATTTTGTTGGTGGATTCATTTAAAATGAATTACATAAATAAAGCAAAAGAAAGGCGCTAGCGAATTAAAATGCATAATTCGAAATAAATCTTATTAATCAAGTCACAAATTACACTCCTGCAATATACTGTAGATGTTTTTTATTTCGTTTGAGTGAAACCATTAATATCACTTTGTGTCTGTACATCTAGTAAAAATGTCACAGACCATTATGCAGAATAGTCAGCCATGTTGTTTTTTCTATGCATGGTTGTTTGTGCGAAGATGCAAAATAGACTGGATGTTTTAGGTTAAATGAAAACGTTAATGAGACAAATTAGGTGCACTGTAATGTATTCAACATATTTTTAGTCTTTTGAAGGGGACTTTCCCAGCATTGGAAGTTATGGGAAACCCTACATTTCCTTGATTTGTTATTTTAAATAAAACAAAACATTATGATTAAAACGCCCTGCTTCTTGTCTCAGATTGTGTGGTAGGATAGGTAAAGTGTGGGAATACTAGATCCAGAATATTTCTCCCTTATAAAGGGCCACTAAACCAGTAAATGTACAAACCATTAATATAACTCATTTCTGTAATGAGCTAAGCCTGTATGTTTTTGACTCCCTTTCCTGCTTTCCTTGGCCTCATTTCATTTTCACCGCACAGAACACGGTCTGACTGCCATCCTGGGAAGAGTCACAATTTGCATCTACACAGACAAGAAAGGGCCTCATCAGTTTGGCAGTGCGGCAAAAAAGTGGAGGTAATTCAGTTACCTCGATTTTCACCCATGGAAGTACCACTGGTGAATTGCCTAGTGGTAATTCTGCCTATTTGTGGAGGAAAAGTGGAGGATCTACCTCCAGCTTGATGCTGGAGGTAAATTTATTTATTTATTTATTTATTCGAATTTGTTAAGCGCACAGCAGACCGAAGGCATCGTGGCGCTAGTTACATTGTTGCTTATACTTAGTTACATACAGTTCAGGTCCGTAAGTGTTACATTGGACGCAAATATCCTTACATGCATACCTACATTGAACAGGAAGTGGCTGGGAACATATGGTTAGTTGAAGAGGGCAGTTTTAAGTTTTTTGCGGAAGGAGGTGAGAGATGTTTCCGCTCTGATGTCAGCGGGGAGAGAGTTCCACAGTTTAGGTGCGAGCAAGGGGAAGCCTATGCCTCCTGCCTTAGTCCTATTGATGCGAGGCATGGTGAGTTGGTTGGTGTATTGTTGTCTGGTCGGTCTAGTGGATTGAGATCTGTGTAGTGTGTCCGATAGGTATGAGGGTGCTGTGAGGTAGATACATTTATGAGTGGTAGTAAGGATTTTAAATGAGATGCGGCCCTTGACTGGGAGCCAGTGAACTGACTTCCTGACTTGCGTGATATGTGGCCTCATTACGACCCTGGCGCTAAGGGATTACCGATACCGGTAAGGGTACCCGTACCGGTAATCCCTTAGCGCCTGATTACGAGGTCCCTTTGCGGGTGGCACTTTAACAAAAACCAACCCGCAAAGGGACCTTGGCGCTAAGTACGGTGCCACAATTTGCGGCACTGTACTTAGCGCCTTCCCCATTCCCATTGAGCCCTATGGGGCAAAAATGGGAATGGGGAAGGGCCATGGTGGCATGGGGAATTACCACTCCGCCAACCTCGGAATGGGGCGGTAATTCCCCATTCGGCCATGGCGGAGTCGGTAAATTACCGGCATGGACCATGGTGCTATTAGCACCATGGTCCAACGCCTGGGTCGTAATGAGTGCCATGGTCTCTTTTAGGTATGGTGAGGGCTGCTCTAAGGGCGTTGTTTTGTGTTGTTTGGAGCCAGGACAGGTTTTTTTGGAGGTGCCGGCTAAGAGAACATTACAGTAATCTAGTTTGGCTCCTATGGTTGCTCTAGCTATGGAGAGGCAGTTGTCCTTGGTCAGGAATGGTTTGATTGCATTGATGAGTTTGTTGCTCAGTGTGGAGGCCGATACTTCTTTCACTTTTCTTCACTTTTCCTCAAAAAATCAACAGAATTACCACTAGGTAATTCTGCCAGTGGAAATTCTGCCAAAAATCCCCAATGAAGCCCTACAGACTCCAGAAAATGGGGATTTACACCACCTACCAACACTTGTAATTCCATGGTAAATCCACGCGACCAAGTGGTGGTAACAGTAATCCCATTTGGTGGTATCACCGTGGATATACTGTTGACATACCACCAAACTTGTAATGAGGCCCTTGTGCTTTCAGACCATTGTGGTGGTAATATGTACAAGACAAATAACACACTATAACAGTAGGTTTCATTTTTGTAGAATCCTAGAAGAGGTTGGTATAATCATGTTGGTAAAGTGTTTTCTTTCATATCAATTAAGAGACTTTGGCATCATTTCATTTTGTAATGGGAGCTTTGGTGTCATTTATTTTTGGTTTGTTTAGTATAAGATTTGCTAGATGCTGATATATGTTTAGTAAGTGTCAATGCTTTGTTATTGTATACAGTGGTCTCCCCTTGACCCATGCCCGCATGGCTTCTGCAAGATTTCCGATCTTCTAGTCTGGCAAATTTTTGTCAGATTTTAAATAGCTCCCTTTCCTCTGGGAAAATGACATACCGTCTTAACATTGCAGTGGTAACCCCTCTTGTGAAGAAGGCTATGTTAGATCCTAGCAATCCTGTGAATTACTGACCAATTTCACCGCTTCCGTATGTTAGGAAACTGTTGGAAGCTGACGTAACCTCCCAGTTACAACACTTTGTTGATACATCAGGAGGGATGGATGAGGTTCAGGTAGGTTTTAGACCAGGTTATAATACAGAATCAGTGCTGGTGACATCACTAGATGATCTCAGATGCTGGGTGGACACTGGGAAAACAGGTGTCTTGGTACTAATGGATTTGACTCAGCCTTTGATACTGTGGGCCACAAAATCTTGTTTGACAGGCTGTATAAGAGAGGCATCAGAGGTAGTGTCTGGAGATGATTGGAATCTTTTCCCACAAATCAAGCACAACGGATGCACTTACCACATTTTTTCCTCTTCGCAGAGACCTATCACCTGTGGAGTCACCCAGGGCTCTTTGCTCAGCCAATTGGTATTCAATGTATACATGAAACCTTTAGCAGAGTTACTTCACAAGGCAGGGAGCGTTTTCTTTATGCTGATGGCACCATCTTGATTTGTCGTTTAGGTAATCCTGAGGATTCATATTTTGTAAAATTTAAAAGCTGCAATGAACAAGTTAAAATCTGGATGGACTCCAATTGCTTACAGTTAAATGTCCAAAAAACAGGTACCTTATTCTGTTCAAGTAAAGTTGGACAAACCACCAGATTTCATTACTGAAAGGGAGCAGGCATGGCAAGACTACCACTGGCCTGCCTCATTTGGCTCCTGTCCACAACCTTCTAAATCAGTTTGTAATCTGTGTATCTAGTTGGAGTCAGATATTTTGATGACCACCCAGATTAGCAAATTTACAAGCAGCTGTTTTTCAAGTTATTTTAAGTTTCCAGGAAAGGTACAATTTATGAATGCATTTGTGATCAGTCAGTTGGACTATTGTAATTCAGTTGGCCTGGGCTTGCCCAAAAAATCGCTAATAAAACTGCAGTACATCCAAAACTCAGCATTCAGGATAATCTTTCATTTTAACAAACACAGCCATATTTCTCATGCATTGCATGAGCCAAACTTGCTTCCGGTGGAAAAACACATTGTATTTAAAGTCCTCTCTTGGTCCACAAGGACCCTCCTTTCTATTGAGGTGCCTTAAACACTACATACCTAATTGACAGCTTAGATCAGCCTCTGCCGGTCTACTCATGGTTTCCAAATGTAGTCTTCAAACGTGGGGAGGAGACTATTTTTCTGTGTAGGTGACAAAGTTATGGGCTACTTTGCCTCCTCCTGTCCATTTGCTTCTAAATCTTATGGCTTTTAGGAAAACCTTTTTTTAAACTTTCTTTTTCCTAGGTAATTGCTTGGATCGGTCATCATTTAAGTTGCAATGACATGTCCTATAGTACTCAGTGCCTTGATGCCCCTGTTGAGGAGAAATGATGCATGTTACAAAACCAGTACATACATGGTTGGATGCACTCAGTGGCTGCCACGCTTTTATGTCATGATACAAATTGAGGGAAGAAATAACACGCTTAGACTGGGTGGCCCGGACGTCCACCAAGGGAAGGGTGAAGAAGATTGCTCAAGCCAGGCAGAAACGGGACGAACTTCGCCTGCTTGAAGAGGCGCAGGTCGAACGGAAGCTTCAGCTACTTAAAACAAGAATACTATGACAAAGGGGCCAAGGCCGATTCTTTATTAGCAGCCAGACTGTGAGAGCAAAGAGAAGAAAGGTGGTATTGATGAAGGGGTGGGAGTTCCTCAGACCCCACAGGATGGATGTATCCCAGAAGCATGTGCACGGTTTATCAACACTTATATGAATCCGAAGTGTCACAAGATAGGCTAGAAATAGATACCTACTTAGCCGAAATTCGAATGCCTGGACTAACTAGTGCAGAAGTGAATGCCACAATTACAGCAGAGGAAGTCGAAAGTGCAGTGCAGAGGTTACCACTGGGGAAGGCTCCCGGAAATGATGGCTATACCGCAGGCACCCCCCTACCCTTCCTGGTCAAGCTGTTCAGTGATATATTGGAGACGGGTGTAGCACTGGACCCCTTTTCGGAGGCGTTGATCTCGGTTATACCCAAGGAAGGAGGGGATCCCAAACACTGTGTATCACATCGCCCAATATCTCACTCAATATTGATGCAAAGAGTTATACGAGAATCTTGGCAGCTCGGTTAAAGACGTATATGCCTCGGCTCATACATTCAGACCAGATGGGATTCATCTTGGGGAGGCAGGGAGCCGACACAATGCGCAAAACCCTGCACCTGATACACAAATCCAAGCCTCCTATCTGTTGATGCGGAAAAGGCATTTGACAGGGTCGAATGGGGATTCTTAGAGGCAGTTTTGACTAAGGTGGACTTGGGTGGATTAAAGATGTAAAGGGGATCCAACGTGAGATGACGCCTCTTCTGGTGCTGTTTGGGATAGAGAGAAATGAGGATGTGTATGTGAGAGTGACAGGGCTAATTAGTCCGCTGCTTCTGGCTGCTCGAGCATGCATAGTTATAAAATGGAAAGCTCTTCGGGCCCCAAGCAAGAAAGAGTGGGAAAACATTGCCACTAGCATTTCTGTGATCGAGAAAATGACTGCGGTTTGCATGGAAAATCCACCCAATACGAAGTTTTATGGAAGGACTTTATTGATAAGTATGTCACCAGCCCCTGAACCGAACAGTCAAGTGACAATCCCACGATGAGGCAATATGTCATTTAGGAGGAGAGGATTAAGGGCAAAGCGGTCTGAGAACTTGAACACAAGTGTTATTTAGAGACAATGTCCTGGACGGCACCTCTAGACCTTTGTTGCTTACTGCTCATTGTCCTTTAGTCCAATATGGAACATTAATCTGAATGTAGATGGTATTCTGTGGATAAAGATCTAAGATTGGACTTCATGTGACCGAAACACTGTGTTGGGGGGGAGACGGGAGGGTGAATGGGAGTATTTCTTCTGAGATAAGGGTGCTATTGGTCAAGAGAAGAAAGACATAATGGCTTTCAATACTTTGTTTGAAGTTTATTGGTACAATGGCACAGGTATGTAGATGTATGTTTTTCGTAGTAAAATCAATAAAATCGAATAAAAAAAAAGGTACACATGAAGGCATGGAACCAGAAAGACGTGAAATTCTGTGGTGTAAAATCAATGGAACAACATGATCAATGCATAGAAACTGCAATGGTTATACCTGCGGCTAAAGCACAATAGTTATAGCTGTTGTGAAGTGCTTGTTTAGTCTGATGTGGTTTGTCATGTGATTTATGATGTCACCTGAGTGCCTGTGGAATGTTGATGTATGAGTGGGAGAATGCTGTGGTGAGTGTTCTATGTTGAATCAGTTGGCCCTCCCTTCCTGGGTGATGGGTGCCGGTGTTAATATATCTTACTTATACCTGATGTCTTAATCTTGTAACTGTAACTAATGAACTGAAGTAAACTTACTAAGAAGTAACCTAAAGCAGCCTGGACAGTACTTTATTACATTGGCGACGAGGATCTCTAAAAGAAAGAACCCATGGTGCAAGGAAAGTGGAGAAGACAGAGGCTGGAGAGGAGTGCTGCGGGGGTGCAGTAGACATCAGGACCAGAAGCAGAGAAGAAGACAACACCGCCCCGAGTAAGCATACCCAACACCCAGGGCGGACTAGGGAGGAGGTTGTAGCCCCATTGCAGAAAGACCCACGGTAGACTGAGCCAGCAGTCAGCAGCCCATAAGGCCCAAAGAAGGAGATTAAAGGCCCATAATATGACTGATAACCAGCTCATAAAAGTTTGTGGCCTTGGGCATTATGAGAATGGATGTGCCATCGCCTTAAGTGGAGGAGAGTTCCTGCTGTGAGGACCAGCTGCCCTTGATGATTTGGGAATGCTGTATCAGGGGTTTCCAATGGAGAGACCGAGCTATGTCAAGGTAGTTGATCCTGGAGTCACTTTTGATAGAGTAAAAGATGCCTGGGACTATGAAAATACTGCATGTTCCTGTTATACAAGCAGCTGCAGCCCCAGAAATGTGTTTAAAGTCTCTGAAGGGGCCGTGTGTGCAACGTGATGCTTGTGGAAGTTGGAGAGGGATGAAAACTGTTCCCTACAAGATTTCATAACCGGCCCAAGAAATGCTGGCCAAGTTTTAAAATGCTTTTAATGCTGTGTACATCAGAGGTACTGGGTGAGTGACCGTTAGCCCAGGAGTCAGCGAAGCAGGACCTTTGCTCACTGTGCCTTATTCAATTGTGATGACGTCGCATTCCAGTAGAGGGAGTCGCAAAGCTTCGGAACTCTTGCCTCAGTGTTCTGGAGAGAGGCCTCTGAAGGTTGGAGCAGTGCGATGTCATTCAAACAGAGCACCTAGATGGAGTCTCGTTGTGGCATCCAGAAATGCTTAAAAATAAAATGAGGGCTGACAGTGAATCAATTGTTTTTTTTTTAAGTAAAGGACCTTGCTATGCTGACGCATCGGAAAGCGTCATGCTGGACAGCACGGAAGTAAATGCTAAGTTCCTAGCCCTAATGGGGTGTGTGTGACAAGCCGCTCTGCCTTTTAGGGGCGTCAAGTAGTGGCCAACTGTGAGGAAGTTAGGTTCATTGAAGACATTTTCTGAGGTTTTATGAAGTAGCTAATGCTCGCCGGATGCAGAGCATGCCACTCCGGCTGATTTTGTGGCGTTGAGAAGCGGCCTCAGGAAGGGCATTGTTTTTTTTTTGGGCTGTGTCAATGCTCATTTCGGGAACTGAAGAAGTATTTATTTGACATTTACATACATGTGCTAATGTATAAGTGTAAGCGGTAATGCATTAGTGTCATGCCATCACTGGATGCCGGGAAGTGAAGAAGGCATTGTGGGACATTTAGTTTAGTTTAACTAACGCAATGTTGTTGTTGGTAATGTACTATATATTGGCATTTAAATTAATGTGACAAGTGTAATGGGAGGTAAAATTATTTAGTGTCACGTGTGAGCAATGGGTTGTTCCTTGGTATGTGAGGTATGTATGAGCTCATATAACTGCTAGATGTTCAGCAAAGTTTTAATTTCTTTGAGGATTTGCAGGTCCATGGACTAATGGACATATTTTTTTAAAAAGTGAGTGTTAAATGCAAATTAGTAAGGTGAGGTGTGCATTTAAGTATAAATGAGCTAGGATAACACTTTGAGGAATTTTAGATGTTAAGTGTTAAAGAAGAACATGGACTTATAGGCATGTGGTTAGTTTATAGGCCATGTAAAACTAAATTTGTTATTTTAGTGGTAAAGCTTTAATTCAATGTTTTAAGATGTTATGAGAAATAACAACTGCTTTATTCACATGGTTGGAGAAGTGTGAGAGTGAATAAGAGCCTGCTGGTGATGTTATGAGCTTGGTATGCCCATTAGGAGAGTAAGCATGCTAGCTCAGAATGAAGAGTAATTATAATATTGCGTGTCTTATGCAGGAATTGTAGCAAGTCTTAGGTACTGCAAAGGATAGGAGGTAGTGCCTCCATTTGGGAACGTTGATACATTTTAACCTTTCCTTTAGAAATGTTTGAGGTATGCACTACAGTGATCAGTGAGGTAGCGCCTCCATTGCAAATTACAGAAGATGGTACCTTTTTAGCGATCCTGAGTTTTATTAGGTGGTAGCGCCCCTATCGTAGCGTCCTCCTTTTGTAATTTAGGTTTTAGTGTGGTTTGCACTATTAGGTTTTGGAGGTAGCGTTTTAGATAAATGACTGATGTAAGGTAGCGCCCTGTCAGGAATGTAAGTGTGTAGTAGTGAGAGTTGCACTAAGGAGAAGGGGTGTCTAAGTCTAGTGACTTTAGGCATGGCGGTAGTGTATTATTTGAAGAAGTCGACTCTTGTCTTCAGGGACAGCTGGTTACGTTGAAAAAATTGTGTTGCTGGTAGGGGACGCTCTCTAGTAAATACATTGGCGGAAGTTAAAGATGCTGTTCTAGATGAGGAGATGCATGGTGATTTGCTTATCTTTATGTGTTATGTGTTAATCCTGGCTATTGTTTTCTGGTCAGGGTTTGATTATTGGACTGGATAGTACTGCCATTGAGATGAGTGTTTGGGCTAACCATATGTTTGTAGGTGGTCTTGCAAATGACTGGCCAGCATTTCTAAGCTGTTGTAGGATTTGTATACCATAGCGTGGTTAGGTTTTGCTCGATTGGCTTCGACCATCTGTGCATTTGTGTTCTTGAGGCATGCATGTTGTTGGTTGTTTGTTAGTGGCAGTTGTAGTGTTTTATTGACTCTTCTATCTGGCTATGGTGATTTTGTTGTCATCTTGGATGACTAGTATTGCATCAGGATGACAAGTGGTGCTTCAGGGTGGCAGCCAGAAGGCTTGCCTGTGGCGGGCCGAAGGACAAAAGTTTTTTTTAAGGTTATTGGATTGTGGGATGGTATAGCCTTGGATCTGGGCTGGTAGGTGTCTAGAGTGGGAGTCTAGAGTTTGCCCGTGGCAGGGGCAGACGGAAGGTGATTAGTGTATATTGATGGTGCTTGAAGAACGATAGGCAGAGTTCTGGAATTGCATAGCTGTGGGACTTTCATGTAGGATATCCACGGTATATCGGACCGGGTGTGATGCGTGTTGGTGTTTTTGTGATTACATGGTTTGTGAAGTATTTGTTCGTGAATGAGTTCGGTAAGAAGGGAGATGTTTTGTAAAGTACTTGTTCGTGAGTGTGTTTGGTAAGGAGGGAGATGTGTTGTGAAGTGCTTGACTGTCCACATGATGTGGTTTGTCATGTGATTTATGATGTCACCTGAGTACCTGTGGAATGTTGATGTATGAGTGGGAGAATGCTGTGGTGAGTGTTCTATGTTGAATCAGTTGGGCCCTCCCTTCCTGGGTGATGGGTGCTGGTGTTAATATGTCTTACTTATACCTGATGTCTTAATCTTGTAACTGTAACTAATGAACTGAAGTAAACTTACTAAGAAGTAACCTAAAGCAGCCTGGACAGAACTTTATTACAGTACCTAAGGCTATGACCCGTCTTGCGATTGGTACCCGCGGCTATCAAAGACAGCCAAAAAACATGACGTATGATTGGCATGTTCATAACCGCGAATCGCGTCAACTTCCAGTAGTCGCGGCTACCCGTACCATTTTTACAGATTCAAAAAGACATATTGACAAGCTCTAACAATTCAAACAACATAAAGGTACACATGAGGGCAGGAAATCAGAAACCCATGTCAAATTATCTTCCCCATCACTGGGAACTACGACCTTGATGCTAACCTTCAAAATAAAATCTATCTTGTCATCCAGGCATGAATGGCCACACATGGCCTCTGCCTCAATGATGACACGACGAAACTACTCCTTATCGGCTCACAAACAAAACTAAATAAACTGAACAACAAGTTCAAAGCCTTCAACATTCACTGCAACATTATACCGGTCTCCAAAGACGTCAAAACCTTGGCCTTCTACTAGGACTCTTCCTTGACTTTGAATAGACAAGTTAATGCAACTGCCTCCGCAACAGCATACACTTGTAAATTAATAAACTCCTTCAGGCCATTCCTATCCACAGCAAGCTGCTTGACTCTGGCCAGAGCTCTTTTTCTCTCAAAACTGGATTATTGTAATGCACTATATCTTGGAACATCCAAAAGAAACCTAAATAAACTACAAATATTGCAAAATAACGCCCTCAGATTGGCCCTCAACATTCCTAGATCGCATCACATATTAGACACCAGATGTAATCACCATTAGCTCTCAATCAAGAGCAGAATCTCTTGCAAAACACTAGGACTAACTCATAAATGTCTAGACAACTCAGCACCTAAATATCTGACTTGCAAGTTCTCTAAAAACCTCTCTCACCACCCAACTAGAACAACTCAAAAACACTGCCTTACCCAGATTTAACCTTCAGAAATCGGGGGGTTGCAGCTTCCCCGTCCTAGCTCTGAAACTTTGAAACTCCCTACCTACAGACCTAAGAGTAGAACTCTCTTTCTCTTGTTTCAAAAGGAAGTAAAAAACTGGCTTCTCACACAGGAACTGTCATAACGCTCTCTTAGTTACGCCTATCAGCAACCATCTCTGCATCAAAGTGCCTCCAGGACATTTAAGCCTATACTGTATAGAACTCATTTGTATATTATGTTGACTTGCCACATCTTCTGTACATATTGTACATGTCATTACTGTACCTATTTGTATTTTTGTGTATACCCTTTGTAACTGTTAGAATGTACCTGTAACCTAATGCACCTAGATAACTGAAGGTTTTGTGTGCTATATAAATGAATAAACTAAACTAAACTAATTGTGTGGTGTAAAATAAATGGAGCAACATGGTCAGTGCATGGAATCGTTATAACTGTGGCTAAGGCGTGATAGTTATAGATGCGCTACACCCACCAAAAATACACAACATGCCATTTGCTTACTCGTACCCGCGGCTATAACCTATCCTGTGATTGGTACCCAGGGATATAATATATCTGATAGAACATGACATTTCATTGGCTACTACCATAACGGCGGGTATTTAAAAACCTCCACTTTTCCTGTACAGAGTCAAATTATTTGATATGATATGATATGATATGGCATTTATAATGTGCCTATACACAAGTGTTTCAAGGCGCGACGAGGCAAGGGAAGTGGAACATGGGGAAGACAGAGACAGCGATCTTACTAGGCCAGGTGACATTGAGATCCCGCAAGTGCAGGGGGGGGGGGAAGTGCATTGGGAAATGGGGAGGGCCAGTGCAGTACATAGGATAACAGTAAAATAAATAAAGACAATGGGACTCATTACGAGCATGGCGGTAGCCATGCCTGTATAGCAGGCACGGCTACCGCCATGCTTGCTACCGGCACCGCCTCCCACGATTGGGCAATAACCGGCCCATTACGAGATGAAGGGGCTGGTAATTGCCCATTCGCGGGAGGCGGTAATGCCGGGCTCCCGATCCCCATTCTGCCCCATCGGGCACAATGGGAGTCGGGAGCATGGTTGCACCGGCACTGTTGATATCGGTGCCGGTGCAATCACAAGTTTTGCTCGCGGGTGCTGCACAGCCTGCCTGGTCAGACCTGGCAGCCTGTCAGGGACCCGCAAGGGAAACTCAGAATAAGGCATTACGTTATGGACGGTGCCAGTGCCATACCAGCACTGTCCATACCGTACCGCCAGGATCGTAATGAGGCCCAATACATAAAAAGTGCAGCCAGCTGGTGGCAAGTGCAAGGGTAAGTGCAGACATTAGGTGTCAAATGCTGGGAGGGGGCTGTAGGGATACATAGACAGTCCCAGAGTGCAAGGGTTGCCAGGGGGGAAGTGCAGGTGTGCAACTAGCAGGGAGGGGACCTGGGCCCGAGATCAGAAGGTAGCCAGGTAACCAGTGCAGTTTCAGTTTCAGCCAGGAGATGAGAAGGGGAGAGGAGGAGAGAAAGCAGAAGTAAAGAGGAAGGTCTTGAGGTGCTTCCAGAACCGGATATGGTTCTCAAGTTTCAGAGAGGCAGGGAGGCTGTTCCAGAGGGAGGCCCCAGCAGAAGAAAGAGATCTACCACCAACTCGTTGCTTGGAGAAGCGACTGACCCTGAAGGAGTTGGAGGCGAATGAGCGAAGAGCTCGAGAAGGAAGATATTTAGGAAGAGAGAGTTGAAGGTATAGAGGCCCCAGGCCCCAGAAGGCCTTGTGGACAATGCAAAGGGTTTTGAACCTAATCCTTGACTTCACTGGGAGCCAGTGCAGAGATTTCAGTCCTGGAGACATACGATCCCTGGGTTTGAGGCCAAGGGCAAGTCTTGCAGTCCTGTTTTGGATGAGTTGCAGTGGGCGAAGAGTAGAGGCATGCAGCGGCCCGCAAGCAGCATCGGCCACCCTCCATTAGGAAAAGTCTTTGTTGTCTTCCGGGCTGGACAAACCACTGGCCCTCATTGGCTCAGGGCACACAAACCACATAGCTCCTACGAGCCATGTAGTGGGTGTGTGCTGCACCAATGGAGGGCCAGCACTACGACTGGCGTGGCCAGTAAGGCTTGATCAATTACAACATATCCCACTAACCAGCTTCCTTCCCTTACCGTACTGAGTGAGCCAACTTAGATGTATGTGTACTTAATTTTTTGCATTCTTAAACCTAAACAAAAGGGCACTTCACCACTTAATTATCGAAAAATACACATATTTTAATGTTTATCACACCATATTAACAATTCCAATATACACAATTAAAAATATTCCAAACACATATTCAACAATAAGTCGTTGTGTGTACATCTTTCTTCATTACAAATAAAAGCATAGAAATATATGCTTAGAAAAACCTTTTCTATGCCTTACTGGGGGTGTGTTCTCTTTTATGAAAAGGACCCCACTCTTATTTCAGCCCTTCCTAATTTCTCTGGGCAAAGCGGACTGTGCCAACACTTTTATAAAAATGTGTTTCTAGGACCAGCATGAAAATATATCTTTGAGAATAAGCTAGGTCAGTAATCCCTATGGCGAATCCTGCTGGTACTGTCTTCAGGGCACATAGGCTTAGTTCATATTCTGGTTTTCACCCACTTAATGGTTTGTCTTAATTTGCAATCTTTCTAAAAGACAAATAAAACATTTGCACTTTAAAATATGGTAAAAATAAAATATTTTTATGCAAAAAATACATCAAATACATCTGTTACGGTTTCAACTCTTTTACCAATATAGACAGCAGGGATACAAAATTGCTAAAGTGGTCTAATTATTGTCCACTACCACACTTCATCTCATATTCAACATGATTTATTCTCTTCATTTAATATGTCTGCAAAAGTGCATTTTACCCTTTGAAACTTTATTTCTTAGGGCTGACCGTCCCTTCCCAACAAAAACTTGTTGCAAGACTTCGTCTAAACGGAAGGGGGGGGAGGGGAGGGAGGGGAGAAGAGGGGGGGATATCACATATCTCTATATGTTAATTTATCACCCTATTCTCAATATAAGCGAGCTAAACGCTCACCTTTCGCTAGATCTTCAATCTTTTTCTCGGTCGGGCTGGTTCCTGTTAGCACCGTGCGGGCACTATTACTGCCCAATGGAGTTCTCTTTATCTGGGGCACGGGGCGTCTCCCTACTAGTTTGTGGCTTTACTCTGTAACAAAAGGAATAAGCCATTATTACTTATCAAAACGATGTCAGTGGTCACCTCCACATCCTCTTATATGAAAATGAAGCTTACCAGAGTGATAAAGTCTACTGCCTTCAAATTTCCTTCATTTCTATAGGGGGAACTTCATCTCTCATCGCCGTTCATGCGGCCGCCCGAGGCGTGTTCTAATTAAAACAGGATCATATAATGAAAATCGGAGGGAACGACTTTAGATTTCCCTTTAATGGATCCCGCATTATTCAATGTATACATAGTCCCTCTGTCTCACCTCATGGGTATGTATGCCGACTGTTATCCCGTACACGGTGTGTCTGCAGCCGGGCGTGCCGCTCGCGGTAAACGTCTGCTGCTCGATCGTGCTACGAGCCTACTATCGCTCTTGTTTCATTTTAAGCAGATAGTGTGTCACATGATATTTGTGCGTGCCTACGTCTCGTAATATAACGTGATCCGCAACCCTTCTCTTAAAGGTATACCTTTTCTATTTGAGTGTCGCTGCTCTTCACATAATGCGCAAATGTATGATTTACAAGTATTACACATTAGGTAATTTAAATAGAATCGTCATTTCACGATCAAGAGATAATAGCGTAACTAATGCGCTCTGTCACGTTACAATTGGCATATCCCGTGCCGTTTTATACTATTCACTTATTCCCTTATAGGGTGTTACATATTTCACAGGGTGCATGTTGTAAAAAAACTTACAACCCATGTATCTTGTTCACATTTTGTGATGTATGAAGAGGGACCATTCAATGGAAATATTTAATCCGTTTCTTACAGTGTCTAGGGAATATATCCATTTCTGTTCTGTTTGTCTTAGCTTTAGATCTCTATCACCTCCTCTTGGTTGCGCAGTTATTACTTCTATAATGAACCAGTGGATGTCGTGTACTCCATGGTGGGCGCTTCTAAAATGAGCCACTAGAGGTTTTTCGGGTACCTGGTTCTTCACACAGGATCTGTGTTCACAGATTCTCTGACGAATGGGTCTCTTGGTTTTGCCAATATATAACAGGCCACATGGGCATTTAATGCCATAAACTACCCACTTAGAGTTGCAATTCGTGAAGTGTTTCAATTCCCATTTTCTCCCTTTGAGGTCTACCTGTTTCATGTTAGATGTTAATTCACATACGGAGCAGCCGCCACATCTGAAGTGACCTACCACCGGAGGTAAATTCCACAATATCAATTGATTAGTGGGCTTATCTTTAGACAATGGTTTATATGTGTGTACAAGTTTGTCTCTCAAGTTAGGCATGCGACGAAACGCAAAGCGAGGTTTACTAATTGAGAAATCTTCGGTATTGATAATGTTCCAGTTCTTCAATATACATCTCCGCAGATCGTTACTTATCGGGGAGAATGTGGAAACACAGGTGATCTTTTCCTCTATGACTCGTGGTTGTGGTGTCAAGCACCTATGTCTTGGAGTATTTTTGGCTCTTCTCATGGATCTACGTACTATGTGAGAAGGGTAGCCTCTTGCCCTCAGTCTAGTCGTTAACTCTTTGCTGTGGGTTTCAAATTCTTCTTTGTGAGTGCAGTTCCTTCTGACACGTAGGAACTGTCCAAATGGTAAATTCTGCCGCAGAGATTGGGGATGGAAGCTATCAAACAATAACAGAGTATTTTTATCTGTAGCCTTCCTGAACAGAGTGGTGCCCAATTTGTTCTCTGCGTCTTTAAAGATCTCTAAATCCAAAAAAGGGATCTTTTCTTGGTTGGAGTTCATGGTGAAGTTAATGCATTCATCTTGCTCGTTGACCCAGGTGATGAACGAATTTAGTTCTATTTCAGTTCCTCCCCACAACATGAACACATCATCAATGTAACGCACCCATGTTTTCATAAGGTGCTTAAAAGGATTGTGGTCTGCATAGACTGAACGTGTCTCTAGATCATCCATAAAAAGGTTCGCAAGATCTGGTGCGAAACTAGAGCCCATACTTGTACCATGTTGTTGCAGGCAAAACCTGTCTTCTTCAATGAAAAAATTATTGGTGAGAGCAAGTCTAATACACTCCTGAATGAATGATGTTGGTACTGTCTTGTCCCTCCTTGTCTCTAGGTATTGACCCATAATTCTGACACACTTCATCTGGGGAATGCTCGTATACAGTGCTTCCACATCCAAGGTGACTAAGATGTCTGTGGAACCCACCACTATTGTGTCTAGTATTTTGATCATTTGGGTTGTGTCTTGGACATATGAGCGCATCGTTTTCACAAATGGCCTCAAGAAAAAGTCAGAATATATCGACAAAGGTTCGAGAATAGATCCAATGGCTGCCACTATGGGCCGCCCTGGAGGAACCTTATGATGTTTATGAATTTTCGGTAGACAGTAAAAGGCTGGTGTGATCGGGTGAGCTTGTAGCAAAAAAGCTTTTTCATCGATGTCAATCCACCCTTCACTTTCTGCATGATCCATAAGACTAGATATTTCATCTCGAATTCTTGGTGTGGGATCGCATGCAATATTCGATGTTATAGGACAACCCGTTGGTTGGTAGAGCTAATTAGCTTGATAAAATGGAAAATGTAAATATAGTTTCCTTTTCGGAGGATCAGTTCAAAGAGTTCTTTGAACTGCCGTCGATTCTGGGACAGTCCAGCCCGGCAACAGCTAGTCCCACTCCATCCAACACCAATGATCTGGATTTACTAACTCAGAAAGTGAAGAAATTAATACGTACTGAATCCCATGGCCAGTTAATGGTCGAATACCTAAAAGCAGGTATCATCCCGGAGGGTCTCCAAGTTAAAAATATACCCCGGGTATTTCTGGACAACCCCAAATTCATGGCAAATTTCAGTGGCGTAGGGAATAAGTGTTCCCGAGATTGGATTATCCTAGTGATAATGACGGCAAATGAGGAAGCAAAAAAACAAAAATTGGATCTAGCGGAATTAGAAAAGAAAATCAAAGAGGATTCAATAATACCTAATGCTAAAGCTCTATTGGAAAAAATAGAAGAGGACATGGGGAAGTTTAAAACTTTCACCATGGACAAGAAATTGTGGAAATTTAAAAAAGATGTCCAGTACTATAAGGAAGAGGTGACCTATCCGTACCTGGTGCCAGGTTTTTTCACACAGATGAACATGAACCCAGGCCACAGTCAAGGCGGGAATAAGAAACACCCCTTCAGAAAGTTTGTAACCTTTTCAAACTCATCCAATAGAGTGACGGTGGTTCAAGTACTGAGGGGGCCACCGTAGGCAATCCACAAAGAGGCCCTTTTCAGAACCGGGGCAGACGGGGGAGGAACCGCCAACCAGGCAACCACGGGATGCATACCTGACAGTGGCAGCCGGGTCCGCCGACTTGGTGATCCCCATTTTTAATTTAAGTCAACACATCCTCACAGAAGCGGAAATTCATGTTCTGAGTAAGGGGCTGTCTTTTGTTCCGGTGAGTAAAGCCGATCAGTTCAGCACAGAAATAGAAATGGGGAACTTTTTCCGCATGATTCCATTAAAGTATTTCTTTAAAGATCACGATGATCAAAGACCCAGAGACAGAAGCACTTCGGGTTTGAAACCACCATCTACCTTCACTCCTCTCACCTCGATGGTTTCACCAGAAATCATCAGTTTTGAGAACAAAATCATAAGTAAAATGAAAAATCTTGTCCAAACTAAAAATAAGCACAGGGACAATTTGTCCAAAGTGGAAAGGACAGCTTTAAAAAATCTAGCTGAAAATAAACTGTTTGTGATTAAACCTGCAGATAAGGGTGGAGGTGTGGTCCTATGGGGTATAGAGCTGTACCGGGCCGAAGTAAAGAAACAACTTGAAAGAATCATCTTCTACAAACCCTTACCATGCGATCCCACACCAAGAATTCGAGATGAAATATCTAGTCTTATGGATCATGCAGAAAGTGAAGGGTGGATTGACATCGATGAAAAAGCTTTTTTGCTACAAGCTCACCCGATCACACCAGCCTTTTACTGTCTACCGAAAATTCATAAACATCATAAGGTTCCTCCAGGGCGGCCCATAGTGGCAGCCATTGGATCTATTCTCGAACCTTTGTCGATATATTCTGACTTTTTCTTGAGGCCATTTGTGAAAACGATGCGCTCATATGTCCAAGACACAACCCAAATGATCAAAATACTAGACACAATAGTGGTGGGTTCCACAGACATCTTAGTCACCTTGGATGTGGAAGCACTGTATACTAGCATTCCCCAGATGAAGTGTGTCAGAATTATGGGTCAATACCTAGAGACAAGGAGGGACAAGACAGTACCAACATCATTCATTCAGGAGTGTATTAGACTTGCTCTCACCAATAATTTTTTCATTGAAGAAGACAGGTTTTACCTGCAACAACATGGTACAAGTATGGGCTCTAGTTTCGCACCAGATCTTGCGAACCTTTTTATGGATGATCTAGAGACACGTTCAGTCTATGCAGACCACAATCCTTTTAAGCACCTTATGAAAACATGGGTGCGTTACATTGATGATGTGTTCATGTTGTGGGGAGGAACTGAAATAGAACTAAATTCGTTCATCACCTGGGTCAACGACCAAGATGAATGCATTAACTTCACCATGAACTCCAACCAAGAAAAGATCCCTTTTTTGGATTTAGAGATCTTTAAAGACGCAGAGAACAAATTGGGCACCACTATGTTCAGGAAGGCTACGGATAAAAATACTCTGTTATTGTTTGATAGCTTCCATCCCCAATCTCTGCGGCAAAATTTACCATTTGGACAGTTCCTACGTGTCAGAAGGAACTGCACTCACAAAGAAGAATTTGAAACCCACAGCAAAGAGTTAACGACTAGACTGAGGGCAAGAGGCTACCCTTCTTACATAGTACGTAGATCCATGAGAAGAGCCAAAAATACTCCAAGACATAGGTGCTTGACACCACAACCACGAGTCATAGAGGAAAAGATCACCTGTGTTTCCACATTCTCCCCGATAAGTAACGATCTGCGGAGATGTATATTGAAGAACTGGAACATTATCAATACCGAAGATTTCTCAATTAGTAAACCTCGCTTTGCGTTTCGTCGCATGCCTAACTTGAGAGACAAACTTGTACACACATATAAACCATTGTCTAAGGATAAGCCCACTAATCAATTGACATTGTGGAATTTACCTCCGGTGGTAGGTCACTTCAGATGTGGTGGCTGCTCCGTATGTGAATTAACATCTAACATGAAACAGGTAGACCTCAAAGGGAGAAAATGGGAATTGAAACACTTCACGAATTGCAACTCTAAGTGGGTAGTTTATGGCATTAAATGCCCATGTGGCCTGTTATATATTGGCAAAACCAAGAGACCCATTCGTCAGAGAATCTGTGAACACAGATCCTGTGTGAAGAACCAGGTACCCGAAAAAACTCTAGTGGCTCATTTTAGAAGCGCCCACCATGGAGTACACGACATCCACTGGTTCATTATAGAAGTAATAACTGCGCAACCAAGAGGAGGTAATAGAGATCTAAAGCTAAGACAAACAGAACAGAAATGGATATATTCCCTAGACACTGTAAGAAACGGATTAAATATTTCCATTGAATGGTCCCTCTTCATACATCACAAAATGTGAACAAGATACATGGGTTGTAAGTTTTTTTACAGCATGCACCCTGTGAAATATGTAACACCCTATAAGGGAATAAGTGAATAGTATAAAACGGCACGGGATATGCCAATTGTAACATGACAGAGCGCATTAGTTACGCTATTATCTCTTGATCGTGAAATGACGATTCTATTTAAATTACCTAATGTGTAATACTTGTAAATCATACATTTGCGCGTTATGTGAAGAGCAGCGACACTCAAATAGAAAAGGTATACCTTTAAGAGAAGGGTTGCGGATCACGTTATATTACGAGACGTAGGCACGCACAAATATCATGTGACACACTATCTGCTTAAAATGAAACAAGAGCGATAGTAGGCTCGTAGCACGATCGAGCAGCAGACGTTTACCGCGAGCGGCACGCCCGGCTGCAGACACACCGTGTACGGGATAACAGTCGGCATACATACCCATGAGGTGAGACAGAGGGACTATGTATACATTGAATAATGCGGGATCCATTAAAGGGAAATCTAAAGTCGTTCCCTCCGATTTTCATTATATGATCCTGTTTTAATTAGAACACGCCTCGGGCGGCCGCATGAACGGCGATGAGAGATGAAGTTCCCCCTATAGAAATGAAGGAAATTTGAAGGCAGTAGACTTTATCACTCTGGTAAGCTTCATTTTCAAATAAGAGGATGTGGAGGTGACCACTGACATCGTTTTGATAAGTAATAATGGCTTATTCCTTTTGTTACAGAGTAAAGCCACAAACTAGTAGGGAGACGCCCCGTGCCCCAGATAAAGAGAACTCCATTGGGCAGTAATAGTGCCCGCACGGTGCTAACAGGAACCAGCCCGACCGAGAAAAAGATTGAAGATCTAGCGAAAGGTGAGCGTTTAGCTCGCTTATATTGAGAATAGGGTGATAAATTAACATATAGAGATATGTGATATCCCCCCCTCTTCTCCCCTCCCTCCCCTTCCCCCCCCTTCCGTTTAGACGAAGTCTTGCAACAAGTTTTTGTTGGGAAGGGACGGTCAGCCCTAAGAAATAAAGTTTCAAACGGTAAAATGCACTTTTGCAGACATATTAAATGAAGAGAATAAATCATGTTGAATATGAGATGAAGTGTGGTAGTGGACAATAATTAGACCACTTTAGCAATTTTGTATCCCTGCTGTCTATATTGGTAAAAGAGTTGAAACCGTAACAGATGTATTTGATGTATTTTTTGCATAAAAATGTTTTATTTTTACCATATTTTAAAGTGCAAATGTTTTATTTGTCTTTTAGAAAGATTGCCAATTACGACAAACCATTAAGTGAGTGAAAACCAGAATATGAACTAAGCCTATGTGCCCTGAAGACAGTACCAGCAGGATTCGCCATAGGGATTACTGACCTAGCTTATTCTTAAAGATATATTTTCATGCTGGTCCTACAAACACATTTTTATAAAAGTGTTGGCACAGTCCGCTTTGCCCAGAGAAATTAGGAAGGGCTGAAATAAGAGTGGGGTCCTTTTCATAAAAGAGAACACACCCCCAGTAAGGCATAGAAAAGGTTTTTCTAAGCATATATTTCTATGCTTTTATTTGTAATGAAGAAAGATGTACACACAACGACTTATTGTTGAATATGTGTTTGGAATATTTTTAATTGTGTATATTGGAATTGTTAATATGGTGTGATAAACATTAAAATATGTGTATTTTTCGATAATTAAGTGGTGAAGTGCCCTTTTGTTTAGGTTTAAGAATGCAAAAAATTAAGTACACATACATCTAAGTTGGCTCACTCTGTACGGTAAGGGAAGGAAGCTGGTTAGTGGGATTTGTTTTAATTGGTGTTTCATTATCCTCACCCACTCAGCCCCTAAAAAGAGGATAGGTACAGCTCAAGCAATATTCGACAGTAAGGCTTGATGCCAGAAGGCATTTCAGCCTTGCCACGCCAGCCGTAGTACCAGACCTCGCCAGCGTTCCAGCTAGCCTGCCTTCCAGCACGTCGTCTGGTAAGTACAGATTTTTTTTGGGAAGGGGGATGTATGTTTGTTTGTGTGTGTGTGTGTGTCAGATCTTTGTGCTGCTTGTTTGTTGAGATGCGGGTGTGGGGTGTGTGTCGGGTCTGCCTGAATGTGTTTGTGTACAAGTGCAGTGTGTGTTGAGATGCGGGGGGGGGGGGTGTCGGGTCTGCTTGAATGTGTTTGTATGCAAATGCAGTATGTGTTGAGATGCGGGGGTGGGGTGTCAGGTCTGCCTGACTGTGTTTGTGTGCAAGTGCAGTTTGTGTTGCGATGCGGAGAGGGCGTGTGTGTCGGGTCCGCCTGAATGTGTTTGTGTGCAAGTTCAGTGTATGTTGAGATGCAGGGGTGGGGTGTGTGTGTCGGGTCTGCCTGAATGTGTTTGTGTGCAAGTGCAGTGTATGTAGAGATGCTGGGGGGCTGTATCGGGTGTCGGGTCTGCCTGAATGTTTGTTGTTGTGTGAAAGTGCATGTTGAGATGTGGGGCTGGGGTGTGTGTCGGGTCTGCCTGAATATGTTTGTGTGCAAGTGCAATGTATGTTAAGATGCTGGGGGGAGGGAGGTGTCGGGTCTGCCTGAATGTTTGTTGTTGTGTGAAAGTGCATGTTGAGATGTGGTTGAGGGGTGTGTGTTGGGTCTGCCTGAATGTTTGTTGTTGTGTGCACGTTCAGTGTATGTTGAGATGCGGGGGTGGGAGGTCCGGGTCTGTATGGGTGCATGCTTGTGATTTTATTTGGTGAGTTTGGGGGTGGGGTGTTCGGGTCTGTATGGATGCATGGTGTATGATTGTGAGTTTGTATGGTGAGTTGGGGTGAGGGTCTGTATGGGTGCATGGTGTATGCTTGTGAGTTTGTGTGCTGAGTTGGGGTTTCAGGTCTGTAAGGGTGTATAGGTGTATGCTTGTGAGTTTGTGTGCTGAGTTGGGAGTGGGGGGTTCGGGTCTTTATGAGTATATTGTGTATGCTTGTGAGTTTGTGTGCTGAGTTGGAGGTGGGGGGGTTTGGGTCTGTATGGGTGCATGGTGTATGCTTGTGGGTTTGTGTGCTGAGTTGGGGGGCTTGGGTTTGTATGGGTGCATGGTGTATGCTTGTGAGTTTGTGTGCTGAGTTGGGGGTCGGGGGTTTGGGTCTGTATGGGTGCATGGTGTATGCTTTTGAGTTTGTGTGCTGAGTTGGAGGTGGGGGTTCGGGTCTGTATGGGTGCATGGTGTATGCTTGTGGGTTTGTGTGCTGAGATGGGGGGCTTGGGTTTGTATGGGTGCATGGTGTATGCTTGTGAGTTTGTGTGCTGAGTTGGGGGTGGTGGTTTGGGTCTGTATGGGTGCATAGTGTATTGGTGTATGCTTGTGAGTTTGTGTGCGGAGTTGGGAGTGGGGGCTTTGGGTCTGTATGGGTGCATGGTGTATGCTTGTGAGTTTGTGTGCTGAGTCTGGGGGATGGGGGTTTGGGTCTGTATGGGTGCATAGTGTATTGGTGTATGCTTGTGAGTTTGTGCGCTGAGTTGGGGGGTGGGAGCTCGGGTCTGTATGGGTGCATAGTTTATTGTTGTATGCTTGTGAGTTTGTGTGCTGAGTTGGGGGCGGGGGTTCGGGTCTGTATGGGTGCATGGTGTGTACTTGTGTGAGTTTGTGTGCTCAGTTGGGGGTGGGGGGTTCGGTCTGTATCGGTGCCTGGTGCATGCTTGTGAGTTTGTTTGCTGAGTTGGGGGTGGGGGGTTCGGGTCTGTATGGGTGCATGGTGTATGCTTGTGAGTTTGTTTGGTGAATTTGGGGATGGGGTGTTCGGGTCTGTATGGATGCATGGTGTATGCTTGTGAGTTTGTGTGGTGAGTTGGGGGCGGAGGTCTGTATGGGTGCATGGTGTATGCTTGTCAGTTTGTGTGCTGATTTGGGGGTTCGGGTCTGTAAGGGTGTATTGGTGTATGCTTGTGAGTTTGTGTGCTGAGTTGGGGGTGGCGAGTTCAGGTCTTTATGAGTGTATGGTGTATGCTTGTGAGTTTGTGTGCTGAGTTGGAGGTGGGGGGGTTCGGGTCTGTATGGGTGCATGGTGTATGCTTGTGGGTTTGTGTGCTGAGTTGGGGGGCTCGGGTTTGTATGGGTGCATGGTGTATGCTTGTGAGTTTGTGTGCTGAGTTGGGGGTGGGGGGTTCGGGTCTGTATGGGTGCATGGTGTATGCTTGTGAGTTTGTGTGCTGAGTTGGAGGTGGGGGGTTCGGGTCTGTATGGGTGCATGATGTATGCTTGTGAGTTTGTTTGCTGAGTTGGGGTCAGGGTTCGGGTCTGTATGGGTGCATGGTGTATGCTTGTGGGTTTGTGTGCTGAGTTGGGGGGCTTGGGTTTGTTAGGTGCATGGTGTATGCTTGTGAGTTTGTGTGCTGAGTTGGTGGTGGGGAGTTCGGGTCTGTATGGGTGCATGGTGTATGCTTGTGAGTTTGTGTGCAAAGTTGGGGGTGGGGGTTTGGGTCTGTATGGGTGCATAGTGTATTGGTGTATGCTTGTGAGTTTGTGTGCGGAGTTGGGAGTGGGGGCTTTGGGTCTGTATGGGTGCATGGTGTATGCTTGTGAGTTTGTGTGCTGAGTTGGGGGATGGGGGTTTGGGTCTGTATGGGTGCATAGTGTATTGGTGTATGCTTGCGAGTTTGTGCACTGAGTTGGGGGGTGGGAGTTCGGGTCTGTATGGGTGCATAGTTTATTGTTGTATGCTTGTGAGTTTGTGTGCTGAGTTGGGGACGGGGGTTCGGGTCTGTATGGGTGCATGGTGTGTGCTTGTGAGTTTGTGTGCTCAGTTGGGGGTGGGGGGCTCGGTCTGTATCGGTGCCTGGTGCATGCTTGTGAGTTTGTTTGCTGAGTTGGGGGTGGGAGGTTCGGGTCTGTATGGGTGCATGGTGTATGCTTGTGAGTTTGTTTGGTGAGTTTGGGGCTGGGATGTTCGGGTCTCTATGGATGCATGGTGTATGCTTGTGAGTTTGTGTGGTGAGTTGGGGGTGGAGGTCTGTATGGGTGCATGGTGTATGCTTGTGAGTTTGTGTGCTGATTTGGCCATAGCTTACTCTCCTCCCAGGCGGCCTTCACCCACAAGACGGGGCGCGGGCACTGCCGAAACCTGACGCCTGCCTCTTCGGATGCGCGAAGCCCCGCTTCGACGCCCAGATATTGCAGCCCCCCCCCCCTTCGCCTTCATCTTGGCCCTGGGCCCTGCGGCAACAGCATGAGGAACCCCGCCGCGCCTCTTACTGGCGGCCTACCACCGGCACCCCTGGCGCGAGAGAACTGTGCGCTCACAAGATGGCTGGTAAAAGTAGCAAGCCCAGGCAACGGCAGACCACCCTGGACACATACGCAGCCAGCGAATCTCCAAACCCTGAGAGCACGATTTGTGTGCCCACAAGTCTTCAATCAGACCATACAGCACCGGCGGCACCTGAACCCAGCAACACCCAGCTCCTCGAAGCCATCAGACTTCTACAAACAACGATGGAGCACAAAATCGATGCCGTTGCAGTTGACCTGGGCCTTCTGCGCCAGGATGTCCGCTCTCTGGCCGGCAGGACTGACGCGCTCGAAATACAGGTCAAGGAAAATACTGAATCCAAAACGCAACTTCTCCGAGACGTAGACGAGCTCCAACAAAGAGTCAAGAATTTGGAAGACAGGGCGGACGAAGCGGAGGGGAGAGCCCGTCGCAACAATATTTGTCTCCTTGGGCTACCTGAGGGTATCGAGGGCTCCGACCCCACTAACTATATTGAGAACCTCCTGCTGCAAGAGGTGGGAGCTGGCAAACTCTCCCAAGGCTTCTCTATCGAAAGGGCCCACAGATCCCTTGCTAAAAGACCTCCGCCGGGCGCTCCACCCAGGCCGGTGATCGCGAAAGTCCTTAATTACAGAGATCGAGAAGTGATCCTAGCCTTTTCTCGAGCAGGTGGTCAAATCAAACGAGACTCTGCCACAATTGCAATCTACCCTGACTACACCTTCCAGGTTCAAATGAACAGAGCCCAGTTTATACACACAAAGGCCAGATTGAAGGCAGCTGGGTTGCATTACATGCTCCAGTACCCTTCGAGACTCAAAGTGCTGCACAACAACAGGGCACACCTTTTCGAAACTCCGGCACAGGCCAGAGACTGGATGGATGGACAGTAAATTCCTGACATCGAAGAAAGAAAGCGGAAACCTACATAACGTTTCTCCCGTCATTTCGACAGCAATCAGGCAGCCTTCACCCACCTCCGGCGGGCAGAATGAGCCCCCTAATCAGCTGATTGGATCCTGATATGGAGACACTCGAGTCAAGGTCCACTCCTCCCCCTGGAAATTTCTTTCCTTGTTTTTTTTGGGTGTACATACCCACCCGTAGGGCACCTAGTGACCCATGCACGGTCCTACGGAGCGGAAACTGGATTGTCATAACGAGGGTAACCTCGCTTGGCTAGTTCTATGTTTGGGTTGTTTACAGTTAAGGGGGAAGGGTGGGAAACGGGGAGTTATTACTATAGTTGGGAACTGCAAACGGGAATCACCAAGACCACGGAAGCACTCGTCATGCATTTCAGCATCAATAAGACTCAGAGTCCTGCTGGCCCCACTCGTCCGACTATGCAACAACTATGGCTGACACAGTTAAGATCGTCACATGGAACGTTAGAGGCCTGAACAGCTTTGTCAAACAACGACGCATCCAGTCCTACTTGAAGAGATGCAAGGTCGGAATCGCCATGCTCCAAGAGACTGACCTGTCTGCCAAAAAGCTAGACGCCTTGGCCAAAACTTGGCGCGGCACCCTAGTGGGTTCCACATACTCCTCCTATGCCAGAGGGGTCCTGATCTGGATTGCCCCCACGGTCCCCTTCAGGCTCACCAGCACTAAATCAGACAACGAGGGGAGAATGATTGTGGTTTGTGGTTCTATTGAGGGAAAAGAACTGTGCCTGGTCATCACTTACGCACCCAACCACGACGCAACTACCTTCTTCCATTCCCTCTACACACGGCTCACCCCGTATATGGACAGATTTATGATATGGGGGGGGTTCATAACTGCACCCTCGACTTTTGCTGGAGAGATCCGACGACAAATACGACCGCCCCTCCCCTCCGGCCAAAATACTTTCCAGATTAGTCCACCAGCTGCAACTAAGTGATATTTGGAGGGACCAGCACCTGGGGCAACGTTGTCGTGCATACCAGGTTAGATTATATCTTTCTCAGCCAGACACAGCAGTCTATGTTTGTTGATGCGCATTACTTGCCGAGAGTGCTGTCCGATCATTCTCCCCTGCTGGTCACCTGGGAGGTGTTCCCGCCTAGACCCCCCATACCCACGTGGAGATTGAGAGCCGAAGCTCTACTTGATACATCATTCAGAGAGCACATTAGAGGCGAGACTGAAGAATATTGGGAGAACAACCTACATAGCGTTAAATACATAGGCACCGCCTGGGAGGCATATAAGGTGGTCATGCGGGGTGAGATGATCGCAGCAGTTGGGGGCACCCAGAGATCCGTCACAACCCTGTTGGAACAAGCCGAGGGAGACCTGCGCACCCTCGAGGGCAGGGCTGACTCATCTCCCGATCACTTACTTAAAATTTCCGAACTTAGACAAACCTGCCTAAAGCACTGGGAAGCCCTTGGTAAACTAAGCTACGCCAAACACACGGAGAGAGTCCATGCCCTGGGAGCCAAGCCCGGGAAACTCTTAGCCTGGCTCTACAAAAGGGAAACCCCCAGGCCGCCCATTTGCCACATACTCGCACCAGATGGCACTACTGTGTATACCCAACCGGAAATCAACTCGGTTTTCTCCAGCTTCTACCATAATTTGTACTCTGAGACCCCCCCCCGACACGGGGATCGAGGACGCCCTTGATGTCATCGGTTTGCCAAAACTAGACCCGCACATGGCCGAGACTCTCGATGAGCCCATCACTCCCGATGAGGTCAAGGTGATGATCAGAACGCTACCGGCTGGGAAGACCCCGGGCTCGGATGGCCTCCCAGGGAGTTCTATAAAACCTATGGGGAAACACTTGCCCCTATATTGGCCCAGGTCTATAACGAGGCCTTCGAGCGTGGCGCCCTTCCGGATTCCCTGAGCGAGGCCGTGATAATACCATTACTCAAACCTGGGAAGGACGGAGCAGATTGTGCCTCATACAGGCCCCTCTCCATGCTAAATGTAGACTGCAAGATCCTCACCGCATTGCTCGCCTCCAGACTGCGCAGAGTGATCCCACTGTTGATCCATCAAGACCAGACCGGATACGTCCCCGGTCGATCCATTACTGAGAACCTGCGTAGGCTGCATCATGTTATTTATAGTACCGAGGGAAGACCACAGAAACTTACGGTGGCATCACTGGATGCCACCAAAGCTTTTGATTCCGTGAGGTGGGAATGGCTATATGCTACCATGGCAAAGATGGGAATTGGTCCCGTATTTCTGAAATGGACCCAGCTGGTTTACGCCAACCCCACGGCAAGAGTTAGAACTAATAGAACCTTTTCTGCAAAATGGTCCCTACACAGAGGCACCTGCCAGGGATGCCCCCTAACCCCCATGCCGTACATCATCACAGCCGAGCCTGTAGCAGCCTACCTGAGACAGGAATATGGAGATCGGGGCATCACCATAAATGGGACAACTCATCTCGTCTCCATGTACGCGGACGACACCCTCTTATATTTGCAGGACCCCGAACACCTCCTACCCTACATTCTTGAAACCCTGGACAGCTTTCATAAGCATACCGGGATCCAGATTAACAAAAATAAATCTTGCCTCTACCCCCTAGCTGCACTACACAATGATCATTATGGGTCCCTCCCTCCCCTAGATCTCGAATGGCAGGCAACATCGTTTAAATATCTGGGGATGACCATACATCGGACCCCCGGCACGGAACATATACTTAACACCGTAAGGGCCAAAGACTCTCTCTCGAAGTCCTTGTAATTGTGGGGGCGGCTTCCGCTCTCGGTGGCCGGGAGGGCGGGCCTCCTTAAAATGGTCGCCCTGCCCCGCCTATTGCACTACTTCACTAACATTCCCTTCTACATCCCCCCCGGCGTTCTTTAAAGACCTCAACAAGCTCTGTAGGGGCTTCCTTTGGCAGGGAGGCAGGCATAAGGTCGCATTGGAGACCCTCCAGAGACCATATGAGAGGGGTGGGCTGAAGATCCCCAATTTTGAACTTTATTTCCTAGCCAGCCAACTGAGACACATTGTGCGGTGGATGGCTGACGAGAGCACAACAGGCACCCGCCTCCTCCAACCTGCCCTCCCCCAGCTATTACTCAGGGATCTGCTGTGGTCCAAGAGGGGTTCTCTCGAACACTGCCCTTATCTCGTCAAGCTGGGACTCCGACTCTGGAAAAGGGCCTGCAAACTGGTCGGGTCTGAAGACCCATACCCCCAACAGATCCCCATTGCAGCACTAATGTCCACTCATTTCTGGGGGCAACTTGAGACCCATACACAATGGGAGCCCCTTGGGGTTGCCACACTTGGGGACCTGATCCAGAGCAGACGGTTTTAGCCTTCCCAGACCTTAGTGACGCCACTGGCCTCCCGGCCGGGCAATTCCTACTGCACAGAGCGGTCATACAGGCCCTAACTAGCAGGTGACCTGTCGCTGGTGACCTGAATGACGAAAACGAATGTATTGAAACGATTCTTAATGCCACCGAGGGGGGCCACGAAACCTCACGTATTTACGAGGCCTTACTATGGGGCTCCACCAAAGAAGACCTCAGGTGCCGAGACAAATGGGAAACCGAACTGAATCAGGTTTTCGAAGACAAAGCCTGGGGCGATATAACCCACTACCATAAAAAAATCTCCTGGAACGCCCGCTTACAGCTCATTCAACTGTACGTCACGAACAGAGCGTATCTCACCCCGGAAGCCATATCCAGATTTACCGGTGTGACCACCCAATCATGCCCCAAATGCAGTGAGCCCAAGGTTGGCATGACCCACATGTTCTGGGGATGCCCAGTGATTAGAGAATTCTGGACTCAAGTGAGGGATAGAGTGGCCGGTGCAGACATTGACATCGAAGTGGACGAGCCCTCGGCATGCATCCTGGGCAGATTTAGGCACAGCAGGGAGAACAAACCCCTCAACAGGCTGAGAGACCTTATTTACATAACTGCCAAAAGGTGCATAGCCATGGGGTGGAAGTGCCCCAAAGGCCCACCTAAGCCCCTATGGTGGAGGGACCTTACAAAGCGGAAACCACGGCATGGGAGACTGCGATCCAAGTGCAGAGGCTTGACTCCAGCGAAGAGCTACACCGCTGGGTGGCCTTAACTGTATCCTTGTTATACCCTGAATCACAGGAGAGCGAGATAGCTGGGGAAGGCGACCCAGGCCCGAGCATGGACTCTTGATGAACTTAGTACTTACTGTGGTCTTGGGGGGGAGGGGAGAGTGGGTTGGATCACAGTTGGGGATTTAATTTTTCTTCTGATATGCTCAATCATCACCACTGATACCTGTTTCACTCTTTGTTATTGTTTGTAATGAAACCAATAAAATATATTTAAAAAAAAAGTGTTTGCTTGAGGGATGGGTGTCTTGGGGCAATGTGTTTGCTTGAGGGGTGGGTGTCTTGGGGCATAGTGATTGGTGAGGGGTGGGTGTCATGGGCATAGTGTTTGGTTGGGGGCAGGGGCCATGGGGCACAGTGTTTGGTTGGGGGTGGGAGCCATGGGGCATAGTGTTTGGTTGGGGAGTGGGGGCCATGGGGTATAGTGTTTGCTTGAGGGGTGGGTGTCTTGGGGCATAGTGTTTAGTTGAGGGGTGGGTGTCTTGGGGCATAGTGTTTGCTTGAGGGGTGGGTGTCTTGGGGCATAGTGTTTGCTTGAGGGGTGGTTGTCTTGGGGCATAGTGTTTGCATGAGGGGTGGGTGTCTTGGGGCATAGTGTTTGCATGAGCGGTGGGTGTCATAGGGCATAGTGTTTACATGAGGGGTGGGTGTCATGGGGCATAGTGTTTGCTTGAGGGGTGGGTGTCATGGGGCATAGTGTTTGCTTGAGGGGTGGGTGTCATGTGGCATAGTGTTTGCTTGAGGGGTGGGTGTCTTGGGGCATAGTGTTTGCTTGAGGGGTGGGTGTCTTGGGGCATATTGTTTGCTTGAGGAGTGGGTGTCTTGGGGCATAGTGTTTGGTGAGGGGTGGGCGGAGGCAAAGTGTTTGGTGGGGGGTAGGGGCCATGGGACATAGTGTTTCGTGGGGAGAAGGGGTTCATGGGGCATAATGTTTGGTTGGGGAGTGGGGGTCATGGGGCATAGTGTTTGCTTGGGGAGTGGCGGCCATGAGGCAAAGTGTTTGCTTGAGGCAAGGGTGTCTTGGGGCATAGTGTTTGCTTGAGGGGTGGGTGTCTTGGGGCATAGTGTTTGCTTGAGAGGTGGGTGTCTTGGGGCATATTGTTTGCACGAGGGGTGGGTGTCTTGGGGTATAGTGTTTGCATGAGGGGTGGGTGTCTTGGGGCATAGTGTTTGCTTGAGGGGTGGTTGTCTTGGGGCATATTGTTTGCTTGAGGGGTGGGTGTCTTGGGGCATAGTGTTTGCTTGAGGAGTGGGTGTCTTGGGGCATAGTGTTTGCATGAGGGGTGGGTGTCTTCTGGTATAGTGTTTGCATGAGGGGTGGGTGTCTTGGGGCATAGTGTTTGCATGAGGGGTGGGTGTCATGGGGCATAGTGTTTGGTTGAGGGGTGCGAACCATCGGGCATAGTGTTTGGTTGAGGGGTGGGGGCTATGGGGCATAGTGTTTGGTTGAGGGGTGGGGACTATGGGGCATAGTGTTTGGTAGGGTGGTGGGGACCATGGGGCATAGTGTCGCACTCCGTGAACCCAAAAATAAGACTAAAACAGGCAAAGTTAAGAGATGTACATCCTTTGTTTTTGTTGGAAACCTGACTCAACGAAGGCCATACTCACTTGGGCAATCCAAGCAGCAAAGTATAGCAGTCCAAAATAACGGAATGTCCAATTAAGTGTCAATAAAATATATATAATTTAATTAAAAAGACGATATGCAATAACTAAATAGAAATAAATGATAACAATGGAAAATGTGTAGTACAAAATGTAAGTTTGAAATACAAATAAAAATCATAACATCTCAAAAACGTATTCTTTTTCCATGTGTTTAATAAGAATTGGGGGTTAAAAAAGCCTCCTGCAACGCCATGCCCCACCGCGCCTACCGCCCCACCCACATTTACTTTTCGGCCAACTATAGCCGTCATGTAAGGTACTTTCGGCCCTCTGTCAAAATCAGTTGTGCTCCCCTGGGTTAGACCCATGGGGAATATCACAGGAAGAGATAGAGCTAGAGGAGAGGAAGGACCCAAGTTGGACCTGGGAGGGTTGATCGGAGAGGAAAGAAGTCAGCCAAGCCAGGGCCTGATCAGTGATACCCAGGTTATCATGGAGATGGTGGAGCAGGATGGTATGGTTGACCGTATCATAGAGAGAAGAGAGATCAAGTAAGATGAGGGCACCGGGGGTGTTGGAATCAAGATTGGAGAGCAAGTCTTCACAGATGTTCAGGAGAGCAGTTTCCGTGCTTCTGGCAACTCTGAAGCCAGACTGATGGTCATGGAGACAACCAACAGATTCAGTGTGAAGATTAAGCTAGGAGATGGCCAGCTTTTCCAGGAGTTTGCCCAGGAAAGGAGTGATGGAGATTGGGTGATAGTTAGCCAGGCAGGAGGTGTCGGAAAAGGTTTCTTAAGAAGAGGGTGCACAAGTGAGTGCTTCACGGGGGAAGGGAAAAATCCACTGGAGAAAGAGTGATTGCAGAAGTCAGCCAGAGCAGTAGCCAGGGTGTCAATGTGGTCCTTGATAGTTTTGGAGGAACAGGGGTTAACCTGTTTTGACGAGACTTTCATAGATCAGACTTGTCTAGAAACCTTGTATGGGGAGAACAGGGGAAAGGCAGAGAAGGAAGGAGGATCGGTGGCCGAAGAGGGGCCAGGGAAAGAGCAGGGAGTAGAGGGAGGAGGGGGAGATGAGAGAGAGGACAGGATGTCCTGAGCTTTAGAGATGAAATGAGAAGCCAGAGCCGTGCAGAGGGCCTGGGAGGGGACAGGCGATGTAGAGACTGTAGCAGGATCGGCCAGCTCCTTGTAGATTTTAAAGAGATCAGCCTAGTTGTTAGATGCCGCAGAGACGTGGGCTTGGATGTGGGCTCTCTTCTTGGTGTGGACAGAGAGCCGGTATTGCCTCTGGAGCAGGCAGCAGGCCTGTTTTTCAGAGGATGTACCAGAAGCATGCGATTTCTTTCCTCTCAGCCACCTTGCACTTGCGTTTGAGGGTAATGATGTCTCAGTCATACCAGGAGTTGCACTTGGCTTTGGGCGTCAAGCGGATCCTCATGACAGGGGCAAGAACATCGAGAATATCAGATATAGCAGAGTGGAGCATGGAAAGGGATGTGTCAGGGTGTGAGTCAGCCAAGGGTGGAGGAGGGGGGGTGAAAGTGGCGGCAAAAGCCTCAACTGACACACGCTTCTAGGGTCAGATAACCAAGAAGGTAGGTGGCAGTGCTGGAGTTGGCTTGGCCTGGGATGTAGAGAGGGTGAGCTGGGAGGAAAGGAGAAAGTGATCACTCCAGGAAAGAGGAGTGGTGAGAGAGATAGAAAGGGGAAGGTCTGAAGAGATCAAAACATCCAAAGTGTGCCCTGCAGAGTGAATCGGGCCAGAGGGGAGAATAGAGGGTGAGAGAGAGTCGCAGAGGTCGCGAAAGAGTCCAGGCGAAGGACAGGAAGAATCCAGGTGGATGTTGAAGTCTCCAAGAAGGAGGAGTTGAGTGGTCGAGACAAGGGCGGAAGACGAGAGTTCCACCCACTCAGAGAGGAAGGAGGAGATCTGACCAGGTGGCTGATAGATGGTAGCCATAGTAAGGGAATGGTCAGGAGAGAGAGGGAGCCTGCAGACGAGGTATTCGAAGGATGAGTAGTCCTGCGTAGGAATGACAGAGGCAGGAATCAACTCAGGGAAGATCAGGGCTACACCCCCTCCGGAATGGTTGAATCTGGGTGCGGAGAGGCTTTTGTACTCATCAGGGAGGAGAGTGTAAAAATCTTGTGACAGAGCTGGCCGTGAACCATGTCTCAGTGAGACAGAGGACTTCGAGGTCAATTTCCTCTAGGACGTGGCAGATGTCAGAGGAGTGTTTGACAGCTGAGCGAGAGTTTAGAGTGGCAATATGGAGAAGGTTGCCTTCCTTGAAAGACTTCTGGGGAGGGTACACATCAGAGGTATGCCCTGTGGAGGTGTAGAGGAAGCCCAAGGGGGGGCAGAAGAGGAAGGATGAAAGGGCAAAGTAGCCAAGGAGGAGACAGCGGGTGGAGGCAAGGAAGCCATGGAGGGGAGAGAGGGGACAGCAGGAGAACAAAGGAAATTGATGAGGCGCAGGAAGCGTCTATCAAAGGGGAGAAGGTTGGCTTGAGGGCCTTCAACAAAGATGGTACCATTCAATTAAACATTAATGATGACCTTAGAGGAGTGGAAGGAGGACAGGAGGGCCTCCCACTGTGTGCCACCATTAATGGGAGAAGAAGAGAAAGGAGAGAGCACAGAGACCATATCTAGAGTCCATAGGTCTGGCGAGGGAATGACAAAGTAGATGTCTGTGAGGGTTTGCCTGGAGGAAGCACTGGTATAGGTGTCAGCGGTAGGGAGTCATGGGTTGGAGACCAAGATGTCCTTTTTTACCTTCTTCCTACCAGATTTAGTGAGGAGAGCAGGACAGTCGATAGAGAAGCAGTTAGAAAAGATAGGAGAGACAGAGAGCACCATCGAGTAGGTAGGGAAAGGAGACAAGAGGAAGGGTGTGGGAAGGAGTGGGGGTAAGGGGTGGGGAGAACACTAGGGAAGGACACAGGGTGGGGCGCATGCAGACAAAACAGAGAGACATGAGACAAGTAGACAAATTGAACAAGACGACAGGAGCTTAGATAAAGGTAGAAGTTCACTAGATTAATGCTTTACTAGGAGGCAAAAATCACAAGCAGTTAAAACTGGGTCATAATGCAGTTAAAACTGGGGAAAAAACACACCTAAGGCTGAGAGTCCTGTATGGTGGGGAAAAGGCCTAGGTTTCACAATGCAATTTTAAATACTTTCAAAGTGCCATTTATAAATACCAAAGAAAACACACCTACGTCTGAGAGTCCTGTATAGTGGGGAAAAGGCCTAGGTTTCACAATGCAATTTTTTAAATACTTTCACAGTGCAATTGTTTAAATACCGGTGAATTTTTAAATACCTAGGTTTCACATAGCAATCAACTTTTTGTACTTCAGTCGGGCCTGCTGTAATTTATTCTTATCTACTGCCCCCTTTATATGAATGCAACCCAGGATTGGTTTTTTTGCCGACTGACACTCATCGTCATACCACTCATTGTTTATGCAAGGTATTGAGGTGCCTACGCACATGCTTTTTATAGACATGGCTATACAAGAGCCCGTCCTAGATGTCTGCTGATTCCCACAGCTATTAGCAAAAACGACAAATTCAAAATTGCATTTCCACCCCACCAAACTCCAAGAACTGTCCCCAACATGATTACCAGCACCACCTCCACTCCTCATGGTCCCCCTCCACTTCCCTACTCTCTAACAATCCCCCAAAACACTCAAAGAATATAAGATGCCCACCCAACCAAAATGTCATAATAGCCGCGGATATCACACGTCCACAAACACACGACGTGTCACTTGCTCGAATATAGCCGCGACTGCAATGGGGTTTGGGGGGTGTGTGCGGATGTACCCGCAATTAGCAATGCTTCACGCTGGTCAGCTGTTGGATAGCCGCGAATACTAACAACAGCATCATCGATCAATTGGTATTTAAAACAGACACACATCATACATACCCTGATCATACGTACTCCTAGAAATTCAAACTAGGATACATTTTCCTGGAAACAGAGAAATGCTGCAGAGTTCATGGCTGGTTTGAAAACTGTGTGGCTGATTGGAGACAGTTGGCTGTTTTGGTTGCTGGCTTTTTGTGAGAAGCTAAATATTAACATGGACCTAGGTTTGATAGATTTTACAATTAAATGGTTTGGATTGCGGGGAATGCGTTGGTTCCAGGTTTTTCCCAAATTGTTAAGTCTGAGAAGTACAGGGCACCCAGACGTCATACAAATATATTGTGGAGGCAATGATTTGGGAAAAGTACGAGGGGTGACCCTTACTTTAATGATGAAACAAGACATGGGAAAACTAATGGAACTATTTCCTCATGCCATCTTTATCTTTTCCAATATCAGCTAAAGGCAAAAATGGAGATGGACCACCAGATTTAATGGTAAAATTGAAAATTCACTGAGAAATGTTAATAAAGCATTTTCAGCATTCATGACAGACCACAACCAATTATGGATTGCGAACAACAACATACAGTTCTTCCACTGGCAATTTCTATAAACATGATGGAGTACACCTAACCTAACACCTAACCTAAGGAAATGCAGTGTTCCTTCTGTCAGGTGTATCGACCCACGCTCAAGTTATTATGCTGCAACATTTGGTGCTGTGGGATTAGAAAATCCAAGATGGCTGAAAAGCCCAGATTTGCACCAGAACCCAGGAAAACCGCGCAGTTTTTGCGCACACCAAAATGGTCGCCTGACCGCCACCCACCAGTGCGAGTGTGATGGGCCAGAAGCGCCATGAGTGAAACGTGGTGCCAAAGGAAAAACAGCAGTGCCTGTTAGCTCAAAAAGCGCTTTGAATTCATCTTTTTTTCTCTGAATGCAAGCTCAAAATGCCTATTTCAAACATTGCAAGATATTCAAAAATCTTACTGAACACAAGCAGACGTCTGGTAGAATGAAGTCTGGTGTGTATACCAAATCTGGGAAGATGAAGAGCCTAAAATAATGTTCATAACAAAACTGGCTGAACGGTGGATGTCAGCAGCTTAAGTGAAATGGGATTTAAAGCCACTAAAATCGAAATGTTTAAAATAAATGAGTGACCTACTTTTACAGGGGAGGGTTACCTGGGACTGCAGGAAAACAGAACAATGAACTTCCCTTTGCGCCAAGCAGTTGCTAAATCAGGGGGTCGTAAATGTCTTCCTCTTGGAAAGAAATGGGAGGGGCACTGCCTCTGTGAGCCAGCTGAGCTTGGAGGAAGTGGACAAACCAGAAATTCCCCCATGTGCTTTGGGAAACCACACCTCTCTGGGCCAGAGCATAATTTTAGAAAGATGGATAATTCATAGTACACAATTGTCAAAATGATATCAATAATATCATTATTCCTGTGATTTTTCTGTGCACATTTTAAGAGGTGTTAGGACTCTGTGGTATGTTCTGGGCGGGTAGTAGCGGAAAATAGGGTATTACTCCAAATGTCTCTATGTTAAAAATCTGACACTTCATCAGCTGATGCCCATATTCCTTGCGCACATTTGTGTAAATTCTGGAAAAGTCTAGAGATTGTGTTCTGGATGAAAAGGGCAGAATTCTGTCAGAAGTGAACACAACATCTTACAAAGACAGGGATCGGATGGTTTGGCGCTACAGAAAATATGTTAACCGGACATATAATATTAGAAAAATTGTACATAAATAAATATGCATTTAAGTCAAAAATAGATTTGTGTGCAAAGTGACAAGGGGAGTGTTCTTTCTGTATGCCATAAAAATGATGTCTCATGACACAGGATGACTCACAACTCAGTTCCCAAGTCAGGCGACAGAGAATCCTCTAGCCTATCAGGATCCTCCGAGGGTTGGGCATAGAAAGTCAGCCTTCCCATCCATGTTTCAAAAGACATAAAAAGAGCCACTGAGACCCAGGTAGAGACATTCACTTTCCACTTTCTTGCGAAGCACTTTGACGGACGACATCCAAATTCAGGCACTATCCAGAGACCAGAACTTAGAAAACCAGACTCCAGACTCCAGAACTTTGAAGCAGAAGGCATACTGCAAGCTAAAAGTATTCTCAGCTGGCCTTACAATTTTGCAAACTGATTTACCCCAAACTTCCAAGGGGCACATCAGAATAAAACAGCCGGGCTGTGCTGTTTGATTCTAGCCAAGAACTTTTGCCAGTACCAGACCCAGAAAGCAGAGCTGTTTCCAAAATGCAGACTAGACCCAGACCAGACCGCTGTGCAGTGCCAAGAACATTTGCCGGAACCAGAGATCCAGACCAGCAGAGCAGAGAGAACCACAGCTAAACCTGTTGACCAGATCTGTGTTGAGGCCCATTCCTTCCAAAATTAGGAGTGAGTATCCAGCCAGAGCTGTGCAAAACGAATCTCTTAGTTTAAAATAATCTCATCCCATCCATTTCAACCTATTTAGAACTGCATAGAAATCGTGTGTCCATTCTGTGATGTGAAACCTATGAATGTGTCATTTGTCGTTTGAATCTTACTTTATTTCTGAGAATCTACCTCCATTAAATCGTCCGTACCTTTTGAACCGCGTGTCCTAGGACATTCTACTCCTTATACTTTTTCCGTAATCGCGATCGACGCACTCGGAAAAGTGCCGCGAATTGCAATTTGACTCAACTTCTTCACCTGTCAAAAATAACTGTCTTTTGCTTCCATTGCTAAAATTCGTTTTCAACCTGATGCCTCATGAATCATTGCTAGTGTTGACCTGAACTAATTCAAAGTAGCTGTCACTTACCCTGAATCTCCTAGAGGGAATTAAAATCATTTTTAGCATATTTTCACTTCATTGCAAATCACATTAAAAGTATTTCTGCATGTTTTAAAAGCATACCGGTTGCTCCAAGCTTGCTAGGGGGGAACTAGAAATGTGTATTGCATTTGATTATATTCCTGAAAATTGTGTGCTATTCTTCCATCTCTTTATATTGCATAGGGGGGGAGTGAATTGCCACAATGGGAAAAGTGATTATATTATCTCTTGTTGAAACCATGTCAGTTTATCCCTGTGCTGCATTCTTTTCCATCATTGCATTTCCTTGAAACCATAAAGGATTCTCAGCTACCTTATCCTTTCTATACCAACTCCTAAGTGATTAAAAAAAAGTGTGGTAGTGTAATATTATCCATTGTTGATCAATGTCATATTCATAAGTGTGCTATCAAATATTAATTTATTCATAAAAGTGTGATATATATATATATTGTTTACATTTTCAAATAAATCTTTTAATTTGCAAAACAAACCTATTTCTTGGCTTTTATCATCCAGATCTATGAACTTGTCATAAAAATATATAAATAAGGGCTTCCCTTGGGCATCCCAGACTAGGCATTGACTTAGTTGGTGTGCTGAATTGAAGTCACTTAACAGAGTGGGGGCTCGAGCCGGGACGTCTGGATTAGATCTACCACTTGTGCAGCTTAATACAGTGTGCTAACTGACAGGATACATAAATCCTGTTGGATCACCATGCTGTGTTACACTGTAAAAGCACCCCTCAAAAGAAGGACGCTCTAAGGAGACGGTCTGTTTTGCAAAATAAAATACTAACTTCTGTAAGTCAGGAAGGAAATCAATTTCCAGAATGACGACCTTGGTAGATATCAAAATAGACAGAGAGCACCTCTTACATAAGCTATTTGTGAGAGGCAAATGGATGGAACAGGACCAGATGGTGTGGTTGCAGGCAATCGCACCCCAGATCACTGCAACAGGGTCAGACATATGGAGAGATCAGGGTCCATTACATGTGGCCCTGAGTGAACTATATATGGCCCCTAAAGCTAAAGATGAGCACGACAAGATTGTCAGAATAGCGGCATATTTATATTTATATATGGGAGCCATACAGGACAAATGTGCTGAAGGCCAAGATCTGGCAAATAGGCAACAGATGGCATTAGAGAAGGCCCAATCTGACCTGTTCTCTTCTGAGCAGAGGCTGCACAGGAGCCATGAGTTAGAAAATGAGAGTAGATAGTATCTCATTAAAATCAAAGAGGATATGGGTATCCTGCAACAGGAAAAGTCTGACCAGGATACCAGATTTCTGGCCTTGCAGAAGGAGTACCAAGAAGGTTTGGAAGCCCTACTGCAGAGCCAGAAAAAGCTGGAGTAACAACTGCACTTCAATAGGGCATGCGCAGAGCAGGTAGTCACCCTGCAAAGCCACCTAGATAGGGAGAAGGCATAGAGCAACAAACTGATTCTGAAAGACCTGGATACCCAGACAGAATTTGAGGAAGAACATCAGAAAGCTGGTGCCTTTCAAAGGCAGAGGGACGACATGGCAGCACAGACGAAGGCTCTTAGTCAGGAAAGGGACACCTTAGGCCAGGAAGTCTGCTGATTAAAAGAAAAAATTGAAGAAAATCACTTGGCCCTCCAGGGACTGGGTGACCTCCAAAAAGAGCATCAGAACTTGTTAGAGCACGCCAGGAGGGTCAAAGATGCTCTGGCAAGAAAGGAGCAGGCCAGTAGGGATGGGACTCACGAGGTAACCCTCCTGCAGCAAAGACTGGCCCAGTACTCCAAGACTAACCAGGAAGCACAGAGAGAGAATGATGCTCTCTGCCAGCACAATGATAGGCTCCAGCAACAGGTAGCCATGCAGGAGAGACTGATAGAGTCTAGTAAGGCCTTGACTGAGGAACTGAAAGCACAGGCTCTTGCATGGCAACAGGGAGCAGGGGCTGATAGAGATGAGGTTTGCTGGGAAAGGGAAACACCTGAGCATAACCTCAGGAGCCCTAGTACCAGAGGCCTTCACCTCTCCCAGTCCCTGGACTCTGCCACCCCCATGTACCCTGGCGCACATGAGCACAGGGCCACAGGGATGGCAGATTACTATCCAACCAAAAGTATGGGGCTCATAGGCCAGTACCACCCAGGAATGGATGGGTGGGCATCCGGGTATGGGCACCTAAGTACAGTGCAATTTAGTGGGGAACCCCAGGAGAGTAGGCCCACTAAGGGCATCCTGAAAACCTCTGCCCAGTTAGGTCAGTGGGGGGGGTACCTATAAAATCCTGGCAGCAAGGAGGGATCTGAAGACTCCTCTGAGCGTCACAGGACACAGGATACCAGGTCCCCACATTCTGCCAGCCATTCCCAGGCTCACAGAATCCAGGAAAACCTGAAAGATCAAACGGGCAACTCTGGGAGCAGTGCTTCTGAGTCAGAGGATGAATGGACCAGGGTTACCCAAGCCAAAAAGGCCAATAAGGCAAAAGGGGCCTTGCTTAAGGACCCCTTAAAACAGATTAAGGCAATAAGGAGTGTTATCACCCTTTATCACAAGAACGCCAAGTATTCTGTTTGGGAACACTTGGAGCTTTACGAGCAAATGATGGAGACTTTCCATTTGAAGGACAGCAGCAGCTGCATTCAGTATGTCAAATGGACATTCTCCCCAGAATACTCCAGTTTCTTTACGGTGCTGGAGGACCAAAATCATGTAAGATGGTCCACCTACAGGGCAGCCATCTTAAAGCACTTTTCTGTTCACCGGAATCCCCAAGAGGCTCGCAAGGCAGCCTACAATTTGCAGTGTGGGGAGGATCAGGCCCCACAAGAATTTGTGCAGGAATTGAAGCGTGCTTTTGCGCAGACTACCAGAAGGGTGCGCACGGACAGTAAAGAGTTTGTAAATACGTTTTTCCATGCTTTGCCCAAATACATCATGACCCAGCTAGTGAGAGATTTTCACGAGAAAAGATCACTAGACTGGGTCATTGAACAGGCCAACCGAATCTATCAGGTGCAGGAGCCCATAGAAAATAAAAATAACGCCCAGAAAAGTCCCAAACTGACCAACACCCCTGCTGCTGCCAAGGTGGCAGAGGTAAAGGTTTCCTCCACTTTAGATTTGGAGATGGGGGGCCTAAAAACAGCCTGCACCGAATAATTCTCAGCCCAGAAGGCCCTCGGGCCAGTCAGAGACAGGGAGTCAAGGAGGTAGTCCCACAATGGGGTCCCTCGCTCCCCTGACTATGTAAGTCCCTGCTACAAGGGAAACAGACCCATCCTGGGGTATGTGTGGACTCCTCCAGCCCAAGGGGGGGATCCAACCACGCACCCAACCCAGGAAACTTCCCTCCTAACTTCCCACAGGAGGGCAGAAATTCAGTAAACCCTGGGCAGAACTTTTCCCCAGGTATCCACCCAATTTACAACCCCAAAATTATCCATCCTTCTTTCCCCAATTTCCTGAGCCCAGACCACTTAATCTGGGAGAGGGGAGGACAAGGGTGGAGAGGTACCCAAATCTTCCCAACCCGAGGTACTACCAGAGAAGGGATAGCTACCCTCCCCGGGATAAGCCCAGGGGAGAAAACCGAACCCCGTATCAGCCTGAGCGGGTTTCACAGTTAGCGCGCCAGGTCCAAAATATGGCACGGGATTTGGGTCACATGCTGAGGGCTCAACAAAACCCTCAGATGAGCATGCCGGCGCAGAATGCCTCAAACTCTGGGCCTGGTGCTCCAGAACAATGACGGGGGCAGCACCCCGATAATCCACCGGTTCCCAGGGAGGACACACAAGGGCAAGGGGGGTGTAAAGCCTTGGAGGAAGCTTCCTTCCCCACTTGTAAAAATCCCCTGGAAACCCAGGAACCGGAAACAAAATCTCCTACCACTGAAAGTCTGCCACTCAAGGAGCAGAGGGGAGGTGGGAGAAACAAAGGACCCAAACAGACCCATTTTGTGGAGGAGGTACAGATCTTCCAATTTGAGGGAGAGGGATCCTTAGGGGAACCTGGGAAAAGGATCTTCTCCTTCAAAGATGGGGGAACTCCTCCCAAAGAAAAATGGGTCCCAAGGGATCCAAATCCAGACTGGGTAGAGGTGGGGACTGAGCTAGCGCCGCCCATCATCTCATCCCAGAACCAACAGCATCAAAATCTCCCGGTTCAAACCCACTCTGGGGACTTCCTCCAAAAAGGGGGGGGGGCGGCCCAGGACCGGAACCAGGGGAACCCACAACGGCTCTGATTTCCAGTTGCCAACTTTTTCTTGCAAATTCCCATGACTCTCCACAGAATCCTGCCCAAATCTCTTCTCTCTCAATGTCGAAAACTAAACAATTAGCCCACCAGTTGTCCAAAAATTTGCATTATCTGTGCCCCTTGAGGAGAAGGAGGGAAGATACTATGCCCTGGTACAAGTACAGGGGCAGGGTACAATTTTGGCTCTGGTGGACACTGGATCCCAAGCTACCCTTCTGTCCAAAAGGGCCTTTGAGGAACTAAATGCAGGAAGGGGGGAGAATTACCGTATTCCTCTCACCTCTCTTCCTAGAAACCTTCAGAACTTTGACGGGAAGGAAATTCCCGTCAAGGGGACTGCAGATTTGGACATTAAAATTGGGAGACACAAGGTGAAACACCCGGTCATAGTAGTGACTCCAGAGGGCACCCCTTGTTTACTAGGGAATGACCTCCTGAGAAGGTTGTCACCCCAAATATATTGCGTAAACAAGGTCCTCTGGACCCTGACTAGCCGACCAATAAAATTAAAACAGAGTGTCAACCATGTTAGTTTAAACGGCACATGCCACATGGTTGAACAAAAATCTGACCAAGTAGAATTTCACTTCCAGAACAACCAAATTCCAGATGTGACATTAATAGCAGTAGGACAACAGACCGGTGATGGGGCGTCCTCTCTATTTCTGAAAATCAACCTTCCTTCCAGTTTAAGGTGGTATTCCACACTGGAAGGAAACACTCTGAATTTTTTTACTAATCCACAATCAGACATTCCCACTCCAATAGTCCAGAAAGATGTGAAATCAGCTCAGAGCCTGGCTGATATTCAACAAATTGGAGAGCAGTTGTTCATCCATGTTCAGTTAAATGATAGGAAGGACTCTGTTCTCGCCCGAGTGTGTGTGAACAACGGTAAGAGCTTCATCAGCGAAGCCATGTTCCGCCAACTCCCAAAAGATCCAGCCATTCCCACATTCAAACTGATAGACAAATGGGAAATGGATCTGGAAACACCCAATTCCAAACATCTCCTGCCAAGCAGGTGTATGCTCAAAATCTCCATTGGCAACAAGAGCATAGTCCATAATTGTTGGGTCGTGCAAGACGTCACTGCCGCCTTTTACTTAGGCAGTGACATTCTCAATCGCTTTGCCATTAGTTTGGCCCTAATAAACTTCAAAGCTTGGTCCCGATTAGCGGATAATCAAATGGGCTTTGATGATCCAGAAAAAGCATTTAGGTCAGCTCAACTGCTACCTTATGTAGTTGAAATTCAGATTGGAGAGGAAGTCACCATCCCAGAAAGGACCCGACAATTCTCCCTGGAAGTGAAAGTTAAAAGAAGACAAAAATTGAAAAACCCTGATGCTTATATTCATCTAAATGCTTCTCTCCAACAGCAAGGGTTGGGGGTAAACCCAACACCATTAATCAATATAGAACATGACACCATTCCAATAGAGGTGGATAACAGCGACTTAAAGAGTATTACTCTAGACGCAGGCAACATTATTGGAATGGCGGTTGATGACCGACATTTTTCGATTGATTTAGGAAATGAACTGTTAGGACCAATCCTCAAGGACTGTTTTGACAGTGAGAGTGATGACAACACAACACCAGACAGGATCTTAACCCGGCATGGGGGGAACTTCCTGGTGTACACTTCCTGCCCTTATGGTAAGGAAGACGTGACTTGTGACTTCAGAAGGGATGAGGTGATTTTCCAGGACCATGAGGGCTGCCTTTCCCACCTGAAGCCTCCAGTCCAAATCAGCACCCTGACCAGGGATTTCTCCACCCAGCTGGAGGAGGCCGCAGAGATAGCAAAACCAGAAGTCTTTCCAGGCTTCAGGCAGATGGTGGAAGAGAGAGTCAACCTAGCTGATGCATGTGTGACTCTTGAAACAAGTTTTCTTGGATTTCCAAGATCTCTTTGCGGTGGACTCATATGACTGTGGTCGCACCGACATCCACACAACAACAATTCCCACGGACCCTGGCATGACTCCATTGTTTGTGAAGCAATATTGCTTGCCTCTCGCATCCATGGAGTCCCTTACTGAAATAATTAAGAACTTTGAGTCCCGGGGAATAATCCGTGCAGTACACAGCACCTTCAATAATCCGGTGCTGGGAATATTGAAGCCAAACGGCCAGTGGAGACTCTGCGCCGACCTTAGGGAGCTCAACAAACGGGTCCATACTTCCCGATGGCCTCTTCCCTACATTGACCAAGGGCTGGCCCAGATCCAGGGGTCACAGGTATTCACTGCAATAGACCTGACCAATGGATACTGGACCGTGCCTGTTAGTAGGGAGGACCAATACAAACTGGCTTTTACGTTTGGGGGCCAGCAGTACACATGGACCCGGACTCCCTTCGGATACCTCAACTCCGGCAATGAATTCAACATTTTCCTACACAAGGCCATGCCTGGCCTGGGTGCGAGGGGTAATCTGGCTTATGTAGATGATGTCCTCATCACAAATTAATCTGTGGAGAAACATATAGCGGAGATCCATTATGTTCTGACACAGTTGAGGGCCGCCAGAGCAAAACTTTCCTTTCAGAAAGCACAGTGGTGTAGAACCCGTGTTAATTTCTTGGGGCATGAGATTACTCCTCAGGGTCTCTGTCGCCAGGAAAAGAAAGTGGAAGCACTTCAGAAACTGAAAGACCCCACGACTCTGTGGGAACTAAGGAGCCTCCTTGGACTGACTAATTACAGCAGAAAGTTCATTGAGGGCTACGCAGAGATCACTAGACTCCTGATTCATCTCTTGAAGGGGGGGTCAAGTGGGAATGGGGTCCAGAACAATCTGAGGCAGTAAGACAGCTCAAAAGGAGCCTCTCACAAGCGCCCTGCCTAGCTTACCCGGTCAGAAACAAGGAGTTTTTCTTGGAGACAGGGTTCTCTAATACATGTTTGACTGCAGTATTATATCAAAAGCATGACAAGGTCAATAAAGTAATCTCCTAATGTCCAATGCGAGCAAAACTTTATCCTCTGTGGAGGAAAAATTCAACGATTGTGAGAAGGCACTCCTGGCATCGGTGTGGGCATTGAAGAATTACCGCCCGTTTATCCAGGGGGAACACATCATAGTGGAGACTCCACACCAGCCTCTGCAATATCTCCAAAGTGATAGAATCCGGGCCGGAAATGTGAGTAATTCCCGAATTACTTCCTGGATTCTGTCAATGCAAGGCTTTCCTGTGGAGGACAGATATGGCCAAAACAAGAAGAGTCCCCTCACACAAGGTCTGGCTGGCTTGCATGATTGTGTCAGAAACAACTGTCTCGAGGATGAAAGTCTAAAAATCAAGGACAACATGGAGGCATACCTTAATTCCCCACACAAAGTTTTTGAAGATGACAAGTGTGAGGGAATGTCCACTGTCTATGTGGACGGATGTTCTTACCATGTTGATAACAACGGGGAGAAAGAACTGGTTGCCAGCGTAGGGAATGCATGGGTGAATGAGTCCCTAGGACCCTCCGTTGGATACAAGATTGGTCCACGAAGTAGTCAGGTGGCAGAGTTGATGGCTGTGTCTCATGCCATCCTCACTGCGGTCCAACATGAACTCTGTGAACTGGTCATAATCACAGATTCAGATTATGTACGGAACGGCTTTGTGGAGCACCTGGTTAATTGGAAAACCAGAGGCATGTTATCTGCTTATAACAAACCCTTGAAACATGGGAAGTTAATCCAAAATATTGATGATCTGGTCACCTCAAACGGGATGACCATCTACTGGAAAAAGATCAAGGGTCATTCCAAAGTAGATTGACCAGACAAAACTGGAAATGACTTAGCCGATCACCTGGCCAAAACCGGGGCCATCCAAGGGAATCTAATAGAGATTTAGTCCCTGTTGGGGGAAATCCAGGTCACTGCTATCGCTAGGTCCCAGACAAATGCTCACAATGATCTTTCAACTGCACAATGGAGTAAGGAGACCCCAGATGCGGATTTGATTACGGCTCAGAAGGGGGATCCAATAATTGGTAAGTTTTACCAACACATTGAGGACCCTGAGAACTTTCCCCTGACGATACCGATTACATTGGGAAAGAGGACCTTAGAGTGTTGATGAAATGTCCAAAAATGTTCCGAATCCAAGACGGTTTGTTGGTAAGGAAATCCCAAGCTGGCCATGATCAGTGGGTGGTTCCTACCTCATTCCTAAAGAGAAGTTGCATACTGGCCTCACATGGGGCAGGACCTCGACCAATACTTGAAGGGGTGTCTTGTGTGTGCACAATTTCAGCCAACATCCCTCACACACCGTGCGCCTCTCCAAAAGAGGGGGATGACACTGCCATGGTCAGATTTGCAAGTGGACTACATAGGGCCCGTAATTCGCTCCTCTAGGGGGAATAAGTACATGTTGACAGTGACATGCTTATTTACTAAATGGGCGGATTGTCTCCCAGCCCCAAACTGCAAGGCAGAAACAACAGCTGCCCTGATGATCAACCACATCTTTTCCCGTTTTGGTCTACCCCAAAGGATTGAGTCAGACAGAGGTAGCCATTTCACCAGCGAAGTAATGACAAAGATGTGGGAGATACTGGGGGTTAAAAGGAAGCTATATATTGCTTACAGGCCATCCTCTTCTGGTGCAGTAGAACGTTACAACAAAACCATTGTGAGTATCTTAAAAAAGTTTGTGGCAGATTCTGGGCCAAGTTGGGATATCCGATTACCTCTTGTCCTAATGGCCATCAGATCTACCCCTTCATCTGCAACTAAAATGTCACAGTTTGAGCTGACGACTGGACGCAGGATGGTGCTTCCCCGGCATTTGCTCTACAGGACCCAAGAGCAAACATTGATAAATGCCTCCAAAACTCATGAGTATGTTGAAAATTCAAGGAAACACCTTCAACATGCTTTTGCCTATGCTCAGCGAAACCTAGAAAGATCAGCCGATAGCATGAAGACTCATTATGATTTGAAGACTACTAGGAAAGAATACAATGTGGGAGACCGGGTCTATCTATACAATTTCCAAAGGAACCAGGCCAAACAGCGGAAAGTTCTGCCTACACGGAAGGGACCTTTTGAAATTGTAGAGAAGATCTCCCCAGTCGCCTACAAGATCCGCATCCCCAAGAGTAGTTTGGCGGAAGGAGAAGACAAGTGGGTCCATATAAATCAGCTAAAGTGTTGCCATCCTAGGCATACTCTGCAGCAACTGGAGGAGTCCTCTGCAATCCCAGAGGGGGCAGCTCCAGATTAATACAAGTCCAACTCTAAAATATTCGACATATAGCCTATAAAATTCTATGATTCTTGAATGCAAATGTCTCCTGATGTATAAAATGTATATGTTCGCCCCACCATTAATAGTGGTGGGGAAATGTTTACGAATATGTTTCTGCCAGTTTGCTTTGTTATCCTAGGAGAGATAAACCATGGAGACTGACCAAGGAGGACGACCCGGGGACCGGGAGCAAAGATTCGAGGGGCCCGACGTACCGCCCAAAACTCCCATCAGGACCAGCGAGGAGACCCGATCAATCCACCCTAATGGAGGAAAAGATGCTGAACTGTGCCATCTGCTGAATTAGAAGAAGATGATGCGGACATCCCAGCGCGTTGGTCAAAACATCCTTTGCGCCTGACTCTCCCTCGACTCGTAATCAAAGTGCAGTCGGGTGGGGGTGCTTGTCAGGTGAATCGACCCACGTTCAAGTTATTATGCTGCAACATTTGGTGCTGTGGGATTAGAAAATCAAAGATGGCTGAAAAGCCCACATTTGCGCCAGAACCCAGGAAAACCACAAAGTTTTTGCGCACACCAAAATGGTCGCCTGACCGCCACCCACCAGTGCGAGCGTGATGGGCCAGAAGCGCCATGAGTGAAACATGGTGCCAAAAGAAAAACAGCAGTGCCTATTAGCTCAAAAAGCACTTTGATCTCACCTTTGTTTCTCTGAATACAAGCTCAAAATGCCTATTTCAAACATTGCAAGATATACAAAGATTTTACTGAACACCAGCAGACGTCTGGTAGAATGAAATCTTGTGTGCATACCAAATCTGGAAAGATGAAGTGCCTAAAATAATGTTCATAACAAAACTGGCTGAGCTGTGGATGTCAGCAGCTTAAGTGAAATGGGATTTAAAGCCACTAAAATCGAAATGTTTAAAATAAATGAGTGACCTACTTTTACAGGGGAGGGTTACCTGGGACTGCAGGAAAACAGAACAATGAACTTCCCTTTGCGCCAAGCAGTTGCTAAATCAGGGGGTCGTAAATGTCTTCCTCTTGGAAAGAAATGGGAGGGGCACTGCCTCTGTGAGCCAGCTGAGCTTGGAGGAAGTAGGCAAACCAGAAATTCCCCCATGTGCTTTGGGAAACCACACCCCTCTGGGCCAGAGCATAATTTTAGAACAATGGATAATTCATAGTACAAAATTGTCAAAATTATATCAATAATATCATTATCCCTATGATTTCTCTGTGCACATTTTAAGAGGTGTTAGGACTCTGTGGTATGTTCTGGGGGGTAGTAGTGGAAAATAGGGTATTACTCCAAATGGCTGTATGTTAAAAATCTGACACTTCAGCAGCTGATGCCCATATTCCTTGCGCACATTTGTATAAATTCTGGAAAAGTCTAGAGATTGTGTTCTGGATGAAAAGGGCAGAATTCTGTCAGAAGTGAACACAACATCTTACAAAGACAGGGAAACTTTGCAGTCTGGGGCTACCCGCACACTTTTAATCACATTCAAAATGTTGGCCAATACTTGAATCAAAAGTTATTAACAGTAGAATTTTGAGGGGTTCCTATGTGTCTCCTATTCACCTTAACTATAGGGCGGCGACCGCTGCCCCATATTATATAACTATATATATATATATATATATATATATATATATATATATATATATATATATATATATATATATATATATATATATATATTACATGGCCGCGGTAGTTGGTGTTTCCATAGGAAGAACACTTTTTGGGCGGCTTATAACTTCACTCCCCCTGGACAAATCCTCACCAAACTTTGCAGAAAAAAGTATATCGCCCACTCTGAATTTTTTTGCAAAGTTTGGTGAGGATTCGTCCAGGGGGGGAAAAGTTATAGAGGGGTCCCAAAACTTTTTTTTTCCCATCGACTGAATGGGAAAAAACTTTGTGCACGGCTACAGCCCGAACCGCTGGACGGATTTACACCAAATTTGCGGCAGGAGCGGCGGCCTGGTCCCAAAAGCGTGCTTTTGCAAATTTGGTGTTAATCCGTCCAGTCGTTTTTTTTAAAAATGACCAAAATGTAAGGCAAAAAAATTAGTGATATCTGTGTTCGCTTCGCGGACGGACTTCCCTGTTCGCTCCGCGGACAGCACTCCGATTGGCCCAGCGGCTTGCTACATGTCCGCGGACATGCGACGTGTTCGCTGATTGGGCAGCATGGTGCGTGATGCGCGTCAGATTTTCTGTCGCACCCGCCATCTTGCATTTGCGGACGTCCGCGGACAGCGCGGTGAAAGTTTGTTTAAAATGTGTATTTAGTAGAGTGTATTGGTGTGTAGAAGTCTTTGCGGAGGATGGGGGAGTATGAGATAGGTTCAAAGTTGTATTTTATTTATGTGCTAGAGGTTTTTGCTGTGTTCGATTTGTCCACGGAGAACACGGCTGTTCTGACATTTTTGTAAATAAACTAAATGGTGGGGTGTTTAGAGGACGGAGTATGTGTCATTTTTGTTCGCAAGGAAGGTAAAAATGAGCTATGAACAATCGCGGTGTACTTAATTGTTCGTAAATACACAAACTGGGGGTGTCCTCAGGACGCTGTCCATATTGTAATCTGTCTAGTTGAATGTGTTCTAAGAACACTCGCGGTGTCCCGAAATGGTTGCAATTACACAAAATGGGGGTGTTCTGAGAACGTTGTTTGTATTGTTCGTTGTCAGGGTGAAAGTGTTTTAAGACCACTCCTTTTGTCCGCTAATAGTACAATTTCCTATGGGCGTCAAACGACTTTTTGTCCACTAAAGAAACAATAAATCCGGCTGGTGTGCGCCAACATTATGTGATAATCCTATGACCTGGCTGACTTGCTTTTGCGACACTATATCATATCTCCCGCCCCTAAGCCTGATATTATCAAAGCATTCATATTCCCCGCCTCTCTCCGGAAGACAGCACATATTATGTCACAACACAGCGCGCCACAAGTCGGAATATGAAACAGTGATTTAAAAACAAACAGCAAGATTGTAAATTTTATAAAGTACATTTATTTGACATCAAATGTTTAGAGAATATTCAGCAATTTGCATTTGTCTTTGTTGTCGATCCGCAAAAGTTCATGTTGAGGCACGCAATGTTCCTTTGCGGTACAGAGGGTGTTAGATCAGCTTAGAACACAGTGCACCACAATTTGGAATATGAAACTGTGGTTTAAAAGTAAACAACAGGATTGTACATTTGGTAAAGTACATTTATTTCACATGAAATGTTTAGTGAATATTCAGCGATTTGCTATTGTCTCTGCTGTCGATCAGCAAAAGTTTATTTTGAGCCACGCGTTGTTCCTTTGCAGTAGATAGGCTGTTGGTTTATGATAAAAGCAGTAAATGGTTGCTCTGATAATCGGAAGATTGCTCCAAAAACGAGCCATTAGACCACCCTATTGGTTGGTATGTTGTTTGTAGCCGCTAGTACTGCGTAAGGGCATATTGGTCCTTGGCGATTGTCCCATAAAATGGTGAGGGTCATGAAGTTGCATATTTGGACCTGCACCTGGCAGTTGAAGACCTCATCCGCTGGAGTCTGTAAATCATGACATAGGCAAAATGGAGCCACATACCTGTTTTAAAAACATAAATTAATCTCACCAGCCGATCTTCATTAAAAATCATCATTTTATTTATTAGGGCGTGAAACTATTTGCTATCGAAGATAGTGCAACGGAGTATGTTAATAATAAAATAATAATATTTTCCCATTCATACAGCGCTAAGAACCGTGAGGTATCTGAGCGGTGCTTCTTATTAACCACGGTGTGTGGTGCGCATTTATCGACCACGGAAGGATGAAAGGCTGAGTTTGGCCTTGCTGGGATTCGAACTTGCGTTAGCAAGCTGTGCACAGATGTCAAAGCGAGCGTTGTACTCGCTGTGCCATTTGACAGGTTTTGTTTAATAAATTTCATCCTTATCTTCTCTTACGTTTTAGCAACACTCCTTCAAGAGAAGTCTTTCATCACAATCTCTGTCTGTCAAGGTCAAAACACAATACAACCTTATAGTCCGCTTCGTGAGCCTCTCCGGGGCCCGAGAAAAAAATGGAAGCAGCTGACCTTCACTGTGAACGAGCATAAATTCTTACTTTGCAACATTCTGTGTAAAGCCATCTGTAGAAGTTGAATTCACAAAATGGGGGTGTTCTGAGGACGTTATTCGTATTGTGTGATTGCTTAGCTGTATGCAATGAGGGAATGGCACAGAGAGTAAAGTGGACGCCGTCCGCGGACACCGCAGCTGTTCGTGGACAGGGCGTGCTACATCTGGGTTTTTCCAGGAAATCCAACATGGAAAGAAGACTGTACGGATCAGCCAATCAGATGTCGAGGTTGTGGATTTGTGTTGAAAGAGACTGTGTGTGGTGAAGATGGCAGAAGTGGAGAAAGTCAGGGTGTTGGTGCTCGGAGATATGTTTGTGCATGGTTTACAGCAGTACGCTGAATGCAGGCATGTTGCAAAGAACTTTGATGTGAAAGGAGTGGAGGTGGTGTGGAGCACTGTGCCTGATTGCAATGTACAGGGAATTGTACAAGTTTGTGAGGATATGGCCACAATGAACAGTCCGCATGTGGTAGTTTTGCACTATATTGCTTTCCATTTGGGCAACGTCAGTGTCCCTACTTTGTTGGCTGATTTGGAACGCTTGGTTCAAGCCGTAATGAAGATCCTTCCAAATGCGTAAGTAATTTTTTCTGGATTACTACCTAGGGCAATATGGGACAATAGTTCAGTTTTTTGTCCTCAGCAAAACATTGCTAGGTGTGTCATCAATCGAGGCATGTGTGCCTTCATGCTTAGAGCTGGTATGTTCTTCTGTAACAATGAGAATATTGATGCCAGTAATGCTGTTAATTTTAAAGAAGATGGCATTTCTTTATCTTTTACGGGAAATGCCTTTCCATTTTGGAATGTAAGGGTTGCTTTGGAGAAGGTTATGTAAAGATTTTAGGAGTAAAGTAAGAAAAAAAACAAGAAAAAAAATACAAAATAACAGGTGTCTGTCAAGCATCTGTAAAAAAAAAATAAAACAACGGCTCTTTTCAGAGCCAACTTCAAAGGGGAAATGGGGCACAATATTTTAATTTACATTCACCACGCTCAGATTTTCGATGTGTCCGCGGACATGGCGGTAGTCCGCGGACATGAAATTCACTTCGAGGGGGTTAGTATGTTCTATGTTACATGTATATGAAGTCAGGGATATTATGGTTAAGTTGTGCTACTAAAAACCTATGAAATTCAGTGAAAAAACTTTGTTAAAAGGATGTTATGGTTAAGTTGCGCTACTAAAAAGCTATGAAATTAAGTAAAAAAAACTTTGTTAAAGGGACATTATGGTTAAGTTGCGCTACTAAAAACCTATGAAATTCAGTGAAAAAACTTTGTTAAAGGGACTTTATGGTTCAAAGTAAAACCGAAAAACCCCTGAAATTCGGCAGTTATGGTAAGATAAGCAACCATAACTCGCGCCGCCACCGTGCACTGCTAACACTAACACCCAGGACATCAAAGATGACATCACAAATGTCATTGATGACATCACTGATGACATCACGTGGCTGGCTCTCCCTTTTTTTCCTTTCCTGACATATATAGGCCAAATGATTTTCTTCAGTAACAGTCAGGAACTAAAAATTGTAAATTACTATATTCGTAGACTTATCCTTCAAGTATGTTCTTAGAATAATTCCCTTATGGTCCAGTCATATTATATGAAACATATACATAGGAGAAGTCACAACCTTGAAAGACAGCAATCCTTTTTGTGCATTAAAATTATCAGTAGATTTATCAGCACTTTCTGATACTTTTGATGTTTTTTTATTACTGTACTTTCCCTGTATATGCTCATATTTTTATATGTTGTACTCACACTATTTTCTTTAGGGTCCAGACACATCATGTGATATATATAGATAGGGTAAGTAACAGCTTTGAAACAGAGCAATCATTTCTCTCCATAAAGGTAATCAGTTAGGTTATGAACACTTTCTGCTACTATTACTGCTTCTTTTTCCTACTTCAATTCCCTTGTATATATTCATATTTGTATGTGGTGTTGTCTCTTTGTGATTTGTGTATAATAATGCAATTATGTAGTAAGTGGGTTTTATTACCTACTTATCACAAGTTTCACTGTACGCAAAACTCTAATATGAAAACAGTTATCATTTCAATATTCAACATGGCAAGCTTATGAATATTGCACCTCCATCATGTATGCTGCACAGAATGCCTATGTTTCTACATGAGTACCTTAGTATACTGGATTGAAGTTAATAATAGAATGCTACTTATATCAATGCATAGCTTAATGCACTGATTAGCACTTGATATTTATTCCAATAATCTTTGACACGTTTTTTATTAACATTACACTAAGAATCCCTTGTACAGACTTTTCATGAAAGGTAAATGCACATGTGATGTCATCAGTGATGTTATCAATGACATTTGTGATGTCATCTTTGATGTCCTGGGTGTTAGTGTTAGCAGTGCACGGTGGCGGCACGAGTTATGGTTGCTTATCTTACCATAACTGCTGAATTTCAGGGGGTTTTTGGTTTTACTTTGAACCATAACGTCCCTTTAACAAAGTTTTTTCACTGAATTTCATAGGTTTTTAGGAGTGCAACTTAACCATAAGTCCCTTGAACAAAGTTTTTTTACTGATATATATATATAAACATATACACCATTGCGCTGGCACATGGCACAGTTAAGGTTAAGACTAATTGTCTATGAATTTTAATAAAATAACTTTATCTTCTGTTGAACCCTTCCAATATCTTCCAATATCTTGCATTCAAATTTTGAGCTAGCTACCACTGCATGGAAAATGTCTGAATTTTTCACGGATGGCTTCATGGTTTTAAAATAAATGTTGTTTTGCTTGCATTGTTAACGTCTTCAACCATGGGGTTAAATTATGTTTTCGACCCAAATAACTCAAAATTATCCAAATGGGAGATTTTTGGCCTGCACCTAGATATTCTAATAAATAAGTGCTATTAAGAAAATGTTGAGATTCGAGCATGCCAATTTTGAACTCTATTAACATGTTAAGATTTATCTATATATCATACATGCACAGAATTAATGTGCATCACTCCTATCAACTGTACCAAGAGGCATATGAGTTTCACAATTCCTACAATTTCAAAGGTTTTGCTGCTATGAATTTTTCATATTAAATCTGATCACCTTAACTCTCTCTTAACTGAAGCTTTTATCACAGAATATATATATATACATATGCTTTTATTAAAAAATAGTGTGCGACCTATAGGTTTCGCCAAAACAGAGGTCTAGTAACTATAGTCACAATAAACACATAGAACCCAAACATTTCATAGAATCAGAATGCAACGAGTTATGGGGTTCTCCACTTTCAGTTTAGAAAATGTCTATCACGTTGTAATATTGCACATTGAGTTTAGCAAAGGGAGATAACCAGGCCACAGAGGCCACACGGCAGCACAGCAATGGCCTGCACACATCTGACCAGCCTCGAAGTGTGCTTTTGCCACTGACAGAATGGCAAAGTCTGCCTAGGGTCCCTCTCTACTTCACAAGTGTTCATTGTAGTTTCACATGGACCACAGACATCACGTGGTGGGAACCCACAGTCACAACACTGGCAAGATAGCCATCACTATCCACCGTGTGAACAGCTCGGGAGAGACGGAAGTATGGTTTACATACCATCAACAATGAGGAAATGTCATTAACCTCTGGTGACAAGAGGTCACAATCACAGCTAACGATTACAGAGCGTCCCTCCTGCACAAAGGCGGGAGCTGCACTTTGACTGACTGGCAGAGCAGCTGCCGCATGTCTATATCCCTGTGACTTGTGCCAGCCATGGATGTTGTGGAAGCCGAAAAGTGTTTCAGGTCATCCGGGACACAAATCACTACAAACATTTCCTTAAGGGCGTTCTAATAGAATTCCTTTCCCATCGACATTTCTGTTCACACATGAATCGTATTTACGACACATTGAGTTCACCAATACAGGACTTGCTTGCTATCTGTCTCATTCTCATTAGCATTATTTTTGCTGAGTAAAATGTATTTTTGAGACACTCTAACGAAATGCTCTATTCTTTTTCTCATTGGCAGAGACTGAACCTAACCTACTGTAACTTCAACTTTAAAGGGACTGCATTTTTTTCATTTCTTCTGCATGCCCCGTTTAGTTTCAGACTTTGTTTTTATAAAAATCCAGGCGCTCTGAAAATATATAGAGTGGCGATTTGTTGCAGTACAAAAGAACATGTCTTAAATTGTGAATTTATGTTTGCATGGTGGGTTTCTACCCATGTGTGTACGGTCTGGTGTAATGTGAGGTCTGTTTTTGGGCTACACAAATGTAAATAAACTGAACTGTCAGGGCCACGCATCCAAAACGTCTAGCAGAGGGATAAGGCCACTGACTCTGTTCCAGCACAAGGGCTCACCGAGCGCTTAACTGTGGGCAATCGAAGTGCAAACATTGCTCTCAGAAGAGAGAATTCTCTTGCAGGTGAGCAGTGAATGTGGAAAAGTAGATGTGAAGGATTTACATCTGAAACTCTCCTGTCATCCACAAACCAACCATTTACTTTGATGTACTGAAAGTAAGACTGTCGAATGCACCCAAAGGATGACCTTTAAGGTGGAAAGTTTAAAAGAAACGGACCTAACTAAATATTAATGGTGGTGCACTCTTTTCTCCAGTAGAAAATTATGCATGTTCTCCTTTATTCTGACACGTTTGTTGTATTATGTTATAGAGCTTTCATAGAGTGCCAAATCACATCATTCCTTCAGAGCGAGCGGGCATGTCTGATGGCTGGCATAGTGTGTCTGGGGATGCTGGTGGTCTCGTGCAGAAGTGATGTGACCTAGCAGTTCACGCTGGACTGCCCGTTTTGGGGTGGTACCAAGCCTGATTTGCATATGGTATTTGCCCTTTTGCTATGACTTGGCACGCTAAGAACGTTGGTCTGGAGGGTTGCCCAGATCAATGCCATAGGTTAAGATTCATTCTAAACTGCTGGTTTGCCGCCATGATTTGAGGTAACTATGTTAACTTTGGAAAGACTCACGTTTAATGTGATGGTTACATAGAGAGACATGCCCACTCACTCTGAGACATATTATGTGATTAAAGCTCCATAGAATGCCACAAACTATTGGAAAATAGATAACTCCAACTTATCGGGTTATACAAACATTGTTTGTTGCCATTCATTCATATGTCCACAGTTGGGGAAGACCTTGAATATTCCATACCTGGATGAAGGGACATAGTCCAATGTACGAAGAATGATCGAAATAAAGAAAGTGTCAAGAACTAAAACTCGTTTCAGAAATCCTGATACGTTGGCTAAGTAAAGTACAGCCTCAAATGCACTAGTATGGCACCATTTACCTGGCAAAGTAACCACATGCTAAGGTATAACCACCCATGTGGAGCTACTGCTGTCATGTGCCAGGCTCTATATTCTGTAGCTGGTCAAGTGGCACAGCGAGTAGAGCACTTGCTTTGACATCGTGCAGAGCCTGCTAGGGCAGGTTCGAATCCCGGTAGGCCCAAAGTCAGCCTTTCATCCTTCCGAGGTCCATAAATGAGCACCACACACTGTGGGTGATAACAAGCAGTGCTCAGATACCGGTCCATAAATGAGCACCACACACCGTGGGTAATAACAAGCAGTGCTCAGATACCTGAGGGTTCGTAGCGCTATATAAATGCCAAATTATTTTTTTTTTTATTCCAATAATGCACCAAACCTTCAAAATGGATACCTAAATACACGTGTCGTCATTCAGGAGTGGTGTGAAGTGGGGACAAGAGGGCAGCAGAGCTATGGAAAGAGGGAGAGAAGAACTCTCAGGGCACTGTCAGATGTGCAGAAGGGGTGGAATGGCGGTGCTCTGCACATAGGTATTTAATCACCCGAGAAAAGTTCTTCAGGAATGTTTAGGTTCATTAAAAAACCCTACAAAATAGCAACTGGTTCCAGAAGGAACTGTTTGGAAAGGGCAGTAGGAATTCGCACCAAAACACCTTACCATCAAGTAAAAAACCTACGACAGCAAAGGCTGGTTAAAGCAGGGGTGGGATATCTCAAAGTAGTCCCATTACATATGCAAGTAACTCATGCAAGTGGAACTTTCATTTACATGGTTCTTGCCGATGTACCTTGTATATATTAAACCTTTCCCTCATAACCTTCCGTCCCTTCTCCTTCACCTCCTTCTGTCACCCCTTTCACTACTCTTCAGTACATCTTCTCCTCTTCTCCTTCATTAACTTCACGCCCTATGCCCCTTCACCCATCAACCCCTCCTCTCCTGTCCACCATCACTCCATCACCCCCTGATCTCCTTCAACCCTACAGTGCAAGGTTCCATTAATCATGTATTTTCAGCCCACGTAATGTATTGTTTAAACATGGAACGTACACCAGATATGAATGTAAACATGTAATGCTTGCCGAATGTGCATGTAATCTGTGCATGTAATGAGCATGTGCAATTTTGAAGAGACCTCCTCTGCAGCCAGTTGCCCTAAGGATGGATGGTCAAGTTGTTCATGATGCTCACTGAAGCACTTGATGCGGGGTCCCCTTGTTATCTGGATGAGTCCCACACCATGTTCGTTACATGTTGGCAACCACATGTTCGCTGATATGGGAGCTCGCCCAAGCGCTCATCACATGAAACTGCTAGTTATGGCATAGCAGTGTTGGCTATCTCTGCCGGGAATTGTAATCCGCATGAAATGGCAAAAATATCAAGTATTATCCCTCACCTACAGCCACTTTTCTGTTTGTCATGTGCTTTCAAACCATGATAGTACACTATTGGACATGTAATGTTGACCAGATATGCATGTTATGTGCAGAGCTCTCAATTGTGGTCAGCTGTTCTGCGATTAGATAGTCATGTTTACTCACAATGATTGCGTTATCTTTTCTTGTGGCATCCCTTTATTGGTTGCCGGAATTCCATGCTGGGTTTAGTCCATGCCAGCAAAATCATTTTCGCTGGCATGGCAAATCACAGAGCACAGTAGACCCAACACATGAAACTGCTGGATATAGCGTTACAGTTGCAGTCAACTCTCCCAAGAACCGCCATTTTGCATGTAACATGCGTTGTCCTTCTATTGAGATGCAGTGTGAAATTTCAGGAGACCCCGGTTGGTACAAAGTGCTTCAAAGCCATGCCAGTGGCGCTTTGTCGCAATACAAAACACACATAGACAATGTTACGCTTACAGTAGATAGCGTGCACATCTCTATTCCTTGCAGATAACAAATATTTCAGGGATGATATTCTAAAATATATATAAATGGCCTTTATTATTTAAAAGAGTGAAATGTGTGGGTGGTTATTTTTTAACAATGGCAACATGACAGAGCACTTAGGCTTCAACTCTTAAAATGGGAGTAGGGCGGTCATAAGGTTCAATCAACTCACAATAAAGGAATGTCCACAAAGAGTACTTACCAAAAACATACTCTTTAGTTTAAAGTAAAGTGACACAAATATTCACATTTACAGGTCAGTATTAAACATAGGTAAAAATATTATATGAGCATTAAATGGTCTATAAGAAATCCAAAGCACAGAGAGTGGGAGGGTGACTCATCAGGTTAGTATAATGTTAACTACTTTGAAAGGGTCTTAAAAAATTAACAAGAAGTTAAAAACAGAATGCATATAACAAAGTTTCCTACATGGTTGCTCATACCACATACAGGCAACTTCAACGAGGACACAGGACTTGCGCTACAAAACCTTGTAGTCTCGGGACAATCTCAAATGCTTCCAACATCAAGGAATCATTCCATACTAATTCTTCTCAAATGCCCCCAAGGCAATCATGCTATGGTTCCTAGTTGAAGGGCATTATTTTTTTACTCTCTTTATTGTGCCCTCTCCTCTAGCACCCATGCAGCAATAGTCTTTTCTTGGCTCAGCATTACCAGATCTCCCCTCTAGACTATCAGCAGGAGGAAACCTAATATGATTGGCTGGTTTGGAAGCCCTGCAACGTCCAGGCATTCTTGAGCACATCTCAAGGCAATTATGCAGTATTTAAGATAATACCTTCGTCCACATTAGTAACTTCTTCCTAAAACGTTTTCCTGGTCAATACGGCCAGCTTCCTTTCTTTCTTCTGACCATATTTTCTATTGGTCATAGTACGAAAATTTATACACCCATTGAAGTGATAACTATCACTTACACTTTATTTCAAATGTGTCCTTATATGTTTGTGACGTTAGTCCATATGTCCTGACAACAGGTCCTGTCTCCCTGATGTTTTTCAACTTTTAGCCCTCCCCTCACCTATGTTCCTTTTCATTTTCCTCACCATAGACAATGGTCTACTTGCCATCCTAGGTGGGGGCATAATTCGTCTCTATACGGGCAAGGCTCAGCACTTTAAATTTAAAACCACTACGGTGGAGATGCGCGCAGTATAAAAGTGTCATACCATAACATATATACAATAATCATGGTACTGCCACAACAGTGGCCGTATACTTAAGGTTCACATTTTTTTTCCTCTATGCATTTCTTTCTCATCCATGAAAGTTCTCCAGATTTGGCATGCAACTGATCTTGCGAAATTCAAACAAACAAGCCAAATTTTCAAATTTGGCAAAGTTTCTTCAACACTTTCTTGCCCAAAATGTTTTTTTTCCATTGAGATTCCCAGAGAGGAAAAATAAATCTTGCATTAGCCCACCAGATGCTGAAGTTGCCAAATTTGGGATTTGGCACGTAAATATTCTACTGAAATTATGGAAGACAAGCCAAAATCTGATTAGCCAAACTCAATATTTTGATGTTTCCAATTATGTGCTGAACGTGTGGAGGACAACATCGGAATGAAAAATATACTGCAAAACGTGCACACATACGCACCCCTCTTCAGTCATGTGCAGTAGTGATGGATGACTAAAACGAAATATGTTCTGCACACTGTACAAGATGCCACACCCAAAAACAGTAGGGCCACCGAACAAGTGGCACAGGGTCAGAGGGACAAAACAAAATGAAAACATTGAGGCTCCATGAAACACACAAGATGAACGACCCCATTCAAAACACAGTAGTGCGGTGTACATGCCCAGCCAGCTCAGAGGCACACAATGAAAGGAAAAGTAAACAACAACATGAAAGATATACAGTGAAACAGTGAAGATGGTCTGACACACCCAACACAAATCTTTCAATATAAATTACATGAAAATCATAAATACCCTTGAAAAAATAAAGATATCAGAGATAAAAAAAAACATTTTTTTTAATAGTTGAGGTTACTACTTATAAAACGTTAAAATCTATAAATCGCGTGGATGTTAGTAAAGAATAAACATAAAATAAAAACAACATTGTTGGACCCTTGACACACCCTCACAAATAACATGGTAAAAAGTGAGATCAGCATGTATTTTATCTTTACAACATACACCATCAATATGCCAAAATACATAGCTAATGTTCAATACATTCTGTGAAAGTGAGATTGTGAACTCCAAAAGCGCAAATCAATGACAAAATAAGTCCAGTCTGTCCGGCAAACGTTTGTCTGCAAAACTGCAGTCTTATACCACTCTTTTTACCTAGTGACGCCAAACTACTAAAAGCTCACAGGGGAGCTATATCCCATGGATGTTGTATACTGGTAGGACCGTGAGCGGGTCAGTGGCAACACTTATTTGCTTTAATCCTGGCAATCCATCTAAGGACCATAAAACAATCTTGTAGAACACTCCCGTCCCTTCCCAGCCTTGGCTATCTTCACGAGACTCATAACACCAGCTAAACCACCACCACCCGCCTGTCTAGATCAGCCATTTTGCCTTTTCTCCATATGTATTGCCTCAGCCAATCTGTTATTCAGCCCTCGCATTTCATCCTTTTGCCAGATTCATTCTTTCATCCTTGTTTCCTCATTTTGGTTCCTTTTTTTTCTCTTTCATGTTGGTGTACAATCCTTTCCCTAATCTACAACTATTTTTGTTTTATCCACCTTATCATTCCTTTTATGCTTACACTGAAAGGGCACCTTGCCAAAGACGGAAGACAATATGTTATGAGTCCAAATTATTCAGAATACACCCCTGTCACATGCTAAAATATTTCTGACCTATGACATAAAGTGGTGTATTCCCAGGGAGTGTCAATCGGTTATGCCAGCCTACTGGGAATATTTTACCAATCAGAAATTGTAAAGTCAAAGTGACATAGTGTGGGAATATGAGAGGGTGCTTCAGTTGAAACCCAGAGGAGGTAAGGAGCTCTGAGATTCATTTTGAAGTCTACAGAAAGGGGAACCTCTGTCCATCTGGATGAGCGCTGAGCTGGAATAATATCTGGAGATAAGAGAGAGCATGGTCCTTATCCTCGAGGAATCCTGAAGCAGACTTTACCAGAGGAAAACCTGATTCCCAGAGGTGGATAAAGCAGAAAGTAGACCGGCATGGCTCACTGAGGAGATTACATGGATGCTATGAGGACTATTTCTGTGCCTTAAAAGAATGATCTAAAAGTGCATATATGAAGCTCCAAGGCAATTAGATATCTGTCCGCTATAACCATCTCTCTTCTAAGTTTGTGGAATGGGCAGAACTGGGAGAGGGATGCCACTAGGAGTGGCTGATTCCAAAAATAATGGTTTAGTATGTATTATGAAGAACACCTTGCTTCCTCAATAGCCAAGTGAGATCTGATTTTGTGTAGAATGTACAGCTTCTTCTGGTGGCAGCACGCAGTGTCTGCTAAGCTATAACCAAATGAATACAAGTCAAAGATTGTAGCATTCTAGTGTAAAATGTATCCTGATTTCTGTGCATGTTCAATGCCAAAGGAAGGTTACTTTAACCTGGAATTCAACAATATTTTGGTACAGGGTGGGCAGAGTGAGCATCCCCAAGCAACCAAAGCCAAGTAAGTTGAACCTCAAATGTTTTCACAAGTATAAACTGACACTATGAACTGAGGCCTCGCTTCATAGCCTAAGAGATAATTTATAAATCAGCACCTGTGGAAAACCAGCAATTTAAAAAGAGTCACTGGGATGAAAGGGTGCTTAACTCAACCATAGAAATATATATATATATATATATATATTCAGTGAAAAAACTTTGTTAAAGGGACATTTTGGTTACAAGTAAAACTCCCAATAAAACAGAAATGTGCCAATTATGGTAAACTACACAACCACCACCGTGCACCCCTAATACTAACATCCAGGACAACAAAAATGAAATCACAAATCTGATTAGCAATCTAAAATTGTTGAGACCCCCCTCTAATTTTGCCCCTCTTGACAAAAATCCTATCAACTTTGCAAAAGCATTCAAATATGGGTCTAAAATCATTTTGCAAACATTTGTGCAGATTCGTCAAATGCCCCCCCCCCCCTCTAATTGTATCCCCTCTTGGCAAAACAGCACCTAACTATGCATAACCATTCTGGGGGTCAGGTCTCAAATGATATTGCAAAATTGCATGCAGTTTCATTGAGTGACGCCAAAGTTATAAGCCATCAAATAACTGCTTTTAACCGACCTGTCACATAGTCACTTGAGAGACAGCAAGGCTGTTAAGGTACATATAATATCAGATTTGTCAGTGGACATTTATACAATGACTATTTTATGATCTAATGTTTTTTTTCCTTTTTCTCTTTGATTCTGTACATGTGTGTCGGTTACTCTGAATTACTGTGGGCCTTTATCTGATACCTGGGATTATTGACTGGCGATTCATATAATATGTTAAGTTCCACTGATGAAGGCCTTATAAGGTCCAAAATACTTTTGACTTATGACCCCATGTCTGTGTCTTCATTAAACATAATTTGATGTTTCAATATACAGAAGGGTTGAAGTTGTCTTGATTACATTCCTGAGAATTCTACAATAACATAAATTGTTGACAGTTTTACCTTCAAGGGATACAGTGGCACCACAGGAGGTTCCAATTGTCCTGTTTTGTTTGTAAAGTATTACCACTGTGTTGTGACAGTGGTTTATGGCACCTTATCTAAATACTGCTGTATAATACTTAACATGTTGTTGGACTAAATATCACATAATGTGGTCACCGCCTCGCCATTATTATAGCATTACTCCAAGCAGATGACATCACTGATGTCAATACACATATGCATTGTGTAACATAAATTGTGCCCAAGATTGCAAATGTGTGTGAAGTTGCCTTAGAGTGTTCAATTGGATGGTCCCCATTGAACTGTCCCATTTCACCATACAGGTTATTTTCTTTTGAAACATTATAGAGATTGTTGAATTATATAAGTGACTTAGAATTTGTGGAGTTGTGTTTTGAAAATCTGTCAATTTTAAAGGGAGAATAATAGTTCCGGTAGATTGTTTATTTCATGATAGAATGGTGATTGATACAAATATTAAATCACATCTCTGATCAAAAATATTCTTTAGCCATATCGTCACAGGAGGTGGCTCTTAATCATCTGTTGACTAGATATTTCCTGAATGGGCAATGGCTGACACAAGAGTTTGAGTCATTGAAAGACAAAATGAAGGACATTGTAGAAAAATCAGGAACAGATATTTGTGCATAGGAAGGCAGACTAGAAAATGCATTGCAAAAATGCTACATGATCTACATGGCTAGGAAGAATAAGCAGGTGCTTTTGAAACTTCCAGTCCATCTCTCCCACCTAAACTTGGTCTTCGATAGATTGGCTGACTTCAGCAGAATTAACACTAACACAACAAGCTACCGATCAGCGTGAGCAGGAAATAAAACCGTTAAATTAACCTCTGGGTGCCAAGCAAGTGTTACTGCAGAACCGATGCAATTTAGAAGAAACAATACAAGAAACAATTCAGTGTGCAGAGAAGCCAAACAATAATTAGAGAGAGAACTAAAGGCTAAAATAAGTGATCAAGCCAAATCAGCTGATGCATTCTTAGATGACATGATAAAATAAAAATGCAACTTAAAGACAGTAAAGTGACAGCAACAATCCTCATCATTAAGGATGTTGATTCCCAAGCTGCATTATTATAACAGAATATACACATTATTAAACAGGAATTGGCTTTGTTATCTCAGGAAACAGATGCTGCCCTTCTGGAAAATGGACAAAGGTACAAGCACAGGGTGATTAGAGTGAAGCTCTTCCAAAATATGTAATGACTTAGCATGTGGTTTTGATGATTCATGGTCCCTCGAGTGGATCACCCAAGCTATGAGTATCTATGAAGTACAGAAACCACCAACTGCCAAAAACAAAGAAATGAGCTCTAAACAAACACCTTGTCTGGCCACTATTAAGGTAGAAGAAGTGACAAGTACTCCTCAGTTAGACTTAGAGACAGGGGTACCAAAGACTTATTTCTCTGCATTTAAGGATACGAAGAGAAAAAGAAGACCATCTGCCTAAAGCAAACCAACTACTCATCCACAAGGCATGCAAAATACTGATTCCACAAAACAGGGATTTATGTTAGTTCTTTGAATTTAGGCCTACACAGGGCTACACAAATGTTCCTCCTTCAGAGAGAAATAGCCAGAACTAAGGAGTAGGTTCTCAGGGAAATCCAAACCAGAATGTTCCTAGGAAGAAAAGCCAATAACCACCTCCTAGAACCAATTATCAAGACAGGTATCCTGTTCCTCCCCCTTGGTTCCAGCATTATAGATTTCAATGCCAGGGTGAGTGCAGGCCAAGCAACGTATACAATCAAAGATACCAAAACTACTCTCCTAGAAGAGGTAGTAACCCTTCTAGGAAAAAACAAAGGCCTGACCAAAGACCACAACACAGTCTGAATGGTCAAAAAGGATTTTAACAATTTGAGCAACAGGTGGAACAATTGACAGAGAGCGTTGGCCAAATCATGAGGGCCCAACAGATAAATCCAGATTCTAAAGCTCACAGAAACCTTGCCCAACATGAGTCAGAGGTCAGGGTGGACAATGACAAGAGGCAATTGTTCCACTTTAAAATGCACAAGGAGAAGGGGAATGAGGGGGAAAGCGAGAGGAAAGATATGCCAAACCTTAGAGGAATATTCTTTCACCATCCTCAAAATAAACCTGCGTGTGCTGAAAAATTAGCAAAGGCCCATAATAAATGCTCTTTATACCTTGAGATATAGTTAGATAAATAAAAAAGTGAAATTTAGGGAGGTGAAAAATATGACAATTTTGTTTAAAAAAGAGGAGAACTCTGCAGAGATAGAACCCAACATTTCCTCTTTCCCAAATGTAGTACCTCATCCAAAAGAGCAGCGATTCTGAGCTAAGAGAACGATTGTACATAACCTGAAAGAAAAGAACACGGTTTGCCAAGAAGCCTCTAGATATTTTATTTTATTTTTTACATTTGTAGAGCGCACTGCAGCCCAGAGGCATTGAGGTTCTTTTTACAAGAAAGTGTACATAGGCAGGATTACAATTCAGACGGCGGTTACTTGGTTACAACATATGTGCTAAGTTACAAAGTACAGTTAGGGTGCTCATATTTGGTTACAGTAGTGTACAAAGTAAGTGCTTCGGAGTTAACAGATAGGAGTTAGGCAAATAGTCTTGTTTTGATGGCTTTGCAGAATGCTACGTGGGAGTTAATTCCCCTGATGTGCGAGGGTAGGGCGTTCCAGTGGGTGGCAGCAATGGCTGGGAAGCTGGAACCCCCTGCACGCACTCTGTGTGTTATGGGCTTGGTGATCATGTTGGTATAGGTTAGTCTGGAAGGCCTGGCGGATGTGGGAATGGCTACGCGCTGGGCCACGTAAGGGGGTGCCAGATCATGGAGGCATTTGTGGGTGAGGGAGAGGATTTTGAAAATGATTCTCTGTTTGACGGGAAGCCAGTGGACCTGTCTTCTCAGGTCTGATATGTGGTCCTTTCTAGCGAATCCCATAGCAGCCCTGAGGGCGTTGTTCTGGACAAGTTGGAGTTTGGCTATGTTTTTACATGATGTCCCACCGAGGAGGGCATTGCAGTAGTCCAGTCTTGAGCCGATAGTAGCCCTGGCAATGGTGAGGATAAATATGAGACCCAGGAAGAACAAAACAGAATAATTTCAACAGAGATACTATAAATATAGTAATGTCCATCCTCTCCAGATTTCTTTAGGTATATCAATCCAAGCAGTAGTTGTGACCTGGAACCCAGTGAAGGATGGAGGTCCCTGTTCCATTTTGGGAGTCAAAATGTATTTCTGTACCTATAAAATCCTTTACAACCCACCTGAACTTGATCCTGAGGAGAATGGCCCTGAGGAACATGCCTAAAGTGCAGCTCATGAAATTACTAAACACCAACAAAATGTATTTAGAATTATCCACTGACTGACACTTTCTCTGGAAGTTGAATATGAAAGGTGAATGTTTTTTCACAGCTACATAGGTTAAAGGACATTGTGATTTGTGGCTCTCATAGATATAGTGTTTCAGGCAACCTTGCTATCTTGAGAGATACTTGACACTCTGAATCAAGGAAGAGAGGAAACTCGCTGTATTGCCCGTAAAACATTCTTTGGGGGATTACATTACTTTGGTGGAAAGGAAATGCCAGTTGATAGGGTTACAGACCCTAAAAACAAAATAGGGCAACACTGGTTCACCCATAGGGTGATAGTTGTGCCACCCCATAGAACATCTATTGTACTTGGAAATTATTTACTTCAAAGGATTTCACCATTGCTAGATTGCGTGGGAAAGGTCCTCGGGACTGATCAAATTAAAAAGGAGTGCTCATTACATCAGTTTAAACTATACTTGTCACGTATTGGAACACATCCAGATCAATTTCCAAAACACTCAAGTCCCTGACATCACTATAGTATCTGTGAAGGAACAAGATGATGATGGGAAGGGACAAAATCATTGAGAAGAAACCGTGTTCCAAATAATGAGTGGTCTGCCACTGCGCAGCAAAATACACTGAAATTCTATCCACTGTGGAAATCCAGCAAAGATCAATGTCAACCGGATGACAACTCAGGAGATAAAATGATCAGTATAGCTATTATACAAAAGAAAGGAGAACTCAAATTCTTCATTATTCAGTTCATGAAGGTTAGGATCTAGTTTGCTCCAACGTTTCTTTGATTCAAGAAAGAGGCTTCATCACGTCTGCTTAGGCAATTAAAGAAGGATCAAAACATTCCCACATTTAATCTGATAGATAAATAGGAATATGCACTTGATACAATGGATAAAAGGTGCCTGATTAATTTTTTTTTTTTGGAGAGCCAAATTGAAAACAAGAAGATACATCATAATTACAGGGTTGTAAGAGATGGTATTTCTTATTTTTACATAAGTAATGACATAATGGATTGATTCCCAATTACTTTGAATTTTATAAAGAACAAAGTCTGGTACAGAATTGCAGGGAGAAACCTGATGGACCTTAATGATATTGAAAAAAACAATTAAGGTGAGCACAGTTGCTGGCTTATGATGTTGAAGATCAAATCAAAGTAGAAGATACTATCCCAGGAAATATTCTACAAATCACTTTGGCAATAAAGATCAGAAATGTACAGACCTTGTTTAATGAAGAAGCTTGCATGAATTTAAATAATATTCTTCAACAACACGGCTTAGCTCTACATGCATAATTTAATCCTAAAATACCTACTTTGGAATGACTGTTGATTTCTGACACTTTTCCATTGATTTACCCAATCTCAACATCGGTTCCATACCTGATGATTGTAATAACAAAATTGGTAGTAGCAGACCAAAAACTCTCTATTGTTCACAAAAGGGAATTTCACGGTGTACTCCCTGCTCCCCTATGGGGTGGTGGATGATACCAGCGATATTCTGGAAAACGAGCTTGTATTCACAGTCACTAGAAATGCTAAGAAATCTCCTGTTTAGTTAGATGCCAAATGTAAACATTTATCAACCAAATTGGAAGATAGCACATTCTGAGTTAATACAGACCTATTTCTAGGCTTCCTTTAGATGTTCAGCAAACAGATCATTATGGTACATGCCCATGAGACAGAAAAGGAAAAACAAATGCTAAGAATGGTATTAATAGATTTCTAGAAAATGTTCTCTGTTGGTTCCTAGGAGTGTGGTCATTCATCTCTTCATTATACATGTATACCTGCAGACCCTTATATGGCACCAGTGTTTTTAAGAACATACTGGTTACCTCTATCATCCATGGAATTACTCAGAGAGATTAACAAAATCTTGAATCCCATGGAACTATTCCACCAATCCAAAGTATCTTTAATAACCATGTGCTAGGGATATTGAAATCTAATGGACAATGGAGACTCTGTGCAGAACTAAGGGAGCTAAACAAAAGGGCACATATGTCATGGTGGTCTCACCCTCCTTTCTATCAGGCATCTGCACAGAACTAGAATTCTAAAGTACATTCTACCTTGATTTAACTAATGTTTATTGGACTGCCTTGGTTCTATACGAACACTGATATAAAGTTGCCTTTACAATTGGGCAGCTGTATAAATGGACCCATTCTCCCTTTGGGTGTATTAGGAGCGGGAATGAGTTCAACATATTCCTACACAAAAGCCATGGCTGATCTTGTAGAAAGAGGGAAATTGACCTATGTAGATAAGACGGTAAATCAAAAGTAAAACTGTGTAAGAACACCTGGGAGTACTTTGCCACATTTTCACCCAACTAAGAAATGCAGGTGCAAACTACCCCATAATAAATCACAGTGTTGCAAAACTAAAGTAAAATTCTAGGCTATTAAATCACAGCTGATGACCTTAATCCCCAGAAAAAAGATTAAATTGAAGAATCCTCATACAAATCTATGTGATTTACATAGTCTCTTGGGATTGATCAGCTATAGGCATACATTCATAGAGAATTAATCAGCCATTACTCAGCTCTTGGTCCAGCTCTTGAAGGCAGCAGTGACGTGAGAGTGGGGGAACTCTCAAAGAAGTCTATGAAACAACTGAAAAGAAATCATTCCCATTCTCCTTGCTTGGCTCACCCTATTAAAAAAAATACCTTTTTCCTGAGCAAAGGATTCTCTGACACCTGTTTAACTGCAATCTTATGTCAGTAGCATGACCAAATTAATAAGTATATATCCTGCATGAGTTGAAATCAAGTTCAATGAATGGGAGAAATTACTCATGGTTGCGCTATATGTTTATGGGTTTGGAAAAACTGCTGTCCATTCATCTATGGAGAGCATATTGAAGTTAAGACGTTACACCACCCTCTACAATTTATGCTAAGTGATGGCATAAGGATTGCGAATATCTGTAATTCAAGGATTACATCCTGAAGTCTTCCAATGCAAAGTTAGCCTGGAAAAATTAGATATGGTCTGAATAAAAAGAATCAAGTGGCATAACGATTTGCCAATCTATATGACTGTAACCAGAAAAAGTGTTCAGAATACAAAGAATTAAAAACAACCAATACTGAAATATGGAGGCATGTCATCTGCTCGTCAGGTGCATGATGATACTAACTGTAAACTGTGAAGGGTCAGGAATGAAACCTGGACACAGTGGGTTCATGATTTTGTCTGTAGACTTTTATTAAACATAAGCAGGTTTGGAAAATGCCTCTCAGTCCCTGCTCTAGGAATTATTTTCCATACCAAAACAAAACAAAACAAAAGCGTTGGTCCTTTGTCAGTGTGTCCAAAATAATCGGTCCTGTGTCCCAAGTACTATTCTGACCCTCACATTCTAAAATCAACTCTAACGTGAAAGGAACATGTCTCTGGCTTTCAAAAGTGTACAAATGTTCAAAACAAGAAATGTTTAACTCCAACAAAAAAGTTCCAAGTGAATACAGTTCTTATTTCAAAGGGGTAATTCCCTTTCCTTTGATTTCTCTTCACTTAAAAGCAGTTCCTTGAGTTTCTTTAAATCAACAGAATTAGTATTCAAAGTAACTTGATTGACAACCTGAATCTTAATGGACTGCCGAGTGTACTCTACTGCCAGGCTTCTTTCACTCATGGATATGGTTCACTCACACTCCTTGGCTATCTCTTGCTATATCTTGTCAGGATTTCATGTAATGTCCAGCTTTGTCTTGTATGGCACACTCTCCTACCATGGCTTGCTTTATAAGAAGACACTTCTGATTTGAGAATGCCTGGTATACTCTCCTGCCGGCACTTCATTTGTATAAACACCACTTGTTCTGATGTATTTATTCTCATACACTTGTGGCTTGAAATGCCTGGTATACTCTCCTGGCAGGGCTTTCTTTACATGCAAAACACCTGATTCCATACACTTGGTTTCATATACTTGTGACTTGAAATGCCTGGTATACTCTCCTCCAGGGTTTTCTTTATATGTAAAAACGCTTGCAAACTTGACAGTCTTTTCTTATTATATTGTTTGGTTCCTTTAACACATATGGAACTCCTCGTTCCATATCATTCATATAAGTCACTTATATTTCATAATACCCCAGTGTCCCTTCTTAACAACTCACTGGGTTACTGCAGTGGGAATTGGTTCTCCTGCATCGATCTGCAGCGGTCTGTCGGTGTCCTGCTTGTTCATTTTGGGCTTGCAGCCTCTGCCTTGTGGTTCCTTTGTTTCTCACGGCTTGCGTTTGCCGGCTGTACATTTCCCTGGACCACAGTGGTACAGAGGCTGCTCTCTGGTGTAGCCGCATGCAAGGAAGCCATTCTTCCTACTATGACATTCCTGCAACTTACCGGATTCTGCAGTCTGGCTCCCTCGGTTCCTCTCATAAGCCGTTTGACTCCATGGACCTCGCTCACACTTGGCAGTCCCTTGGTTTACTCTGAGAGGACAGGAGTTCTGCAGGCAGGATTCCCTCATCTGCTGATTTCCCAGTTTAAATGTACTTCCAGCCAAAATGCACTCACAACAACTGGAGCGCAGCATGTGTTCCAGGCCTTTTGTGATCTTTAGTGCTCGGCTTCTCTTCCTCCTAGCAGTACTTCCAGCATTAGAAAAAGGGAAATCAGTTTGTTATACCTTATAGGTAGGGCTGGTGAAGTGTATTTAGAAGGTTTTAAGTTGGAATGAGGAGAGCTATAACAGCATCACCGTAAGGCATGATGAATGGAAGGGACATTCTTAAAATGAAAAGAGGGATATCATGTCTCATCCGATAATGTGAGGAGATTCCCCCGTGAACAGCCTCCTCCCATGTGATTCTCCCCCAAGAACAGGATCATGTAGCAGCTACTGCCCCGTGGCCACATGGGAAGAAGCAGCTCCAGGGAAAGCAGTGATGACACCATCGGATTTATCACACAGCGAATGCCCATGTTTTAGGTGGATGGATGTTCACGCCATACTTAAGAAAATGACGAGAAAGAATTAGTAGCTGCTGTCGGAAAAGCTTGGGTTAAAGAAATCCCTGAAATAACAGTCATCTACAAATGTGGTCCCCTGAGTAGTCAAGTGGCGAAACTGATGTCCATATGTAAAGCATCAGCTCCATCAACTAGTAATTATAATTGATTCAGGCAATGTCCAAAAAGGATTTGTTCAACATTTAGTTAATTGGAAAGCAAGGAGTATGCTCTGCACCAATAACAAACCCCTGAAACATGGTAAATTAATTCAGAGGACAGATGTTTTTGTGACGTGAAATAATTTGACCGTATACTGTAAGAATATGGATGGGCACTCAAAAGATGAAGGCTCCCACAAACTAGGAATAGCCAAATCTAGAGCACTCTGAGGGGAATACATTGATATAAAACATGTCATTGGAGAACTGCAAATAACAGCAATAACTAGATCACAACACAAGCTAAAAGTGAGTTTACTGCTCTTTAATGAAGTGCATATACTCCAGATCATGATCTACTTTCCACCCAGAAGGAAAACCCGATTAATGGAACATTCTATCAATATCTAGAAAATCCAGAAAATGTCTGCTTATCTAAACAAGACTGTCATGGAAAAGAAGATCTTTGAGTTGTAATGAAGTTCCAGAGAATGTTTAAAATGCAAGATGGACTTTTGTTTAGGAAACCCAAATCTAATCATGATCAATGGGTGGTGTATATATCCTTCTGAAGCATAATGTTACATTTTGCCCCTGATGCAGTGACAGCCGGCCATCAGGGTTTTCCAAAAAACATGGAGATCCTACGTGAGGTTGCTTATTGGCCACACTTTGGTCAAGACATCAATATCTATTTAAAAGGTTGTCTAGTGTGTGTGTTGCACAAACCAAGTTCTCCCCCACAAAGGACTCCTTTACAAAAGAGAGAAATGACATTACCATGGTCTGATATTCAGATCAACTTAATAGTCCATTGATTCATTCTGCAGGCAGTGACAATTATATAGTCACCATCATGTGCATTTTTACCAAGTGGATTGAATGTCTCCCACAATTTTCATGGCAGAGACTGCTGTCCCTCTATTCATCAACCACATGTTATTTCATTTTTACCTTCCCCAGAAGATTTAGTCCATACAGGATAGTCATTTTACCAGTGAGGTGATAAGTAATGGCGTGTGGAGGTGGGAGGGTAGAGCAATGTAATAACACAGTTGTGGGATTTTAAAAGATGTTTATTGTGGAGTCAGGATAGAGTCAGGAATTGTTATTGCCACTAGTCCTGATGGCTTTTAGGTCTGCATCATCTCTGCTACTAAGATGTTTCCTTTTGAATTCATGACTGGTAGAAAAATGGTGTTGCCTCAACATTTGTTGAACCAAATACAGCAACAGACATTGATCAACGTCTGTTTCACTCAAGAATATGTAGAAACTCTTTGGAGACATCTCCAACATGAATTACCTTCCACACAGAGGAATATGGAAAAATTGTCCCTAACTATGAAATCATACTACGACCTGCTGACATCAAAAATGAATATGAGGTAGGTGATCGCGTTTAACTCTATACTCTTCAAGGGAACCAATTGAAGGAGCAGAAATTCTTGCCATCTTGGTGAGGGGCCTTCAAGATCATAGAAACAATCTCTCTCATTGCCTATTGACTTACAATGCCAAAATGGGAACAGAGAAAGGAACGCTGCCTCCATGTGAACCAGCTGAAGACGTGTTATCCTCACACCGCCTTAAACAAACAAAAAGGGTGTGTTCTTCTTCTTTGACTGTGCAGTTCAGGCCAGATTCTGCCTTAGCTGAAGCCAAAGATATATGATAAATGTCACTATACATTACATTAAAAACCGAAGTATTCAAAACAGAAGTAACAACAGTCTTTTTAGTTCCAATGTAGGCAGACAGTATGTTATGGGCAGGAAGTTTCTTTTCACAATGGGAGACCTTGTCCCCAAGAATGGAGTCACTCCCAATGAAGTCCCACTTGCCCAGAGACCTAGGGAAGGTCTTGCTGAGTGGGCTGACCTCCATAGCCTCAAAGGGGGTGGCTCCCCCGTGGGGATAAGGGACAAAAACCTTGGATTTGTCACAAACCCCTGCCATTAAAGGAGAAGATCGCTCTTGATTGGAAAGTGGGAAGTAGTTCAAAAAGTCCACATTGTCTTGTTCTGGTTTACAGAGAGGTCCCTTTCTTGGGGGTTTCTTGCACTTCTTTGATGACTGTTTTTCCAGGTCAGATTGATTGTTCTTCTTTTCGTACAAACAGTGGTTCCCTATCTGTGGACTAGTGGCCACATGAACCTGGGGATTTTATCCTAAGATCCATCTGGGTCAATCTGAGACAACCATTGATAAGGGTTGCAATGTCAACGAGGGGCTGTGTTGAGGATGAGAGTTACAGTAGTAATGAGGGGCTCTAACACTGATGAGGGTTGCAGTGGTAATGAAAAATTGTGATAACGAGGGACTGTGACAAGCATAAGTGTTGGCCGGTTAATAAGGGACTGTGACAATGATGGAGGGTACAGGAGTAATGAGGGAGGGACTGTGGTTAGTATGTGTTTGGAGGGGAATAACGAGAAACTCTGACAAGGATGTGTGTCTCAGGCATAACAAGAGGCTGTGATGAGGATGAGTGGTGCAGAGGTAATGATAGACTATGACAATAATTTGGTTTGTGGGTGTAATGAGAGACTGCAACAAGGATGAGAGTTATGTAGGAAGTGTGAGACTGTGAGGGGGATGGGATTTTGAGTAATGAGGAACCTTGACAATGATGAGACTTTTGGAGTAATGAGGGTTGTGACACGGATAGGGAATGGACTGTGACTGGTGCTGGGGTAAGGGACATTACTCCTTTTTTGGCAGCAGTTGTTATATGGCATTATGAGTGTTCATCTTTTATGTCACATTTATATTAGTAATATTAAACTTTATATGACCTACATTTTATATAGTACATGATTACATTCTTTTTCAAATGGTTAGCTATACTTGCACATTATGAATAACACATGACTCTAGGACTTAATTATCTACATTTTAGAAAGAATACTTGTGATGGACTGTAGATTGAATAGCCAAAATTGTTTTAAACATGTTTGTGCTTTTAGTTGTAATGATGTTTTAGACAATGTTACATTGTTGTTTTAAATGTGTTATGTCTGTGCAATATATATATATATTTTTAAATGTACATTTTTTAATGTTGTATATACAAAGCAAAAAATGGTGTTTGTATATTAATTTAAAAAAATGGAAAATTGAAATTAAACTTTAGGAATGGTTGTATGCTTATGGTTGTTCATTATAATACATGAGTATTCTGCTAATTCATTTGATTGTGGTAGTTCTAATATTACAGATTATCCTTTGCATATATTCCCTCAGTTCTACAATTCTACTTATTCGTATGTTTCTGATTGTTCGTAGAATTCATTATTACCATTGTTCTGCCTTTTCATTTGCCTCTGCTTGTAACAATGAGTGTTTTGCTCATTCCTATGCTTCTGAGTATGAGAGCTCTTCTGTTCTGAATGACATTATTCTGCTTACTCACATGCTTCTGATTGTAAAACTACCAGTGTTTAGCCTATTGGTATGCTTTGCACTATGAGAGTTCTGCCCTTCATTTTGTATTTTCTGCATATATGTATGCTTCTAATTGTTCTTAATATTACTGTGATGAATTGACTTCTGCCCTGCAGGAGTACAAGGATGAGGAGAGGCCAAGGCGCCTACTCAGCCCTCACACTTCTACAAACCATGTGCCAACACAACCATAAAGGTAAAACCGACACAGTTAAGAGATAAACCTCCTTTCCCTTTTGTGGTAACGTGGGCTGAGAGAAGGCTATACACGCAAGAGGGGTGTGAATGTGGTTCAATAGAGACCCAAACAGCGAGGTATAACAGTCCAAAATAAAGGAAATGCCCAATCAAGGTTGTATACAAATATATACTTTAATCAAACACAAGATGTACATTAATAACTAACTCGAAAAAACTTTAAAAACCCACCCCTGTAGAAGGAACAGAGAATAGGCAAATATAGAACATATGCAACACACTGGGTAAGGAGACAGGGGAGAAAATGCAATTAAAAGACCACAATGTTCAAAAAGGTTATTTCTTCAGATTTCAAAAAACATTAAAATGACCTATCAAGTCTCTAGTCCAATGATGGACCGGGGAAGATATCAATCAGTAATACCTTTACAAATGTCTTCCCGATTCGATTGCATGAAACCTTTTCTAGCATCTGTCAGTTGCGATGGTCCAGAGGCAAGCTGGTGTGGAGACGGGGTTGAATGGAAGGTAGATACAGTCTCAAAGTCTCTACTCGACCTGTGAAGATCGGAAGGAAAGCAGATTTGGTCGGCGGCCAAAGTTCACAGCGGTGAGCAGGTACCAGGATGCACAGGTGAATAGATTTAATGTGGAGGCTCAGAGGTCAGTGTTTGTGGGACACCAGGGTCAGGTCGATTGACTTACAGTAGCAGCAATGAAGAAGCTGGTGCTTTGAACAGTGAATTGAGCAATGCAAGTACTTTATTGGTTCGAGACAAGTCAACAACAGACTTCAGTTGGTGAGGGATGGCAGAGAATAGAGTCCAACAGCAAACAGCGGTTTGGAGAATGATGAACATTGAAGGCAGTTGAGAAGGGTCCTGGAGATCCGCTCGCCATCGAACATGCTCGAATCACGACTCTTAGTGGGTCAGTTTCGGAAAAACACTGGGATCCTGACTGTTCAGACTATCGGGAAATGTAAGTCTCATATAGGGTCTTAAGGGTCAAGGATAGACATTTTCTCTGGCTCCCAAACATGGGGTTCTACAACATGATGAGGTCCTAGGCATCAATGCAGGTTTTGGTCCAGCTCCAGAGTTCAACCTTAGTGGTGCCTGGGGACATTGGAAAGGAATGCTCTTTGTGGAGGGTCCAGGAAAATCATTTTCTACAGTTGGATTACAGAGATGATTCATAGAAGTGGTGAAAGACCCCTTTTTTAAAAGTTATACGTCCATTGGTGATTTGACTCAAGATAGGCTGCTTTAGGGGTCCAAACCCTGTTCTTAAAAGGTGGGGACTTTGCCCTTCTGAGATCACACCCAAAGTTCTTTGCTCTAGAGGAAGTAGAGGGGACAGGAAGGAGCGAGAGAGTCAGAGAAGAACAAGATGGTGGACACCTTCCACATTTGTACAGATGTCTCCCTGATGGGTCCCCTTCCCTTCACAATAGAATCAATGACCTTTAGAAATGTAGCACTCTTGTGTGAGGCCTGGCTTTTGTGAATGGGTGTGCCCGTCGATTCCTGATCCCAGCATATCTTCCTATGTAGTGGATTTTCTTGGGGGAAGGGTGTTCCCTGCCCTTACAAAAGAACAAAGAGTGTCAATTCCTCAAGGCTACAGCCCTGCCAATGGTCAGGGGAAGCCTTGTCTGGAACATATACACATAACCCTTACACAGATGAACTGGGCTGACAGGGCTAACACACATGTGATATTAATATTATGTGGCTGGGATAACCATGTGAGATGCTTGTCACCGTACCCTAATTCATGCATGGCTTATATTTACAGTTTAAAGTGCCACCAGGACAGAATCCTCAGAGTTATATCTTTTTCTAGAACAGGGGTGCATATCTTAAATGCAGCCCCTGTGCTGAAGAGACTTGGCTGTCGCCGCAGCTGTCAAGAGGGCACTTGTGACCTCTGAACCTGCTCAGTGCCACTGGTAGGGCAGGCACTGCAAACCAAGAATCTGATGCAGCAGGACACAGATACACACAATGCTCTTGATCTGGAGATTATGAAAGCGAAATCCGATCACACTCTTGCCAGATAGTATTTTTCTGTTCATGCATATGCTTCTGTTTGGAACATTGCGAGAGTTTTGCCTATTTGTATGCTTCTGGTGCTTGTAATATTAAACATTACATGCACCCTGCACATTTCAAAATATAGATAAATGCATTTTTTATAACTTAATATCTCGAGTTTGGCTAATGAGATTTCAAAATGTGGGACGCATTAACAGCTTCTTACTAAAGGACATCGGCGTGCCAAAAATCATGAAAATAGCAGTGCCTAATTTTGTGAAAATGTGTTCTAAACTTTCGATTGTGCTACAGAGATCTACATTACAAGAACGTGCAAAAATGCCCACTTTTCATCTTTTTATGTCTTTTGATCGATTACATGGATTCTTACCAATTTGGATTGTCACCTCTGTGGTTATACATAACTCACTTTCTCTATTCTTAAACATCAGCTTTGAGTCATACCTGCCAAACACTCTCACCATTTCTGCCTTTTCAGCCTGCACAGTACTTTCAGTCCTATTGCCTGTAGTTTCTTTTTTTTAAAAACTACAGCCTACAATTCCCAACATGCAAAGAGTGGTCAGGCAAAAAGCTAGGACTGGCTCTATGTGTCACACAAGGCCTGGAGTCATTTGGCAGCTATGCAGAAATCTTCCTGGGAACAGCGCTTTCTGAGATTGGTTCAATATTTCAAACACGAATAGCTGTCATAAAGTGAGAAAGTCTGGGTCAGAACAAATGAACCCATTATTACGAAGGCACACATTGCAGACATGAAAGCCTCTAGCTGCCTTTCACCCAGTCCCAGGGAGGTCAATGACAGGGGGGAGTCGCTAATTTTAATGGCCTCAGTGCCGCCAGCAGATTCGCCCCCTCTTCTGTGCAGGAACGACCCACTGCCGTGTGTACACGCTGTTCCTCTTTTACGACAGCCCTTAGCAATGTGCCTGTCAACACCTCACTGCGTAGCCTTTTCCAGTAGCGACCTGCTCTGATAGGTGCGCCAGTGTTCCTAATATCTAACTTGGATTTATTTTAGCATTCCCCCAGCTCAGTCGTTATGGTCTCCACTTCCTGCTGCTACTGTACAGGTCGTTAGCTGCGAGGTGCTCTTATCTCTCACACACATTATAGCACTCCTCCCTGGCAGTATCCGTGGAAGGAGCCGATTTAGGATTAGGGAAGCGTCAGAGAAAAGGAGAAAATCTCTCCCTGGGTTCCGATTTTTCTGCCATGCTTTATTTCGGAGCGTCTGCACTTAAAGGGATTAGGAAGTCATCCTCGGGCGCTTGCTCTCTCCAGAGGTGTCTTGTCACCTGTTTTAAACTCTTAATGACAGTACTTCTCTAAGACCCCCTAATGACAGTGATGGTTAGTGGTGTCATCTCTCCGCCGTAAAGCCCAACTAGGAACCTTTCTGAGCTCTCCAGAGAATTTTAACGTTGGACCCATTGACGGTGAAGAGGTTTGAAACGCTTTCTGAAATTGTTAACACTTGTTTTTTTGTGACTACCTCCCTGAAGGTAAGTAAGCAAGACATCCAATAACATTTGGAGTTAGCTAAATAGCCCAGGGGAAAATGTAAATTCACATTGAAATATATATTTTAAATAAAAATGTATCCAAGGAAAAAGGCTCCAATTTGAGAATGACATCCTCAAAGCAACGATGGTTCATGTGAATACAGACTCATCTTAACTTAATGTTGCGGGAAGTTAAAATCTGGAAAGTACATGAACGGGAACCTTGCGTCTTCAGTTCCGGGGTTTTGAGGCTTGCAATCTCACCCACCCTCCGTTCCACAGTAATGTTGATGGGCCTGAAAGCCCACTCTCAGCATTAGGGGTGGCCGAAATGATCACTTGTGAAGGGAAATCAACAAAATGTAGCCCCAATTTCCCTTCACCAGCGGAGCAGATTTTATTTGCATTGCCACTTTTGGTTAATTTTGTTTTGAAACCCAAAAATGGCTTTGCTTTTCCCCACAATTGGGGGTGAAATGAAATACCTGGCACACATCAGAAATGTATGGGGGACAAAGGAAAATGCCTGAAATAGCCAATTTGGCTAAGTGGGTGAAATGTGCAAAGTGGGTGGATTTTACCCAGAATTTCCTGGAAGGTGGCATCCCTTCCAACACTTGCCATATTTCAGGGGTTTGTTGCATTAAAACACCATTTTAATGTCACTTCATCTAAAGTTGTTTCACTAAAAATATATGGGTTAAAGTACTCTCTTCCGTACATTATGAGGATATTGCAAGTCACTGGGGAGTTCCATGACCAAACAGTGAGTTCCCTTTTAAGGTCATGAAACTCTGAGATGACTTGCAGTATCCTTTTTACATACAGTAGGACTATTGTGTTCCTTATAGTCCATGGCCACACAGCGTCCTCTCCTTTACTACCCGGCATCTTCCTTAATCTCATGCAAGAGATCTTTCCTTTGCTGATCAATATAATCAATGTAGAATCTGTTTGGATACAAAAAAAAACAGCTTTAAATGTGTTACAGAATAATAGTTTAAGCAGTTTAATAAAAATGCATTAATTTGTGCTTTAAAATAAGCAGTAACATGGAGATTCTTGCTCACATCAGCAGAGCACAAATGAAACATTCTACTGTAAACAGCTACTTGTCCATGTAATGGCTGTATGCTGTCATAGAAAAATATTTTACAAGCAAGGAATTTGAAAAGCTTGTCACAGCGTAAGTTAAATGTTGCAGGGACAGCTGGAATTCTGCTCTCTGCTGGCTCAAGCAGCAGGCATTGTGACATCACAAATGAGCATGCTATGGCCATCACCCCCACGTTGGGGGCGTATATGGCTGGTAACGGTCTGTCAGACTGAGCCTAGGCCTCGGCGAGAGCTATTGCCATTACCGGCCATGTATGCCCCCGACAAGGAGGTGATTGTTATTCACTCCAGAGGACTTTGTCCGGGGTGTTAATAGTTGCGCATATTGCATGAGTCCAATTTCCCATGACAACAAAAACCAAGATGGCCCCCGCCATGGAAAAGACAAAAGGGTCTCAGGGCCCGATTCTGTTCAAGGCGCAGTAAGGTTGGTAAACACCAGGGCACCTTTTCTTGACACCCAGGTAAAACCCTTATTCTCAGGGGTCGCTGGGCATCGGCAGAGAGGACTACACTGCTGTGTCGCAAACTGCTCTTTTCTTGAAATGAACAGGCAGATTGCAAGTTTTTGGCAGCATTTTCTCATAATTGCATGACATTCAAAATGTAACGAAAGTGCTGCTGAAAACACCCCTATTTGCATTCTATTTATTTTTAAGCTTTCTGCAACACTGTGGAACAATCCCCACTACGTCCCTCTGTCCAACGCCGCACAAGACAATAATCAGATCAGTATAAGAACGTAGCAGAGTTATTTTCAATTATTTGCTATGTGTCTCCTTAAACCAACATAATTGGGATCACGCTTACTTGTGAGTTTTTTTTTTTCCTAGAGAAGCAGTTATTCTGTCCTGTTCTCTCAGTACAAATGCACATATCTAGTAAAATGTGTAAGGTAAGTTGTGCCGGGGAGGGAGGTGGGTGTATTTACCACTATTCTGTAGTCCGACTCCTCTGAAAGTGCAATAAGCAGACCTCCACCAGGGGAGGTAGCATATGTTCCTGACACTTATGTGCTGTCGCTGATGTGGAGCAGCGACACCAAAATCCACATGCAAATGACCAGTTTTCAGGACTGCCGGTTGCCAGGTTGGTTTAAGCCAAATCTGGCAACAGGTGTACAGGTTCCGGAACTGGTGAATTGTGTGCTGATTCGGCGAAATACAACACCATCAGAATAGGTGTTTATTACCAAAAATGTTGGTAAAACATAATCCAACCTTTTTCTGTAACTAACACCTAGCTAAGAATCGTGCCTTCAGTCCCTTTTCTATTTGTATGCCGGACACTGACATGGGAGCACGCGCCGGACCGGAGCACAAAGAGAGGCTCCCTGTTGACTCCCCACAATCAATATGGCGCCACCCGGGAAAGGGCATTGGTTGGCTGGAAAATATGGGCAGCACGCTGTGTGATCTCGCCCGCATTTCCAACTACCTGGTTGGCTGAGTGCTCTGCCCCGGGTGCGAATAATTGAACAGAGCTGTTGAGATGTCATTTTTTAATACAGGCCAGTTGTAATGTCATAGCTATCCTGTAATGAGGATATTATTCCCAGGCTTTTATACGGATATTGTAGGCTGCATTTGTAGTTATGGTTAAATTGTTAAACCCATAGGAAGAGCACTTTTTGGGTGGTTTATAACTTCTCTCCCTCTGGACGAATCCTCACCAAACGTTGCAAAAAAAGTATATGGCCTGCTCTCAATTCCTTTGGCAAGTTTGGTGAGGTTTTGTCAAGGGGGGGGGCAAAGTTTTACGTGGGGGCCCAACATTTTCCATAGACTGAATGGAAAGAAAAAAGTGATCACACCTACAGCCCAAACCGTAGGACAGATTTTCGGCAAATTTGTGGCAGGAGTGGCGACTTGGTCCCAAAAGTGTGCTTTTGTACATTCACTGAAAATCCATCCAATACTTTTTTTTAAAACAGGCAAAATGTAGGTAAAGAACATTTGTGATATCTGGCTCCGCTCAGCTGACCCATTTCCCAGTCGCTTTGCGGACAGGACTCCGATTGGTCCGGAGGATTGTGTGATGTCCGTGCACACCCAACACACCCACCGGTCGGCTGGAGGGAAGCATGATGAGCGTCATATTTTTCTGAAATGCCCGCGATGTTGTATCCACGGATATTCGCGAATAGCCCAGCTGTGAACAGTGCTGGAAAACATGTTTTGGGGCATCTGGTGTTGGGTAGAGGGGCTGGAAAGAGTGGAGAAGTGAAAGATGGTTCATATGACGCATTTGTTTTGTGTGGAAGAAGATTGTGCTGTGTTTGCAGCAGTCCAAGGAAATCGCAGCAGTTCGCGGGTAGGTCATCAGGCGAGAAGCTTATGTGGTAACTGCAGGTAGGCTTCATTAGGGTAGGGAGTGGAATGTAGATGATATGAGGATGTCTGTATAGGCTGTATAATGCTCTGGTGGTATTATGCTCTGGTGGTTGTGGTCAGCTACTAGACTCATGGGTGCATGACCGGAGGCCATGCACACAAGAGTCTGGCCACTGGTTAAAGTACTGTAATAGTATGTATAGAGAAGTGCATAGGGCTTCAGGCTGCTGGTTTATTGCACCCACGAGTCTGTCGACTGATTGCAGAGCGAAGTGGACAGGGCCTCAGGCGGCTGGCTTATGTGTGTGGGTTGTGGCAAGTCTGCAGATTGTTGGGTGCATGGTTGTATTATGCTGTGGTAAATGTGGCCAGGTAGGCCATGCACCCAAGAGTCTGCCGACTGGCTGCAAGTAGTGTAATAGTATGTGTACAGAAGTGGACAGGGTGTGTGGCAGGTGGCTTATTGGACTGTCCTGAGGGTTATGACCACTGGGCAGATTCGTGGGTGCATGACTGTAAATGCTGAGGACATTGTGGCCAGCTACTGAGTCTTTTCAAGAACCTTTCTCTTCCTTCATTTGGCGGGTAACATTATCAGAATGTGTTCTTCGGTTACAGCTGTTTGAGGAGGGGGAAAATGCAGCAACGGTAAAGCATCCTTTATTGCACTAACAATCGTGCATAATTGCATGCCTGCAAATACGGATTTGCAGGCCTTTAGTGGTGAAGGCAGAACACTTTGCACTTTGTGTGAAGTTTGTGAAATTTTGCAGCAAACTTCACGAAGTGTGTGACGGTGCAGTCCTGCAAATTCGCACGGCCTCCCCTATCTATTCTTAACCCAAATGTGGTCTAGTGCATCGTGATGAGGCATATTTCATTCTGGGGAGAAAGAATTGAATACACTGCAAAGGGTGGTTGTCTAGCGTGTTAGTGGGATAAAAGGTGAAGTGAAGGTGAAGTCCTGCAAATTCGTACAACCCTCCCCCAATCTTTTCTTAACCCAGATGCTACATATTACAAGAATATATATCAAACGTAAACTCCAAAAAGATACCTATAGTTTTTGTACGTGGGGATGAGGCATGGCTCATGCTGGGGAGAAAGGGGTGAATATCTCCAATAGACAATTTGATTTCTAGTTGGTGGGATAAGAGGTACAAGTGACTAGTAGATTCTCAACAGTATGCTATGCATATGGGCAACAGAAACATCCACTCATCTGGGTGTGCAGACTTCCCATGGTGGGTGGAGCTGCTCCAGAAAGCGTCCCTGTCACCAAAAGCACTGGGGATGTTATGTGTTAAATGTCCGCTATCAGCAATGGCCAATATATCATTGAGTGCAAAGGTAGGGCTATTGAGGCATCTCATCTTATTCTAGAGCGTTCTAGTTTACCTGACCACCAACTTCAAAGGGATCTGGACAAGACACATGCAGACTGAAGACTGATGTGGATAATCACAAGAACAGGTTAACATCAGCTGTATTAAACCAACCCCGTCCCTGGATATCTTAATCCGTAGAGTAGAAGACATTTTAATAAATGCTTCCAAGTACCTAAGGTAATGAATGAAAGCGGTTTTATTGGCCTATTCGTATATATTCTGCCACACTTTTTCAATGTGGCTTTCTTTTTTTTCACTATTTAACTGGGGTTTTATCTGTTCTGAATAAATGATTTTCCGGGTGGACCATTGGTGCAAGGAGGTCAATACCTGGGATCACCCTGGAGAAAAAGCTGCTTAGTTATTGCTGCAGATCTACTGTCTCTACTACTGCGGAAAGGAGGAATGGTGAAACGTCATCCAATACTTCGATGGCTATGTTCCGCCATAGTCTTTTCTGTGCACTCTGTTGTACAGCTTTTGATGATTGTTGTTGTTCAGGTGAATATTGAGTAATGCCTAATATTCTGACCATGAAAGTAGGAGTGGGCAGAAGGTCTGAAGGCTGTGACTAGAGGTAAAACTCGACTCATGTCTATAGCATCCTGTATGGAGGCAACCCACTACTTGGTGCTGAAAATTAAGAGTCTTATACTCCTCCAAACTCCACACTTAGAATCTTAACTTAGTAATTAACGTGCCTTCTAGTTGTCTTTTTTAACAACTTACTGTTGTTAGACAGGACGATCCAGAATAAAAGACTTGTCTAATCATAGTGTTATTGCATCCTTGTTATGCTGAGCCCCCTTTAGTACAAATAGTGTTTTTCCAGAGCCCCCAAATGCTATATTTGCATATATTTTCTAGTAAAAGCACTGTCACCGTACTCCCTTTTTGAAAAGTCTTGCACTCCCCCGAACATCCTTCGGGCTCCCCTATGGTGTGGGTGGGGGTAGGATAGCCCCACATTTTGAAGAACACTGGTATAGTGGGTGGTTGTTATACTAATAAATATTGTTCAACACAAGATGGAGTTGTCACACACAGGGCCTGATTTACAAAAGCTTTCTTTGAGGGGAGTAATCCCATGGGAAAATGCGCTGTGAATCAGGCCCATAGAGTAGAAATTCACAGCCGAGGAGTGGATTGCAAGCGAGTAGTTAAACAGATTAGAACACACACATTTTCTGGATATATTGAAAAAGGCACTCCACCGCAGGACAGCAGGAGGTTGGTTGGAATGATTCTATAGCTTTGTGAAGTCAAGACAGAGATGACCGGAGGGCAAGCATCAGAGCCACATCTCAGTAATAGGAAGAATAGGAAGATTCTGAAGTGAAATCAAATCATCGTTGTCTTATATCCTTAGTTTTCTATCTGACATCCAGCGATTCTCATTTCAATAAAGGGAATCTTAAGACTGGGGCTCGAGTAGCATAGGGGCCAGAGTAGTTTAGTAGGAGGCATCATCAATCCATCTCAGCAAGTAGTTAATGGTGATTCAATTTGTGTTGAGGAGATGAATATTAGTTATTTAGAGTAGAGAAGAGCAGAGTTTGCATATCTGCCCTGACACCTGGACACCTAATTTACCTTACGTCCTGGTAGGAGAAAATAATCCTAGTAGTGGCTGAGGAGCAGACTGCATCTCATGCCCATGTTGGGGTACTTTGCAGATGATCACAGGCATGCAAGCCTCTTCCCCGCCAACAATGCAATCACTGCAGGCATGTGTGAAGTGTTTGCAGCACGCCATCCTTTAAAACAGGAGCTGGCCCATCACCCGCCATCTGACCAAGAACAAGCCGGTGCGTGACTTCCAGATCGAGCAGGTCCATGGCATTTAATAAAAATGAAAATGAAAAGACCCGGCATGGCTCTAAAAGACATGCCAAACTGTAAAGCGAGGCGATACCAGGAACGCTCTATTAATTCAATAGCAAAACGTGGAGACGCAACATTGATTTGTATTTGTATACATAGAAAAGCCTCCTATTGTGATTTCAGACCCGAGTCTGGTGTAGAACATCCCTACGTCTCTATCAAGAGATACTTTTCCAGCAGTAATTAATGTTCAATATTTTTTTTTAAACACTGAAAACAAGATTTCTCTTTACACTGCATTACAAATCATGCAATGATGATCTGACGTTCTCCGTACTCTGCCCAGTATGATGCATATTCAAGCATTTACAATACTTGAGGAACAGTACCTGTATCATCATCTGTTATATAGAAAACAATATTTGTAGTCCATTTTTTGTTCTGTAGTCAACTTCTCATAATCTTCTACAGCCTCACTGGACGTGCAACACCAAAACATAATTTAAGTCATGATAAGGAGATGTTTTGGTTAAGACTACAGACGGTTAAAACATGGAAGTGGTATAGGGACTGTGAGTGATTTCAACCCGGCACTCCACCTAAGTCATTGCCTAGTGTGTGATGCACAGCTGGAACCCTTAATTATTTATTTATGTCTATAAGTTCTTTTATTTCTGAATGATGTACCCTTATATCACGCCCCTCTCTTTAAATCCCCCCCCGGTCACACTGAACCAGGAACCAGGCTGTTTTGCAAAGTTAAAAAGATTTATTTTAGGTATTTGCACAATATATATATATCACACTATTTTAATGGTTATACAATGGTCACCAATGGGGTGATGTCACAATAAATCTCTTTAATCACACGGAGTAATAATAGGGAAAATAATACAGCATAGAATAATACACTGTGTGGGTTCAATCAAAAATGCAATGTGATTACCCTTTCCCCCTGCACACTACTCAATCCCACCAATATGCAGTCCAAAGAGATGGAAGGGGGGAAAACAGGTTTCAGGAATACACACCCAACAAATACAGTATCAATCCAAATTCCCCCCCAGCAAACACAGAGAAAAACATGAATGAGTGCAACTTGTCAAAATGGTTTTGAATGTGGCTTTGAATGGAATGGTAAAACACTGAAAATGGATTTAATTCACTAAAATGGTTTCAATACTAGTGGGAGCCGCTTTGTATAGTTTCAGATAAACACTAGCAATGATTATTGAGTAATAAGCAAGTTGATAACTTAATTCTGAGGTCTGATGCAATGTACAGCTGTTTCACACGTGATAGATTTGAGCCAAATGAAAAATTTGCAGCAAACTTTTCTGCGCGCGGTAAGCGCGATTGCGGAAAAACTATACTTTTAGGTTCATTGGAATGCTGAGGATGTTAGATTCGATTTGACACTTAAATTTCATTTCTAGCATACACGGTGAAGAAGTTATGAAGGTTTTTGTAGAGGTCAGTTTTTCAGAAAGAGTCACAATTTGTAAAACAAGGTTGCGCTTTTTAACATTACAAACAAGGTTTCTTACACTAGAGAGACTATGAAGCCACAAACTACACGACAGCACAGCCCCCAACGCCTCTGGATGGTTTTTGCCCGCCGAGACGCTTGGCTTTCTTCAGCAAATATATTAGCGCAAAGATGATTTTAACACTACTATTACAAAGGATTATAGGGATGAGAGAAAGAGTTCAGGTAAGACAAAAGATTTTCTAAAATGCTGTTCTGGATATAATAGAATGGGTTTGGGTAGGATTACTTATGGATAAGATATTTGCTAGCGACAATCCTATGCTATGGATACTCACTACCAATGTTTGTAATGGACTCGTCAGAGATCTGATCAGGGATACTTTCTGGACAGGAATTCAGCTAGCACACCGGACTGGACTCAAGGTGCTCTTGTTCTGCACTCAGCACGGCACTCTGCACACTGCACAGTGGGATTGGACTGGATCTGACGGGTTCTGCTTCTGCAATCAGCAAGCTTTACTGGTATGGATCTTGGGATTCTGGCTAGAATTCTTAGCAAGAAAGCAGCAACAGCACAGCCAGGCTGTTCTTTTTTTTGTTCCCCTTGGAGGTCTGGGGTAAAATCTGGTTTCAGGATTTATTAAAGTCCAAGCTGAGAAGTGTTCAGCTTTGGAAGTGGGCCTTTCTGCTTTCAAAGTTCTGGAGTCTGGAATATGGATTTCTCTTGCAAAGTGCTCCGCCAGGTATCGGATGGTGGGTGAATGTGTGTGTCTCTAGGTCCTAAACTGTCTCTATTTATGTATTTTCTAAAAGGGTGGGTATGCTGATTTATACTAGGCACACCCCCTGGTGTTCTATTGGCTAGGGTCTTTCCTCTCACCTGATTTGAGAAGAAAACAGGGTCTCATGATGATGCTGTATTTTATGATTCAGGGAGAACCTCCCCTCTGTTTCTTCACATGAAATCTATTTTTCATACAAGACATATTTACAATTTTGCAACCTTAATACTGATAGCATATTTATATCAGATATTTATTGGAGCAAGTATTCATCCGAGCCCCATCACGGTGAGAGCTTGGGTCTAGATTTGGCAATTCTTTGCTCTTTTGGCCCGGTACCCCATGTCAGATTTGTCCACATTGTTACACATATGTGCGCATGACATCTGGGCATAATCATGTGAAGTTTCATGTTTCTGGCATCACCACAATTGCTACAAAACCACAAATTCTGTAGTTATGTCCATGAACATAGCACAGAGTTCTGAGTAGTTTTAAAATGTGACCAGAATGTTCATATTAACAATACTGTCATTTTACAAATTTTTACAATTTTCCACAGTCCTCTGTCAGTCCTTTTCAAAAAGATACTTTCTTGTGCTTTAAGAATACACATAACTGTCTGTCCCCGCCCCCAAAGTTTTGGTGGGTTAAGAGCAATCCCCACCTCTGTCCTCTAGCAGGGGCTTCTGTTGACATTTGCATCTGCATATCTTTTCAATCAAGGGAGTCTTTTGTCTCTCCCCAGAGCAGCAGAGCAAAATCTCCTCCCCTCTTCATTAACACCTGAATGGGAGTTCCTGGGGCAGAGAGCAGGAGGAAGGTGCCTTTTGTGTGGGGCACGCTGTGGAATTTGCTTTGAAGTTCTGTGACTGGCATCAGAGGTTGACTTCAAAAATCCACTTCGTTTAAATTTTTCTTTGATGAAAATAAACTTACATTTTCAAAACAGGCCAACAAATCTCTAATTCCAGTCTCTTTAAACATAGAGATTAAATAGTTGCAACCTACATTGTTTTTGATAGCAAGTCACTTAATTTCAACCGTGTGATTTTAACTGCACAAGTTAAGCTTCCAATGTAATTAACTGACAGCTGTCACACAGGCAGCCGGCGGAACTGCGCCCATATTCTGACAGATCTTTACAGACAAGCACACTTTTTAATGTGGATATTCTTGTGATGGAATCTGCTTTTCCCGACATTGTGTGCTTATGTGGATTCTTTAAATAAAGTGACGGGTAAAACCCAGAAAGGAGGTTGGATATTTTCTGATGCTTAGAATCATTATTTTGTCATTTCAGCAACCAAGGAAAAATGGATTTCCGAGCACTTCCGGGTTTCCATGCAATAAAGCACTGCCTTTCATATAGTTTCCCTTTTCACTCTGTGGGCAGCCCAATGACAGGTGTTAGCAGTGTGGTCTCCTGTTCCACCACTGACACAGGCAAAGTAGTTAGGCAGCCATCTTTCTGGTTTCACTGTGCAATTCTCAGAGGTTTAGCGTGCATAGGGCTTTTTGCGGCCATTTGGCTGGGTCTGGTGCCACCAGCACACAGTGATGTTGCAGGGAAGAGCCTAGTGGGTCAATGCATCCCACAAGACCCCTTGCGATTTGCCTTTGACTGTCCATCAAGGGGAAGTCGCGAGATTGGGATGATCAGTTTCTTTTCTTTCTGGTCCAAATGTAAAAATTCATCAGCTTCTCCCATCAGTGGTGGATTGACCGGTTCTCCTGCCCAATTCCTGATGTGAGTATGGAGTGATAACCTGGGCCCCTTTGGATCTTTCCTTCCGGTCCCTGGGTGGTCCTCCTTGGTTTTAGTCTCCATGGTTTCCAATTCTAGGATGACAAAGCTAAATCATATTTGTAGACATTTCCCCACCACTATTTGTGTAGTGGGGCAGATAAATATATTTTGACATATCAGGACAATCTTTTATATTTTCAATTTATTGATTATACAGATGGAATAATTTTTATAGTGAGAATTCTAGGGAGCTGGAGTGGCCCCCTCTGGGGTTCTAGAAGACTCCTCTAGTTGCTGCAGGGTGGGCCTTGGATGCCTTTGGGGATATGGATTTTGTAGGCGACTGGTGAGATTTTGTCTACAATTTCAAAATGACCCCTCCAGCTAGGCAAAAATGTGCACTGTTTGGCCTGGTTCCTTTGGAAATTGTATAAGTAGACCAGGTCTCCTACATGGTTTTCTTTTCTAGTAGTCTTTAGGTCATAGTGGGCCTTCAAGCTGTCTGCAGATCTCTCTAGAATTCGCTGAGCATAGGCAAAAGCATTGAAGGTGTTTTCTCTGATTTTCAACATACTCATGAGTTGTGGAGGCATTGATCACTGTCTGCTCTTGGGTTCTGTAGTGCAGATGCTGGGGAAGCACCATCCTGCGTCTAGTCATCAGCTCAAACGGCGATATTTTAGTTGCAGATGAAGGGGTAGATCTGATGGCCATCAGGACGAGAGGTAATCAAATATCCCAACTTGGCCCAGATTCTGCCACAAACTTTTTTTAATATGCTCACAATTGTCTTGTTGTATCTCTCCACTGAACCACTAGAGGCTGTCCGGTAGGCAATGTGTAATTTCCTTTTGACCCCAAGTATCTCCCACATCTTTGTCATTACTTCGCTAGTGAAGTGGCTACCTCGGTCTGACTCGATCCTTTGGGGTAGTCCAAAACGCGAGAAGATGTGGTTGATCATCAGGGCAGCTGCTGTTTCTGCCTTGCAATTTGGGGTCGGGAGACATTCCACCCATTTAGTAAACAAGCATGTCACGGTCAACATGTACTTGTTCCCCCTAGAGGAGTGAATCGCGAGCCCGATAAATTCGACTTGTAAATCTGACCATGGCACTGTCACCCCCTCTTTTGGAGAGGCACATGGTGTGTGAGGGATGTTGGCTGGAATTGTGCACACACAAGACACCCCTTCAAGTATTGGTCGAGGTCCTGCCCCATGTGTGGCCAGTATGCAACCTCTCTTAAGATTTCAAGTTTTATATGAAACCCCCGATAACCGGCTGTGGCCGCATCATGGGCGTGACTTAATATCAGGCTTCGGAATGAGGTCGGGACTACCCACTGATCATGGCCAGCTAGGGATCTCCTCACCAACAAACCGTCTTAGATTCAAAACATTTTTGGACATTTCATCAACACTCTGAGGTCCTCTGTCCATATGTAATTGGTATCCGTCAGGGGAAAGTTTCCAGGGTCCTCAATGTGTTGATAAAACATACCAATTATTGGATCCCCTTTTTGAGCCATAATCAAATCAGCATCTGGAGTCTCCTTACTCCATTGTGCAGTTGAGAGTTCATTGTGAGCATGTGTCTAGGACCTAGTGATAGCAGTGATATGGATTTCCCCCAACAGGGACTCGATCTCAAGTAGATCCCCTTGGATGGCTACGGTTTTGGCCAGCTGATCAACTGGTCATTTCCAGTTTTGTCTGGTCCCTCTACTTTAGAATGACTCTTGATCTTTTTCCAGTAGATGGTCATCCCATTCGAGGTGACCAGATCCTCAATACTTTGAATTAATTTTCCAGATTTCAATGGTTTATTATTAGCACATAACATGCCTCTGGTTTTCCAATTGACCAGGTGCTCCACGAACCCGTTCCATACATAATCCGAATCAGTGATTATGACCAGTTTGTGGAGTTGATGTTGGACAGCAGTGAGGATTGGCTTGATGCACAGCCATCAACTCTGCCACTTGACTACTTCGGGACCAATCTTGCACCCAGCAGAGGGTTCAGGGGTATCGTTCACCCATGCATTCCCTACACCGGCCACAAGTTCTTTTTCCCCGTTGTTGTCAACATGGTAAGAGCATCCATCCACATAGACAGTGGGCATTCCCTCACACTTGTCTTCTTCAAAGACTTTGCGTGGGGAATTAAGGTGTGCCTCCATGTTGTCCTTGATTTTAAGACTTTCGTCCTCGAGACAGTTTTCTCTGGCACAATCATGCAAGTCAGCCAGACCTTGTGCGAGGGAACTCTTCTTGTTTTGGCCATATCTGACTTCCACAGGAAAGCCTAGCATTGACTGAATCCAGGAAGTAATTCGGGAATTACTCACATTTCCATCAGATTCTGTCACTTAGGAAATATTGTAAAGGCTGGTGTGGAGTCTCCATTATGATGTGTTCCCCCAGGATAAACGGGCAGTAATTCTTCAATGCCCACACCGTTGCCAGGAGTGCCTTCTCACAATCGTTGAATTTTTCCTCCACATAGGACAAAGTTTTACTCGCATAGGAGATTACTTTATTGACCTTGCCATGCTTTTGATATAATACTGCAGTCAAGCATATATTTGAGAACCTTGTCTCCAAGAAGAACTCCTTGTTTTTGACAGGGTAAGCTAGGCAAGGCGCTTGTGAGAGGCTTCTTTTGAGTTGTCTTACTGCCTCGGCTTGTTCTGGACCCCACTCCCACTTGAACCCCCTTCAAAAGATGGATCAGGGGTCTTGTGATCTCTGCGTAGTCCTCAATGAACTTTCTGCTGTAATTAGTCAGTCCAAGGAGGCTCCTTAGTTCCCGCAGAGTTGTGGGGTCTCTAAATTTCTGGAGTGCTTCCACTTTCTTTTCCTGGGGACAGAGACCCTGAGGAGTAATCTCATTCCCCAAGAAATTTACACGGGATCTAAAAATGTGCCTTTTGAAAGGAGAATTTTGCTCCGGCAGCTCTCAACTGTGTCAGAACATAACGGATCTCTGCTGTGTGTGCTTCCACAGTTGAGATTTTGGCTAGAACATTATCTACATAGGCCAGATTACCCCTCTCACCCAGGTTGGGCATGGCCTTATGTAGAACATTTTTTAAATTCATTGCCGGAGTTGATGTATCCAAAGGATGTCCGGGTCCATGTGTACTGCTGCCCCCCGAAGGTAAAGGCCAGCTTGTATTGGTCCTCCCTACTGACAGGTACAGTCCAGTACCCATTGGTCAGGTGTTTTGCAGTGAATACCTGTGACCCCTGGATCTGGACCAGCCCTTGGTCAATGTCGGGAAGAGGCCATCAGGAAATATGGACCAGTTTGTTGAGCTCCCTAAGGTCGGCGCAGAGTCTCCACTGGCCGTTTGGCTTCAAAATCCGCAGCACTGGATTATTGAAGGTGCTGTGGACTGGACGGATTATCCCACGCGACTCAAGGTTCTTAATTATTTCAGTAAGGGACTCCATTGATGCGAGAGGCAAGCGATATTGCTTCACAAACACTAGAGTCATGCCAGGGTCCGTGGAAATTGTTGTTGTGTGGATGTTGGTGTGACCACATTCATATGAGTCAACCGCAAAGAGGTCTTGAAAATCCAAGAAAACTTGTTTCAATTTTTGCTTCTGCTCCAGAGTCTTACAGGCATCAGCTAGGTTGGCTCTCTCTTCAACCATCTGCCTGAAGCCTGGAAAGACTTCTGGTTTTGCTATCTCAGCGGCCTCCTCCAGCCGGGTGGAGCAGTCCCTGGTCAAAGTGCTGATTTGGACTGGTGGCTTCAGGTGGGGAAGGCAGTCCTCGCGGACTTGGAAAATCACCTCACCCCTCCTGAAGTCACAGGTCACATCTTCCTTACCATAAGGGCAGGAAGTGTACACCAGGAAATTCCCCCCATGCCGGGAAAAGATCCTGTCTGGTGTTGTGTTGTCATCACTATTACTGGCAAAACAGTCCTTGGGGATTGGTCCTAACAGTTCATTACCTAAATCTATGGAAAAATGACGGTCATCAACCGCCATTCCAATAATGGCGTCTGCGGCTAGAGTGATACTCTTTAAGTCGCTGTTATCCACCTCTATTGGAATGGTGTCATGTTCTATGTTGACTAGTGGTGTTGGATTTACCCCCAACCCTTGCTGTTGGAAATAAGCATTCAGATGAATATAGGAGTCAGGGTTTTTCAATTTCTGTCCTCTTTTAACTTTCACTTCCAGGGAGAATTGACGGGTCCTTTCTGGGATGGTGACTTCCTCTGCAATCTGAATTTAAACTGCATAAGGCAGCAGTTGAGCTGACCTAAATGCTTTCTCTCAGTCATCAAAGCCCATGGGATTATTCACTAATCGGGCCAAGCTTTGAAGTTTATTAGTCCAAACTAATGGCAAAGCGATTGAGAATGTCACTTCCTAAGTAAAAGGCGGCAGTGACGTCTCGCACGACCCAACAATTATGGACTATGCTCTTGTTGTCTATGGAGATTTTGAGCATACACCTGCTTGGCATGAGATCTTTGGAATTGGGTGTTGCCAGATCAATTTCCCATGTGTCTATAAGTTTAAATGTGGGAATGGCTTTATCTTTTGGGAGTTTGCGGAACATAGCTTCGCTGATGAAGCTCTTACCGTTGTTCACACCCATTTGGGCGAGTACAGAGTCCTTCCCTTCATTTATCTGAACAGGGATGAACAACTGCTCTCAAATTTTCTGAAAATCAGCCAGGCTCTGAGCTGATTTCTCATCTTTCTGGACTATAGGAGTGGGAGTGTCTGATTGTGAATTTGTAAAGAATTTCAGAGTGTTTCCTTCCAGTGTGGAATGCCACCTTAGACTGGAAGGAAGGTTTATTTTCAGAAATAGAGAGGACCCCGCTTCACCAGTTTGTTGTCCTACTGCTATTACTGTCATGTCTGGGATTTGGTTGTTCAGGAAGTGAAATTCTACTTGGTCAGATTTTTATTCAACCATGTGGCATGTGCCGTTTAAACTAACATGGTTGACACTCTGTTTCAGTTTGATTGGTCTGCTAGTCTGGGTCCAGAGGACCTTGTTTACACAATCTTTGAGGGGTGACAATCTTTGCAGGATGGCATTCCCTAGTGAACAAGGGGTGCCCTCTGGAGTCACAACTATGACTGGGTGCTTCACCTTGTGTCGCCCAATTTTAATATCCAAATCCGCAGTCCCCTCAATGAGAATATCCTTCCCGTCGAAGTTCTGAAGTTGTCCAGGAAGAGGGGTGAGAGAAATTTGGTCATTCTCCCCCCTTCCCGAATTCAGTTTATCAAAGGCCCTTTTTGACAGAAGGGTAGCTTGGGATCCAGTGTCCAACAGTGCCAAAATTGTACACTGCCCCTGTATTTGGACTGGGGCATATAATCTTCCCTCCTTCTCCTCAAGGGGGCACAGATGTCATTGTTGGACAACTGTTGGGTTAGTTTCTTGGTTTTGGACACTGATAGAGAGGTGATTTGGGCAGGATTCTCTTTGGTGTCTTGGGAATCTGAAAAGAAAAGGTGACAGCTAGATATGGGAGAAGTTTTGGGTTCCCCTGGTTCTGATTCTGGGCTGCCCCCCCTTTTTGGAGGCAGTCACTAGGATGGGTTTGAACCAGGGGATTTTCCTGCTGATGATTCTGGGTTTGGATGATGGGCAGTGCTAACTCCGTCCCCACATCTACCCAGTCTGGATTTGAATCCTTTGGGACCCATTTTTCTTTGGGAGGAGTTCCCCCATCTCTGAAGGAGAAGATCCTTTTCACAGAATCCTCTGAGGACCCCTCTCCTTCAAACTGGAAGACTTGTACCTCCTCATCAAAATGGGTCTGTTTGGGCTCTTTATTTCTCCTAACCCCCCACCCCACTCTGCTCCTGGGGTGCAGACGTTCAGGGGCAGGAGATTTTGGTTCCAGTTCCTGGGTTTCCAGGGGCTTTTTACAAGTGGAGAAGGAAGCTTCCTCCAAGGCTTTACACTCCCCTTCCCCCTGTGCCTCTTCCCTGGGAACCGGTGGGTTGTCGTGGTTCTTCACCTGTCATTGCTCTGGCGCACCAGGACCAGGGTTGGAGGCATTCTGCACCACCATGCTCATCTGAGGGTTCTGTTGAGCCCTCAGCATGCAACCCAGATCCTGTGCCATGTTTTGGACCTGGCACTCTAGTTGTGACACCCGCTCAGGATGATAAAGGGGTTCTCATTTCTCCCCTGGGCTGATCCCGGGAAGGGTAGCTATCCCTTCTCCCAAAATACCCCGGGTTTGGAAAATTTGGGTACCCCTCCACCTTTGGCCTCCCCTCTCCCGGATTGGGTTGTCTGGGCTCAGGAAATTGGGGAAAGAAGTATGGATTGTTTTGGGGTTTAAAGTTTTGCTGGTACCTGGGGAAGAAGTTCTGTCCAGTATTTGGGGAATTACTGCCCTCCTGGGGGAAGTGCGGAGGGAAGTTTCCTGGGTTAGCTGCTGTTTGGTTGGATCCCCCCCTTGGGCTGGAGGAGTCCACACATAACCCAGGATGGGTCTATTCCCCTTTTAGCGGGGGCTGATGTAGTGAGTAGAGTTAGGGGTCCCATTTGTGGGATTGCCTCCCTGGCTTCCTGTTTGTGACTGCCCCGAGGGCCTTCTGGGCTTGGGATTATTCTGATTCTGTGCAGGGAGGTTTTTAGGCCCCCCCATCTCTAAATCTAAAATGGGGGCAACCTTCACCTCTGCCACCTTAGCAGCAGCTGGGGTGTTGGTTGGTTTGGGTTTTTTTTACATTATTTTTGTTTTCTATGGGCTATTGCACCTCATAAATTTGTGTGGCCTGTTCAATGACCCAGTCTAGTGATATTTTCTGGTGAAAATCTCTTACTAGCTGGGTCATGATGTACTTGGGGAGAGCGTGGAAAAAAGTATTCACAAACTCTTTGCTGTCAGTGCTCACCCTTCTGGTGGTCTGCGCAAAGGCATGCTCTAATTCTTGATCGAATTCTTGTGGGGCCTGATCTTCCCCACATTTCAAGTTGCAGGCTGCCTTGCGAGCCTCCTGAGGATTTCTGTGCACAGAAAAATGTTTCAAGATGGCCGCCCTATGGGTGGACCATTTAGAATGACTTTGGTCCTCCAGCCCCGCAAAGAAGCTGGAGTACTCTGGAGAGAAGGTCCATTTCCCATATTGAATACAGCTTTTGCTGCCCTTCAAATGGAAAGTTTCCATCATCTGTTCAAAGAGCTCTAAGTGCTCTCAAACTGAATATTTCGCGTTCTTATGATAGGGTGCGATGACGCTCCTTATTGCTTTGACTTGTTTTAGGAGATCCTTGAGCAAGGCCCTTTTTACCTTATTGGCCTTTTTGGTTCGGGTGACCCTGGTCCACTCCTCCTCTGACTCAGAGGCACTGCTACCAGAGGTGCCCGTCTGGTCTTCTAGGCTCTCCCGGATTCTGTGAGCCTGGGAATGGCTGGCAGAATGTGGGGGCCTAGTTTCCTGTGTCCCAGGGCACTCAGAGGAATCTTCTGATTCCTCCTTACTCCCAGGATTTGATGAGCACCCCCCCACTGTCCTAGCTGGGGAGAGGTTTTCAGGATGCCCTTAGTGGGCCTACTTTCATGGAGTTCCCCACTAAATTTGACAGTACTTGGGAACCCATACCCAGATGCCCGCCCATCCATTCCTGGAAGGTGCTGGTCTACGAGCCCCATATTCCTCATTGGATTGAAGTCTGCCATCCCCATGGCCCTTGGATCATGTGTGCCAGTGGACATGGGTTGGGCAGAATCCAGGGATTGGAAGAGATGAAGGCCTCTGGTACTACGGTTCCTGAGGTTATGCTCAGGTGTTTCCCTTTCCCAGCGGACCTCATCTCTCTCAGCCCCTGCTCCCTGTTGCCATGCAAGAACCTGCGCTTTCTGTTCCTCTCTCAAGGCCTTGCTAGTTTCTATCAATTGCTCTTTCGAAGCTACCTGTCTGTGGAGCCTGTCATTTTTCTCACAGTGAGTCTCATTGTCTCTCTGTGCTTCCTGTGTCAATTTAGAGTACTGGGCCAGTTTTTGTTGCAGGAGGGTTACCTCCTGAGTCCTGTCCATACTGGCCTGGTCCTTCCTTGCTAGAGCATCTTCCACCCTCCTGGTGTGCTCTAACAATTTTTCATGGTACTTTTGGAGGTCACCCAGTCCCTGAAGGGCCAGGTGATTTTCTTCTATCTTCTCTTTTAAGTAAAAGACTTCCTGGCCTAAGGTGTCCCTTTCCTGAGCAAGAGTATGCCTCTGTGCAGACAGGTCGTCCCTCTGTCTTTGGAGTGCACCAGCTTTCTGGCGCTGTTCATCAAATTCTGCCTGGGTGTCCAGGTCTTTGAGAATTAGTTTATTATTCTCTGCTTTTTCTTGGCCTAGGTGGTTTGTCAGGGTGACTACCTGCTCCGCGCATGCCCTGTTGAAAGTTATTTGCTGTTCCAGCTTTGTCTGGCTCTGCAGTAGAGAGTCCAAACATTCTTGGTACTCTTTCTGCAAGGCCAGCATTTTGGTATCCTGTTCTACCTTCTCCTGTTGCAGGATACCCATGTCTTCTTTTATTTTGGTTAGGTACTGCCTAATTTCATTTTCTGATTCTGGCTCCTCTGTAGCCTTTGCTCTACAGAATCCAGATCAGTTTGGGCTTTTTCTAATGCTTGCAGTTGATTGTTTGCCAGATCTTGGCCCTCTGCATATGTTTCCTGTATTGTTCCAATATGGAGGCACACATATGCTGCTATTTTAGCAATCTTGCTTTGCTCTTCCTTTACCTTAGGGGCTGTCATGTCACGCGGGAGACTGGGGTCTGCCGCTCCCATTTCCTCCTGGCGAGTCTACCCGCGCGTTCGCGTCTGGGGACTCGCCGGGAGGGGAGCAACGGATTACAGGGCCGGCGGCCTTCGGCGCATGCGCGGAGGTCCTCTCTCTCGGTTCCGCGCATGCGCCGTGGGGGCTTGCCTTCCAAGCCTCGTTCTGGGTTCGCCGGCGCCCGGAAACGGAACGGTTTGCGTTCCAGGCCTCTCGGGCGCCGGCGGCCCATAAAAGAGGCCGCTAGTCAAAGCTGCCCGCGTCTCAACGCGGTTTGCTTCGCTTTCCTCGTTGTTCCTGCCCAGCCTTACCTGTGGCCTGTCCTGGGCCTACCTGCCTCCAGCCTTACCTGTGGCCTGTCCTGGGCCTACCTGCCTCCAGCCTTACCTGTGGCCTGTCCTGGGCCTACCTGCTTGCCTCCAGCCTTACCTGTGGCCTGTCCTGGGCCTGCCTGCCTCCAGCCTTACCTGTGGCCTGTCCTGGGCCTGCCTGCCTCCAGCCTTACCTGTGGCCTGTCCTGGGCCTGCCTGCCTCCAGTCCTTACCTGTGGCCTGCCCTGGGCCAGCCTGACTCCAGTTCTTATCCGGGTCCTGTCCTGGGCCTGCCTGCCTTCAATCCTCACCTGGGTTCGGCCCTGGGCCAGCCAGCCTCCAGCTACTACCTAGGTTTTGCCCTGGGTCAGTCTTCCCTCAGCCCATTCCGGAGTTCTGTCCTGAGTCATCATTGTGTAGAGGGGACTTATCCCACACTAGCCTGCATTCCCCCTGTTCCATCTTGGGCACGTTCCTACAGTTCTCTAATTGGCCAGACAACTAGTTCCAACTGTCCTCACTCTTTCCTGTCTTGCCTGACTCCGAATCTCATCCTGTGTACCATTGGAACTATCTGCACCAGCCAAGCTCCTTTGCCTACTACGAATACCTTTCTGCTACACTGGTCTATCTATCAACTGTCGCTGCACTGAGGTTCTTGGAAGATTCATGGTCTGGACAACAAGCTCTACCTGGACTATGGTTCACTCCATCTGAGCCTACATCCTCTTGTCACGCTTACCTGGGAGAGTGCCTTTGTGACATTGGGGGTTGGTCCATCCTTCACCCAGTTCCTCATTTGGGTGGTGGAGAGGCTGATTCCTCGTGCCGCTATCTCATCAGTTCCTGGACTCCAGACTGGCGACCTCTGCGAGACCAACCACCAAGACTACAGGTACGCGGTCCTCTCGGGCCAATCAGCTTGACAGATTGAGACGCCTTCCTCCTGATTCAGAGATGGATGAATCGCAGGACATGAGGAACGAGTTGCTAGCGCTCAGGGCCGAGATGACCGCCCTGCGTCAGGAGAATCAAACATTACGACAAATGATAACGCAAGGAGCACCTAGTACCTCTCAAGGAGAGGGATCATTGGCTCATACAACACCCATCAAATTCGACGGAGACCCTAGACGGGTGGCGGAGTTTTGTAACCACTGCAGAATACACTTTCTCTTCAGGTCTATCTACTTCAACACTGATAGGGCCAAGATTGGTTACATCTTGGGGAACCTAACTGGGAACGCATTAGCTTGGGCAATTCCGTTTGTGGTTACGAACAGTCCTATTTTGAATGACTTTGCTGCCTTTGAAAAGGCCTTTCTTGAGGTATTTCAGACGCCGAACCTGGCCTCCGTTGCACAGAATCAATTGATGGACTACAAACAGGGAAGCAATGACGTCATCACCTACATCAGCCGTTTCCGACTTTTGGCTACTGACTCCCAGTGGCCCGAAATTACACAGAAGACACTGTTTCGTCGAGGCCTGAGAGAGGAGTACAAGGATGAGTTACTTCACATCCCTGAACCAGAGAGCCTTCAACTCTTGATCGATCAAGTACTCCGTATTGACCAAAGGCTAGCCGAACGAAAGGCTGAGAGACGTCGGCTTGACAGAAGCGGTCCCCGGACAACCAACACACCTGCTGGTTCGTTTGGGTCGACCGAGTCCGGACCTGAGCCCATGCAAGTAGGAGCCATGAGGGGACCTTTGACGGAAGAAGAGAAGAAACGAAGGAGGTCTTTGCGTTTGTGTCTTTACTGTGGAGCAGCTGGACATTATTTGGGTACGTGTCCTTTGCGTCCGCAGAAGAAGAAGTCGGGAAACTAGGAGACCTGTCGTATACAGGAAGGGCAACGACAGGTCCCATTCCTTCCTCAGACCCTTCTGTTATTTGTTCTATACGTCTGCCCATGCAACCAGCGGTACTACAGACCCTGAAGGTCCGAATTAAACTACCAGACAAGAACCTGGAAGTATCCGGTCTACTGGACTGTGGGGCTTCCGGCAATTACATCGACGAAACGTTCGTCACCAGACATAAGATACCACTCGTTTCCAGACACACGCCTCTGTCGGTGGAGCTTATTGATGGTACTCCCTTGTCTTCTGGACCCGTTAGTCAGTTCACAGTTGGACTGGCCCTTCTGATTGCTGATCATTACGAGGAACTAGCCTTTGATGTTATCAAGTCACCGAACTACAAGATGGTTTTGGGATTACCTTGGTTGCAACACCACAATCCTTTGATAGACTGGAGAACCCAGACCTTGACCTTTTCATCCGAACGGTGTGCTCAAGAATGCAAGCTACCCGTTCCCACCAGGACCGTCTCGACTTCGCTAATAACGGACAGCAATGGGGTTCATCTATGTTCCACGTCTCTGGTCCCACAGGAATATTCCGAATTCAAACATGTGTTTTCTGAACCTGGCAACATACCCCTTCCTCCACACCGTTCTTTTGATTGCTCCATTGACCTGCTACCGGACCACGTTATTCCCCATGGGAAACTATATGCTTTGACACGTGACGAGAAGCTAGTTCTTCAGGAGTATTTGTCGGAGAGTCTAGAAAAGGGGTACATTGTGCCATCGAAATCGCCTGCAGGATTCCCCCTGTTTTTTGTAAAGAAAAAAGAAGGTACATTGAGACCCTGTGTCGACTACCGGCAGTTGAATGACATAACAGCCAAGGACCGGTATCCTTTACCCTTAATTCGCAGCATCCTTGAAACCCTGCATACTGCGCGAATCTTCTCCAAATTGGACCTCCGCGGAGCTTATCATTTGGTGCGCATCAGGAGTGGGGACGAGTGGAAGACAGCTTTCAAGACATCTTTTGGGCATTTTGAATACAGGGTTATGCCTTTCGGCCTATGTAATGCTCCCGCTGTTTTTCAACGATTCATGGACTACATCTTTGGTGACCTGTTAGGGTTATCCGTTTGGGTTTATCTGGACGACATATTGATATTCTCTAAATCCTTAGACGAGCATGTGGAACATGTTCGTGAGGTCCTTCATCGGCTGTCCGTCAATAACCTGTTCGCCAAAGCGGAGAAATGTAGCTTTCACCAACCCAGCATTGAATTCTTGGGATTTGTTATCAATCAAGAAGGCATTGGGATGGATCCCAAGAAGGTGCGAGCCATACAAGAATGGAGACATCCACACGATATCAAGGCTCTCCAACGCTTCCTGGGATTCGCAAACTTTTACAGGCGCTTTATCCCACAGTTCTCACAGATCTCGGCGCCCCTCACCAGGCTAACCAGCAGCAAGATCACGTTCGAATGGGATCTCGTGGCTTCCCGGGCTTTCGACGTATTGAAGTCGGCCTTTATGGCTGCCCCGATCCTGCGCCATCCCCAGGAAGAGTTGCCTTACATAGTGGAGGCCGATGCTTCCAGCTTTGCTGTAGGGGCAGTCCTTCTTCAGAAAGATCCTATCACGTTGGTAGAACATCCAGTAGCCTATTATTCTCGCAAGTTGAGTCCCAGCGAACGAAACTACGCGGTGATTGAAAGGGAACTGTTAGCCATCAAGACCGCATTCGAGGAATGGAGACATTTTCTCCTCGGAGCACGCTTTTCTGTGGAGGTGCGGACAGACCATCGCAATCTGCAATATCTTCGCTCTCTGCAATGTCGGACTCCTCGTCAAGCCCGGTGGGCCTTCTTCTTCTCTCCGTTTGAGTTCCATGTTACTTATATCCCGGGAACCTCCAATACGAAAGCGGATGCGCTTTCCAGGTCCCTGGAAAACGTAGATGGGACGCCCTGTCCAGAACAGCCACTGATTTCTCCTCGCCATTTTCTGCTGGCCTTGTCCTCTCACCTTAAGTCCATCGCGGAAGCCACTCGGTCGGATCCAGAAAGAACGTCCCTTCTTAGTCGGCAACTAGTATCAGAACGAGACGGACTATTGTTTTTTCAAAGAAGACTCTACATACCCAGAGGAGCCATTAGAAGGGGCATTCTACACGGATTCCATGATTCACCCATAGGAGGACATCGCGGGGTCAGAGCCACTCGAGAGTTGATATCCCGACAGTTCTGGTGGCCTGGTTGGGCGACCGAGGTCCAGAAGTACATTGACAGCTGTCCAATATGTGCCCAGTGCAAGGTTCCCAGAAGACGACCATTGGGTTTGTTAATGCCCACCGAAGTGGCTCCCTATCCATGGCATACCATCGCCACCGATTTCATTGTGGATTTGCCTCCATCTGAAGGGTACACCTGTATAATGGTGGTTGTGGACAGCTTCACCAAACTGGCCCATTTCATCCCATTCCGGAAAATCCCTACAGCTACTCAAATGGCTTCAGCGTTTCTGCACGACATCTACCGGTTGCACGGCCTACCGGAGAAAATCATATCGGATAGAGGTACCCAGTTCCTTTCATCATTTTGGAGACAGGTGTGTGGTCATCTGGGAATACATAGAGCTCTAAGCTCAGGCTATCACCCACAGACAAATGGGCTAACCGAAAGGACCAATCAGACTTTGGAGGGGTACCTCCGCTGTTTTGCCAATGCCACACAGTCTAATTGGAAAGGTGGGCTAGATCTGGCCGAAGTATCCTACAACAACACTGTTCATGCCTCCATTGGAGTCAGCCCATTCTTCTGTTCCACTGGTCTACATCCTCGGTTAATGCCTTTTCAACCAGTTCCGTCTAGTACTGTTCCCTCTGCTGATGGTCTGGTCTTACACATCCGGGAACAGCAAGAACTTGCACACAAGATCTTAAGTGAAGCCAAGGATCGGATGAAGAGACAGGCAGACAGGAAGAGGAGTGCAGAACCTAATTTCCAGGAGGGCGACAAGGTGTGGTTGTCCTCAAAGAACCTGCCTCTCCGCAATCTGCCCGTCAAACTGGCCCCTCGATATTTGGGACCCTTTGTTATCACCAAACGGTTGTCCTCTGTAGCCTTCCGTCTTCACCTACCCTCTTCCTGGCGTGTACATCCCGTTTTTCACGTGTCCCTGTTAAAACCCTATGTGGTCGATGATTATGGCCGCACCTCTCCTCGTCCGGCCTCTGTTTTGGTACAGGGGGGCCCTGAGTTTGAGGTACACGAGATCTGTGATGCCCGGTACCGTAGAGGGGTGCTCCACTATTTGGTTGACTGGAAGGGGTACCCGGCCTGTGATCGTACCTGGGAACCGCGCCAGCACGTGCATGCTCCCCGGCTGATACGTGAGTTCTACGTACGGTTTCCCTGGAAGCCTGGGGCCCCGGGTCTTCCTGGGAGGGGGCATAGTGTCATGTCACGCGGGAGACTGGGGTCTGCCGCTCCCATTTCCTCCTGGCGAGTCTACCCGCGCGTTCGCGTCTGGGGACTCGCCGGGAGGGGAGCAACGGATTACAGGGCCGGCGGCCTTCGGCGCATGCGCGGAGGTCCTCTCTCTCGGTTCCGCGCATGCGCCGTGGGGGCTTGCCTTCCAAGCCTCGTTCTGGGTTCGCCGGCGCCCGGAAACGGAACGGTTTGCGTTCCAGGCCTCTCGGGCGCCGGCGGCCCATAAAAGAGGCCGCTAGTCAAAGCTGCCCGCGTCTCAACGCGGTTTGCTTCGCTTTCCTCGTTGTTCCTGCCCAGCCTTACCTGTGGCCTGTCCTGGGCCTACCTGCCTCCAGCCTTACCTGTGGCCTGTCCTGGGCCTACCTGCCTCCAGCCTTACCTGTGGCCTGTCCTGGGCCTACCTGCTTGCCTCCAGCCTTACCTGTGGCCTGTCCTGGGCCTGCCTGCCTCCAGCCTTACCTGTGGCCTGTCCTGGGCCTGCCTGCCTCCAGCCTTACCTGTGGCCTGTCCTGGGCCTGCCTGCCTCCAGTCCTTACCTGTGGCCTGCCCTGGGCCAGCCTGACTCCAGTTCTTATCCGGGTCCTGTCCTGGGCCTGCCTGCCTTCAATCCTCACCTGGGTTCGGCCCTGGGCCAGCCAGCCTCCAGCTACTACCTAGGTTTTGCCCTGGGTCAGTCTTCCCTCAGCCCATTCCGGAGTTCTGTCCTGAGTCATCATTGTGTAGAGGGGACTTATCCCACACTAGCCTGCATTCCCCCTGTTCCATCTTGGGCACGTTCCTACAGTTCTCTAATTGGCCAGACAACTAGTTCCAACTGTCCTCACTCTTTCCTGTCTTGCCTGACTCCGAATCTCATCCTGTGTACCATTGGAACTATCTGCACCAGCCAAGCTCCTTTGCCTACTACGAATACCTTTCTGCTACACTGGTCTATCTATCAACTGTCGCTGCACTGAGGTTCTTGGAAGATTCATGGTCTGGACAACAAGCTCTACCTGGACTATGGTTCACTCCATCTGAGCCTACATCCTCTTGTCACGCTTACCTGGGAGAGTGCCTTTGTGACATTGGGGGTTGGTCCATCCTTCACCCAGTTCCTCATTTGGGTGGTGGAGAGGCTGATTCCTCGTGCCGCTATCTCATCAGTTCCTGGACTCCAGACTGGCGACCTCTGCGAGACCAACCACCAAGACTACAGGTACGCGGTCCTCTCGGGCCAATCAGCTTGACAGGGGCCATATATAGTTCACTCAATACCACATGTAATAGACCCTGATCTTGCCATGTATCTAACCCTGTTGCAGTGTTCTGTTCTGTAATTGCCTGCAACCACACATTCTGATCCTTGTCTGTCCATTCACCCCTTACAAATAATTTATGCAGTGGATGTTCATTTGCCATATTGATTTCTACCAAGGTCGCCATTCTGGAAATATTAATTTCCTTCCTGACTTACAGATGTTTATTTTATTTTTGCAAAACAGACCAATTCCTTAGAGCGTTCCTATTGAGGGTGCTTTTGACAGTGTAACACAGCGTGGCAGCCCAACAGGGTTTATGTACCCCATCAGTTAGCACACTGTATTTGACTGTCACAAGTGGTATGTCTAATTCAGAAATCCCGGCGCACGAGCCCGCAATCTTGTAAGTGATTTCAACCCGGCACTCCACCTAAGTCAATGCCTAGCGTGTGATGCACAGCTGGAACCCTTAATTATTTATTTATGTCTATAAGTTCTTTTATTTCTGAATGATGTACCCTTATATCACGCTCCTATATTTGAATCCCTCAGGTCACACTGAACCAGAAAGCAGGCTGTTTTGCAAAGTTAAAAAGATTTATTTTAGGTATTTGCACAATATATATATCACACTATTTTAATGTTTATACAATGATCACCAATGGGGTGATGACACAATAAATCTCTTTAATCACACAGAGTAATAATAGGGAAAATAATACAGCATAGAATAATACGTTGTGTGGGTTCAATCAAAAATGCAATGTCATTACCCTTTCCCCCTGCACACTACTCAATCGCCCCAATATGCAGTATAAATAGATGGAAGGAGAGAAAACAGGTTTCAGGAATACACACTCAACAAATACAGTATCAATCCCAATTTCCCCCCAGCAAACACAGAGAAAAACAGGAATGATTGCAACTTGTCAAAATGGTTTTGAATGTGGCTTTGAATGGAATGGTAAAACACTGAAAATGGATTTAATTCAATAAAATGGTTTCAATACTAGTGGGAGCCGCTTTGTATAGTTTCAGATAAACACTAGCAATGGTTATTGAGTAATAAGCAAGTTGATAACTTAATTCTGAGGTCAGATGCAATGTACAGCTGTTTCACACGTGATAGATTTGAGCCAAATGAAATATTTGCAGCAAACTGTTCCGCGCGGTAAGCGCGATTGCGGAAAAATTATAAGGAATGCAATTTTAGGTTTGTTGGAAAGCTGAGGATGTTAGATTCAATTTGACACTTAAATTTCGTTTCTAGCACACACAGTGAAGACGTTATTAAGGTTTTTGTAGAGGTTCGTTTTTTCAGAAAGAGTCAAAATTTGTAAAACAAGGTTGCGCTTTTTAACATTACAAACAAGGTTTCTTACACTAGAGAGACTATGAAGCCACAAACTACACGACAGCACAGCCACCAGCCCAGCGACGCCTCTGGATGTTTTTTGCCCACCGAGACGCTTGCATTTCTTCAGCAAATATATTAGTGCAAAGATGATTTTAACACTATTACAAAGGACTATAGGGATGAGAGAAAGAGTTAGGTAAGACAAAAGATTTTCTACAATGCAGTTCTGGATATAATAGAATGGGTTTGGATAGGATTACTTATGGATAAGATATTTGCTAGCGACAATCCTATGCTATGGATACTCACTACCACTGTTTGGAATGGACCGGTCAGAGATCTGCTCAGGGATACTTTCTGGACAGGAATTCAGCTAGCACACTGGACTGGACTCAAGGCGCTCTGGTCCTGCACTCAGCACGGCACTCTGGACAATGCACGGCAGGATTGGACTGGATCTGACGGGTTCTGCAATCAACAAGCTTTACTGGTTTGGATCTTGGGATTCTGGCAAGAATTCTTAGCAAGAAAGCAGCAACAGCGCAGCCAGGCTGTTCTTTTTTTGTTCTCCTTGGAGGTCTGGGGTAAAATCTGGTCTCAGGATTTATTGAAGGCCAAGCTGAGAAGGGTTCAGCTTTGGAAATGGGCCTTTTCTGCTTTCAAAGTTCTGGAGTCTGGAATATGGATTTCTCTTGCAAAGTGCTCCGCCAGCAAGCGGATGGTGCTTGAATGTGTGTGTCTCTAGGTCCTAAGCTGTCTCTATTTATGTATTTTCTAAAAGGGTGGGTATGCTGACTTCTACTAGGCACACCATCTGGTATTCAATTGGTCAGGGTCTTTCCTCTCCCCTGATTTGAGAAGAAAACAGGGTGTCATGATGACGCTGTATTTTATGATCCAGGGAGAACCTCCCCTCTGTTTCTGCACATGAAATCTATTTTTCATACAAGACATATTTACAGTTTTGCAACCTTAATACCAATAGCATATTTATATCAGATATTTGTTGGAGCTAGTATTCATCCGAGCCCCATCACGGTGAGAGCTTGGGTCTAAATTTGGCAATTTTGGTCCGGTACCCCATGTCAGATTTGTCCACATTTTTACACATATGTGCGCATGACATCTGGGCATAATCATGTGATGTTTCATGTTTCTGGCATCACCACAATTGCTACAAAACTACACATTCTGTAGTCATGTCCCTGAACACATTGCAGAGTTCTGAGTAGTTTTAAAACGTGACTAGAATTTTCATATTAACAATACTGTCATTTTACAAATTTTTACAATTTTGCACTGTCCTCTGTCAGTCCTTTTCAAAAATATACTTTATTGTGCTTTAAGAATACACATAACTGTCTGTCCCCGCCCGCAAAGTTTTGGTGGGTCAAGAGCAATCCCTGCCTCTGTCCTCTAGCAGGGGCTTCTGTTGACAGTTGCATCTGCATATCTTTTCAATCAAGGGAGTCTTTTGTCTCTCCCCAGAGCAGCAGAGCAAAATCTCCTCCCCTCTCCATTAACACTTGAATGAGAGTTCCTGGGGCAGAGAACAGGAGGAAGGTGCATTTTGTTTGGGGCACGCTGTGGAATTTGCTTTGAAGTTCTGTGACTGGCATCAGAGGTTGACTTTAAAAATCCACTTTGTTTAAATTTTTCTTTGATGAAAATAAAAGTACATTTTCAAAACAGGCCAACAAATCTCTAATTCCAGTCTCTTTAAACATAGAGATTAAATAGTTGCAACCTATATTGTTTTTGATAGCAAGCCACTTAATTTCAACCATGTGATTTTAACTGCACAAGTTAAGCTTCCAATGTAATTGACTGACAGCTGTCACACAGGCAGCCAGTGGTTCTGCGCGCATATTCTGACAGATTTTTACAGACAAGCACACTTTTTAATGTGGATATTCTTGTGATGGAATCTGCTTTTCCTGACATTCTGTGCTTATGTGGGTTCTTTAAATAAAGTGGTGTGTAACACCCAGCAAGGAGGTTGGATATTTTCTGATGCTTAGAATCATTATTTTGTAATTTCAGAAACCAAGGAAAAATGGATTTCAGAGCACTTCTGGGTTTCCTTGCAATAAAGCACTGCCTTTCATATAGTTTCCCTTTTCACTCTGTGGGCAGCCCAATGACAGGTTTTAGCAGTGGGGTCTCCTGTTCCACCACTGACACAGGCAAAGTAGATTGGCAGCCATCTTTCGGGTTTCACTGCGCAATTCTCAGAGGTTTAGCGCGCATATTGCTTTTTGCAGCCATTTGGCTGGTTCTGATGCCACCAGCACACAGTGATGTTGCAGGGCAGAGCCTAGTGGGTCAATGCATCCCACAGGACTTGGACCCGCTGTTATGCAGCATAGGTTGTTCATATCTTTCAACTGAAGGAACTACAATATCGCAAGAAAAGATCAGGTTGATGAAGCACAAACTTGAGACCCGGTACATGGAGACCTTGATCGCTGATTCATTGAAGTTGGGAATATTACTAGCCTATCTACTTTTTTTTTAACTAATCTGCTACCTGAACCATAGCTAAATTAAATGTATGCAAGTTACTAAAAGGACATTTTTATACAAATTGAATGTCTTGCCGTAGCAGTGCTTACTTTTAAATGGTCTTGTGGTACTGCAAAACGTTGCTAGTTCTGTCTCTCAGAAGTATAATTTGTCATACACTTTTTACTGACATGCCCAGTGTAAACACATCTGAGGAAGAGATAGCTGTATACACTCTTTTTTAAATACTAGTAAACGTCAAACATTGATGCCTGCACCTTTTGTAAAATGGCCATTTATAAGGATGTATTATTTTCAGTTTCCAGCTTTTTAAGCATAGCTTAGTGAATGCGTGCCAAATGCTGCACCTCGCCTGCACTGCGAGGTTGCTGCAATTCTGGCCAGTGCTTGGGAGGGGGGCACCTCCGCAGCTAGAAAGCACAGGAAAATAATCTGATGGGCAAGGTGATAGTGGGACAGAACACATGCTGCCATCCGCAGCATGTACAACAGGAGGTAACAAAGCAACCCGCTTCCCCCGCCACTTACAGTTTTGCATATGGCAACATAGGCAGGAAGAACGCAAGCAGCACAACAAAGGGGGACACCAGGGTGCAAACAACCATCAGCGCCAGCCAGCCTGGGAGGTAACAAAGCCCCCACTAACACTTGTGAGGGCCTCATGCAAAACTAGGGGAATAAAAGAAGGCACCAGAGAGGAAGAATTAATTTTAGCTTGGTACTCTGGAAGGAGCACCAGAGTTATTCTACGCACACAGAAGGCTTTTTCTTTTCGCAGACCCACCAACTGGAAAGCAAAAGGGAGAAGAAAGGAAAAGCAGGGCAACAGACATGGCCCACGACATCGTGGGAAATAGGTTGGCGGCACGGACCCGGGGCACAACTCTCGACCTTGTGCCCAAACGTGTACAGTTGTTTATTATTGTGGATTTTGTGATAGTATACAAAATTCATTTTCTACAATGATGTTATGTGCAACATAAACCACTGCCTTTTATTACCAACACACTAAGTTTCAGTCATCCTTGGGTAATCATTTAATTGGGGAACAGTCACTGCCTCTTGGCTCCACTGATTATTCCCTTGATGCTCCTATCCAGTGCTCAAATGGGGGTGCCCGCTGTGATGCTCCAGATTGACAGGGAGCCAGGATTTAGAAAGCCAAGCCCCCCTCCTCGAGGGAATGAAGCAGGTGCACCAGGGACCCACTCCCAGAACCACAAAACAACTTCCCCTAGCTTAACGTGATGCAGGAACAGTGCAGAGCACTGAAGGGGAAGTTGTGCAGCGTGACCCACAGTGTTAAATGACAGCTGGCCCAATCCACAATGGACTGGAAGGACCCAATAGTTCCAGGTCTGGTGTAGAAGGAGAAGGGTGGCAGACTAGATGGCAAGCAAAGGCAGAGGGGAGAAGAAGGAAGCAAGGAACCAGGAACAACGAAGAAAGAACAGAGTGCAGAAGGCACAGGGAACAGGAAAGGTGGCAGACAAGCAGAAGGCAACAGGAATCCAAGCAGGGAATCTGGGGCGTAAAGACGCCCAGAGCACTGTGGAGCAGCTGGTTTTATGGGAAGCCATGGTCAGAACGAGGCAAACGTGACATGTTTGTGTTGTACTTTTATGAACTTCACCCGAAATAACGTTTTTTTAAAATTAATTGACCAAAAAGTAATAGCATCCCTTCCAAAAATCCTCAAACGACTGAACTAAGGTCATCGGTTATACGAAAGGATCCCCAACAACGTTTATCAGCACGTGGCCCGAGTAAGCATGTAAAGAGGACAGATTGAGGCTTGTGCATCACCCCTATAGGTGGGAACTTCACAACACCCTCCAAGGGCAAGTCCCGGGGCACCCTTGAAACACTGCCACTGTTAAGGACAGGGATGTGGCATACATGCATTGGGAGCTTGCCCTACTTTGTGAAGTGGGGAAGGAGGCAGGCAGATAACCTGCTGGAATAAGGGCAGAGAGAGAACCCCACAGGGGGTGACCCTCACTAAAGCATTCAGCATGACAGAGCCAAAATGACAGCACCAGTCAGGGTCAAGGTCTGCCGGTAGCATGCAAACTTCTAATACTGCGTGTTCCCTCGAGTGCAACATGCTCTTTTAATTATGGGGCACACATCTGAGCTGTGCCTGGCAAAGTCTATAGCTTTCTTAATCCTCCCCCTGGACTATTACTGCTCCTTGCATTAACTATTAACTAAACGCTTTCGGTGACAAAGAACAACAGAACAAACAGATCCCACACGTGATTGGGCCCCAGATACTGAAACCACCACATGTGGATCAGACGAGTCACAGAGTGCAGCACAACAATCCCAGAGGCAAGAAAATAAAAGGGGTGTCACAGGTCAAAATTAACCTGCATGCTTAAGAGTCAACACGTCCTGCCAAACGCGCTTTAACAGGCTGATAGGCAAAGCAAGTGGGTTGTGGTTGAGGAGCAGTACTCCGCTTCACATATGCACACCATTTTGCTGTCAATTTGGTGTTTGTGCTGAAAGACTCGGGTCCAGTCCACAGGCTGAGACATTTCATCAGGATGGAGGAAAGGATTTGCAACACAACATATGCACTCCCCTTTTTACTGTTGACCAAGACCACATGCTGAGGAGTGAACACTCTCTTCCCTCCATTAAGGAGTCCTAAAAACTCTTACAGAGGGGGCATCGCAGTTTGCGTACAACCACAAAGCGTGAATCAGTCCATAGCAATCTAAACACAAAGCTTTGGGGTTTAGCAGAGCACACAGTCACAACAAAGACTATCTATCGAAAAAGGAAACGTATCCTTTAAAATGCTCCTGCTTCGTCCGCATGGTGAGATGAACCTGTTGAGTCCTCACAGAATCCCTATCTAAAGTCTCCTCCAAGGTGGCCTGGTGAAGGCAGCCGCTACCCAATCCTAACTCTACCGGTGGTATTAACCGGGGAGTTTGCGGGGGGAGGGGGAATCACCTGGGAGGAGAAGAGTCCAAAGGGAATGTAGTGACGGTTAGGAGAGAGACAGTATTCATCCTCTTCTGAGGGAGAGGTTTCTCTAATAACAGTACCTGATTTTTGCTCAATCTGTCAGTTCTGAAAACCCTGTAAAAGCACAATAGACCGTTAGATAGAGGATGGCAACCTACTACTCACTATTTTCTTGTGACACTTATGTCATCAAACAAATAACGATACAAAAAACAGAATAGGTTATCCTCGCATCATATGTTCAATTACATGCTCCCTTTCAATTACTCCATCGCTCACACGCACCCATTCATTCATACAAGAGCCCTATTTCTCTATATTAATATATGGTTTCAAAATACATAACCATCTAACACAAAATATTTACAAATGATATCCAACACCCTTCTCCAATACAGATGTGTCTATCTGTGTACCCACCAGATGTTTTGGTTGACGCGTGTTTTGGCCGGTTATATCTGGCTTTCAATTTGTAGCCCTATTTTGACCCAATCTTCATCAGGACGGAAGCTATGTGCAAACTATGCCTGGCTTCAGGGAAGACTGAGTGAGAGACATCTACAAAATAAAACAATTAAAACCAATTGCCATCAAACTCATTCCTTACCATCCTCGATTATTTCACAAACACAATAAATGTGTGAGTGTACCTTACTCTGTTAGTACACTGGGTTGTACTCCCCTCCAAATAACTCTTGGGAATAGTACAACAACCTTGGGCAAGTGTCCCGATACTGCCAAGCCGGTTCATTCTCTTCTGGCCTGCACCTAGGAGGGGCATAAAAGCCGGGGATGAATATAGGCATGCCCCTATATACCCATTTCAGGTACATCTCATGGCCTCCTAATTGGGGTAGAGAAAAAGAAATGTGTACTCACTGCTAAGTGTATCAGCAGAAAAAATATGGCACAATCTTCTAGTTGCAGAAATCCGCAGGGTATCGCGGTTTACACTTATTTAGACGATGGATCTTGGAGCCTCAGCTTCCTTTTACTTCTCATCCTATTTACAGTTGAATACAAGAACACAAACCCCCCTCCCCCACTCCACCCGGTGTCACTAAAATGAACAAGTTACTTTCCTGTAACTGTTCTCCAGCATGGGTCTGGCATGGATTTGCATGCTCATGAATATTTCCAGTCACGCTGGGAATCCTTGGTAAAGAAAAAAAATAAGTTTGAGTTTCATTTCTTCCCATCCTGGTAGCCAACTTCAGATTTGGTAGTACGTAAAGTGGCAGTAGAACCAAGAGCAGAGCCGCAGAGGGGCAGGCGGGAGGGTTTGCATGTGAATCCATGCTGGAGAACAGTTAAAGGTAACTTGTTCCTTCTCCAGCATGGGGTCTGACATGGATTCACATGCTCATAAATAAAGAATACATAGCAGTACACACATGCACAACCACGGGAGGTGCCAAAGCTCAAAATAAGCATGTCTTACCTACTCACCTTCAAGCGAACAGGTTGCGCAGCACTGCTTGGCCGGCTCTGGACTCCTCCCTGGAATCCTTGTCGACGCAGTAGAATTTCATGAAGGTGTGCGTCGACCTCCACGTTGCAGCCCTGCAGATGTCCAGCCGGGGCACCCCAGACAGGAACGCCGTTGTAGCAGCGATTGCTCTGGTAGAATGGGCTCTCGGATGGCCAGGCATCGGTCGGTTTGCCAACCGGTGACAGTGAGTGATACACCCGGAGAGCCACCTGGAAATGGAAGCCTTGGAGAGGGCCTTCCCATGGTTCACAGGGCCAAAGTTCACAAAAAGTGGCAACGTCTTCCGGAAACTCTTCGTGCAGTCCACATAGAACTTAGGCGCTCTAGCCATATCCAGCGAGTGCAAAGTCCTTTCAGCCGGCGACGGATGAGTCGGAAAAAACACAGGTAACACAACGGGCTTGTTTAGATGAATGTCTGGCGGCACCTTGGGCAGGAAGGAGGGGTGCATTCTCAGCACCACCCTCGTGTTGTGAATAGTCAAGTAAGGTGGCTTACAGGACAGGGCCTGAATCTCACCCACCCGTTGTGCAAAGGTGATGGCCACGAGGAACGCTGTCTTCCACGGCAAGAACTTCAGGGAACTATCTGCATAGGTTCAAATGGAAGGCCCATGAGCCTAGTCTGCATCACATTGAGTTCCCACGCCGGGGTTGGAGCCTTCACCAGCGGGAACAAACAGAACAGTCCTCTGACAAACTCCTTAACCAGACTGTGTGACCATAACGACGACCGTCCCGGAGATCTGGTGTAGGGGGAGATAGCCGCCAGATGAACTTTGGAGGCATGGGCCAGTACCCGCGGAGCCGTGACTCAGAGGGTCGATTTTCTATGCACGGCACCAAATGACAAACCTATTCCATTTATGTCCGTTGCATTTCAGAGTAGACGATGCCCTGGCCTTGCTAAGCACCTCCTTGCAGTCCGCTTGGAGATCGTAGCCCCCTAACGCTGCAGGAGCCAGGCACTCAGGTTCAGTGATCCTGGGTCGTGGTGCAGAATTGCGCCTCCTTCCCTGGCGACATGATCTGGGACCACCGGAAGCTTGACTGGATGTTGACATGCTGAGGAGGTCCGGGTACCAGATCTGCCTTGGCCACGCCGGTGTGACAAGGATCATCCTGCACTGGGACCGTCTGAGTTGATTGATGAGTCGAAGAAGCAACGGCAACGGAGGGAACACATACAGAAACAGGCCGTCCCAGGAGAATGAGAATGCGTTGCCCATGCTCCCCGGCTGGGGAAACCTGCTGGCGAACCTCCAGTACTTGGTGTTAGTCACCGTCGCAAACAGATCGATCTGGGGATTGCCCCATCTGCGGAACAGGAGATCCACTTCGTCCTGCCGAAGTTCCCACTCGTGGCAAGAGCGTAGCTCCATGCTGAGTGTCGGCAACGGTGTTCTTTACTCCTGCCAGATGAAATGGAATGAAGAACATCCCATGGGCGACAGACAGTTCAGTACCACAGGTCCTTCGCCGCTCTGGAGAACGCTGGGGATCTGGTGTCCCCCTGCTTCCTGATGTAAAACATTGTGGTGATATTGTCCGTGAAGACCCGAACCACCTCTCCCTTGAGGGACAGAAGGAAGGACTTGAGGGCCCAAAACACTGCTCGAAGCTCTAGCACATTGATGTTCAACTTCTCCTCCGGCAGCCACAGGCCTCTGGTGTGGAGACTTCGGTGTGAGCTCCCCATCCTTCCAGGGAGGCGTCCTTCGTGATCGTCTCCTGGTATGGCAAGGTCTGGAAATCTGCACCTCAGGACAGATGAGAGCGCACTCCCCACCACCTTATCGCTCGACAGAAGCCCTCATTGAGTGTGATCTTGTCCTGGGAGCTCCCAGATACTTGTATCCAAGGGTCATCAAGGAACTCCTGTAATGAACGCATCCGTAGCCTGCAGAGTCGAATGAGACAACGACATCATGCCGAGTAGAGACTGGATGGTCCTCACCGTGGCGATCTTCAGTGCTAACAGCCGTTGCACCATGCCCGAGATGGCGACTCTCCGTTCTTCCGACGGTGACGCCAGGCACGACACCGTGTTGAGGCGGGATCCAAGAAACAGTGCGTCCTGTGATGGAGTCTAGCAGAACTTTGCACAGTTCACCAAGAACCCCAGATCCGTCAATAGATGGATGGTCCTCACTGTGTGGTCACCCGCAATGTTCTTTGAACTGGGCCGGATGAGCCAGTCATCCAAGTAAGGGTATACGTGGATCCCTTGAAGTCGGAGAAGCGCCACCACCGGTGCCAGGCACTTGGTGAAGACCCTTGGCAAAGACCCTTGGTGCCAACTTCAGTCCAGAGGGAAGGGCCTTGAACTGATGCTTCCCCTGAAAAACGAAGCGCAGAAACTTGCAGGGTCCATTGTGGATTGGGATGTGGAAGTATGCATCCTCCAAGTCCCGAAATGACAGAAGGTCTCTCTCTTCGAGTTGCCCGAGCACGTGCTGAAGAGTGACCATGCTGAACTTGGGACCTGATGTACTTGTTCAGTCATCGGAGGTCGAGGATGGGCCTCCAGACCCCGGTCTTATTTTTCACAATGAAGTACCTCGAGTACACTCCACGAGCCCTGGAGCCTCTTTGGAGCAAGCTCTATCGCGCCTTTCCTGAGCATGACCCGAACCTCCAGCAGCAGCTGAGGGACGTGGTTTTCCTGCCGGGCCACAGGTGTAATTAGGGGACACTTACGTTGAAATTCCAGGGTGTGCCTATGGGCGAGAGCGTCCAGCACCCAACGGTCGGTGGAGGTTGTCTTCAACACGCTGACGAATTTGCCAGCTGGCCTCCCACCGGGGTGCAAGGGTTGTGCCCCCGAACCCACGGCTGGTTCAATCCTGCTTGGACGTTGAAGGGCCGCCCTAGGGCCTCTGTCGATGACAACGTCCTCCTCCGAAAACCTTGAAACGGCCCCTGTTGGTTTCCTGCTCCGAGGAATGGGAGGGCTGGCGGTACGAAGGAGAACTCCTGCCGAAACCTTTGGACGATCCTTGGGACATGTCTCGTGAGGGCGGAAAGGACGGCTGCCACTGTTGAAGAGTGCCCAGAGCGCGTGCAGTCTCTGTGTCTGCCTTAATGGCCTGTAGAGACTCATCTACGGCCTTCCCGAAGAGGTTGTCTCCGTCAAAGGGCATGTCCAACAGCCTCATCTGCCAATCCGGACGGAAGATGGTGGCCTTGAGCAAACCACGACGAAGGCAAACGCTGTTGCCCATCAGCGATGTCTGTGGCCACCGGGATGCCCTGGTCCGACGCCACCTCGGCTTGCTGCAGAATTTCCAACGCTTCCGACCTCTTGTCGGGGAGGAAGTCCAGAATGGGAGCAATCTTGAACCCTAGCTCCCGGTCGTATCGTCCTACGATGGCGTTGGCGGCCTTGAAGGTAGTGGCCGAGTAGATAAGCTGTCGTCCCGTGGCATCTAATTTCTTCCCCTCACCGTCCGGAGGGGTGGACGCTGCCGAGGAAGAAGCGCCGGATGACTTATTGGCCGCAGCCGATACAGAGTCTGGTGACGGTTGGGCCCACAAGCACTTGGGCGCATAGTCCAGCACCCTTGATCCCTCTTCGCCGGGCTTATGAGAAGGGTTTATGAGGGACAAGCCTTCGTCCTAGATGTCATCCAGGAGTCAGACCGAGAGGATTGTCTTTCTCTTCGCCTCGCGGCGCTGGTAAGAAGCCCTCTCAGGAGCGAGCTGGAAGAGCTCCAAAGCTCTGGAGATCAAAGTGATCTGTCGGGGAGGACCTGGGTGGGGGGCGGAGATGGGAGGTCCCCATCCCACAGTCGTCTGTGCCAGCCGCCTCGGGGTCCAAAAGAACAAATCTCTTGTGCTATTAGGGACTGTAATGTGAAAGAAAAAAACGAGGGAACACAGTTACCTCTTTGGTATATTGCGAATGAGCACTACATTCATGGACTCTACCAACAATCTGTTATTGCCCTCAACTACACGTTCCTAGACCCGTCTAGCATGCTATATTATCCTTTGTTCCTAAGTAGGCACCATGCTATTTATTAGATTAACTGTCAGAGTGGCGTTTGCTGCGAGATAAATACTTTCCCCCCAAAAACGTCTGCGCACAGCAGAGTGGCCGCTTACCTCCATTTAGACTCCAAAAATTGCCAACGAAATGCGGGCGTTTCATAAGCCGCCCCTCATGGTACGTGATGTGTATATTGGCAGCAATGGTAATAGAAAGAGGACTGGAACCTGCAAAGTCCCGCGCCTCTTCCACACTGGTTTAGATTTGTAAAACAAGTTGTTTTCTCATAAGTATATGAAAGGTGCTGTGAGGGAAACTCAACAGGAGCGGCATGAGAATTATATGAGTATTTATTTGGCGACATATCTAATGCATACTAATATGCGCTGCTTTTGAGTTTCCCTCACAGCACATTTCATATACTTACGAGAAAACAACCTGTTTTACAAATATAAACAAGTGTAGAAGAGGCATGGGACTTTGCCGTTTCCAGTCCCCTATCCATTACCATTGCTGCCAATATACATTGGTACTGTGAGGGGTGGCTTGTGAAACGCCCGCATTTGGAGGTCGATTTTCAGGGACTAAACAGAGGTAAGCGGCCACGCTGCAGTGCGCACACATTTTTTGGGGGAAAGTATCTCGCAGCGAACACCACTCGGCTACCTAATCTAATAAATAGCATGGTACCTACTTAAGAACGTAGGATAAGGAACAAGTTACTTACCTGTAACTGTTGTTCTCCAGCATGGGTCTGGCATGGATTCACATGCTCATGAATATTCCCCGTCATCAGGCTGGGAATCCTCTGTAAAGATAAAATCAGTATCAGTTTCGTTTCTGATCTGTCTTTCTTAGTAGTAACCAATCACTGATCTCTGGGTCATACTGCCCCCAGCCAATGACTGCCCTCTACCTAAGCCCCTCCCCTGGCAGCCATCCTCAGATTTGGTAGCACGTAAAGTGGCAGTATGACCAAGTGAAGAGCCGCAGAGGGGAAGGAGGGAGGGTTCGCATGTGAATCCATGCCAGACCCATGCTGGAGAACAACAGTTACAGGTAAGTAACTTGTTCCTTCTCCAGCATGGGGTCTGGCATGGATTCACATGCTCATGAATATAAGAATACATAGCAGTATACACATGCACAACCACGGGAGGTGGCAACAGGCTCAACATTAAGCAATACAACAACTCAACATTAAACATCTCTCACCTCCTCACCAGGCACACCTTAAGCTAACAGGTTGCGCAGCACTGCTTGGTCGACCCTGGACTCCTCCCTGGAGTTCCGATCGACGCAGTAGAATCTCGTGAAGGTGTGCATCGACCTCCACGTAGCAGCCCTGCAGATGTCCAACAGGGGCACACCAGACAGGAACACCGTGGTAGCAGCGATCGCTCTGGTCGAATGGCTCTCGGACAGCCGGGCAGCGGTCGGTTTGCCAACCGGTGACAGTGCATGATGCAGCCGGAGAGCCATCTGGAAATGGAAGCCTTCGAGAAAGCCTTCCCTTGATTCACAGGTCCAAAGTTCATAAACAGCTCTGATGTCTTCCAAAAACTCTTTGTGCGGTCCACGTAGAACTTCAGCGCTCTAGCCACATCCAGCGAGTGCAAAGTCCTCTCGGCCGGAGACGAAGGCGATGGGAAGAAAACTGGCAACACCAAGGGCTCGTTGAGGTGGAAGTCCGATGGCACCTTGGGCATAAAGGAGGGGTGTGTCCTCAGCACCACCCTCGTGTCGTGAAAAGTCAAGTATGGAGGCTTGCAAGATAGGGCCTGGATCTCTCCCACTCGTCGTGCAGAGGTGATGGCCACAAGAAATCCTGTCTTCCACAACAGGAAATTCAACAGTGCCGAGTGCATAGGCTCGAATGGGGCCCCCCATGAGCCTGGTCAGCACCACGTTGAGCTCCCACGCCGGGGCGGGGGCCTTCACTGGTAGGAACGATCGGAATAGTCCCTTCATAAATTCCTTCACCAGGCGATGAGACCACAAGGACGCCCGTCCTGTAGTTCTGGTGTATCGGGAAATGGCAGCCAGATGGATTTTGATGGAGGCGTGAGCCAGTCCAGCTTTGGCCAGGGACAGTAGGTACGGCAATACTTGAGGGGCCGTAATCCACAGAGGGTTAATCTTCTGTGCACAGCACCAGACAGAGAACCTCTTCCACTTAAGTCCATAACATTTGAGAGTTGAGGACGCCCTGGCTTTTGCAAGAACCTCTCTGCAGTCAGCCGGGATATCGTATCCTTCAAACTCTAGTGCTGCAGGAGCCAAGCCTGCAAGTACAGCAACACCTGGTCGTGATGGAGAATGGCGCCTCCTTCTCTGGAGAGAAAATCCGCGTCCGTCACCAGCTTGATAGGTGGGGACGCTGACAAGTCCAGAATGTCTGGGAACCAGATCTGTCTCGGCCACGCCGGTGCAACGAGGATCATCCGGCACCTGGATCTCTTGAGCTGGTTGATGAGATGGAGCAGCAACGGCAACGGAGGGAATGCGTACAGGAATAGGCCGTCCCAAGGGAATGAGAAAGCATCGCCCATGCTCCTCGGCTGGGTGAACCTGCTGGCGAACCTCTGGCACTTGGAGTTCGTCGCCGTCACGAACAGTTCGATCTGGGGTTTGCCCCATTGTTGAAAGAGCCGATCCACCTGGTCCTGGTGTAGTTCCCACTCGTGGCACGAGTGCAGGTCCCTGCTGAGTGAGTCGGCAATGGTGTTTTTTTATTCCTGCCAGGTGGAAGGGAACCAGAAACATCCCCTGGGTGACGGCCCAGTGCCACAGATCCTGGGCCTCCTTGGATAGGGCTGGGGATCTGGTGGCTCCCTGCTTCCTGATGTAGAACATCGTGGTGGTGTTGTCGGTGAAGATCCTCACCACTTTGTCCTGGAGGGACGGAAGGAACGATTTGAACGCCCAGAACACGGCTCGTAGCTCCAGGATGTTGCTGTGAAGAGACCTCTCCTCCGGGAGCCAGAGGCCTCTTGCGTGGAGATCTCCGGTGTGGGCCCCCCATCCCTCCAGGGAGGCGTCCGTTGTTACCGTCTCCTGATATGCTAGGGCCTGAAAGTCCATGCCTGCCGAGAGGTGCGCACGGGTACCCCACCATAGAATCGCCCGACGGAAATCCGCGTCGAGCGGGATCCTGTCTTCGAAGCAGCCCGCTGCTTGAATCCAGCGGGCGTCGAGGAACTCTTGTAGCGGACGCATCCGGAGTCTGCAAAGGGGCACAAGGTCGATGCACGAGGACATCATCCCGAGGAGGGACTTGATGGACCTCACTCTGGCCACCTCTGTGGCTAACAGGCGCTGCACCTTGCCCAAAATGGCCTTCGTCCTTCCTTCCGACGGAGATGCCAACCGCTTCACTGTATCGAGCTTCGCTCCCAGAAACAGTGCCACCTACGACGGGACCAGATGGGATTTGGGGTAGTTGATGGTGAATCCCAGCTCCGTGAGCAGGCGGATGGTCCTCGCTGTGTGTTCGACGGCGAGTTCTCTTGACCTTGCACGGATTAGCCAGTCATCCAGCGAGGGGTAGATGTGGATTCCTTGCAGGTGCAGCTGCGCCGCCACAGGTGCGAGTCACTTGGTGAACACCCTGGGTGCCGACTTTAATGCGAATGGCAGGGCTCTGAATTGGTAATGACGCCCCTGGACTACGAATCTGAGGAACTTTCTGTGACCTTTTAGAATGGGGATGTGGAAGTAAGCATCCTCCAGGTCCAGTGACGATAGGAAGTCGCCCTCCTCCAGCTGTCCCAGTACGTGCTGGAGGGTGACCATCCTGAAGTTCTGTGCCTTGATGTACTTGTTAAACCGACGCAGGTCCAGGATGGGGATCCAACCGCCTGTCTTCTTTAGGACGAGGAAGTATTACCAGTCATAATCAAGTACACAGTATTAGAAACGATAAATGAAACATTTCTTGGATTGATATATTTTGAAAGATTATTCAATTTATTTAAAGAGTGATAATAGCCAAGCCTAAATCGTAGCATGAGATTTGCAATGCTACAACCATGATGGTTAGAACATCACCATGGTGTAGTGGTGAATATGGCAGTTAATGTGTGCTTGATGTTACAGTGCTTCTATGGGACTCACCAGCGATTTACTTCAGGAAGCCATGCAAGAAATAGATATGGGGGATTGGCTTTCGCAAATATTGTGACAAATCTCTTGACCTCCCTCCAAAAGAGAATCCGCACAATTGAAGATCATTTAACTTGCATGAAAACTTTGAAGACCTGCCTTTTTAACACACTGAGCAAGCCAAGTACTATCCCAGTTATTGGCCACCATTGCATCGGACGAATACTGCACACAGCCTACTGTATAGTTCACGAAGTGCCCCAATAACGCTTTTCATTCTCCTACGCTTTAACACTGCATGCATAATAACTATCCCACCCGCACTCGTCAAGCCAAAGATTCCTTTACTCAGACTTCAGAGAGCACAACACTGCAACTCTACCACCAACGTATATGACACCAACGCCTCACTGCTCCCCCCCAAGCTACTGCATCCGAGCTCCTTGGGAACCGGCACGTCCACTTAGGAAACACATCTGTTCCCCAGACAAATAAACCCTTATAAACAGACCCACACACAACTCAGGGTACTTCTAGTCTTCACATAACCTTACCCACTCCCCCTCTTTTTCAAATATGCACAGTGCAGGCTTGCGAGAATTATTACTTCATACCAAATTTGATCAAGTGGGCTATTTGGATCCCCACTTGCTGTCTGGCTACTACTCAAGACACTGAATACATTTGGTTGGATTTGAAAATGGGTCAAGTCCTGATGAAGGCCATGACTGATAGGAACCTCAGTTAAGTTCAAGAGATGGCCGAAACACACCATGTTGACTTTCTATGCAACTACAATGGCACTGCAAACAACACGCAGGTCCCATATATATATAGAACAAGTACAGACAAGGTTGGAAAGGTCTCTGTAATGAACCAGGGTTTCTGTTCACAATTCACATATATATGTTGGATTTATGATGAATGTAGGTGTCATGTTGGAAGTATTGGTTCTTGTGTCGGAAAATCAAATTAGATGTCAATGGGCCTCATTACGACCCAGGCTAGTAGCACCATGGTTGCCACCGGTATTTTACCAACTCCGCCATGGTGAATGGCGGAATTACCGCCCCATTCCAAGGTTGGCGTGGTGGTAATTCCCCATTCACCATTGGCCCTTCCCCATTCCCATTTTTGCCCCCATAGGGCTCAATGGGAATGAGGAAGGGGGTAATTACGGTACCGCAAATTGCAGTACCGTAATTTCCTCGAAAGTCCCTTTGCGGCTTCCTTCCTTAACGGCTGGTAAAACCAGCCGTTAAGGTTCGGACCCGCAAAGGGACCTCGTAATTAGGCGGTAAGGGTTTAACGGCGCTGACACCTTTTACGGCGCTGTTAACCCCTTACCGCCTGGGTCGTAATGAGGCCCAATATTTGTCACAGAAATATGTCTAAATGTCTAAATGTGGTCTGTAAAATGTGTATATGAGAATGGTTTTTAACTGTATGATATATGAACACAATATTTGTTTGGATAAATAATCTTCTTGAAATAGATTTAAAGAGTTTTCGTGTGGCATAATGGCCTTGATCGTTTTGCTTTGTATAGATAACATAACCTGACATACATTGTCATGTATTTTCTTAATATTCTATGAGTTCCTAAACAGCCAAGTGTTTGTTGTTTTTAGAATAACATCTCATGGTTCTGGAAAGTTACAAAACACGCCCACCTCATGACAGTCATACTCTGTCGTATAGGGTTACATATTCAAATTAACTCACCTTGATATGATATGATATGATATGATATGGTATTTGTAACGCGCCTATACACAAGTGTTTCAAGGCGCGACGAGGCAGGGAGGGAGGGAAACAAGGGGAAGACAGACAAACGATCCTACTAGGCCAGGTGTCATTCAGATCGCGCAAGTGCAGAGGTAAGGGGAAAAGGAGGAAGTGCAGGGGGAGGAGGTGGGGGGAAGTGCAGTACAAGGTAAGTAGAGTAAAAAAATAATAAATAATAAATAATAAATAAAAAGGGCCAGCTGGTGGCAAGTGCGAGGTAAGTGCAGAGCAAGTGCTGGGAAGGGGGCTGTAGGGATACAGTGACAGTCCCACAGTGCAGGGGGAGCCAGGGAGGCAGTGCAAGTGGAGAGTGGCTGGGCCCTGGACCGAGGTTGCTGAGAGTGGCCCAGATGCAGGTTTAGTGCTGAATTTAGTGGGGAGTTAAGCAGGATTAGCAGGGGAGAGGGAGAGAGAAGGCAGAAGCGAAGAGGAAGGTTTTGAGGTGCTTCCGGAACCGGAGATGGTTCTCCTCAAGTTTCAGGGAGGCAGGAAGGCTGTTCCAGAGGGAGCCCCCTGCTGCGGAGAGAGATCTACCCCCAGCTCGTTGCTTCGAGAAGCGGCTGACCATGAGGGAGTTGGAGACGGATGAGCGAAGGGCTCGTGAAGGAAGATATTTAGGAAGAGAGAGTTGAAGGTATTTAGGTCCCAGGCCCCAGAAGGCCTTGTGGACAATGCAGAGGGTTTTGAATTTAATCCTCGCAGCCACTGGGAGCCAGTGAAGAGATTTCAGTCCTGGAGAGATACGGTCCCTGGGCTTGAGGCCAAGGACAAGTCTCGCAGTTCTGTTCTGGATAAGTTGCAGAGGGCGGAGAGTGGAGGCAGGCAGATTAAGATAGAGGCTGTTACAGTAGTCCAGCCTAGAGAGAACCAGGGCTCGGGAGACAGTGAGCTTCTGGGGGAAGGAGAGGAAGGGAAGAATACCTCTGAGGAGGTGCAGCTGGTAGTGTGACTTCTTAGAGACGTCAGATATATGAGGAGAGAAGGAGAGTGTGGAGTCGAAGATGACCCCGAGGTTTTTAGCCTTGCAGGTAGGGGCAGGAAGGGGGCCAAGGGAGGCCGGCCAGAGAGCTGCAGGGAAGGAGGGAGTGGGTGTGCCGATGAGTAGAATCTCAGTCTTACTGGCATTGAGGCAGAGGTCATTGGCGGCACACCATTCCTGGATAGCAGACAGACAGTCGGAGATGAGGGAAGGAGAGGAGGAGGCCGAGGGTAGCCTGAAAATGAGCTGGGTATCGTCTGCATAGCACTGGAAGTAGGGGCAGAGAGCGGCGATGCGGTGGGCAAGGAGTGCCAGATACTGGTTGAAAAGCCAGGGAGAGAGGTTGGATCCCTGGGGGACACCACAGGTGGAGAAAAAGATGTCAGAGAGGAAGGAGCCCATTTGGACCTGGGAGGGTCGACCGGAGAGGAAAGAAGTCAGCCAGGCCAGAGCCTGACCAGTGATACCCAGGTTATCACGGAGACAGTTGAGCAGGATGGCATGGTTGACAGTGTCAAAGGCAGAGGAGAGATCGAGCAGAATGAGAACACAGGGAGTGTTGGAATCGAGGTTCAGGAGCAGGTCCTCACGGATGTTCAGGAGAGCAGTTTCCGTGCTTCTGGCCGCTCTGAAGCCGGATTGATGGTCATGAAGATTACCAACAGATTCAGCATGGAGGTTAAGCTGGGAGATGGCCAGTTTCTCCAGGAGCTTACCCAGGAAGGGAGTAATGGAGATTGGGCGATAATTGGCCAGGCAGGAGGGGTCGGCAGAGGGTTTCTTGAGGAGGGGGTGCACAAGGGAGTGCTTGAGGGGGGATGGGAAGACTCCAGAGGCGAATGAGTGGTTGCAAAAGTCAGCCAGGGCAGGAGCCAGGGAGTCGATGTGGTCCTTGATGGTTTTGGAGGAACAGGGGTGAACCTGTTTAGACGAGGCTTTCATAGATCGGACTTGTCTGGAAACCTCATCAGCAGAAAAAGGTGGAAAAGCAGAGAAGGAGGGTGGAGGGGCGGCTGCAAGAGAGCAAGAGGAAGAGCCGGGAAGAGAGGGAGGGAGGAGAGAGGAGGAGAGCGAGGACAGGATGTCCTGAGTTTTTGAGATGAAGTGCGAGGCCAGTGCAGTGCCACCTTTACTGACAATCATTGCAAAGGTTGTGAACTTGGTGGTATCAGGTGCAAAGGGGACTGCTATCCATTTTGGAGAGGTTAAAACATATTTAAAAGTCCACATTCTGGCATGGAATTAACCCGTTTTCCCGGGACAGCGGATACACACTGACAGTCGCACTCAAGTGTGGAAAGAGTTTGAAAAACCTGAGCATCCTAAGGAACGTACCTGCAGTGACAACTTGCATGCATGTGTCCGGGAAGATCCCAGAACTGGAACATACACTAGGAACATATCTTTCTGACAAACGACAGGTGTTTTTTGAGGATGGCTTAATCACAGGGAAGCAGCTTTCGAGAGAAACCCTCTTCGGGCAGATGAGGTTCTTACTTCCGAGCCATCGATCACCACACACAGGTTTTGCCAGTAGGGAATACTGTGCTTTTGAAATATTTGAACCGGTAATGGCTTGTATTTTTTCATTTAAATTTATATTTTTTTGCTCTGCGCAAGTTTTTCTTTTTTGTCCTAATGTTCCCTTATCCGTCACAGGGCTTTGATTAATGCCTTCCTGCTCACCTAATCCGGGTATGGAATGCCTGCCTTCTATTGATATCTCTGAAAATCAAGGAAGTTCGATGAAAAATGCTTTCAACATTCTTGGGACTGTGAATGTATGGGTAATGATTCCCTCGTCTGCCAGATTCAATCATCTCTGCATTTTAACTGAAGTGTACTCCAGTTCAAATATTTCAGTCACAAAAATAAAATGAAAACGAACCCCTTGGAAGGGAATACATTATGTAAAATAGGCCGCCAATTTTGTAGTCTCTGGCAATTTATTGGGCCTGATTCACAAAGCGTTTTCCTATGGGATTGTGCCATTATAAAACGCTTCTGTGAATCAGGCCCAGTGTGTCAAACGTGTCTGGGAACTTAACGGAAATAAAACTAAACTTGAGCAGCGCGTGCATTGCGATGACGCATTTACATATTATGAAGCAGTGCATGGCGGGTATGCAGGCTTCTGCGCCGAGGCAGACCTGACTTTCTCCTATGAGGGAGAAATGAGCGGGCTTTGACGGGTCTTTCTCCAGGCCCCATTTATCAAGCTCCGAACAGCGACTGCACGGCCTGGCAAGCTATTTCCCCCGCTGGTTCACGGAGAGTGCACTTGGAATCGTGTTGAATCAGATATCAGCTATTCGCATACATTAACCCTGCCAGACGCTGCCAAAGATCAGGCAGGATGACAAAGCAGAAAAAAAGCCTCATTGGTTTACCTGCAGTGCTTAAAGACAGCCTGCCACAGTAAAGTGAAATTAATGTATTTGCAATTGCTCTGTGTTAGGCGAGAAGGGCTTGAAGAGATTGGGGCGCATTCCTTAAGAAAGTGCCTGCAGGTAGCTAATTGGGGCCTTCTTACATGTTGCAGAAAATGGCCACTTGGGGTCTATCTTAAATAGGCTTCTCCAGCTCTGCTCTAGCCCTGTGGACACTCTCTTTCTTTATAGTGACCCATTGGTTGGTAGCAGAATGCACTGATAGACCTGAGTGCATTTAAGCCAAGTATTTCTAAGTATGGTTTATTTATTCAGATTTGTAGAGCGCACATCAGCCCGGGGGCATCGTGGCGCTTGTTACAGACAATATCTTAGTTACATAGGATACAGTAATACATACAAGTACAGTATTTACAGTGGACATGAATACATTAGCAATGCAGTATATTTACATGGATTCCTGAGAGTTTCTTATTTATTATACTAGGAAGGAGGTTTTCAGTTTCCTGCGAAAAATAGGGAGTGAGTTTTCCGCTCTGATGTCAGCAGGAAGAGCGTTCCAGGTCTTGGCTGCAATGTAGGGGAAGCTTAGGCCTCCGGCTTTGGCTTTTTTGATGCGTGGGATGCAGATTAGATTGGAGTAATGCGATCTAGTGGGACGGGAGGAGGATGGTTTGAAGATGGTTTCTGATAGATAGGACGGGGCAGAGAGAGACAGGCATTTGTGAGTGAGGGTGAGGATTTTGAGAGTGATCCGCTCTTTGACCGGGAGCCATTGGGCTGAGACCCTGGCCTGGGTGATATGCTCTCTTCTTGGGATACTAAGAGCGGCCCGGAAAGCATTGTTCTGAGTGACTTGAAGTCTGTTTAGGTTTTTGGCTGATGTGCCTGCTAGGAGTGAGTTGCAATAGTCCAGTTTGGCTCCAATGGTTGCCCTCGCTATAGAGAGGCAATTGGGTTTAGAGAGGTAGGGCTTGATGGCGTTTATGCGTTTGGTGGTGTGTGCAGATGCAGAAGTGATTGCGCTGACTTGTCTGGTCATCGATACTGACGAGTCAAGGTATACTCCCAGGGTCTTTACAGCTGTGGATACAGGGATGATGGAGTTGTCAATGGAGAAGTTAGCGTACAGTTTGTCAAGTTTGTCTAGGATGTTCTGTTGACCTAATATCATGATTTTCGTCTTGTCTCCATTGAGGCAGAGGCCATTAACTGCCATCCATGCCTTGATGACGGAGTAGATTGTGTGGAGTGCCTTGGCGTCTTCGTTGTATGATCCTGAAAGGGGTAGAAGTACTTGTGTGTCGTCCGCGTAGTTCGTGTATGTGATACCGTATGAGTCAAGTTTGTAAAAGAGGGGCTTGGTGAACAGGTTATAGAGTGTGGGTGCAGTGCATGATCCTTGAGGGACCCCGCAGTGGATTGTCGTGGGAGTGGCGTTGGCGATGTCTGAGAAGACTTTCATGGCTCTTCCCTCTAGGAAGGAGGTGATCCAGAGGGCTGCTTCTTTAGAGAAGTTGGCTGAGTGTGTGAGGTGTGAGGTGAGAGTCTTGTGTTCAACCAGATCAAAAGTGGCTGAGAGATCTAAAAGGAGCAAAGGAGCGGGCTTGCCTTTGTCCATGATTTGAGTGATCTGATTCTTGAGATCTACCAGAGCTGTTTCAGTGCCACGTCCTTTCCGGAAGCCTGATTGCCTAGTCCAGAGGATGGAGTGTGTTTCCAGAAAGTGTTGGATTTGGCAGTGTGCAGCTTTGTCCAGTAATTTCAGCAGGAATGGCACAGTGGTTATAGGACTGTAGTTGTTTGGTTGTATGGGGTCGAGAGTAGGTTTTTTTAAGAGAGGCCGGACCCAGGCCTCTTTGAGGTTAGCTGGGATGATGCCTGTTTTAAAGGACGCATTATGTAATATGAATACCTATCTTTTCTTCTTTAAAAGTATTTAACCTCAAGCAAATGGTAATTTGTAGAATCAGGGGGCGGAAAACAAATAGAATGTAAGTACATGGGGCCTGAATTTGAAGTAAGTGAGAGGGAGCACAGACCGTCATGGAGGCTGGAGCATAAGGACTGCTTCCAACCCCCCTCACTCCCCCCCACACTGCACCCCCGCAGCACCGTGCATGCCATCTGCATGCATCTCTGCCAGCATTGCACTTTCATGTGGTTGGAGATACTGCAGTCTGCATGGAACTCTGCCGAGTTTTTGCAATTGAATAAGGATGCATCCATAGGGATTCTTGTAAACGCTGTCCAGCATGCACATACATGGTGGGAGGCGTTTATGATTGGTGTAGGAAAGGCGTGTACATAAGGCATATTAACCCAGTGCTGCCAGATGTACGTACCTAAGGTATGTCCAGCCCAATAACAATACAAATTGCAGTATATAAGCGGTCCTCTCTGTGCAAGTTAACATGTTTAGAAATTGAGCCCTTTAGGCTCACAGTTTGCATCATTGAACTGTTTCCTTAAGTTGATTTTAGCAGAGTTAGTGAATCGAAAGAGCAGCACGCACTGCAGATTAAAACTGTGTGCTTATAAAGAGTGATTGATTGAAAATATTGCAAATGGAAACACTCCATTTAAGGCATAGACTAGTCCGGGCTTGCGCGATGGCAGAGCAAGTTACCTCACATCCCCTAACATATAAGTGCACTCACTTACCCATATTCTGCAATGCGCTGCTTGATTGTGTAATGTAGCATCGGGGCAGCACTTCCAGGCCATAGCAACGGCAGATAAGCAATTTGCAAATACCACATCACCTGGCATAATATTGCTGCTTCTGCTGTGGAAGGTGCCTCGTTCTGGAGTCAACCTTTAAACAGACTTGTTTTGCGTTTGGACAGTTTTGAAAGCAATTTGGTTTTCCAAGTGTCTCTGATCTCCAAAATCAAATTTCTCTGTTTGCTTGAAAGTGCCTGCTCTTGGAATCTTTTTATGCGCAAACGAATTTGTCTTCACACCGATTTGAATGCATCACTCCCATGTTTTAAAGGGCTTCCGAAAGATGTCCATGTCCATCTATTGCTAAAATATCCCTTTCTCCTGCTGCTGGCAAAGGGCCTAGTCTGGGGTTAGTTTTTGGGGTCGATTAATTTGTATATTGACAGGCTGGAATGTATTCTGACTGTATTTGTACCTGGATTTCAAGTGTGTCAGACGTCCAGATGACTATTTCTTTTGCCTATAAATTCACATTGGAGAATATTCCTGTGTCCTTCAATTCTATGTTCTCCACTTTGGCCTGCATAAGGATGCTGCTTCTTGCCCATTTCCAGCATTCTTTGGAATCACTAGACACATTGCATTCACTTCCCAGTGATTCAGTGAATATATCAAAACCTCTACCTGGGAGGATCAGCTATTTTCCGGCAGTGGGGAAGAAAGTTTCCCTCTCCACCTCTAAGCTTACACTCTCTCCCTCTATTTAAAATCTGACAGAGCATCGGAAGACCCTGAAAATGGCAGTGATGAACGAAACAAATCCCAATAAGATAACATAACATAACATAACATAACATACATTGCTTGTCAAGCATTTTCCTGATAGTGTATAAGTGCTTAAAACCAAAGTCATTTTTGGTTTTAAAATAACATCTTTTCATGGCTTTGGAAAGTTACACAATGTGTCAAACCTGGGGGAAATGACTAACACTGATATCTCCCTCGCGTAACATGGGTCGCCTAGCTTTGGACAATGGATTGTGGATGCTTCCACTTTTTCCTTCTTGTGCTCTCTAACCATCCCATAGTTCTGTTGGTCCAGTTTAGTGCTTTGTAAAGAGCAGCCTGTCCAATATGCTGAGCTGATTTAATGATATTTGGGTTTACCCTACTGCCATCTGTTAGTCTAACTAGGTTACTTTATCTCAGGGAAATGGTTGGAAAGGGTTGGCATATATGCAAATTATCTCCAGAAGAGCCAGGCAGTCATCGAGAGGAGCTTGGCCCCACAACTTTGAAGGAATCCCCATAGGTTTTCTGGCAGGATGTAATAACTGCTGAGGCAACAGCATCAGTGCTGTGCTCTCACCGGGGACAATGAATTCAGAAGTCCACCCTATCATGCAAGTGTCCTAAAGCTTGAGAAACATGTATTGATTGAATGTGATGTTTTTTCACTTGATCAAGTAATTAATCTTAGACCGACCAGATCAATTGAAAACATAATTGAAACACTCATTCTTTTAGAAGGACAATACCCTGTGTTGTAGACTTAAATGAAAAAAGCAAAAGCATTTAATGTAATGGGTGTTTGCATTATTGCTGTCAAATAAAAGGGGAACATCCAGAACTGTGCAATTTAAATTTCATTTTAGTATTCTATAAGGCAATGATGAAGAGATAGAACATTTTACATATGTTGATAGGCTTACGCTCTGCTGGATTGCCATTACAAGTAAAATTGACACAATACAATCCTTCACATGCACTATACAACTTGTCAACTTAGTTTAACCTCAAGTAGCCTTTGTAGATACCCACTCTTCCATGAACCAGAACTACCCAGATCCATTATACATCACTTGTATCCATGTTTACAAGATTTCATTGGTCCATATGGGTGTACTTAAGAAAAGGTGCTGTTTGCTCTATATTGAGAATTCAAGCTAAATCCATGGGCTTCCATTGTTAAGCTTATGTGAAAGTCAAGAATGTCCGTGTCTGGTGGATCAGTAAAATGCCTTATAAAGGTCATCAGCCACTGACCTAGTAGAGGAATGGGCTCCAGAAATGCTGCCAGTCTGTTCCATTAAACAGATGATGTAGAGTAGGCGCTCATGGTCCAATAGATCAATGGTTTCTATGAACGTCCGGAGTTGCAGCGTAGCTGCTTTATACAAGATCTTTAACAGAAAATTACAGTTTGTTATTGGACTTGGGTTACTTGTGACGTTAGGGTCGAGCCCTGTTTTATTTTTTAAAGTGATGTCACAATAACATTTTGGATGTTTTCAGGGACAGTACAGGTGCGGAAGGAGGCTTTGATAAGTCTGGCCAACAAGGGGGTGAAAACGTCTTAATTGTCTAGGTTCATTTTTGATGAAAGAACATTTCCTGGGCAGGATGACAGGTGCATAGAGCCCAGAATCTTTACTATGTCTGGGATTGACATTGGGAGAAGTTAAACGCACTAGGATCTGCACCTGACGATAGAGGTGGAGGAGTAGGTTGGGTCTTATTTTGTCCTATGCAATTTTTTTTAATCTCTGGCCTTGGATACTTTTGCCTCAAAGGCTGATTGAGCTCTGGTGCAGTCCAGGTCTGTGGGCATGAATATCACTGAGTGAGCTTTCGGTTTTTCCAAGAGTGTTAGAATTTCAAATAACTTCTTGGATTTGTTGTCAGCTTTGTCAATCAATTTATCAAAGATATTTTTTTTGTATTTGGTGATTGACGTTTTGTAGGATCTCTCTAAGAGGTTTCATGTGGCTGTATTCTCTTCGTTCCTTTTGTCTACTTTCATGACTTTAAGCTCTGGTGAGAACCACATTTGGTGTTCGGTGTTATCTCAAACAGTTTTGGTCTTAAGTGGCGCTAGGTTGTCTAGTAACAGTTCCTTAAAGTCAGGTGTACTGCCACTTGATTCAATGTTCCCAGTAATGGCCTGCAATGCTGCACCTTGATGGATCTAGAGAATGTGTATGTTTTGTCCAATTTATTAGATGTAATGAAAGAATGAGCTATGTGTGTTACGAAACAGATGACTACTACTATTGCATGGATACATTTACTGGACTAGATGATGATGGTGAATGGCATTTGTACACATGAAAGCAAAGGGAGGAGGCACATGGGAACACAATGCCCACAGCTAATTGGATGGGCATGATTACATTAGGGACACTAGAAAACCATTAGAAAATGCGGGACTGGAGCACATGTTGACAACAGCGCGCATCAGGTTACATGAAGCCAATGAACAGAAGGGGATAGACAATGGCAATAGGGAGGAATCCCAACATATTAAAAGAATACATGTTCTGTGCACATGATGAAAAAAGGACTGGCTTCTCATATTATGACAATGGGGAAGCAGGGTGTATGACAACAAAGGCAATTGGGGTCACCAGGGCATACCAAATGATGGAACAAGGGACCAGGGTCTATGATAACAATGGTAAACGGGTAAATATAGGTACATGTTGCCAATAGGGTGCGGGTTCAGGGGAACATGCAATAAGATGGTTGCACAGTAGGGTAATCGTGGAACATGGAAATATGATGGCAAGGGGGAAATGGTACACATGAAGCCAAGGGGGTTTGTGATGAAGGGCACCCAAGAGATGGGTCCTTGCTAGTGGACATGCCTCCCTTCGGGTATTCACAAGTACAGCATTCCAGGGATTACCATAAAACCAGGTTGGTAATTGATGTGACGTGTCAACTACCCGTACAAAGCAAAGAATGCAAAGACAAACAGTTCATCAATTTGGTAGATTATCTGAAGACAAGATAACAAACTATACATCCATATAACCCTTCAATGTTTTGGTAAGCTTACAACCGTAGACCACAAATCAAAGCAGCCTTTCTGTAAAGATTCCTAGTTGGCATGGCTAGAAGTACAGGACAGCAATGGAAAAGGCCACCCTCCTTCTCAACAAGAAACAAAACATGGCTTTCACCTCTGGCGGTGTACATATAGCCCTGAAACGCCCACTTCCTGTTCACTTTGCCTTGGTGTGCAGCGGGCCCACAGGTGGAGCTATGGCTCAGGTCAAAGGACGCCATCTCTACTTTGCAGGACTTATCTGGACACATGGGCAGGCTCGGAATGGCCTACAGGGCAATAGGGCAATGCCGAGCCAAATACACAACATGCTAGTGTGGACGTGTTTTTTTTGTCAAAGTGGACCACTTTTCTGGCTCATGTGGGCCAGTTAAATAAATGACTTCACCATGCAGCTAGTAGTTTTGACCAGTGTTACTGAATAAATATGTAAAATGCACAATTTGCATCACATTTTATCAAACCCCCACCCCCCTTGTGTGCCACTCAAATAATCTGTCACAAAATGAATTGCCATTTGCAACTGTGGGCCACTTTTTCATTGGTGCCCGAGACAATCTTCTGCCCCAGTCCGAACCTGCACATGGGTGGCACCAGGATACGGCTTGGGAGGGCAAAAGCCCGCACACTTTGAGGCAGCAGGCATCACGCTGCAGTGACGCCCAGCCCAGCCTCAGGCGGCAAGAACCTGTCACAGTTCTCACTTCGGTGAGCAGCGTATTTACTTGCTTTTAAACTTCAAAAGTAAGGAAACACACTAATCTCTGAGGTGAGAAAAACGTCATTAAAGTGACTGCTGGTAGCAGCAAATGTAAAGGCAGAGGACAAAGCCTGCCAAGGGGATATCCATATACCCCCTTTGTTGGAAGTAAAGGCTTAACTGCTGGCCTCAGCTTTTACATGGCTCATGGCTCTCAATAATTAGCATTAGCTAAAAATAACGTCTTTGTTTGTCCAAAAGTGAGGATTGCATGAATGCATGTATGAAAGTATGCGTACCTGTGCATGGAATTTTGTACTCGCATTAAGGGCAAAGCAACATAATGCATGTTCTTATATGGGGGAGGGCATGCTACCTTACTGTGGTTTAGCTTTTCTTTTTTTACTGCTGTTAAGGTCAAAGGCAACTTAAGTGTTCTCACATGGGGTAGGCAGCATTTGCACAGCCCACTTGGCAATGTTTGTTACTGTGGCATGACATGTCTTACTTGTTTTACAGGACAAATACAACACGATGGGTACAACATGAGTGTTCTAATATGGGGGCGGATTTGAGAAATGATGAAATGTTATTTATATAGCGCTTTATTTATATAGGCTGAGTTGACCTTGCTGGGATTTGAACATGTGAATCAAACCCTGATTGCCACAGCGACTATTCAACCCACTGAGCTACCTTACTGGCAAGACAACAATGAAAAGATTTCTTACTATGGCATCGCATTTTATTACTGGTGTTAAGGCCTAATGCAACACACGTGTGTTACATTGAGGTGGGGGCATTTGTGCAGCCTGCAAGGAAATGTTTTTTTACGGTGGCATGGCATTTTTACCACTGTTAGGGAGCAAATACAACATGATGAGAGTTCTTGTATGGGGAGGGAGAAATTTGTCTAGCAAGCAAGGATATGCTTTAGTGGCAAAGGCATTATGAAAATGTATTTCAAAATGCTCCTGTGCATTGTTGGTGACTTGACATTGTGCAGATGGACCTCTAATCACCTTAACTCAAGGCAGACCAACCACTTAAGAAGCCAGTGCACCTTTATATGTAAAGCAGGTTTATTGTACAATCGGCCCGGAGGGGCTAGATGATGCTATAGACTCAAACTAACCAGAGTCACGCTGAACCACACACACACTTCACATTGTGGCGGTCATTACGAGTTTGGAGGTAGCCATGGCGCTAATAGTGCCATGGCTGCCTCCAAACCCGGGTCCGGTCTGACAGAATGGGGACTTACCGGACCATTCCCCATTGGGAATGAGGAAGGCGCTAATTACGGGCCCGCAAATAGCAGGCCCGTTATTAGTGCCCTGGTCCCTTAGCGGGACCCGCAAAGGACGTGTGGTCAGACCACACGTCCTTTGCGGGTCCCGCTAAGGGACCTCGGAATTGGACAGTAAGAGTTTAACGGCACCGGCATCATTACTGGTGACCGTTAACCCTTACCGCCCAACTCAGAATGAGGCCCTATATATATTTTGCAACAGTTAAAACACTCCCATATATTATATTACAAATCACCCCTCACACATGATTGGTCAAACCTATACAAAAGAAATCCAATCTTCTCCAATTCCCATATTCGCATTAGTCACATTCATTCATGTAACATCATCAGCTCCTATTTGTAGCACACCCCTTTTGGGGATTTGTCCATGGTAGGTCATGACATCATCACATAGTTACACATTTAAACACACACATAATTCATTACAAGTTGCAGCTGGCTGTGACCTCCTAATCCCAGATGTGATTGCACGTGGTTTGCAAGGACACTTCAAACAATATGGAGAGGGGGAGAATAAATAGGTTTCCTTTGGACTGGTGATAACTATCTCACCAACCCAGACTTGCTGCCATCCTTCTTTCACTATAATCTAAACAATTACCAATTCAACACGCATTACCTCCTGACACAACCTGAGAAAAGAATCGAAACCCATAAAGTATCAGTCAGCTCTGCCATTAGGTGTCTCTTCACCCCCGGTTTATTACTCTGCCATGAAAAGATTGCCAAATTCCCCTGGACAATAAATAACAAGCTCACATGCATTTAAAAAGATTATATCTCCTTTCCGCAATGCTGCCAAGCTGTAAAAACCAGATGCCAGGAGGGAGGAGAAAAATGTCTCTATTCAACTGAATGAACAATATTGCTCGGGAATGTCGATCAAAGCTTCAGGAGACACTGCCGAAAGGTAGTTCAATCACTTGGTCTATCGCTATAGTCCCTCCTTTCCATGATCAGGCAAAGTCATTGAGTTGTCCATGTATGATAATACAGGGGATGCAAGGGGCACAGGGGACAAAGGGGGCACAGATATGGCTTTGAACATCAGGTGGGAAAGTATCAAGTGGTCCTCAGACATAACAAGGACAGGCACATGTAATGTGGTGAAACTGCACAAGCCTCACCAGGCAGGAGGCAATTGTCTGTAGGTATACTTTCCACAAGTTCATAATATATCAGGAAGCACATCTGTACCTCAAGCCAGATCAGCTCCCATTTGTGCCAACAGGCACCATGACATCGCCCTTAAAACACAGAGAAAAATGAGTATGTGTTTGTATCTTAACAGGTTTTTCTGGCTCCTTGGAGCATGTCAGATACTTTAAATATTTCTTCCACACATTTCCACATTCTGCAACTCTTCACCCCTTGCTCCCATCGGTTGTTGATGATAATGGCCCCTTTTAAACCCAACTGTACTCTTTTCATACAACAAACATTCTCCTGCTCTTTATGATCTGTAGCTGAAACATTTTCATCAACTTGTAAAATTGATGCTGTGACTGGTTGCCCTTGAAACTGCCCTCAGACCCTGCATAAAGCCATGTGCACAGGACACAGTGCCTCTGCTAACTCTTTCATCTGGGATAAACACCATACGGACACCAGAAGCATGGGGGATGAGAGAGCAGATGTAGCAAAATCCTATAGATCTCTCTCCCCACTCTCACTCTCCTCATATGGTTATACCATACATTATCTGCTGCAAAACCATGTGCATCTACTATCCAGATTTAAATTTACATTTCCCTCATTGCCCAGGAAATAAGTGTCAACATTTCTTTTTTACCTCAAAAGTATGTCATCACATTCTATAATACTAGATACATTTAAACCATTCACATCCATGCTGTTTACCTCTTTGAACATGATGACTAAAGAAATGAGAAAAACATAAAAACAATCATTTTAATATACATTGTAAATTTAAAGATTCTTCTTTATTTAAGAGTTACTGGTTTTTGTTCACTCCCCCCTTTTCCACTGGAATGAACTGCGTATCCTTAGAGCATACTTAACTTTGAGCCTGCTCCTACTCATGTGCCGGTGGAGGGGCACCGATATCCCTTCGTATGTCACAGATGTGGACCCAGCTCTTGTTGCTCTCCACCTTCACGGCAGCGGAGTTGCAAAAATCACACAGTGTGGCCTTTGGAAACTCTGTTCATTCCAGCGTTGCACAAAGGAGCGGACGAAAACCTGGTCCCCGGGTAATAGTTGTTGGTGGTGCAGATCTTTGGATTCTTTGCCGCTTTCTCCTGTAGGCTGTTGGTGAGAAGACACAACCTATGATGATATAATTCGGACACTTTTGGTTCAGGCCTTAAGGTACTCCCTAAACTCCTCTACGAGTACCTCTGCTGATTTATGTGTATTTGATGCTGAGACCGCACCCATCTTTCACCATGTGTCGGAAGCGGCCTCAGTGACGAGACGAGAGACGAGAGACGAGAGACGAGGTGCGGCTTGACACGAGCGTGAGCCGTGAGCTAAACGTGCAGGTCCTTTCCTCAAGTAAACGAGGCGAGGCGAGCACGACGAGAGAGACGAGAGCGGTCCGTGAATACGGTCCGTGAATACGGCGGACTATTTTTTGTAACTGTGCAGACTCTTCCCTCCCCTGGACTCTTCCCTGCGGTGGCGGCTGTGTTGGGACAAGGGGCCCGCGGGGAGGAAGCGGAGAGGGGATGCGAGCGCACGGCACACAGCACACCGCACTGGGAGTGGAGACCCGAGTGTGTGGAGGCAGCCCCCAGCTCCGGAGACAGTGCAACAGAGGGGCAGCCTTGGGTAACATCAAGCCCAGCGGCCTACGGGGGTGCAAGTAAGTGAAGGGGTCACTGGGTCTGGTAGAAGACGTGGTCTCTGAACAGGGCTTGCTGGGTATAGACTTGTGTGCCTTTGTGTGTCTTTGCAAGGGGAGCCAATTGAGCGAGCAGTCTGTGTGATTAAAGCGGAGCAGTTTTAAGACTGTGGAGACCACATTAAAGTTCTGTGGCTTCCTGGTGCACAGATGTGAGTCTCGATTTGACAAAGGGAAGGTCACGAGTGAGCTGTTTATTTGTAACAAGCTGTGCAGTGCTTTGTAACTGGCAGACCCCATGAATTCCCCAATCACATTAAGGTCCCAGAATAATAGTGATGCAGCGGGGGAAGAGAGCTCCACACTCTATATATAATCTAAGAAATAATAAGACACAAGCTCAGAAAGAGCACAATAAAAAAGGGGTCAAACGAAGGAAGAACGCCAAACATGAACTCCCGGTAGCACAAGGTGCCATCACTGAATTTTTTCCGGTGAACCCGCCGCCTGAGATAAACTCCACTAATATTGATGAAGAGCTTGTGCAGAATGAGGGGCGGGCGCAAGTGCCTAGGGTTAGTCATTCTATCAATTCTTCTTATTACGACGACATTGATAATAACTCCCTTTTGGACCTGTGCTTGACAATACAAAGAGAAATGCAACCCTATACCCCACAGACTATCCCTAGTGGCTCACCAAACCTGAAAGATAACAGTGGGAATCCTATAGTAGGGGAGGATAACGTGATAGGACTCCGCGAGCGATTATCCATTTCCCCGAATCTTGCAATGGCCTCAATGGAGGATGAGCCAGACAATGAGACAATGGGGGATAGGGGATCTGTATATGGTTCTACTCAACTAGCTGAGCTGCAAACGTCCATGGGTGCCCTCCAATTTGCTCTAAAAATACTGCTACAGATGACGGGTCGCATCCTGATGAATTCCAATGCCATTTCGCTAGCACTGGAATTGAAGAATTTACCAAAAGAGGATGCGGAAGAAAAGTTAGCAGAAGCCCTTCAAATTGCCAAGGAGATGGAAGATATGGCAGATGAGAGTGAGGAAAGAGTGGCACAGGAGGAACGGGAGACTAATATCTCGATCGAAGAGGTTCCCATCGAGGAAATAGATCGGGAGCAGAATTATAGCCCACGGGGCCCCCTCACACGGAAACAACTGAGACTGGCAAAAAAGGCTCTCAAAAATAAATCCCCTACAACAAGCTCTCTGCCTCTTTCGGGGAGAAGTGGCCAGGCGATGGAAACTCGATCCAAAAAAGCCCGGAAAAGGATGAGGAGGGCGGCGATCCGGATAGGCAGAGAAAAAAGGCCCTCTGGCAGATTGGCTGAAACCCAAAGAGAAGCAAAATGAGGAGAACCTCGATATCACCACTGGGGAGATCTCTGAAATAGAGTGTGAAGCAAGCATAATCACCCAGCACGATACCTCATACGAGAGACGGTCATCAAGAGAACCAATGGAACCTATATTGTCAGAGAAAACGAAGGATATCCAGACTAACCAGACAAATCGCATCTGCCTTATAAAGAACCTATACCCAAGGGATAACCACTCCTGGCTGGCACGATCGGAGCTACTGACTAGGCTATATCATATCCCCCAACTCCGAGTACTAAAATCAGAGGATTTTCTATTCGTTGAGCCACTATCGGGCCCTAATCCTAATGTCTCTGCTCTACACTGCGTGTTTCTGAATACCGCCCAACTACTTAGAGAACATGAGGAAGAGCTGAAAGCAGTGGACATCGCTATTGATGTGGATCTGCAGGAGAAAGATCCTAGAGCAATTCCTGAAGTTACAGATATAATTCCGAATCTGGAAAATGACCCCAGCCGGGTGGTAGGGGAAAACCCACTTTTGGCTGAGGTACAACAAGCAATCAAGTCTCTACTGGAGACACTTTCGCAGTTGGTGCACAAGCATTGAAGCCTATCTTTAATATCCTGGAATTGTAGAGGCTTCTCCCATCTACTCAGGGCAGAGGGCTCGGCAGATCTTTTATTCCAGCATAGCTTTATATGCCTACAAGAGACCTGGGCCCGGGAACCCCTGTTTTTGGATGGTTATGTTATATACCAATCACCGGCACACCGGGGAAGCAAAGGTCGCCCGTTTGGCGGCCTACTTACGGGGATTGCAAACTACATGCTGTCACGCAAAATTCAATGCCGAGCGGAGGACCAATTGTTGGCCGTAGAGGTAGCGTACCCTCAAGATAAGAGAAGTGGTAAGCTCTTGCTTATCAACCTATATAATCCCCCCGGCGCAGGTGTAAGAGACGAACTGCAAGAGGCCATAGTGGACCTACTGACCTCCTGGACAATGGGACGAAATAATGCTGCAGTGGTAATAGTAGGGGATTTCAATTGTCATATGGAAGATGAAACTACTATTTCCACTAATCCAGACCTCAGCGCTAGATGCAGGATGACCCATGGAAAGAGAGAAAAGGAAGGCCTAGGGTGGTTGCAATTATTTGATGCCTGGGACCTTGCTATGATTAACGGCCGCACCACGGGTGACAGACCGGGGAAGCACACGTGGTCCAAAGGATCATCTCGGAGTACATTGGACTATATATTTATGTGCCCCCTGATGCAGACTAGAATGGCTGATATGTGGGTAAAGCCCAACAGCTGGAGTGATCATGCGGCAGTATTATGTTTATTTAGGACTCCGATTCCTGACACTCCCAAGCTAAATATCGGAAGTATTGCAACCAACGGTGCAGGAAATAGAATTATTTGGTCTGAGAAGAATGTCAAAGCGGCATCAGAAGCGTTAAAGTGGGATACAGAAGAGAGTGGATGGGATTTTCTGGATATGTCTGCTAATGAAATAGAAGAGTGGATATCTGGTTTCTCAGGCCATCACGCAGCAACCAAAAAGGGATATATTATGAAAGAAGGAAAGGAGCCTCCCCCATATAACGGGAAAATTAGAGATGCCAAGAGAAGACTGAGAAGATTGATACGTAGCCTAAAAAGTCAGAATCTCTCTGAAATCTCATACCAACAGAAATTAAGATCAATCAAAAATCGATACAGGTCGGAGGTGAAAAGCATCAAGTCAACAGAGAGGAATGGATGCTATGGGCGACTCATTGAAACAATTTGCTCTAGAAACTCCCGAAGCATCTGGGCACTTTTAAATGAAAATAGAACTAAGGACAAAGGCTCAGTTGCCAATCCAATAAGTAAGAAAGCATGGGAGCAATTTCTCCATAATCGCAATATGGAAGAAGAGGGGTCGGTAAGTCGGCCTATGGGGAAACCTCCAATCATTCAACCCTTTGATGTCTCACCTGGGGCAATATTCAACAAAATTGCTACTCTCAAATCTTCCAGAGCCCCCGGACCTAACGGGCTAGCGAATGTGGTGGTAAAAAGTAACCCGTTCTTCTGGCAGAGTTATTCTCTGTACTCTTCAACAAGGTATTTGCATTGGGGGAAATCCCTCGATCTTGGCAAAAGGCTATTTTGATCCCGGTATATAAAAAAGGCAACCGTACAGATCCAAGTAACTATAGATTGCTATCCATGCTGGATGTGTCTGGGAAATTGTTTGCCTCCCTTCTACTAAGCGAAATGCAAAAGTGGGTGGAAGACAAGCAAATACTCAGCAGATTCCAATGCGGTTTCAGGAGAGATTTCTCGACCTCTCATAACCTTTTTGTAATGGACGTTCTGCGTACGAGAGCACTTAGTAAGAATCAGCCCCCAATGTACGCATTGTTCATAGATTTTAAGGCCGCATTTGACTCAATCCCTAGAGCTAGGCTTTGGAACAAATTGGAAGCACTGGGCTGCCCCACAGGTCTGTTATATTATCTCAGACTACTCCATCGAGACACATCGGTAAGCATCCGACTTAATCAGGAGGGGCAGGCGACCCAAAATGTGACCCAAAATAGAGGGGTGAAGCAGGGTTGTGTCACAGCCCCTCTCATCTATAATTTGTATGTACACGACATCCCGGGGACACTTGCAAAGGTTAATAATTGTCCACCAAAACTAGGTGAGGTGACGTGTGTAGTCCTGGCGTATGCAGACGATCTGGTGGTCCTTGATAACACCATTGGTGGGCTCAGGCGTTCTGCACATGTCCTTTGGGAATATGCTAAGAGCAATGGCCTGACCATCAATCTGCAGAAGACCAACGTATTAAGATTCACTAAGAAAAGAGTTACCCGTGTGAATCTAATAATACATGAACAGACAATTCTGTACGCCCCTTCCTACCGCTATCTGGGAGTAGAAATAGAGCCCCTAGGAGACTATGCGCCCGGAACATCAGGGCCCTCCAAGTGATTGCACTTATTGCATCTTTCACCAACAAACAAGGGGGCTTCACTCTATGGGGAACATGTCACCTCTATTTGCAAGTTTTTGCCCCCGTGGTCATTTATGGCCTGGAATCATTGCTGACAGTAAATTTGGCGTGGCTACAAGTACTAGAAGGAAAGTTCTGGCGGCGTATGCTGGGGCTTCCCCCGGGGGTGCCAATGGCCCTGATAAGACTAGAGTTGGGCCTTCCATCACTCAAGGCTATGGTGTTGAAAAAAAGAACTGGGTTCTACCTTAAAATGACAAGTGGCTTCCCAAATCCCCTACTAACGGCTCTACACCAGGAACTAAGTAAAAAACTCACTACCTCATCTCTGTATAAAGATATGGGAAAATTCCTAAATGAAATTGGCTGGACGCACAGAGGGAGAAATGTGACTAAAGAAATGCTAAATGCACTGGGGAAAAAGGTGGACCTTTGAGATTGGCTAGAGAACTTTGCCCATCTAGACTCCCTTAAATCTTACCATTTTGTGAACTATAGAGTATATAAGTTCATGAAACCACAGGACTATCTTTTCCTTTGTCCAACTAGAAAACTCCGCCGTTTCATTATTCTATTCAGACTGGAACAACTGCCTACCTTATATAAAATAGGAGCAAGAGAAAATATACCCTCAGCTGAGCGAACCTGCCGAATATGCAAATCTCCTGTGTGTCTAGAGACCGCTAGACATGTACTAACGCAATGTAGTGCACTCAAGAAGACTATTGTCCAATTTTTGGGTGAATTTGTGCATGATCTGCTTTATATACCCAAATTTAGGTTTTGGCAGTACTGTACCAACACATCGAACATGCATTTATTCATAGCCCTGTATAATGTCTGGCAACAGATAGAACATGAAGTGGAAACTTGAGTGAACTTTAACATTGATTTTTACGTAGTGACTTGAGGATATTTTCAAACCCGCCAAAGTCGTTTTAAAAAAAATTATGAAATTAATAATATGAAGGTCATTAGTGACCACATTTATTTCTTTTTATTTAGACTATTATTATTTTTCCTTATTTTTCCTTATTTTTCCTTATTCTACTTGATCTGCATTTTGATTTAGAGGTTATGTATAGTGATCTTTGATGTGTTGATATTATGTGTATGATTTCATATATATGTATGCTTTTTTTATGTATATTAATATATGTGTAAAGTTTGAATTTATTTTCATACTATATCACATTAAAGAATTTCAATTTCAATTAACCTACGCTCTGTCACAATCTCATGAGGGCTAAGGTGGTGATCTTTCTGTGGCTGATTCCTCAAATAAAATAGAACAATTGGGAAGCAATAGTGCCAATTGTTATGCAAATCACTTTATATATTTAATAATCTAGACTTGAGAACACCAATTAGCCTTTCCACTATTCATTGGGTGGTACAAGGAACACAGTTTGCGCTTAATCCCCAAGAATGAAGTAATCTCTAGGAATAGGGCATTAAGGAAATGGTTCCAATTGTTTGACTTTCAGACCTTACAAATTCCCCACTGTGTAAATGCCTTCCTCACCAAAAATGTGGCTGCAGACTTAGCACCATGGTGTACACAGGGACCAGCCTTGAGCAAACAAGAAAATGGGCAGACCACAATAATTAGGTAACAAAAATAATTACACTTCTTGTGCATGTCCACTAAAACTATGTGGAGCTCTTGGAATGGACCTGAGGGCCCAGGAAAAACTCATTTCTTTGTCCTCATCGTATTACCAGGATTACATTATCTACAAACTATACACTTCCCTACAATTCTACTTACCTGTTCTTGGAGGTTTGGTATGAACCATTCTTCCTGGAGCTCTGCCGTAATTTGTCACTGAAAAGTGTACGACGGGTAATACAGTTGCTCTAGAGCCACAAGAAGCAGTTCTACAGGCATTGCTCACTTACCCGTAAACTCCTGTCTCCACAGCAAATCTGTGGGTGAGAGGGCACATACACTCTTTGCCCAAAGCTCCTGTTCCTCCTTAGGTGATTTCCCCTGCATTTCTATAATCAGAAGCAAAGAAACTACAGCATATAGGTGCCATCTGATGTTTGTTGTTTGAAAATTGACCATATCAGTATTTATACACCTGCTCTGTGAAACTCTATTCAGGACTCTCAATTCTAGCTGTGTCTCTCATGGTATAATATGCACTGTTCTGCATTTAAAATTGCTTTGTGAAACCTAGGCCTTCCTCCATCTATTCAGGACTCTCAATTCTAGCTGTGTTTTTCTCATGGTATAATATGCACTGTTATGTACTTAAAATTGCCCTGTAAACCTAGGCCTTCCTCCCTCTATTCAAGATTCTCAAATCTAGCTGTGTTTTCTCATGGAATAATATGCACTGTTCTGTATTTAAAATTGCTTTGTGAAACCTAGGCCTTCCTCCCTCTATTCAGTATTCTCCAATCTAGCTGTGTTTTTCTCATGTTATAATATGCACTGTTTTGTATTTAAAATAGCTTTGTGAAACCTAGGCCTTCCTCCCTCTATTCAGGATCCTCAAATCTTGCTGTGTTTTCTCTCCTGTCCTTTAATGGGCATTACGTAAGCTCCTTAATCCTGATTGTCGACATCTTGTCCTATTGCGCAACCTGCGTGCCTCTCACTGTCACATCTGTCTACTCTAGAGTCCTGCCCTAGCACCTTTACCTCTCTCCTCTCCCACCTACTCCATGGTGCTCTCTGTCTCCCCTATCTTCTCTAACTGCTTCTCTATTGACTATCCTGCCCTCCTCACGAAATCTGGTAGGAAGAAGTTTAAAAAGGACATCCTGGTCTCCAACCCAGGCCTCCCCATCGCTGACACCTACACCAGTGCCTCCGCTAAGGAAACTCTCACCGAAATCCTCTTTGTCGTTCCTTCGCCAGACCTATGGACCCTTCATATGGTCTCTGTGCTCTCTCCTTTCACCTCCTCTACCATTAATGGGGGCACCCTTTTGGTTGCCCTCCTGGTCTCATTCCATTCCTCCAAGGTCATCATTAATGTTTACTCAAATGGGACAGTCTTGGTCCAAGGCCCTCAGGCTAACCCTCACCTCTTTGATAGACGCTTCCCGCGTCTCATCAATTTCCTTTCCTCTCTTGCAGTCCCCTCTCCCCTTTCCTCGGCAACCTCACCTCTCCTCTGTCTCCTCCTCCACTACCTTGCCTTCTCCTTCCCTCTGTGCTCCCTCTCGGGCTCCTTCTACACCTCCGAAGGGCGTACCTCTGACCTGTACCCCTCCCCGGAAGTCCTTCAAGGCTGACACTCTTCTCCATATTGCCACCCACTCTAAACTCTTGCTCTGCTGTCAAACACTCCTCTGATATCTGCCGGCTCCTGGAGGAACTCAACCTCGATGTCCTTGGTCTGACCGAGACATGGTTCACTGCCAGCTCTGCCACCTGCTTTGACACGCTCCTACCAGACAGCTTCAAGATCCTCTCCGCACTAAGGTCCAACCGTTCTGGAGGAGGTGTAGCCCTGATCTTTCCAGAGTGGATTCCCACATCTGTCATTCCTATGCAGTCCTACTCCTCTTTCGAATGCCTCGTCTGCAGGCTCTCTCTCTCCCCCAGTCATTCCCTTACTGTGGCGACTATCTATCGGCCACCTGGTCATTTCTCCTCCTTCCTCTCTGAGTGGGCAGACCTCTCCTCCTCACTCCTGGCCTCAACCACTCCACTCCTCCTTCTTGGAGATTTCAACATCCACCTGGATGCCTCCTGTCCTCCCTCAGTACTTTTTTGTGAACTCTGTGACTCTCTCTCACTCACGATTCTCCCCTCTGGCCCAACTCACTCTGCAGGGCACACTCTGGATGTTCTGGTTTCATCAGACCTTCCCCTCTCTGTCCCTCTCTCCACTCCTCTCTCCTGGAGTGATCACTTTCTCCTCTCCTCCCACCTCACCATCCCTACCCCTCAGACCAAGCCACTTCCATCACTGCCACCCACATTCTCGGTCATCCGACCCATGAAGCGCGAGTCAGTTGAGGCTTTCGCCGCCACTTTCTCTCCCCTCCTCCACCTTTGGCTGGCTCTCACCCTGACACAGCCCTCTGTACGCTCCACTCTGCTATATCTGATACCCTTGATATCCTTGCCCCTGTCATGAGAATCCGCCTGAAGCCCAAGGCCAAATGCACCTCTTGGTACGACTCAGACCTCGCGACCCTAAAACGCAAGTGCAGGGTGGCCGAGAGGGAATGGCTCACTTCATGTACACCCTCTGACAAACTGGCCTGCCGCCTGCTCCAAAGGCAATACCGGCTCTCTGTCCTAACCAAAAAGAGAGCCCATATCCAAGCCCGCATCTCTGCAGCATTCAACACCTCGGCTGAGGAACTTGACAATCTGGCCGCAGTCTCTACCTCTCCTGTCCCTTCCCAGGCCCTCTGCACGGCACTGGCTTCTCACTTCATTTCTAAACCTCAGGACATCCTGTCCTCACTGTCCTCCTATCACCCCCCTCCTTCCATTTCCTGCTCTTCCTCTGGCCCTTCTGCAGCCACCCCCCCCTCCCTCCTTCTCTTCCTTTCCCCATTTCTCTGAAGATGCGGTTTCTAGACAAGTCCAATCTATGAACGTCTCGTCAAAACAGGTTCACCCCTGTTCCTCCAAAACTATCAAGGACCACATTGACTCCGTGGCTCCTGCCCTGGCTGATTTCTACAATCACTCTTTCACCACTGGAGTCTTCCCATCCCCCCTGAACCACTCCCTTGTGCACCCTCTTCTTAAGAAACCCTCTGCTGACCCCTCCTGCCCGGCTAACTATCGCCCAATCTCCATCACTCCCTTCCTTGGTAAGCTCCTGGAGAAACTTGCCATCTCCCAGCTTAATATCCACACTGAATCTGTTGGCTGTCTTCATGACTATCAGTCTGGCTTCAGAGCTGCCAGAAGCATGGAAACTGCTCTCCTGAACATCAGTGAAGACCTGCTCTCCAACCTTGATTCCAACACCCCTTGCATTCTCATCTTGCTTGATCTCTCTTCTGCCTTTGACACTGTCAACCATGCCATCCTGCTCAACCATCTCCGTGATAACCTGGGTATCACTGGTCAGGCTCTGGCGTGGCTGACTTCTTTCCTCTCCGACTGACCCTCCCTGGTCCAACTTGGTTCCTTCCTCTCTGATATCTTTTTCTCTACCTGTGATGTCCCCCAGGGGTCTAACCTCTCTCCCTGGCTGTTCAACAAATACCTGGCACTCCTTGCCCACCGCATTGCCTCTCTCTGCCCCAACTTTCAGTGCTATGCGGATGATACCCAGCTCCTTTTCAGGCTGCCCTCTGCCTCCTCCTCTCCTTCCCTCATCTCTGACTGTCTGTCTGCCATCCAGGAGTGGTGTGCCGCCAATGACCTCTGCCTTAATGCCAGTACGACTGAGATTCTACTCATCGGCACACCTACCCCCTCCTTCCCTGCATCTCTCTGGCTGGCCTCTCTTGGCCCTCTTCCTACTCTCACCTGCAAGGCCAAAAACCTTGGGGTCATCTTCAACTCCACACTCTCCTTCTCTCCTCACATCTCTGATGCCTCTAAGAAGTCACACTACCAGCTGCACCTCCTCAAAGGTATTCTTCCTTTCCTCTCTTTCCCCCAGAAGCTCACTGTCTCCAGAGCCCTGGTTCTCTCTAGGCTGGACTATTGTAACAGCCTCTATCTAAATCTGCCTGCCTCTACTCTCCGCCCTCTGCAACTTATCCAGAACAGAACTGCGAGACTTGTCCTTGGCCTCAAGCCCAGGGATCGTATCTCTCCAGGACTGAAATCTCTGCACTGGCTCCCAGTGGCTGCGAGGATTACGTTCAAAACCCTCTGCATTGTCCAGAAGGCCTTCTGGGGCCTGGGGCCGCAATACCTTCAACTCTCTCTTCCTAAATATCTTCCCTCTCGAGCGCTTTGCTCATCCGCCTCTAACTCCCTCAGGGTCAGTCGCTTCTCCAAGCAACGAGTTGGTGGTAGATCTCTCTCCTCAGCACGGGCCTCCCTCTGGAACAGCCTTCCTGCCTCTCTGAAACTTGAGGAGAACCATCTCCGGTTCCGATAGTACCTCAAGACCTTCCTCTTTGCTTCTGCTTTCTCTCCCCTCTCCCTTGCTGAATTCTTGACAGTAACTGCACTGGTTACCTGGTCACCCTTTCCATCCCGGGCCCTGGCCCCGCCAGTTGCCCCCCTGCACTGCCTCCATGGCAACCCCTGCACTTGGGTACTGTTTTCTGTATCCCTGCAGTCCTCCAACCAGCGGCTATCTCTGCACTTACCTTGCACTTGCCACCTAATGGCCGTTTTTATTATTTATTCTACGATCCCATGTACTGCACTTTTCCCCTCTCCTTTATCCCTCGCACTTTTCCCTTTCCCCCTTCCCATGCACTTGCACGTTCTGAATGACACCTGGCCTAGTAAGATCGTTGTCTGTTTTCCCTTGTTCCCCCTCCCTTGCCTCGTTGCACCTTGAAACACTTGTGTATAGGTGCGTTAAAAATGCCATATCATATCATATCATATCATATGCAGCTGGCAACTGGACCTGCTGGGGCATGGTTTCCATTTTCTGGGACTCTGGGAAAGGCAAATTTGCAGCTTCTTTCACCGCCCTGTCTGTGACATCATTTCCAAGTGCTATTGAGTTAGTATGATTAGTATGCACAGCACAATTAACAATCCCTACCTCTGTGGACAGTATTAACACTTGAACTAATCGGGTCAGTAGCACAGCATGCTGGACAGGGGTCCCATCAGATCTCCTAAACCCTTTTCTTTGCCACCTTGACAAGCCTGAATGCACAGTGGAGGTTACATACGCAGTCAGAATAAATAGTGACTGCCTAATGAGAAGGCAACTATTTCTTCTGTCTATCCTGGTATTCCTCTGCTACAAGGCCCACAACAGCTGCACCAGTATGCCTCTCACCAGTGTCCTGATTGATTGTTAAGCACCCGTCAACAAAAAGTACCTCACCTCCCTCGAAAGCATCCACCTTAACATTCGTCCTCTCTTCCTCTTCTCCCTCATATGGTGCACAATCGTGGATAGTATAATCAGGTTTCACTAGCTCAGCTACAAATGTTGCAGGATTGACTAAGTGACACCATATGGGATGTATGGATACGTTCGATAGAATAACCTCATACCCCAACACTATTTGGGTTGTTAAAGAATGTTTTCTTGATTGCAAAGACTGCATGCTCCATGTACAATGTCACCGGTCAATCACTAGTAATGTTTGAAGACCTATGAATTGCAAATACTGCTGGCACAAAAGCTTGCTCACAAGGGAACAGTTGCTGTATCACTGGGTCCAAGAGTCCTCTATAGTATGCTAAATGCCTATGGCCTAGCAATGTTTGCTGGGCCATAACTGCTATCATCACCTGCCCATTTGAGTGAGAAAACACATCAAATGGTTTCTTGGAATACGGGGTCGCCAAGACCGAGCATTGCTGATCTCGGTATTGAGTTCCCAAAAGCTAATGACCATCTCCTCAGACCATTCTATTGGTCACTTTGCCTTTTGCGCTGCCTTAAGCCCCTGCAGTAAGTGCCTCTAGAGGAGTCAAAAAATCATGATCTAAAATAGCTACAGAGTCCCAAAAACTGGTATATTTGTTTCACTATGACTGGCTGGGGCGTATTCTGAACTGCACTGGCTCTCTCTAACATTACCTTCTTTCCTGCAGGCGATATCACTTGCTCCAAATATACCACCTGTGTCTGACAGTATTGCAATGTATTATTTGTCCACTTTGTACCCTTTCTCTGCAAGGAGGCTGATTAGCATTATTGGGTCTCCTCGACACTACTCTTCTGAAGTGCTACAAACTAGTAAGTCATCCACGTACTCAATTACTGGAAACATGTAAATTCCCCAAATTAATTTGACCCACCCTGTTGAAAACACTTAAAGATTCACAGTACCCATGTGCTCGAATCTCTGAGGTACTGAGAATCAAGGTGTAAGGGGACTAGAAGAATGCATTCTTCAATGTAATCACTGTGAAGTGGGTCGACCCACTAGGGATATTATAGAGAATGATAGCAGGATTCAGTACCACTGGGAACTTCACCTCAGCAATATTATTGAGAGGGCGTGAATCCTGGACCATCCACCAACTGGACCCCTTTGCTTTCTTCAAAGGGTAGATGGCTGTGTTACTTTGGACACAGAAGTTTATATGATGTCTTGCTTCAACAATGCCATAATGTTCTCATAAATCCCTTCTTCCATCACTCTATGCATAGGATACTGCTTAACCTGTGGAAGTATCACAGCAGGTTTCAATTTTATCTACACCGCTCCAACACTCTTTAACATCCCCACATCATAAGGATTGCTGGTTCATAGATGGTCTCGCACATTCTCCAAATCCTCCTTCCATCATGGCAATGTATTTCTAACGATGAGCATGGTCTTTAATACTTCCCATTGCACTATCGCTATCTGGCAAGGCTCCCCAATCCCAAAAACTATCTTCAGTGTCTTCGAACAATTGCTCATCAGACACGTGTCTTAGTATTATCAATGCACAATCTGTGCACCACTCTCAGCCTTGCTCTTCAGTGCCTGAGACAACCACCATGTTGTTCTGGATAACTACTTTTTCTTGGAGAATCCTAACAATGGTGCCTTGTGCTACCTCCTGTGGCACAGAAGGCCGAAACAAAAATTCAATCGGTACTTGCCATGTCTGATCTCTGGTTCTTTGGGCCCAACTCAACAAAACCATTACTCCATAAAGAAACAAAGTTTAATGTAGAGGAACCCCCCTTATCACACTGTCACTACACAAACATGCTGCTTCTCTTCATACAAACCTGCAGTCGAGCATACTATACCTTTCTTCATGAAAGCAATCGACATGTGGAGTCAACTGAGGAGATCGCTGCCCAAGAGATTCGCTGGGGTATCTGTGCAATACAACAAAGGTGCAGATTCATTTTGGGTGCCTTCCTTCATACATAGATCTCAGTGTGAGGAACCAACAGGATAGCCCCAGAGAATCCCTGTGTATCTGTTGTTTGGTCTAACAAGGAAAACTCACCTTCCTTGATGCAAGATTTTGTAGCCCCTCTATAGACCATAAATGAAAACATGTGTTCCCCTACCCAAACACCTAACCAGGGTTCCTCTTCTGGATTGGTGGTAACAGACAGGACTGAACACATCAGAGATCCCTGTGGGCTTTCCTAATCCTGATATATATTAACACCATGGAGCAAGAAAGGGTTCCCTCCAAAAACTTGCTCCAGTGTAGTGAGTGACCGATCCTTGGGGTAAAGGATTTTTCTGCCATGTTTGTACCAGTACCTGTGCTGGCATGGTCAATTGAATCACATACCCCAGTCACTTGGTTCTGTTCAACCCGTGCCTGCTGCAGCTGCACAAAGCCTGGAGCATATGGCATGGTCGGGGGGTTGAATTTGCTGAACTCCAATGTTAAAACACTGTGGTCTTTTTTGGCAATCTCGTGCCACATGCCCCTTCCTTCCGCATGACCAACACTGAACCCCATACAAGCCACCATAGTTATTTCCCAAAGGCCCATTAAACTGGGGCCCCATTCCTCCAAACCCACCATATGACACATTTCCTTGTGAAAATCCTCTCCTACCCCTTGGAAATCCTCACATTTGCCTTGGACTGGAAGGATACCCATCCATCCAACCTTGTGTCATACCCGATTCATTATAACTCTGTTGTCCCAATTGTCCCTGCTGTCCCTCCGTGGAGCTGGTAATCACTGCTCCTTTAAACAGATTTTCACTAGCTTCTTCTTAACAAGCTTAGTTTCTGCCTTTTGACTCCTTTTCCTTCTCTTGCCTCCTTTTACAAAAATACACAATATGTGCCTGAATTTCTGGCTAGCTCTTGGCTCCATCCCTACCACTTTGTCTAGATCATGCTGGACTTCTTTAGGAAGTCACTCTTTTAGCATGTGGTAATAAATTGCCACATTCTTATCGCACGCTTCTCCCATCTCTGCCCTCCACATCTCCTGAATTAACTGGATGTGTGTGGCAAGATCATCATATAACTTCATGGTTTTGGCCAAAATAGAATTTTTATCAGTTGTATCGGGATACATAATCTGCAGGACACCCCATACCCACGCCCTGTAATTATTGAATGCTACTCCATCATGGGTATTTGTATCCAACAGAATTCCCAAATACCTTCTTGTCTCCAAAGCTCATCTGACTGTTCTTCTATTAGAGCTATGAATATGCTTTTCGTATCTCCAAAGGCCAAAATGACATCAGCAGTGTGTTTCTCTAATGCATAAATCCACATCCCGCCCTGCAATGAGTGAATGGAGTGTCTTCATCAAATTATTCCAGTCCATTTGTGACCACAGGTCATGATATGCCCTCCCCTGACCGCTCTGGTGCAACAGAAATTGAGTTACACCCCGCTTTTACTGGGACTTCCCCATCTCTCTCCTACAAATTACTACGGCCATGCAAGTACCACGGCGCATCCTAAAACCCTGCGGTTTACTCTCTGTTGCTGCTACTAGAGCGGGTGATAGAGCTGCTACTTCCCGCTCTCCCTGTTGAACATCCGATTCCCATTCACTTTCGTCTCCTTCTCCTGTTATCACCTCCCTTGATACGTCTACAGTCACGTAAGCATACTCAGCACTACCGTAGGGTGCCTGTTCCCATTCGCCCTGCTCAAATCCTATACCCATAGCAATACCTCTGTCCTCCAGGTCCATAGTGAACTCTTTGATAAGGTATTTATCCAACCTAACAAGAAATTGTTCATGTCTTCATATTCATTTCATCCTTTGCCTGTCTATTCACTTCTTCCCACTCTTCACCTCTCTGCTTTTGTAACAGCAATACCTCTTCTTCTGATAGCCTCAGCACTTCTTCCTATTTTTTACGCTCCCGTGTCTCTACTGCCCTTTTGCAGCCCTTCATCTATCCTAGTGGTAAAATGCATAGTCTCTACTTGTTCACTCATCCTCAACGCTTCATCTACTCTTCTGGCTGCCGGCCTCACTCTTCTCGTTCCTCCTCTCTTCATCTCTCTGCTAACCAAGCAGTCACGGGAGTTATTCCCTTTCTGATCTCTGTTCTCAACCTTTCTACAGCCCTAACCATTGAAGGAGTTTCCCTTCCACTTTCCTCAATAGTCCATATGTTAGGAATCGTAGCTGATGGAGGCGCTACCTGTGTCGTCTCACAATCACTGGAGTGGCTACTGGAGAAAATGGAGGTTCAATCTCAGGGTTGGTATTCCCTTCTGCGGGGGATAAGGGCTAGCACCATATGGGGGTGGTACGGAAGGAATTCCCACACCCTCATTTTTCGACTCTTCTTCTGAGACATTAACATGATGGGCCTTCCCGCTGTTCTCAGACATCCTTCATAGCTCTAAGATGTTTAACCGCTTCTCTAACTTTGAACCTTTGTGCCTCGAAACTAGGAAAGTATACAGATTTTCCAATATCCCCTTAGCATAGTTCCCCTCATTAGGCCAAGAATTTAGCATATTACCCTTAGTTTCCCTCAGCCATTCCTGATGGTACTTTAAAATCTTCACCTTATAGCCAGGAAGTACCTGACACAAATGATTCAGTGGAGTACCAATACTCCAACCCAATTTAACCTAAACAATTCCACCACAAAATAAATGACTTAAAAAATCAAAGCCCAAACTGCGGCTCACCATTTCAATCAAAGGAACCCCCTTTTTTCTCCTTCGTGATTTCTTAGTCTTCCCAAACACTCACTCAGCTTGTTCACCTTCACCGCAAATACCTCACTTAGCTATTCACTTTAATTACACTTCTCATGCTTACACAAAAGACAGCATCTTCATCCAAAAAACACATGCCAGCCAATATCTCTGAGATATCTCCTTCACTCGAGCATAGAAGAGCGCATTGTTTTCCACTACAACACTGCTGCTCTCATTCGCCTAATAACTAGTACAGTATTTTCTACCACAACACCATCTTTCCCTGACTACAGGAAGATTCCCTTCACTAATTCGACTAACGAAGAAAAGCAAGATGAGGGCTACTTCTACACAGTCAATACAAAATGAAGGGTGCTAACGATATACTTCAGAAAGCTATCTACGGGTGGACTACAGCTACCCAAACAAGTAAACTCAAGGCGATCAAGGCAAACTTCACAATGAACGTGCTGGTGGGGATACCACCTCGCATCTCTAAAATAACAAACTAGGTAAAAATGAAATATAAAAATGACGTACAACATAAAACAGTTCACTCACTCCTTCAAAGCATTCACCATTTCAATCCCCATAACCTTGGCTAACTCCACATATGTACTCCATTTCTACCCTTACCAAACCCCTTTAATCAAAGGAAAAAAAAACTTTTCCCCTACTTCCCCCTTGCTTTACCAACCAAAAGTGCCCTCATGTGAACCCAAGGTGCTCCGAAGTGGTGCTCCATCAATTCACCCTGCACACCTGGACCACGGTACTATGCCTCCAGGGAACAGACAGGCTTCTAACCAATATGGCACCTGCAGACCTCTGCTTTTATTTTGCATGAAAGACTGGTCCCTGCAGAGAAGCACCGCAGCCAATTTGTGTGGACAGGAGACTCCCAGTGTCTTGGAATGCCTGTGGCCCGCTCCGAAATGCCAAATGTGAAGATGGGGCTCTAATCACCTTAATTCAAAGCAGGCTCACCACCTAAGAAGTGAGTGCACAATTGTACATAAAGCAAGTTTATTGTGCAAACAGCTGGGAATGGCTAGAAGATGCTATAGAGTCAAACTATCCGAGTCTCCCTGAACCATACAAACACTTCACATTGTACACATTTTGCAACAGTTAAAACACTTACATATATTTGTTTACAAATCATTCCCCACACATGATTGGTCAAACCTATGCAAAGGAAATCCAATCTTCTCTAATTCCCACATCCTCATTGGTCGCATTCATGTATCTACCATCATCATCTCATATTTGTAGCACACCCCTTTTTGGATTTGTCTGCGGTAGGTCATGACATCATCATATAGTTAAACATTTAAATACAAACATAATTCATTACAAGCCCTGCTGGCCTGGGACATTCTAACCCCAGATGTGATTGCACATGGTTTGCAAGGGCTCTTCAAACAATATTGGTAGAGGGAGAATACATACATTTTCTTTTTAATGGTGATAACTATCTCACCCACCCAGGCTTGCTGGTGCCCATGTTTCACTACAATCTAAACGACTATGAATTCAACACGCTTGACCTCCAGACACAACCTGAAACAATTATCTAAACCAATAAAGTATCGGTCAACTCTGCCCTTAGGTGTCTCTTCACCCCAGGTGTATTACTCAGCTGTGGCGAGAGATGGCTGAATTCACCATGATAATCAATAACAAGCTCCCATGCATTTAAAAATATTGCATCTCCTTTCCACAATACTGCCAAGTCATAAAAACCCAGCCTGGCTGTAATGGACCATCTGATAATTTCACGGCTACTCATTGCCTTCCCTCAGCCTCCAACACTGCAAAACCAGTTTTCCCAGTCACACAGAGTTCACCTTGCAAAACCTGACTGTAGAGCTTGGCCAAACTATGCAGAACACACGACATACAGAAAAAGCACACTGCATACAGATTTGTAAATTACCCATGTCCCCCAAACTGTCCTCAACATATATCCCTTGGGACCCCCATGAATGTATGTTAATGCATGCATATTTTAAAAATGCTGCATCCTTTTCACGGTTGTTCCTTCATGACAAATCTCCTTTCTCGCAATGTGCATTATGAAGCTTCTCGTTGTCCAGTTCCTTGGCATTTTGTGGCATAAGATACCTATGTAGTATTTATATTTCATTGGCAATTTTGACATTTATCTTGCTGTCCGTGTGCAAATCTAAAATGTATTAACTTAAACACAATGTAACACATATCCCATTCTTATTAACTATCTGGATACATATAAAATTGCAGCATCGAGCCAACTTCGCTGCTCCTCAGTCACCAATATGGCACATGCAACATGAACCCCTTTTTCTCATTGGGACCTTTCCTGACCACCCCAACAACATCTAATGGACTTTATGTTTACGCTACAAAACCGCTGTGGCTTTATACCTAATTTATCACACATACTGTAATATGCACCATTTTAACCCATTATTTGAAAAAACTCTCAAGGGGAAAAACCACCCAAACTTCCCCCTTGATTGGTTCACCCTCTCTCACTATGTTCAGTCACTTCTGCGCATTTGGCCGGGGGCAGAACAAACCCCCTTCCTTCTGCAGGTTCTTCTTAGTGTGGGCCCTACTACATTAGCTCCAGGCCCCACTTGTTACACAATCCTGGCTACCCCGCTGATGAGCTGGGGTGAAATATGCATCTAATGAGCCAAAGAAGGTGTAATATCTACTCAATCTCCTGGACTTGTAAAGGTGTGGTCGGGCAGAGTGGGTGGTCAATAGCTCTATAGGTTTAGTGTCCCATCTCACTAAACGTTTTCAAAACTGCCATCCTGCCCCCCAAATATTTTGAGGATTGGCTCTGCCCCTGTCTGAACATGCCCATCCACTAAGAGGGCTCCCAGAATATACTGCTTATAATACATATATTCAATGGCTCAGCCTCTTTCAGATTGGCATCCATTTTAAGAGATCTACAAAGTGGTGAGGGGGGCGAGGAAGTACACCACCTAAAATAATGGCTCATGCAACCCCACACTTTACGCACATAAGACTGTCCACCCTTTAGCTAGCTGCGGTCCATCCCACATTCTTCACTAACCAGGATCATCAAATAGCCTACTGCTGTCACCTAGACCTCCTCCACTTTCAGGCATTGTACAGGCATTTGGAGTTCTGGAACATGAACATAACAGTACAGTGAGATGCATGCTTTGCTGTATGTCAGTCATAGAAAAATCTAGTGGCACAGTAAGAAATGGACGAGGATCCCTCAATGCATGTCTGCCATAAAGCAGTGTGGGTGTGCCTGAGCACATAACTGCAATGCAGGTTGGGAACAGGGGAACTAATGGCACATGAGGGAGGCTGAATGCATATGATTATATTTTGTTGCACCAGGGCATGTTATGAAAAAGGGCGGACATGAAGACAAGAGGGGCAGGGGCTACGATGACAATGTGGGGAAAGGGACACATGATGGCAGTGGAGGTACTGTGGTGCAAGGTGACAATGGGAAGGAGGGAATTTGAGTGTATAATGGAAATGGAGGAGTTGGGCAAGAGTTTGCATGGGGCATTGCCAAAAGCAATGCACTGAGCACTCTGTGTGCAGGACATGACTGTTATTTTGGAGTAGAGGAAACCGGTGGCCATTTGAGTGAATAACTGTCAACGTCTACCGTCTATGTCTCAGGTCGGAGGTGTGTAAGCATGTTATTATGTTTCAATTTTCTGCTCTTATTTGCATATGAATCTAAATCTGAAGGTGTGCCGGCATTATCTTTTGTCATTCATAGTAGTCTTTTATTTTCAATATTGCTTTGGCAATGCTCGTTTCCTTTGGACTTGTCTTTTCCTGGCATGAACAGGCTACAACTCAAAACCTGCTATCTGCCACTTTTCCCTGCCAGGGACTTTATGAGCATGTTACTGAACGAACTGCACAGCACATACATGAAATCATTATGCGAAACATAGGATGGGCATCTGCATCAATGATGAACTTCATAGTAAGGTTATATATATATATTGTGTATTTAGAGCGGGAGACCTATGAAGGGTTCTAGAACGATCTTGCTAAGTTTCACATCGGTTACCTGACAAGTGACCTATACATTTAGGATGTCTGGAGGACAGGTCAGGCTGTTGTGTTTAGTTCCAGTTAGGTGAAAATGTATCTGGCCCTTGTCTTTCTTTCAAGACAATTAAAGTTGTTTCTGGATTGTCACTACCCTAAACTAATGCATGAGCTTGGCTTCGCCTACAGAGGTTTAGCATGGTCTTGCCTTAAATATAGATAGTCAATGCATGTTCTGCTCTTTGGAATCATGTGAAACATTTCCTTTTTCACTCTGCTGTTAGATCTGTATATAATGGTAGTCCATATGGACTCTGATCAGCTAGATGCATGGGGGCTGTGTGGTAGCTTGCAGCCTTCACTGAGCTCTGCTTTCTCTTCCCCCCCAAACTCCTTCACATTTCTTTAAAGATGATTTATATGTCTTGGTCTTAGTTTTGGCCTGGGGAAATGCCATTGGTGGCATCTTGGCCTTTGGCTTGGTCCAGGATTATAGGGTGAAGGGCTGGCCTCCCAACTGCCACTGGGTACTCAAACATTAGCAGTGCTTATTTAATTGAACTGGTGATCTCATCACTGCCACCAGTATTTTTGGGCACTGCCCCTAGCTGGATTGACTCAATTTGCATCCCTCGCAATTTAGCCCATGGCAGTCTTTGGGCCCAGGTTTTCAGAAGGCTGCTCCTTAGTAGTATGTGCATTTAACCTGGCCTCCCTCAAGCTCTCATTTAGTTTATGTATGTATTCATTATTGTTCGCGTGTTAGGCGCTTATACAGCAAGTACATACAGGGGATAAGGGAGTGAAACACAGTAAAAAACCACAAAATATTTAATAACAGTCGAGGGATAAAGGAAAAAGGATAAACCTATTATGCCTTGTGAGTGTTCAGAATGTGCAAGTGCAGCAAAGGAGAGGGCAGAGGGGGAAGGTTCTTGAGTGTCCGTGCTCGTGGATGAGCAACAGATGAAGTGCTTGGTATGGTGAGTGCTACACGGCCTGGAGCCGCGTTGGGTGTAAGTGCGAGCCTCCAGGGCGGAGGGTGTTCCAAGGCAAGTGCTTAGAGTAGACAGAAGCTGGGGCGATTGGGTGTGGGAGGTCAGGGGCCCGGAGAATGTATAAGGACCCAGGACACCAATTGATATTCTGCTCAGCCACCATCTTTGCTGAATCTCTGGTACTGGACTTTCTTGGCTTGGCCATCCCAAGTTCTACTCTCCTGCTTCTCCTTATTCTTATCTTCCTGTCACTACCTGGCTTCCCTGGCTTGGCTGATACAAGTTCTGCTCTCCTGGTTCTTCTTCTCTAACTCCCTTCACTGCAACATCACTATCACTCTAGAACACAGTCATAACACCTACCAAGTCAGAAGACTTCTGTCTGGTTTTATGCAGGTGCTCCCAAAGTGAATGAAGCAGTGAAGGTTTCTGATTTGTAGACCCATTTCCCCATCAGTTTTGTTCTACATGAGTAGCCCTTGCCTAGTGGTTACACCTCCTCTGCATTAATGTGGCTATTGATTGCAGTTTTCTTCAGGTGTTGTGAATCCTTTCTTAATGAGGATTGGCCTAATATGCGACCTGTGATCATAATTTACAAATATCATGTCTTCCATGTTGAGTTAAAGTGGCATCAACATGATGACCCCAGAAGACCCTCTTCTGGCTGTCTTCCACCTTTACTAGTAAGTTCCTCTCCTCACTTTCAGTGCCACTGCATTGAGTTCAAGTGTGAACTGCCAGCGATGAGGTTGTCTGCTGTAGGATTTCTGTCTGGCTCCTTTATTCAGACCATAAAGGAGCTTGAGCACCTGGCATGCTTTCTTTCTCCACTCATGCTCCTGTGGACATGTGACGAACAAAGTGTAAAGGCACTTGCTGATTCTGCCCATGTCATATAGTGGTTCTTGGAGGAAGTAAATTGGATGTAATGTGCCTGACCTTTAGATCTAAGGTAGCATCTTTCCTTTGCCCCGCCTCGAAAATGTTTCCTCCTTAAGACACATTACAAGTTCGGTGGTACTGGAAAAACATTCACTAAACCAGATGTTTTAACAGTCTGTCGATTTCCTCCACACAAAAAGGCTTTACCATATGCCTTCCTAACAACGCGGTATTACAGCATGCAGTAAAACCACATGTCCCCAGTAGAGTACTATGGGACTCCTAAAGGTGGAATAAATTAAAGGTGGGCATGACTCTAAATCATGCAGACCCAAAACATTTTTACATGTTTACCACCTGAAGTAACGGTAAAACAGTTTGACGGGATTTACCCAATGTAATACCGCCAACTCAAAATGAGGCCCATAGGCCCTTGCAACAGCTTTTGCCCTAGTCCTGACTCATCCAAGGAAGGAATGAGGGATCAATGGGTAATTCTCCTTATGCCACCTGCAGGGGTTACATCCCAGAGCAGGTGCCTCTGCCTGGACCTCAGACTTCCCCCAGTCCTTTTCTACTGGTGCCACATGGATTACCTCAACTCACAGCCCATTTTTTATAAATACACATTTTAGAAAAAAGCCACTGAACAGACCCCAGGGGAAGGAGGTAAAAGATTTGAGAGGAAGAATTGTGTCTCTTCCACGTTTCTTACATCACACAAAGAAGACAGGCAGGTGGGAAAATGGTGGCGAATTTACAAGGAAATTATTTGATATCTGTCACAAAGTTAGCCAACTTTGACTGTCAAAAATCAAGTGGTCACAGAGTATGAAAAGGGGGACACAAATATAGATGAACATCCAGGTATTACTGCAAATTAAACACGTTCTGTTCCATCATAACATTCATTGCTGGAAGATCAAACTGAAGATCCAACTAAGGAATATCTGAGTTCTGAAGAGGACGTCCAGTGTTCAAATAACAAAACACTAAATTTTCAGATGAATTACACGAAAAAGCAAATGCTAATGGTCTACTAGTAGTCAATGGCAAAACAACCAGGTGAGACAGGCCCTGGATAATTTGGGTATCTCCAGAAATATTGTATATCTCAGAAGTAGAATTTGATTTAAAAAAAAAAGGCCAATAAGCAAAACCATATGAGCAAAGGTGAGGCTGTGAAGCCCAAAACACCAAGAGTCCCAAGATTCCTATGAAAAAGAACAGAGACAGCGGTTAGAGCAGAACATTAAGAGCATAGAGTATTCAGTTAGGATAAATCCCTTTGGAGCCAGTGGGAGGTGCAGAGCCCTGGAATTCAAAGGAACCTGATAACAATGGCTATGAATCATGCTGTGCCCATCGTCTTCTTGAGCCCTTGCCCACATTTTTTGTTCCCTGCAACATTATGTGTTTTATTGACCTCTGCAACTGTAATTCACTCTCCCCTCTGCTTCTCTGCTGTTTTTCACTGTTGTATTCTCTGTTCTCTCCTCCTCACTCTTCTCCCTTCTCCCTCTCTCCTCCCTCCCTTAATTTTTTCTATGTAACTTACTCTATCAGAATTGTCCTTGGACCTAGTACGATAGCAACAATTTGTTTGTCTCCTCGCCCCCTCTCATACGTGCCCCCACCCCATCCATCACTATCTGAAATGTTGTCAGGCCTAGTACGATAGTCGCTTGTATTGTTCCTCTCCCTCCTTTCTCCTCCCCTTTCCCTCACCTCTTGTAATATTCCGGCTCTACCAGAAAGGTCGTCAGGCCTAGAATGGTATCACCTGTCTGCTTCCCATTTCCTTCCTATCTGTGTCTTAGTTCTTGCACTATCTGAAATGTCGCCAGACCGAGTACGATAGTTAATTTCACATTCTTGTTGTTCATGGACTGTACGAATGTCATTGTATTTTCCCTGGTTCCCTCCCTTGCCTTGAAGCGCTTTGAAACACATTGTGTATAGGCGCTATATATAAAAGCATCTTGGATTGAAAAGTGAATTTAGCATGAAGAAAAGTGTGAAATAGAATTACTGTAAACACAGAAAGAGCATCAAAAGAGGCGTGGGGAATGAATGAGGGATACAGATAGTTCCCTAGACCAGGAGGTATGAGGAGAGCTCAAGGTTCAATGATTGAAGAAACATTTTACAGATTATTTTTGTGAATAACAAAGCATATTAATCTAGCTCGAATCCACCTTTGGCACCCCTAGTGAGAGACCTACGAGACTGGAACAAAAAAGCTACCAGAAGCGAATTGAAATTGATGAAACATCAGGCACCAGATGATCTGAAGCTTGCATCAGGGCTTCAAATGGAGCAAGCCAGCTGGGCTTCTTGTTTAATATGAAATAGTGCAAACAAGTTTATGCAACTGAGTGAAGAGGATTTGTCCATTCATTCTGCCAGAGATATAGGGAATAGGCCAAACAGGGCTTACTCCAAATTTAGGTTGAACCCTATTACATCACATGTTGAACCACACCATGAAAACTGAGAATGCTAATAGACTTTTCTTGTTTTCTGTTGATGCAGTAAGGGAATAATGCTCCACATTTCCATTGTCAAATATGGGACTCTGTTTAAGGCAAACATGTGTTTCTTTTTATGTCATGCAGCATACATGGTGCAACAATTACTGCTTAATTTTTCCACAGTTCAAACAACTTCATTTTAAATGGATTATGGAAAAACAGGGCTTCTCCATTTTGTAATACAAAAGATGCAAAATTGGTGCAAAGTGCATTTTATCAGGTTTAAGTGCTGTTACAAATATTAGATGATCTGGTCCCAGGAGTCATTACATTTACAAATACAGCCCGAGCAAGAGGACTTAGCGAATATAGGTCAATGGGACAACCAAGGGTGTCTAGGGAATGAGAGGCTATGAAGTACATATTAGACGTGTTACAAATACCTTTGAAAAATGACACAAGCAGCTGGACATTCGAGAGAAATGTTAGAGAACACAAAGTGTGCCTCTAACAGTTAACTAAGCTAGAAAGTATGCAGATTGGCTTTTGTGAGCTTCCAAAACTACAAAGTTCAATCACCAAAATTCTATTTAGCAATAAAAAAGTGTATTCAGGTGAAATCCTTTACATTCATAGCAATATTTGATATTTCATGAGGAACAGAAGACACCCACTCTCAGATATTGCAACATATTGATTAGTTTAAAGTAGTTGAAGTCTCATAAACAATCATATTCCAAAACAAGAACTAAAGCCAAATCTCACAAAGCATTTCAACGGTTGTGTCAATCATTTTAGCCTGATAAAGAAAATGGGACCTTCAATGATTCCCAGGGAAGTGGGGGTCTTGCCACGTGGGGTGGCTGGACTGGTGGGCTTGGGAGGACAGAGGATAGAACATAGTTTTGTTTAATTCATTAGATTGGAACGTTATGGAGATCCTGAAGGGATGAGAAACATGTTTGCTTCCTTGAAATTTTGAAACTAGTAGTACTAAGAATGATAATTATTGTGGGAGGTTTTTGTCATGACATAAACATTGCCAACAGGAACTGTAAGCGATATTCAATCAACACTACAGCCAAGTCAATGCCTAGTCTGGGATGCTGAGGAAAACCCCTATTAATGTATTTTTATGTCTAGTTCAGTATTCTGGATGACCACCCTTGTATAACACCCCCCTCTTTGAATCCCCCTGACCCCACTGAGCCAAGAAGTAGGTTTGTTTTGCAGATTAAAAGGTTTATTTGAGAATTTAAACAATATATATATATCACACTTTATAATAAATTAATATCTGATAGTACACTTAGACATATGATGTTGATCAACAATGGGTAATCTGGCACTAGCACACTTCTTTACAATCAATGAGGAGTTAGTATAGGATAGATAAAGTAGCAAAAATACTTTTATGATTTCAAGGGAAAAGCAATGAGGAATAAAATGCAGTACAGAAATACTTGATATGATTTTAGCAAAAGAGAAGATAATCACTTTTTCTCTGGCAATTCACCCCCCTCCCCCATGCAATGTAAGAAATGGAAGGAGATGGAAAGAGGAGCACACAGTTCTCAGGAATGCAATCAAATACAATACGAAATTCAGTTCCCCCCCAGCAAGCTTAGAGAAAACAGGTATGAGTTTAAAAACACAGGCCTAAGTGCTTGAATGTGGTGGCAGTGAATTGAGAAATATGCTGAAAATTTTTAGCACAGGAAAGCAAAAAGCTGCTATTTTTTTTACAGGTAAAGAAATCCGGCCAAATCGCAAATCGCTGCAAAATTCGCAAGTGCGTGAATCGCGATTACGGCAAAAGTATAAGTAGCAAGTCGGTTTTAGGTTCGTTGGAAAGCTTAGATCCTAAGCTTTCAGATGGAAGTTAAATTTCGTTCCTAGCCCAAACGGTTCCAGAGATACAGACGATTAAATAAAGGTAGTTTTTCGGATTTAAAGTAAAACTCAAAATGACAGGTGACAGCTTGCAGATTCAGAATTGACAGGTGACAGTTGTGCAGCTTTACAAATGACAGATGACACGATTTCTAGGAGGCTGTTCTACTTAGGTTAAAATAGTTTGGATTAAATTATTTTAACTAAGAGATTGGGTCTGCACAGTTCTGCTAGGTACTCTCAATATAAATTTGAAATAGGCCTCGACACGGACCTGGTCAGGTTTTGGACTGGACTCTGGTTCTGGTCTCGGCACTTCACAGTGATCTGGGTCAGCTCTCTGGTTGTGCTCACAGCAGTCTGGGTCACTCTGGATCTCTGGTTTGGTCTCTGGCAATTGTTCTTGGCAAAAGAATTCAGACAGCTCGCCCGGCTGTGGAATAGTTTGCAAATGATTTTAAGGATGCTGAGGCCTGCTGAGAAGAGTTCTCAGTTTGTGGGTTTAGGCCCTTGCTTTAAGTTCTGAAGTAAAGTTCTGGTCTTTGGAGATTGATGGATTTGAAGTCTGGATCTCTGGATGTGAAGTCGTCGGTCAGCATGCTCCGCAGCAAATGGAATTGAATGTCTCTACCTGTCCCAGCAGTCTCTTTTTATGTGTTTTGAAAATGGGTGTGTGCCTGGGCCTAGCTAAGCCTGCCCCTCTCTACTTGTCATTGGCTCAATTCTCCCCTCTCCCTTGATTGGGGGAAGGAATGGATTGTCAGAGTGATGCTGTAGGTTTTATGGTCAGAGGATCCTCCCCTGGTCAGTTTGCCCACAAATCTATATTTGATTCAAATACATCCTTCCAAGATACACAATTTGTTGAAAGTACATGTGCACATTATATATTCCTTATGGTCCATGCTTGTCCGCCTCTGATCTTCCTGGGGGCTTGCATTCAAAAATGACAACATTTTGTGCTTTTTAACTGGTTTTGCAATATTGGACATTTACCCAAAATTACACACATGTGCGCAAGGAGTATGGACATTAATTGATGAAGTGTCAGATTTTTAACATGAAAACATTTGGAGTGAGACCCTATTTTCCGCTAGCAACCCCCCAGAATACACCACAGTGTCCTAACGCCTCTCAAAATGTTCACAGAAAAATCACAAAAATAATGATATTACTTATATAATTCTGACAAGTCCGCACTATGAGTTATCTATCTTTTTAAAATGATGCTCTGGTCAAAAAGGGGTGTGGCTTCCCACATCACAGGGTGGAATAACTGGTTTATCCACTTCCCCCAAGCTCAGCTGGCTTGCAGAGGCACTGCCCCTCCCAGTTTCCCCTAAGAGGAAGCTATTTTACGACACCCCCAATATAACATTTGCCTGAGTCCAGGACAAGCCTTTGTTCAACTCCCTGTAGTCCCCAGCTGCTCCACCCCTAATCTAATCAGAGAGGTGTTAACTCCTTTTGGCGAGGGGCAGCAGGATGCAGCTAGGCCTGGGAAGAGTGGCTGAACAGGTTTCTCCTGTCGGGGGTAGTTGTCAGGCAGAATCCAGTTTCACTAAGCCAGGTTTCAGCTAAATGTCACTTTTTGTTCCCAGTTTTCTACATTCAAATCAAACTGACAATTTGTACCTATACATTAAATAATTACTTCCTTCAAGTCATTTCAGAATATGGTTTTACATTCTTCCATCTCTTAGCAAGTCTTTCCTTGGTCTGGTTTTGTTTCATTTGTGCAGTTTTACACAAAAGTCTGGTGCTTTTAAAACGCCGGCTTTCTGATAGTGGTGAGTACTGGTAATGCAACCATTTTTGGGATTAAGAAAATGAATTCCCCACAGTTCTGAGTTGCTTTTTTTTTTGGCAATCAGCATTGCCATTCCCAATGGTTTCAGGCTACTGTGTGTGTAGCCCAATGGTAGTTTTAGGCAGTGCCCGCCTGTGCTCACAACATAGACAAAAATGGGTGGCAGCCTATTCTTCATGTTTTCCCTGTGCACTCTCTGGGGAGTTCTGGCCATCATGATGTTTTCCATGCCAGTACTGCACAGTTTTATTGTAGGGCTTGGATGCATGGGTAAAAACATCCCACAGAACAATGTTACTTTGAACAGGCAAAAGAATCAGCAGGTTTAAGAAACTAGAAGTCAAAGATTATGAATCAAGAGAAAACAGTAGGTCTACTTCGTAGTGAAGAAAAAACATTCACGGATTAAGAGGAAAAATGTAAATATGAGCAGACTTGGCAGGGTTATAGAAGATGAAGGCAATATAGTGCAAACATTTCTTGACTTCTATGCAGTACTATGAAAGAACATTTGAAAACTGTGTCCAGACTAAATAACTGACTATTTATCAAGGCTTGTAATTTGATGTCATCAATTGAAAAATCACAGTAATTAAGTTGAAATCACACTCATGCAAGAGTTAAAAGAATATCAAATGATTTACCAAGTAAAACATCGAATAGGATCCAATGAGAGGTATATCAGCCATTTGCCAAGAATCTGTTCAAACTAACTCTGTTCAATTTGATATTAATACCACTTACAATGCTGGTTACTGAGAAGGAAACAACAATAACTTTAATTTTGAAACTCAACAAGACCTCTGAACATTGCCAACCATATTGTCTGATAGCCTTGTTGAATTCGTACAGACAAGTAATCTGAACCATCACTCAAAAGATATATTTCATTTGTCATTTCCCAGTTGGGTTGCTTGTCAGAAACTCTGGGTGGAGAAGGAGACACTTGGGGAGTCATCAGGTCATCAGTGGGAGCCTTGGAAAATATTTATAAGACTGCTTACCCAGCCCTGCAGCAGTACTCTAATCAAATATCTTCTTATTAAGCGTAATATTATGGACTCCGGCAAGACTATTCTGTGTGAAACATTTCCCCATATCTTTATTCTGTCATAGTAATGCACAGGTAGGCATTGTAAGTCCACATGATTTGGGAAGGCCAGATTGTAATGAGTTTTATGGCTTGAGGTATGAAAGGTGATAAAGGAAATATTTCCAATTCATTGTTACACATTGGGCCTAATTTATAGAAGCGTTGCATAATGGCAAAACCCTGTTGGGAAAAGCTCTCTGAATAAGGGCCTATGTCTGCTTGTGATGCATGCTCTCCTCAGAAGTAGAATTTGCACCTCCTCATTGCCCGAGTGATAACATGTAATAATGCTGATTGTAAGTCAGCAACCTCCTGGTACTCACTTTAATTAATGATTTATGAATGAATTGTTCATTTATAACGCGCTTAATGCCAGTGGTGGTTTCTAAGCGCGGGACCGAGATTCGAATCTGTGTTGCGCTGCGTTGTCTTGCGTTGCACCTGAGCTATCCTGCCTCCCTTGAGTAGTATTCAAGAGACCAGCAGTCCAAGTATGCAATGTCTCTCAGAGTAACCCCACCACAGGAAATGTAATGTGGTTCCCTGCCACGGGATGGTAATCTACGACTGCCAGGTAAGGAAGCCTGCGTGATTTTTGTACATGTATCCACTATGAATGTAAACCTATGTTTCTTAATGGAGTTTGTGAGGCAAATATGTTGCAAATAGAGACTGATGAAATTCGTTGTGTTAATGTAAGGATAATACAACGGTACATGCCTGCTCTTGCCAAACTGCATGCCTTTTTCCGGTTTTACGATATACAGAAATGGCTTGAAAAAAACATTCTTTAAGGATGTTATTATATAGACAGATGAAGAAATGTTTACTCTGTAACTCGGCTTTTTCAACTCTCAGGCATTGTTTGTGCAGGTTATCAATGTACTTGCTGTTTACAATGGCTGTCTTGTGGGTGCTATGGTTTCACCAGCATATAAATCCACTATGTCTAGTAACTCTCTACTCTCCCCACTGTGTTTTGGTATAGTCACCCACTATGAAACGTGTGTCATTATGCCTACGCTGCTTGAAGAAAGATCTGTTTCATTTTATAATTGTTACTTTTTATTCAAGGTTGTGAGGAAAGCAATGTTGAATCAATTTGGTAAGTTTATGTCAAGTTTTTGTTTATTTTTTTTATACAAATACACATGAATTCATAGTTCACCCAGGACTTGTTTAATGCACCGTGTTTTGCATCCTTTATCAGTGTGCCAAGCAATCATTAAACCACGATAACTGATTGCAAACAATGATAGCAAACAGTTCTCATTCAAACCAATCTTAAATTTCCAATCACAGGTGTGTCAAATTCTCATTGCAAGGGAACTTTAAGGGTAGGGGCTTGTCTTGTTCAATTAAGGTCTCCCGTTGAAAAGCCTTGTTTTCCTTATTGCTGTCCCTGTGCTATAGCATTTAAAGTACATGGTTTATTTCCAAACTGCCGCCTATATTTCTTTTATTTAACTGTTTGTTTTTTTTATAACGCACTTAATACCGGAATTCGGTTTCTAAGCGCGGATCGTGGATTCAAACCTATGTTACTCTATGTGCTCCTGCTTCTAAGACCAGCACGTTACCCCTGTGCTATCATGTATCACCGCGATGTCTTTTATCCTGAACCTCGGGAGGAAGGGGAGACTGTTATTCTTGAGTGCCCACTTCCTGTTGGGCCATGGACCTGCATAGGGAGCCCATGGAAATGCCATCTAGGTGCACCTCGGCCACCCAGCCAGCACTGCAGCTGAAGAGGCAGACTGCTTCCTGTGGCTCACAATGTCAGCAGGAACCTCCTTCTTCCCGCCACACCCACGGACCCTGCTTCCAAGACCCTCATAGCGTCCCACGGAGCCACTGTCAAGGAAGGACATATGCATCATGTGCCAAGACATGCTGATCAAGTACAACGTAAGCCAGCATTTCGGTTATTGTTGGTACACACTCATTTTCCTTTTTGGGGTACTTCAGTCGCAGACTGCAGCTGCCACTTAAGACTGAGGTTTGAATAATGCAGTTGCATTCTGGGACTGGGAGTCCAGAGATGACCTTCATCTGTACCTTTTAGCCTGTTTTAGAGATGCTTGTAAAATCATATTTTCAGGCCTTGTGTAAGCTCATATGAGCAACAATTGCACCATAACGTACCGTGTACAAATCTTGGGGTAGGTAGTGTATTTTGAATTGTGTCCAAACTAATTATTGCCTCATTATAAAACTGATTCATGCAGAGATTATAGAGTTTTCTGTCTCCATTGTTGTCTTCCCTCCTATCAATAATCAACCCCTGTGGATAGCCTAGGATTCAGGGATCAGGTAAGACAGGTGAAAAGCATTCCAAAGCGCATTGTTAACATTTCTATATTACGCCATTTTGAATGGTGCCAGTACAGTGATCACGTGCCTGCCTGCACCTGTCCCAATCCACGCATGTGTGCCTTTGCTTGGGAATTCAATCACCCGCTATGGATGCCAAAGTAATGTACTATGAATCCTGTTAACAGGATATATTCTATTAATTATAACTGCAGGAGGGCTTGTGTCAGTATGATTATGCTGGATAGGTTAATAATCCAATTACAAAGTTATGTGTTCCCATTTAATGTCATGTCCATATCATATGCCATTCTATAGGCCTTATAAACATCATCATAAACTATGGGGTAACATTTCTTTCACTCCATTGCAAAAAAGAAAATGTAGGCGCACTGTTAAGGCCTTAATATCCACCGCAGGCAGAACGTGCAAAAACTTCCAGCTGCCTTAGTTAAGGGCCTTAACTGAACCAGGAACCCTTAGCATGTGCAACAATACCATTCCCAGCATGGTCAGCCCACAGGTCTCGGTAATGTTAATGTTAATGTTATATAACCTTTATAAGGCGCAACGCGCCCGGAGGCATCAATGCACAGCAAGTCAGAGAGAGTCAGAAACCGGGGAGACACCAACATTCAAGGAAAGCCTAATCATTAGATTAGTTCACAATACCACCATTAGCACATGTGAAGAGCCAACACAGGTGCTAAGGCTTCAGTTAATGCAAAATAAGAAACACATTGGGCCTCATTACAACTGAGGCGGTAAGGGGTTAATGGCACCGGTAAAGGTGCCGGTGCTGTTAACCCTGTACCGCCTCATTATGAGGTTCCCTCGCGGGACCCGCTCTGGACCAGCATGCTAACAACGGGCCCGTCATTAACGGGCCCGTTGTTAACATGCTCCCCATTCCCATTGAGCCCTATGGGGGCTTAAATGGGAATGGGGATTGTCCGGGTCTGGGTTCCCTGAATGGGGAAATACCGGGCCCTCCAAGGTCGGAATGGCCCGGTATTTCCCCATTCAGGGACCACAGACCCGGACCCGAGTATGGAAGCAGCCATGCCATTATTAAGGGCATGGCTGCCGCTAGGTCTGGAAAAGACCAGGGGCTAAGCCAATGTCGGAACTGTTGGGACTGGGGGCTAGCTAGTCTTTTGGCTGTAGCTCCTGAGATTCTATCCGGGGCTACGACCAAAAGATCAGGGGCTATAGCCCCCATAAACCCCCCCTAGCAACGCCCCTGGCTGCCTCCAAACTCGTAATGAGGCCCATTGATTCATTTGTATCTCCAAAGCCACTCTGCTCTAGTTAAGTCTGTTTTCTGTGTTGATTAGCGTGATGTCGTCCGCACAGGAACTGGAATTAGGGGAGCAGGAAGAAAATACAAACGGTACGTTTAACTATTTGTCATTAGTGAACAAAGCTGCTCTTCGTGTGTACTAATAGGGCTGCTGCTGGAGTCTGCCTGAAGGTGTGATCCCGGACACTATTGCAGGGGCAGGATATGCAGCGCACAGGTTGCCCGGAACTAGGGCTTGGATTAGTGAACACAGCCCATAATCAGAAAATCCTGATTGAGTGTGCTCCTCGCCCAGGGTGTTAAATTCCTTCTCAGCTAATGTGTAGTGATAAACACCTCAGTGAGTGTGTGAACCAAGCCATTCCATCACAGGAAAACCCCTTACATGTGACTTGCTAATAGGTGTAACAGTCGAGCACAGGCCGTCCCAATATGGTTAGTTTAGATTCCATAACCTATTACTCATTTACAGAGCTTCCTGCTGCAAAACAAAGAAGTCTGTTAAGTGGTTATAAAATGTATTCGTTATAACCCCCTAGAAGGATTTGAGTAAATACAATTATGCCGAGTAAGTTAATGAAAACCCTTAATCCTATCACAAAAATAAAAACGTGCGATTAGTCTATGCAGATCTTTCTTATCTGTTTATGGCAATAAACACCTTAATGTGTGTGTGTGTGTGTGTGTGTGTGTGTGTGTGTCGAAAGGCAAGATGGTCCTGAACCTGACGCAAAGAGAGGGGAAGGAGATTCCACCATTTAGCAGCACAGACTGAGAACGAGCAGCCACCGAAATGAGCATGTCGGATATGGGGGACAGAAATACAGCAAGAGGTGGAGGGGCGAAGAGGACAAGAAGGGTGTAATGTGGAAATGTGGCTTGAAGATAGAGAGAACCCTTCTTATAGTACACACGGTGGACAATGCACAAGGACTTAAAATCCACCCTGGCAGCAATGGGTAACCAGTGCAGAGTATTCAGGGGCACAGAGGCTGAGGAGAGCCGCAGGCCCCCAGAACCAAACGAGACGCAGAATTCTGTAGAACATGGAGACGATGGAGTAGATATTTAGGTTGAGCCAGATACAGGGAATTACAGTAATCTAAAGAGCCAGAAATGAGAGAAGACACAACCATAGAATGAAGGGAGACCTGGAGAAAAGGAAGGACTTTACAAAGAACACAGAGCTTGGAATGAACAGCCTTGCAAACTGCACTCACCTGGGGAAGAAGTGAAAGGGTGGAGGAGAGTTTGACCCCCACATTTTTCATGACGCTGGAGGGAGTTAGTAAATGACCCAGTTCAGGAGCCCAAAAAGCCGCAGACAAGAGGGAGGCATCCGGCCAGGGACCGACAAGAAGCACCACAGTCTTGTTCCCATTGAGACGGAGCCAGTTGCAGACCATGCAGGAGTGGATTGGCGGGTTGGCCTTAGAGGCAGATTTAAGACATAGTGTGGCTGCAATAATGTCTGCCTCAGAGAAAATAGGGAACTGCGACCAGAGAGTAGGGGGTCCCCTAGGCAGTGCAAGGGAGCAAAGGGGCCGGGCACTGAGCAGCACAGATCCTCTGACAGATAAGAGAGATTTTATCCTGAAAGAAAGAAGAAAGAGGGCAGTACAGAGCCAATGAATGCCGAATGGAATTGTTAGGTTATGTTAAGACTACTTGTAAAGCGTGCGGTCGCCCAGGGGAATCATGGTACTAGAGAGGAAAGGAGAACCCTGATCACAGCCTGAGAACCCAGAACATATTATCCACCATAATTAAAAAAAGGTGTGTTTTTAAGGCTTTAAAGGCCAGATGGTTATAGATCTTTTTCAGTTCCTTAACAGTGGAGGGAAATTGGTAGCTGATCAGACCAGGTGACAGGGAGGCATGCACAGTAGTCAGGTCCGAAGGAGAAATTATCAAATCAAGCATATTCCCAGAGCAGTGAGTGGGGCCCACAATGCACTGACCTAGATCAAAGTCAGCAAGTGCGGACACAAAGGTCAAGCTAACAAGATCAGAGGTGTCATTAGGATGAAAATTAAAATCACAGAGAAAGATAAGAGATTTAAAATGGAGCCTTAAATCAGACACTATTTTGAGAAAGCCCGGAATAAACACAGCATTGCGAGGGGGATGACGGTAAACCAACAAAATATGGAGAGTGCAGGTGGGGGAAATAATTGTGCGAAAGAAACATGCTTCCATATGCAGCCCATGAGAAAATGGTAAAATAGAACACTGTAAGCCAGCATTAAAAAACATGGTGATCCCACCACTACGACGGCCGGCAGGACTGTCAAATATAAGAACAGCATAATTGGAGGGTAGTGCCTGACTAATAACTAAATAACTAAAATTGCTGGTATTTGTGGATATTGGCACTTTATCAGACCAGCCATCTATGGGTCTGCCGGTGGGGCACATGCCTCACCTCCACCTGGAGGTAAGGCAGGCGCCCTACTGGCAAAAAGAATCCCTCATTACTGGCACCGGCTATCTATAGTGTACCACACATTTCTGATCATTGTACCAGGCTAGCCTCTATTTGGTGCTGGCACATTGGCACTGAAAAAAATATACATCAAATTTTCCACTCCAGGATGTTGAAGTAGAATAAGCCATTTGAGCAAAGTCACACACACTACAGCGTCACCTAGTAGCCTTGACTGTAAGTTCACTTCCAGCTCAGAGAAACATGAGCAAAGCATCATGGGTATGTACATGCATTCTAGTGTACGCCTTTAGCTCTAGAAAAGTGTCCTTTTCTTACATGGCTGTGCTACTTTACACATAGATTTTGTATCCCAGAAACACAGTCCTCAAGGCTGCAGCGGGCTGCATACCAAGCTCATCTTATTGGGGGATCATCAGTGCACTGTAGTCTGATCCCCTCGCAGTTAGAGCATGGGGGCATGTTCAGTAAACTCCAGGAAAGTTATGGTGTGTTAAAAAAGGCTTGGAAAAAAAAACCTTCCACTTAAAGATTTGAATGTACATGTTAAAAGATTTCCTCAGATCTGTGGCAGAGATTGTAGCAGAAGGCCCCAGCAAAGTCAGATCAAGTCAATTCCAATGGTGGAAGGCTTACAGATCTATATCAATCAATCAAATAAAAGTTTATTTCAAATATAATATTCATAAAACTCTCATATTGAAAAGTGTGCAGATCTAGTATATAAAGGATATTTCAAGAAATGCACAATTAACATTTTATAAAAGCTGGAAGGGTCTAAAACATTCACTGGCTACATTGAAATTGGACGGAAAACAGAAGCTTAAGGTGTTCTGCCTTTGCACCGACAGAACCTTGGCGCTGCCATTCCCTGAAAGCTTCTCCAGTGCTACCATTCTCCTGACCATATTGCATGATCACTCCTTCATTCTTTCACAATGAAGACTGATGTTCAAACCACACCTCTCCATCACTAAGTGGTCAAGGTGCCCTTTCTCGGGCGAATCTTCCCACCCATTCATTTATTGCTCCATCCATCAATCTTTATTCCTCTCATCAGGAAATTGCTCAGGTGACAAGTAATTCTGCATTTATGACAGCATCATGCATGCCTGCACTTGTCCCCTGGCCATTTTTACTGACATGATGAGCCAAACCCAGATTCCGTCTGATACACCACAGATCTTAATACCACCAAACAACCCAATCACATTATTGAAACCAACTGAAGAAAAACACGAAACGTGAATGAAAACTCCTCCCTGGACAATATAAATCAGCCACTACTTAACAAACAAACAAAAAAGCTACTGTTCGACTGTTCGGCTGGCATAACTACTGAGCTACTGGGGAAAACCAACCCATGAAACTCGCGTAGTTAAATTACTCATGTTGAATACTGTAGCTGGACCTTTAAAAACGACACCCTCCCTTGATTTATGTGAAGTTATCAACTCATAAAGCTAAAATGTTAAGGCCTGGACCCGTAAATGAGAAATGCCCTGTAGGTCCGCACATATATTTGCAAGTTAGGATGATCAGTACATCGATATGGGTCATTTTTGGCCACGGTTTGGGGTATTTTACAAATACATGTTGTATGGATGTTGGCCAAACCAAGCAATGCACGCTTTTGAGACAAGCCAATAGCTTCTTGCAACAGCTGGTGCAAATCGATCTCCATATTTTTCAGATAGGTCAGAACAACATTTGCATAAAGCTTTGCGCAGGAAACAGATGTTTTGGAACCCTCTGTTTATAACTTTGCTCATTTGGATTGAACTTCTCGAACCTTTGAAATAAAATTCATTTTGATGTATATTTCCTTGGAAATGCTCATGCAATTTTAAAGAATGACTCCAAAGCTGTTATCATAAGCAAAAAAGTGGTCATCTAGTGGGAAGTCCAACTAAATCATAATTAAAGAATCCTTATTGCCAGCCATGTAATATTGTCAATCTACAGCAGTTTTTGAAGGCCCCGGGCATAAAATATTGGAGCCACGGCTAGGAAAACATTGGTAATCTCCAGGTGGTCTCCAGTACTAGTTATACTCCTTTCTTTAGAAAGTAGCCGACCTTATTTTAGCCGATGGCCTGCGACAGATTTTTCGTTCTATGATTTCACTTCAAACATGGTCTTGTTGAATCAATTCCATGAGCTCTTTCATTTCAAATCTTTATTGGACATCTTAATGTAATTGTAATTGTAATCGTTTATTTGTAAAGCGCTTATACACAATTGAAGTGCTTCAAAGCGCTTCAAGGCAGGAAGGGAACAAGGGGATACAGTCGCCATTCATAGGCCTTGAAGATTCCGAATGATCTAATAACAATATACTAGGCTAGAGGCATTAATCCAATTTATAGCACCTTTTTGATCTATGTCAATGGCAATGCATAGTAATAGTTATTTAGACGTTTTAATAAGTAAAATATCATGTGTTGATATCTACAGCACCTGATACTGCTGTAGAGCCTTTGGGCTGTGTGTTCGGACAGCTAAGGTTGTCAAGAAGAGCATATTTTCCTTGGATACTTGCCCCAGAGTAAATGCCTAAAAGAGCCGTCATGTCCAAGTTATGATTTCATTTTTTTTTCAGTCTCTATTTACTTGGAAACATTGTATCTCCATGACATTAGTTGCAATATGCAGTGAAAATATCACTAGGCAGAAAATCCCATTAGAAGCCTTACAAATAAAGACCCATGGGAGGACTGCCGGGGGAGGCCCTCTTTCGGCTGCCGGATTCTCGCTGTCACATACCCTGCAGTGCTGAGACAGGCATGTAGCTGGCATGCCAGCCGAGTATGTGGCCATTGTGTAAAATCATGTACATACCTGACCAAGGAGGAGAGTCCACCTCTGACAGTCCATACGCTATCCACGTTTACCTGTGCATTAAAAAGTCAAAGCAGGATTTGGGGGTTTCTGTTTTTAATTTATTTTTTTTATTTTTTTATTGTGTTATAGCTCAATTAATGAACTTTTCGCAACTAGCAAAGTCCCTGACATTTGTGGGTTTAACAAAATGGGGAGGAAGAGACACACGTACTATTATACAATTGTGTGCTAAATAAGTTTACGTTCTCGAATAATTCCGAAGCATACTTTGCGTGCCACTTGCATCATACATCACTGCATTCTTAACGTGTGGACACAGACGCTGCATGCAAGAGAAGCAGGTGAAGCATTTCGGGACTCCAAATCAAGGTCGGACTGGGACAAAAAATAGGCCCGGACACCCAAAAAAAAGGTGGCCCACACCTCGCCTCAAAAAAGTGGCCCAACCCTCGCCTCAAAAATGTGGCCCACCGTGCGCCCCAAAGCATCATCCGTGATTGAATTGCGTCAGTTCACGACTTTACAGAATATGCTACTTATGGAGGGTTCATCTGTCTGTTACGTTGCAACACAACTCATAAAATAACATAACTTTGCATACAGTTCTGTGACAGGGTCCACAGCTCCAAGGCGCAGGAGTGACATGAACACAACCTTTCACCCCTTGACAAAACAGGAAGTGGAATCAAATAGCATTGTTCCTAAGCACACTATGAAAAATATGGTTATGATTTCACTAATGTAATATACATTTCATACAAGAATAGATCACCATGTGTATCATTAATATCTGTGTGTATAGACCCATACTGTCAAATTACTGTGAGTGCAAGCAGACGTCCAAGGCCAAATGCTAATATGTTATTGTATAGCACTTACGCTTAAGCTCTTTTTTATAGAACAAAAATGCACACAATATCACCCAACCTGAGTTTGTACTCATTTATCAACCTCAGAAGGATGAACATCTGAGATGATCTTGCTGGGATTCGAACCTGCAACCTGCAAATCATACACACATCGCAGCAGCAAGCACTCAACCCACTGAGCTATCATATCAGCTATAGTAAAAAGAGCAATTATTATGTAGTGGATACCATTAAACTGGTAACTGAGATTTGGCCAGTTAAGATCTGTTGATTATTTTGCAATCACTAGCTATGGACATCATATATTGATCTAGATATATGTAATCCATGGCCGATTTTCGCCTACCCCTCTTATCTGAAAATTACACCAAGATCCCTTTCCATACTAACATTAAGTTCTAAGAGCGCCTGCTATGATACCACAGTGCTTTTAAGAGCCCCATTTCCTATGGGCTCCTGAAATAAGAACATTCCCCATCGAAAAACCACACCCAAGCTCAGCGAACAGTGTTAACCAAACTGAAGCTTCCAACAGCACATCAATGCTCTCTTGCACTTTTCCTGCTCGGTCCCACTAACTCACCCAATCCCCGCTTTCCTTTTCAAATCCGCTAGGGGACCAATTAGTGCACGGTACAAATATCCTTTAAAATAACATAACATCTAAGAGGCCCTGTTATAACGCCAGTCCCCTGAGACTTCCTGTGATAGCATTCCCTTTGTAAAAGTTGCTGTTCTTCGAACACCCGCTCCTGATAGCCCCCACCAAGTAACAGTCCCAGAGCTCAGATTTATGTTTGTAATGTTACAGCCTCGAATAGCAGCTTCTGCCATTATTGTGACTTCTTGGTGCTTGGTTCTGAAAAGGGGGACGGTAGTGGGAGGAGGTAAGGTGGAAACACTGATGTGATATGTTTGTGCGTGCAGATTCAGAACTGTGCGCTGTCTGTGTGCTGTTGAGATTCTAGGTGAATTGGGTAAAGGTTTGTGTTGCCAGAAATGCACCCACGGTGTTGTGCTGTTTTGCGTACAAATGCGATTCAACCGACTAGCGTAGCTAGGTGTGGGGGTGTAACATGGTGGGATGACAGAGCAGATAAGAGTGCCAAGTGTGCTTGGGAAGCTGCTGTATACAATGATGGGGGACCACTGCTGCGTGCGTTTTAGCTGAGTGATGTCTGGAGCAGTAGAGGTATTAAAATGCTTCTGAATTTCTTAGTAGATGGTAATGAATGGTCATTTGTGTCCATGTCTGGGCCCTGGGCGTGAGGTTTGGACATTATTGTGAATTGTGAAATCCGCTTTGCATAGATGCAAGTGTGTGCGCTCATGCTGGTCCAGATGAATAAGCAGCACAGAGTATCCACGACCACGGGTACGGAGTCAGGGCCTTTCAACATTTTTGGTTGACATGGGCGCTAAACATCAGGAGGGGATGATGGGCAAGCAGCTGCCCCAGTGTTGGCTGTGTTACGACACAGCAACATTTTCTTTAAATCGTGACATGGAACGTGCGCTGCAGGTCTGGTGCAAATGTGGCCGCATTTCAAGCCTGTGTGCATGTACTTTTCAGGCTTTAGAGGTTGGCAAAATAGGGAAAGCAGCGCACTCACAGGGCATCGAAACAACTCGTATTTCTAGGAGTGTCGTACTGTCGCTGACAGCTGTCCGTGTGTGTATGTCCCAGTGTTTCAAGCACCCACGTTTAGAGCAGTCTGTGTGCACTTCACCAGCAGCATACATCTTACCCAAGCATTGTTTTTCAGATGCCAAAAAAAGCCCCTTCTCGGCCAATTATAATGCAATATCCCTCAATGCAAAAAAGGTTGCTGGAAATCTTTCAAAGTGTATTACTTAGAATTCACTGCATTCAAACTTTAAAGCTAGCAACATTACCAACATTTGCCACCGACCTCAGAGGTCTTTTTTTACAATGTTTGTACAATGATAGTAAGTACAGACAGTGTTTGGATATGTTAAAGAATAAATAAATAACAGCCAATGCACATCTATTTTCTAACACTACTGTGCAGTGTCGAGCCAGCAGCACACCACACACTGTAGCCCTCAACAGTATTAACATATAGGGCTAGGCGGTTGGGCATCTACTGTACCAGCACATGTACTTCTTGCTTCAGCTAAGGGCACTTTCTTTCTCAGCCAAGACAACCTCCTGCCAGAGACCAGGGCTCCTGCATAACTCTGCCCTGGGGCTCTTGCAACCCCATCACAAGTGCACACCCTATATCAGCACCTAGGCACATGTTTCCTCAGGGGGACTTCCTGGCTCAAATACCTCAGAAAAAGCAATCCCCTACTTCATCCCAGGGGCATCCATGACCTTGGCAGAGGGGCACCACCTTCTGTAGGTTGAGGAGCAGCTCATGTGCCAGCAGAAGTACTCCTTGCTTCAGCCATCTCACTCCCTGCCTCAGCCAAGAACACCTCCTGCCACATACCAGGGGTCCCTGCATGCCTCTGCCCTGGGGGATTCCAGCCCCATCGCAAGTGCAGCACACCCTACATCAGTACATAACATAGGGTCATCTTGCCTCGGTTTCCGGGCACCTCTTGGCACATGGCACCTAATGCCTCTGAACAAGGGATATATAATATTGCCTTACCTTCTCCGGTTGGTAGCCTACGTGCATCCAAATAAGAAGCAGGCCCAGGAACAGCAGCTCAGGCCCCCATCCCAGCCCAGGCAGACTCTGCACATGGGAAGGACCGAGCCCAGACCCTGGGCTCCTGGGTCCAGGCCCAGGTCCCTAGGCTGAAGGCTCGACCAGCACTCAAGCCTTAATCAGGAGAGATAAGAGGCCCAGCTGGGAAGCCATTCCTGGCCCACCTGCAGCTCACAGCTGCAAATTGTGGCGGGCACTGCCGGCGCCCGCGGAGAGCAATCTGCAGAGTATGTGGACAAAACACTGGGAGGGAGCAGGCCGGGCTGAGGCAGCCCCACGCTGCCCTGCCACTCCCTCCCAGTGTTTTTGTAACACTGACTGCTGCTGGCGCAGTGCCATGGAGTCGCGGGTCACGGCAGTTGGCCGCCGGGCCGCCGCATGTTTCAAAGAAAGGTAACACTTCGGTGTTACCTTTCTCTGCATCTGCGGCGGGCCGGCGGCAGCAGGGCTGCAATTGCAAAGGATCTGTAAGTTAGTTACTTACAGATCCTTTGCAACTTGCGTCCGGCGAGGTGGAGGCCCTGGGTGCCGGTCCCTGAAGTGTGAAGCCCACGCCTGGGCCGGAGACTAGCCCAGGCGTGGGCTTCAGGAACCGGCCCCAGGTCTCCTCACCATGATTTCGCATTGGCCACGGGCCGATTGGCCGACGGGTCAATCCGGCCCTGCTCCCAATCCTATCCTTCAACTGGAAAACAGTTACCAGATAAACATTAGCAACACAGGGCAACACAGGGCCTTGTTTGCAAAGATTCTTTTGACATGCTAGCGCAGGTAAAAGCGCCACTTGCACGTGAATCTGGAAATGGACACCATTTCAGCAACTGCACAATGTGCGCAGATTCAGGTAGCCCAGGAGACAGGCCATCACTTATTGATTCATGAATTTGTTGTTGAGCTTTTATACTGCCCTGGTGCACTACCACAGTAGTTTCAAAAAGCGAATACCATGTCCAGGTCAAGAAGCATTGAAACTCAGCCCTGGGACAGCAGGTCATTAGTCTATTGGAAGTAAATGACTGCAAATGAAATTGTGATATAAAAGGGAAGCCGTGTTAGGTGGATAAGTAGGGATGGGGAGGAGCTTGAAAAGGTGTGTGGAAGGATGACTGCAGATTTGCGATTGATGCATTCTAAATGTATATGCATGGTCTGCGTGCATAAGAGGCTCAATATGTGTCCATCATCTCTTAAATATGATTAGTACCTGACGAGGGTCAAATAGAATGTAACAAACATTCTGATTGGCCCTCGCCAGGGTTTTTCCTGACCGGGAATCCCTCTGCCAGGATTCCTTGCCATTGTTCCCGGCGGGGGCATGGCAGTCCCTCAGCCGATGAGGAGGCTTGAAACTGGGCCATCCCCGCTCCGAGCCTCCACACGGCTGGGGGCTGCCATCCTCCCCCGCAGGGGATTCAGGTAAGTGTTTTTTGTTCCCCGCCCCCTCCCCTGCAAACAATCCCCTGCCCGCCCTCCCAATCCCACTTACCTTCTTATTTCTCCTTTTTCTGGAGCGAACGCGCTGGGAACATTTCTGTTCCCAGCGCTTCTGCTCCAGATGGCCGCCATGGAAAGGGAAAACGGACTCTGTTTTCCCTTCCGTGGTGGGCATTTTCTTTGACATTTCTTTTAACGAAGGCCCCGGGGCATTACCTGACTCGGTAATGCCCCGCGGCGAGGGGCTTATTGCTTAAGTAAAACCCCCACTCTTAAAAGGAAATTGCAGCCATTTGCTGCTCGCAGATTATTAAACCAAGCACTGGCAGAAGTGCAAACTAGATGGATGACTTCTAATGTCACTCTCTGCCATAGAAGCAGTCACTCATTACAAGGCATGAAACCCACTTCTGTGCCCTCTCTTCCTGCATTCAGCTTTCTCCAGCTTCATAAACCTTGAACCTTTTTTCCCCAGCACTCAATCTGGTCTCTCCATCCGCCCTGAACTCTCCTTTAAATTCCTCACCCTTTATACCACTTACCGACACCCTCACAGTGCCCGTTTCTTATCCTCACTCTAGCTCAGCCTGCAGACTATCCTTTCGTTTTAAGCCCTGTCCACTCCCAGGCCCCACAGTCTTCCCTTCACCACCCCCTACTTTCACCCATCACCCACATTCATCCCATTCCAGCCCCCCTCTTCACCGATTCTCCTGCTCACAACTCTTAGCCTGCTCAATCCGGTCCTTAGTCTGCCACTCATCCACTGCTCACCACTGGATGCATCATTTTTTTGGGGGATGAGAGCTCCCCATCTTTTCACCTAGCTCCTCACACCATTTGCTCACAAATCCGCCCTTGTGTAACACCATCCCATGGCTCTCTGCCTGCCAGTGCTATTCACCAGGCTCTGTGTGAAAAATCTTCCCTCTCCTTCCTTTGAACTTTCACCCACTCCCCAACAATGGCAGTCTGTTGCTTTTCTGGGCTTGATGTCTGACTCCTCCATTTCAGCATTCTGACCTCCTATCCTCTCATTCTGATACTCCCCCCTCACCCCGTTATGCCCAATGCTCTTCCTCCCAATCCTACCAGGACTCCAGAATGCCTGATATTATTTCAGTCACATGTGGCCCTGAATGCACAGGCTGTGGATGTTTTATGTTTATGCTCCTGAATGCATAGGCATTTGACTGTTGTGTAGATTTTCACACACTAACTACACAGCCTTTATATGGTGTGCTGGTTCTCATTGCCCCTAAAAGAAAGTGAAAGGCTCCCGATTGGATACAGGAAAAATGTGCTTATTAGTGGTAACTCGCAACTTAATTAAAGCACATTATTTTTCATTCTCAAACAATGTTTATTGAATGTTTCTTTTTCAACATTGTAATTTTAATTTAAAAAACGGAGTTTTAGATCATTACATTACTCCTGAAGTGGTAGAACCACCACTATAAATCAATGTAACCGTCTGACTATTGACAAAACAACCACCAGCAAACCCAGTGACATAGTGTGGATAACAACTGAATGTAAAACCACGAAGAATGTGGAAAATAAATCAACAACTAATAACAGAAAAAGCAGACTGTGTAATGTCACCTACACACAGTGTTATGCCCCCACATTTTTCAGTTACTAGTGGTGCAGAACATTCTTCACGATAATTAAATCACAATTAGTGGCAGTTCTAAATAGAATGTTGGATCTCTGTATAGCGCAGGAGGGAGCCAAGTGGTGTACCCTCAGTATCTGTGAACAATGTATGGACAATATGTGAAGAACCTTAATTGTTGTGTGTGTCAAAACATTGAGCAACCTGTATTGTTATATGATGGCATTATTGTATCTAGATATACAGAATCATTAATCAATTATGTATATGTCTCTTACTTGATTCGCTTTCCAAAGTAGAGCGTACGTACAAAAGATGAATGCCTTCACTTCCAACTTTCAGTATAATGCAGATGACACATAGCTCTCCTTCAGGCTACCCTCGGCCTCCTCCTCCTCCTCGCTCATTCCTGACTGTCTGTCTCCAATTCAGTCTTGGTGTGCTGCGAACAATCTCTGGCTTAATGCCAGCAAGACAGAGATCATCCTCATTGGGGCCCCTGCTCCCGCCTTCCCACTCTAAGTCTGGCCGACCTTCCTTGGCCCTGTGCCCTCACCCACTAGTGAGAAAAAAAATCTGGAGGTCATCTTTGACTTCACTCTCTCCTTCTCCTCTCACATCTTGGACATCTCTAAAAAGTTCCACTACCAGCTGCATCTCCTGAGAGGTATACAACCGTTTATCACTTTCCCCGAGAGTCTTACCACCTCCAGGGCCCTGGACAGTGTTAAAGAAGATGCTTTGGAGACAGGGGGAACACTTTTTTGTTGATGGATCATCAATGACTGATCAGGACACTGATGAGAGACATGCAGGAACAGCAATTGTATGTCTTGTGGGTGGTGAGCACCGGGTGGAGGTGGAGAAGCAATTGCCGTCACATTACTGTGCACAGGATCCGAGTTGGTGGCACTTATTGAGGCGCTGGAAATGAGTAAGGGGGAGGCAGTCACTATCTACTCTGACTCTGCGTATGTTACCACAACTATATATTCTGGGTTATTTAGATAGCATAGACAAGGATTTAGAAGATGGGACCCCTATCCACCATGCTGTGCTGCTTTCACGATTGTGGAGCATTTCAAATAGCTTGTTGAAAACTAAATTGTCAAAAATGTGTTCTGTTTTGAATAAGTCATGGTTATACTGCCTTTCGTTGGTACTGTTCTGTTTACATAATAAGCCTAGAAAAGATTACCACCTCAGCCCGCATGAGGCAGTGATGGGTTGTAGAATCATTACGCCTCTCTCACCCACATGCATAGATACTAATGCACATAACTCAGCAGAAATTCTGGGAAATTATTCTGGGGACTATCTTAAGGTTTTAACCAAGAGTGTCAGAATTGTGTCCTCACAGGTTGCTGCATCTCATCAGCAAAACAAGATCGAAGGCGGCATGGGACCAGACAAGCATCAGCATCCATTGTTACTCCCTGGGGAGAGGGTCTTTGATCGCTCCTTTGTCCGACGATGGAACAACCATCATTTCCACAGACCCCATTAGGTCATCTTCTCCACTTCTACGGCTGTAAGAGTGGAAGACATCAAAGCTTGAGTGCACCTCCACCATGTTCGGAGGGTCACCGGTACACCACCACTGATGCCCGAGTAACAGGAGTCAATTAATAATTAAGTTAAGTAGAATCTAAGGAATCACGGTTCGCTCCAGCTGACAGGGGCAAGGAGAGCATACAAACACCTAAGAATTGTTTGAATAAATTGTCTTTTTTATGTGTCTTAAAAATTTAGATTTGTTTCCAGTAAGAATTGGTTGTAGAAGGACAATGTTTTTAGCAATTTATAGAGTTATTTTCTTTTTTAATTTTGAGTCATATGGGTTGGACAGGAAATGTGTACGGGGAGGAAATACAACAAAGTTTCAATATTGATTTTGCATCTGATGATTTTGATGGGACTTTAGAAACTGTAAATGATGCACACAGTTTTGCAGCTGATAATATATGGTACCAATACATGAAGAGAATAGGAAGGGAGAGAGTAACTGAGTAATGTTACATTTCCTCCCTCATTTCCCACGCCTCTGGTGTTCCTAGATATTTTATTCCTGATGAGGTAGAAGTGGCAGATGCACACTGTTTGGTGCACCTAGCGCTATGCAGGGTTTCGGGGGCAGTTTCAGGGGCAATCTGAAGCAGCTTCTGTCCTTCCAATCGATGAAGAATGTTACCACTCAACTGGGAAAGATCGCAAATACTTGAGGGTCTGATACTCATGAACAACAGATGGGAGCAAGGGGTAATGATTTGCAAGGCTGGAGGGATGGTGGGACTCTCTGAAGAAGGGGTGTTCACAAGCTAGTTTGGTATGTGGAAAGGTTTGGAGGAAATATGTGTATTTCTTGACATGGCTCAAGGAGCCTGAGAAACCTGTTAAGATCTGGTTATTTACATATTTTTTCTGTGTTTTAAGGGCAATGGCACAGTGCCTGTGGGCATAAATCAAAACTGCAGCACCACTCTGCGTATTCCTGATTCGGCTGGAGGTATGGCAGCGATTCTCGGTTTGTTCTGGTCATGTGGGCCCTTTTCGTACAAACAATTACCTCAAGCCTGGAGAAGTGTATGCTGCATCACCACTTTGCACATGCCCATCCCCCATTTGTCCCCCATATCCTTTGCATCCCTTGTGTCATCGGCCATGAACAATCTACAAACTTTCTGAAGAGCAGCATCTTCTGACTGTTTAGCTGTACTGTAACTTTGTTTCTCCTTTCTATTGGTCCCAGGTGGGCAATCATCTGTCAATGCAAAATGGCTTCAAATAGCTCATTACACGTTGCTATTATTTGTCAATTCCTCTGTCTTGGAGTTCAGTGCCATCAAAGAAGAACTTAGGGCTTTGTGTCTAGTAGCCATACAGAACTGCTACATACTGTACCTCATAACAGTTCTGGAGTGTGAGGTGTGACATAAATTGGGAAAAGCTTGCTGCACATATGTGCCTCCTAATGACTCGGATAACATAACTTTGACTCAAACAATTACTGAACTACAAACTCTGAAGGGGGCCATGGAGAGGGATGCAGGATTTACTGATGATACTTTTTTGGACTCTCTTTTCTCTTGGATGCCGTCATGGATGTACATAATTTTAAAAGTACTTTCACCTGTTTTGATTTTTTTCTCTAGCACTTTCTTGCTCTTGTCAGTTAAGTTTTCATTGCTGCTCAACTCAGATGCCTAGGAGTACTGCCATGTTTCTTATAACCTCATCTAAGACTAAGTATACAGCCAATTCTCTTAACATGGGCACTCAAACTGATTTTGGAATGATTGAAGGGGGGATTTCCGTCCTTCCCCAGATTGGAATGAATGTGTAGAATGATGGGTAGATTGCAGAACTAATGATGAGTCAAATTAGGGTTGTCTGACAGAGGATTATGCGAAAATCGGTTGTGAAGATTTGCTCCATAAATTTAGTGAGATTGATGACTTGGAAATTGGGTTGTTAATAAATGGATTAACTAAAGGGGGAATATTGGGAAATTGGAAAAAATTGAACTTTGCACGTCATACCACTGATTGGTGGTGGACACGTCATCATCGTCATTTCTGTCACTTTTGCAAATTGCTATAAATGTTACACTATTTGTGGTAAGTGTGATAATTGTTACATTTAGGTTACCTTGTATTATTTTATGTAGAGACGATAAATTTGTAGATTTGCATGCGCGCAGAAACATAATGACAAAACATTGTCACACGGAGGGCCCATTCGCACGCAGGTAAAGGAGGTGAATAATATGGGCACGGGGAGTTTAACTGTATGGATGGCGGTCATTAGACGATGATCATAATAGCTATAAAATGAACACATAATGGTACACCTGTATGGGAGTGTTTTTTGATTGTAGTAAAAGATATGAAATATATGTGGTGGGATTGCCCTGTGTGGCATGGGTCTCCGAATTCTGGATTAATCAGAAGGGTGATTTTGCCACCATGACAAAGGTTTGAAAGGACCTTCAGCAGTCAGGGAACAGGTTTTGTAAGATGGTCAACGGGGTGATTACGGTCAGTTTGCAGATTGCTCAAGTGCTGGAGGGCAAGGGGAGATATGATCTCTGGTGAACTGGAGAGCTCATTGTTGTAAGAGATAGGCATCTTGTGAAATCATGGGGTTGTTTGACATAGGTGGCTCTCCTAGGGCACTTGCGGAGACCAGTAGTAATATATTTTAGGAGAATTATTGTGTTGCCAGAGAGTAGGCAGAACACATGTGAATAAGACAAGGTTAGCCACATAAGACTTGTAAAAATCAGACACCGGCCAGGTCTGGGCAATACGGTTAGCAAAAACAAGTAGGTCAAAGGGAATCTGCGTGTCTTTCTCTCGTCTTCATGTGCTTAGGTATTTTTGGGGTAGGTCTTTGTGTGTTATCAATAGGAATTATATTATTTTGTAACTAAGAGGCAAGGCTGCCTACAAATATGGAGAGGCTTTTGGGAAGGGGTGTGTTGAAAATGTAAACCTTGTAATTATACATTTTAGGGGATTGTGTTATAATGTCTGTGTACATTGAACTGTTGGGTTTTAGATTTCTCTGTACAGGGCAACCAATCATGTTTGGGGGGATGACTTTGTAATGTTATCTGGGGGAGTGTTTTAACTGTTGTAAATTGTATATAACATGTGCTCTTTGTGTGGTTCAGAGAGACCAGGATTAGTTTGACTCTTAGATATCATCTAAGCCCCTCTCCTGGCCATTGAACAATACATTTGCTTCATGGACAAAAGGTGCACTTACTAATTTTAGAGGTGGGCCTAATTTTGGTTAAGGGGTGGAGCTAAAGGTCCATGCCTATAGTCCTCTCTAGACTGAACTACTGCAACAGTCTGTTTCTCAAGCTGCCTACCTCTACCCTCCGACCTCTACAACTCATCCAGAACAGAACCACAAGACCTATCCTTGGCCTCAAGCCCAGGGACCGAATATCTCTGGCACTGAAATCCCTCTGCTGGCTCCCTGTGGCTGCAAGGATCAAGTTCAAGACCCTCTGCATAGTCCACAAGGCCTTCTGGGGCCAGGGCCTGCACTATCTTCAACTCTCTCTCTTTAAATACACTCCTTCTAGAGCCCCCTGCTCGTCCTCTTCAAACTCTCTGCAGGTGAGCCATTTTTTTTTCCAATAGATCTAGCAAACTCCCTGCCCCTCTCTGTCTTGAGCTTGATCTCCTTAAGATACAGAAACTCCTTAATACCTTCCTCTTCTCTTCCTCTTTCTCTCTTCCTCTCCCTTGATAACCTCCTCCCCATTCCCTCCTCCTCCTTCTCTCCCTCACTCTGCTCCATTTTGCTGACTGGTCGCCTGGTGCACCTACAGAGTTTCACAGGTCCCAGGCTCCCCCACCAGTCTTTGCACTTGCCCACGGCGTCTGCACTCTGCTCACCACTCCTGCACTGCTGGAAATCATTCCATGAGAAGGGTACCCTCTCTGCACTTAACCCAGGGCAATGCTTGACTGTGCACACTTGTTCCCCTCCCCCTCGATTTCACTTCCTGTCTTTGACTTACTTTACCTAGAATGCAGTAGGCCTAGTTGGCCTGGTCTAGTACGGTAGTTTTGTTTCTTTATGTTCTTCTCCTCCTCCTCCCCTCCCCTATCAGATCACTTTTTGTCATGCACTTGTACTATCTGAAACGTTGCTGGCCTAGTATGATAGTCTATGGATTGTATGTCTTCTCCCTCTCCTCCCCTGTCATCATTCCTTCTTGTCATGCACTTCAATAGTAGTAATGCCATCAGGCCTAGTATGCTAGTGATATTTCGTTAGATCATTCGGAAGCTTAAAGGCCTCAAAATGACTCTGTATTCCCCCTGTTCCCTTCCCACCTTATGTGCTTTACAAATAAACAATTACAATTACAATGAAAACCTTTTCACCATCCAAGTTGCTTCCCTTGTGCGAAGAACCAATAAATTAGTTCAACACATTATCCCATGTGTCGTAGAAACAAAATGTGATCACATTGGGTCCCACAGCCCTCAAACTAACGACTTTATGCAAGAAGGTACACTCATCCAACCTATGTGTGCTGAAATCTTTACCATTATCAGCTAGCAAAAATGCCATAGATCGCAAAACAAACTATAACGTGATCACGTCTATATTGCACCCTTCAAATTCGGATGCAGTTCGGATTCTTTTTTTTTTTTACAACAAAACCCTTGAGACAGAAATACACGGACCTGGTCAGGTGACTCCAGGTGATGCGTGGCCTTTAAATGGATGGTGTGGTCCTGAAACTGGGCAACCGCTCGCCTAAACAATTCTTTGGGTGGGACCCAAATCCATATTATAATATGAAAAGTTGTATGGAACAAAAACCAAGAAATTAAATGTGCCAATGTTGCCCAAGGGCCAACCACAACCTCAAAGGTAGCGTGTGCCCAGAAACTGAACTTTAAGATCTGCGTGACAGAAAAAACTCTGCAGTATCATTCAAAAAGAAAAAGAGGGTGGCAGGCATGGGGAGAATTACCTTGATTCCTTTAATTCTTTATAACCCGGCTGCTGTCACTTAGTGACTTCCTTGGTGGGCCGCTGCAAAAGGACGAAATTAAATGTGTTGGCTGACCCGTTGCTGGCAAGGAGGGAAGTAATTCAAGTCCGGCTAATCACATGTTCGCTACCAATCTTGAATGAGGAGTCTCTGGGCCTCATCACAAGTCTGGCAGTAACCCTTAAAAATGGCAGTAACGGAATTTGTGCCACCAATACCGTTCCACCATATGATAAGCAGCCGCAAATATTGGCGATTGTAAAATCATCCAGCACTATTACAGCCTGCCCTATTACAGCCGGCCACCTGAAGCACCAACACAGTTGCATGATAAGTCCATTAGTGCCGGAATCCAGCGCTAATACCGCTGAAAACACAGTGCAGTTACCTCTGGAGGTAAATTAACACATGTGCCTGAAAGGAAGCCACAGGTGATCCCAATCCCCCCAGAGGGCTACATAAGGCACACCCCTACCCTAAACACTGTTTCCAACACCTTGCTGCCACTAGTCACTGTGAGCTGGGACAAGAAGCTGCTCAAACTGCGCCTGGAAGTTGAGAGACAGGACAACCACGCCAGGGAGTACAAGGGGGCTTAGAGGGAGGATGAGGAGGAAGAGAGCCCAGACAAGGCATGCACCTATCCCCAGGGCTAGGCCCCCACCCTGGACCCTCATTGACAGCCAGTTGGTCACCCTGTACCGCCTGAATAGGGAGACCATAACAGAGCTGCTCACCACAATATAGGACGACATAGGGAGCAGGATCAACATCCAGACAGCTGTGCTCCCACTGCTGAAGCTAGTGTCTGTCCTTCAATATCTTGAAACTGGCACCTTCTAGCACTCTGTGGCCACGATGCACAGCATAGCACAGCACAAATTCTGTGCAGTGTTGGGCCAAGTACTTGAATCCTTCATGCGGCAAGTGCGGCACCACATCTCACTGCCTACCACCCCATCCCAGGTCAATGCCATGAAGGCATGGTTCATTGCCGTTGACAAAATGCCAAATGTGATTGCTGCCTTTGACTGTACCCCTGCTGCACTGGTGGCCCTGAAGGCCCACAAATAAGTGTACTGTAACCGCAAGAACTACCGCTCCCCGAATGTCCAAGTCACCTGCAACCCCAACCTGTGCATCACCCACTGCTGTGCCCGCTACCCTGATTCCACCCACAATGCTATGGTCCTATGGAAGAGCACACTGCCAGGATACATAGAGAGGCAGAGAGGACAACAGGCCAGGATAGTGGATGAGTAGAAAAACCAGCACACATGCTCTGTGAAGCACATACCCAAATGGGGGTGCAAATAACTACACAAAGGATGGCATGACAAGTGAATGCGAAATCCATACTTGACCACCTCCCGCACCAAAATCACAGTACAGGCCAGGGAGCATGCACATGTCATACTTACCTGCACAGAGAAGCTGATGAACACATACAGCAGCAACTATAAACACCAACATGACCACATGTACCACAATGCAACATGCACTTACCAAATCAATGCTGACAAATGGCCACATCACATCACACAACTACCCTGCCAGTACCACAGCCATGCACACATGTGCGCCCAGCCCACAATGGTGACACGGCACAGTGGTAATAAACTGCCACATGACAGCCACCATGTCAGCTGCACATATCACCAACACACACCTCACATACCATATGCTGCAAGGGAACAGGGTGCATGTGAAGCAGACACATGACATGAAAAGAAGGCCCATTTGCATGCACAAGTTGGCCATTGCCCTGAAATTGTGTATTCCCACAACTTACACCATTACTAATGCCTGTGCCTCCCCCTTGCAGGTGTCTCTGGGTACCCACAGCTGCCCTGGGTAATGACCCCTGTGCGTGATACAGGATAATGCCTACAACCACGCTCACTGCAGGACCCGTGCGTGCAACAAGCGTACCTTGGGCCTCCAGAAGGCATGTTTCCGCTGCCTCGACCATACCGGCGGAGCCCCGATGTATGCTCCAGAGAATGTGGGTAAAATTGTGTTTGTGTGTGCCATACTGCACAATATCTGCCTGATTAGGAATGTCCCTCTACCCCTGACGTGGACATGCCAACCCCAGAGGATGAGGATGCAGTGACTGTGGCAGAGTCAAATGCACACATTGACAGAGATGATGTGAGGGATGGGAGATTTGCCCAAAAGGGACTGATAGACAATTTCTTCTGACACTTTAACATGGAACAAAGCTATGCATGGCTGTGTGACACTCATCTCTATCAATAAGCGCGACAATGACACAATCAGGAATGTCCTCGCATTGATGAAGTTTAACAGTTTTAAAGCCACTGCCAACTATGCCACTTCCCATCTCCCCCTACCAACTCCCCAGCACACTATTCCCACTCCCACATCCCCCACCAACTTCCCAGCACACTATCCCCCCTCGCAACCTCCCCCCACCAAATCTCCAGCATGGCCACTCATGGCAATTAGTGTCTCAGAGTCCATTACAACCGTGGTCTCCCCCTCCCTTTTATCCCCCAGTGATCATGGGCGCTGAAGGCACTGTGACTGATGCCTTGGTGTGCCCTGCTGTGACTCCTCTGTGGGAGAGGTAAAAGTGGAAGAGATGGAGCCTGGCCCCTTCATCTGTTGGTGTTGCACCTATGTGCTCTGGCAGATGGCCTCTGCCAGTGCTGAGACACGTTCAGTCATCTCTGTGACCCACTGGGTGTATAACGTCAGGGCAGCTGTACTGGCTGTTGTATCTGCCAAGTTCATTGTGATGGCCCCCACAAACATGTGGGTGTCCCCTTGGATGCTGTCCCATATGGCTTGCAAGTGTTCAGAGTGTGTGTGCCCTATTGCCTCCATCTGTCTCCGCTCCATCTCATCAAGCCTCTGCAGCACTGTGCTGCTTGTTGATGTGTGCCATATTGGATTGGGGCTGTGCAGTGTGCCTGGGCTGTTGTCAGGGGAGCCATAGGATGGGGTGTCCACATCTGGCTGAGGTGTGTGAGCATACTGGAGGTGGTGAGAGCCTTCAGGTGTTGAACTACGCTGGCAGTGATTAGGGCCTTTAGGTGTTGGGCTACGTTGGCCGCGATGATAGCTTTCAGGTGTTGGGCTATGCTGCTGGCGGTATGGACACCCAGGGGTCTGTGCCCCTTCTGCATGTTGCAACACCGGGCTGGTGTCCCCCTGTGTTTCCAAAGTCACCTGACCTGGAGATGTGGCCTCCATGTCGGACCCTCCAGCTGCAGGAGTGGGTTCAGTGGGCCTTTCAGTGGTTCTGGTGGACTATGGAGTGGACATCAGCCTGGCCATGCTGGGTCGCAGTGTCTCATGGCGGGACATCCGCCTTGGCATGGGATGACTGCGCCTCTGCGGGGTGGCGGTGGTGGTGGTGGATCTTGAGGGCCTGGATATGTCACTGCCAGATGGGCCTGCCCCCTTGTCCTCCTCAGATGCCTCTGGTGATGCGTGAGTGCCGGCGGGAGGCATAGAAAATATTGTCATGTATGGTTGCTCAACGTGTGTTGGCATGCAATTAAAACATTTTTTGTTTTGTTTTTTTGTATGCATTTAAGGTGCATTTAGCATCCTTTCACACTACCTTTAAAATGTATACAAAACAAAGTTAAATTCACATTTGCTATGGTACAGGGTAGGACCCCACACATTTGGGCAGATGGGCATGCTTGCTCAGGGGAGATTGCATTTGGGTCCAGCATCATGGGGATGGTTGCAGCAATGACTGTGTGACACAGGGCCAGATTGTCTTTGGCCTGTGGGGGGGCATGGGGTCCTTGCTGGGGCAGCTGCTGTTTGGTATGCCTGCTTGTGGTCCTCATGCCCCTACATCCCCTTCCAACATGAGGATGGCCAACTGGGCTGGCAACATGCTGGTGTGACTGCTGCACAGTGTCATGGTTGCTCAAGCTCCACAGTCCCGCTCGCAGAGGGTGCACCAGCAGGTGTGTGGTGTGCATGTCACTTGGATAGGTCACTTGCCACCCCTTCCCACTGCTGCAATGCACAGGGGTGCCCTTGGTGCCCTGCCCCAAGGCCGCTATGGAGGGTGGCTGTTGTGCCACCCCCTCACTCCACCCTGTTGGCATACTCAGCTACTGGGCCTGCTGACATGTGTCCCTGTGCACTGGGGCATCTTATGCTAGACTGTCATTTGTGCATGCAGGCGTGCGTGCATGCCAGGTTGTGATGTGGCGCTAAGTTTGCCGCACGACCTGGCGGTAAAGCTATTTCCGCTCACGGAATGACCAACGGACTTGTGATGAGACCCTAAATCAAAGCCAAGAAACACAGCAGCCATCTTGGACTGGAGGGGATTTTGCTAATAAGAGGGCATGCTACTAGTAAAAGGAGAGAACTGACAGCATTGAGGCTGATGGCCTGAAAAGAAAGTAAAATTATACTGGCCATTCAATTTCTTCGTTGACCCCTGTAGTATGGCTGCTGATATGAAAAATAAGTTTCTCTTCCAAATACAATAACACAGCCCAATGGAAATCTTGTTCTGTATATTGGAACGTGACAAAATGGGATTCTAAAGGTGCAAAAGCAGCAATTGTGTTCTGTTACGCGGACATTCATTTTTCGAGTGGTCATCCCAAAATACATTTTATTGCACGGACATTTGATACAATAAATGACCATTTTAGAATTACAGTTTGTAAATGATCTTTGTACCCATGGTCGATCAAGACCAATTTCCACTGTATTCGATCTGGTTAAATTGCATGAATTACAATTGCCACAAGGGGTGTGCCCTGATAGTCTGGGTAAATCCCACATTTCTGGCAGTGTGAGGGTTCACAAGGTGTTGCCTTTGATCGTAATTACATATTCTTTAGGCATTTGCTCTTTCTAAATGCAAACAGTGGGGGCGCCTGGGCCGTAGGTCCCTTTTGCAACAAATTCCGGTGCCTGTTGATTGTATTGTATTGTATTGTATTGTATTCGGTTATTTATATAGCGCTCTTTCCCCATTTGTATGGCCTCAATGCACTTTGTGGCAGTAAGGCCTCAGTGACCGCAGTCAATGTGGTGGAGGTTCTAAGAGTTTAGATTAAGAGATGCTTCTGCGCATTTTCGCTGGCTTAGGACTTAGGTGGCTGGCTAGGCTCCACTAAGCAGCACAAAGGTCAGGACTTAGGTGGCTGGCTAGCCTCCACTATGCAGCCCAAAAGTACAGGCATGTGGGTGCGCACTGTTTGTGGTTTAGGATAGAGTGCTATTGTTGAGATTCGATGTGTGCCCTGCTATACCAAATTGTCTTTCCGTTGGTAGTCACTGCTTCTAGCGGCAGAGGTGTTGAGGTACGTCAGGGGTTTCAGTGTGGATGACTGTGTGCGCTCCCAGACTGGAATGGCATTGCCATAGCTGCATTCTATGGAGCATGAATGTTTGGCCATGCCTGCGGCCTGTGTCCACAGAGGTGGTGTAAGGTATACGTACAATATGCTTTAATGTAGTTTGGCTGCAGCTTTCTTTTTTTGTTCGTTCCATGTGGACGGCATGTCTCATTGTTCGTGGTCTCTGGAGCGAAAGTCTGAGCAGTGAGGTTGAGTGAGGTTTATTGCGGTGTGCCTCAGAGAATGCTGCTGGCTTCCCTGTGGTATTTATCGGGTAAGAGTGTTGTTGTGCATGGGGGTGATAGTTTGTCAAGGTGAGCCACTGCAAACGCTGCCGGCATAAGTGCTGTAATTGGTGTATAGGAATGTTGGGCTCAGCAATGTAGTTTATAGAGGGGGAGGGGTTCAGGAGGATGTTGGGAAAATCCAGGTTTTAGGGCCTTTCTGAATTTCATGTGATTTTCAGTATTGCGAGTGTGCAGGGTTAGGGAGTTCAGATAATCAGTGCTTGGACGGAGAACGAGGATCCGCTCAGCCTGGAGGTGTTTTGAAGTGGGATCACTAGACAATATGCTGTGCGAGATCTAAGACTACTTGAGGGCTGGCAGCGCAGGATTTTGGCCCGAAGGAATTCCAGAACGGTGTTGTGGATGGCGCAGTGAGTGATGCACATGGCTTTAAAGGTAGTGCGTCGACCAATCGGGAGCCAATGGAGGACTTTTAGTGTAGGGCTGATGTGTTCTCTGGGAGGTAAGTTATTGAGCAGGCGTGCGGCTGCGTTTTGGATTCTTTGGAGTTTCCTTAGTTGAAACGCTGGAGCACCTAGGTAGAGGCAGTTTGCGTAGTCTAGGTGGGACAGAATGATGGAGTTGATGGCCGAGAAGCGGTGAGGATCGGTGACGTAAGGTAAAATACACCTGAGAATCCGTAGATGGAAGAAACAGTTTTTAGAAACAGAGGTGGTGTGTTGGGTGAGGGATAAATCTGTGTCCAATGTGCATCCAAGGTTTTTCACCATGTTTGAAGTTGCTGGTGCTGGTCCTAGGGATTGAGGGCAGGGAACCGGTTGGGGAATGAGGGCTGTTTTCTCACCAACTAGCATTTCAGTTTTGCCAGGGTTGAGGATGAGGTGGTTGGTCGTCACCCAGTGGTCAATATCCGAAAGGCATGATGACATTTCTGGATTGCCAGGGCCTGGAGATTATGGGATTTTAAGGATTATCTGGGTATCATCTGCGTAATTGTAGCAAGTAAGATGTGTGAGCAGATGATTGCGGGAAGGGGTTTTAGGTAGAAGTTGAAGATTAGGGGAGGTAGGGATGCTCCTTTTGGGACTTTTTTTGTGGTCGTGAGGTGGATGTGAATGGGTGGAGGTGCATAGTTTGTGAGCGATTTGACATGAAAGAGGAGGTCCATGTGAGATCTGTGTTCCTGACTCCTAGCGTTTATAGCCCTTCTCGTAGGATAGTGTGATCATTGGTATCTAAGGCTGGGGAGAGGTCAAGTAGGTTGAGTACAGCTCAGCTTTCTCCGTCAGCTGTTCTTTTTAGGTCATCCCTGATGGAGACTAGGGAGGATTCTGTTCCCCTGGGCGGCCTGAAGTCCGATTAGGCAGGGTCTAGGAGGTTATTGGCTTCGGTGAATAGGCCACGCAGCTTGCATGCTGCGCAGTCCAGGAGTTTGTCCATGAAGCGTGTGTTTGAGATTGGCAGGTAGTTCTGGGGTAGGAGTGGGTCGAGTGTCATTTTTTTGAGAATGGGTTTCATTTAGGAGGTTTTTAGGGCTTCAGGGAAGGATCCTGATGTAAGTGAGTGGATGAGGATTGAGCGTGCAATTAACCCAGGATTTGTCTGTGAAAGTGGAGACACGTAGAATTCTGTCCTTGTCTTTCTGTTGATTTTTAGATTGTAAAATAATTTCCTGGGGAATATTGGAGGCCCATTGCCAGATGCATTGTTTAGGGTCATTTTCGGCCCTTACTCTCAATGCCAAATCACTGGTTGTCTCGTCATAATCTGATCTCTTCGAGCTGTCGCGTCTTCAGCGGATGAATTGGCCGAATGGATGATTCTCATGAAGGAATTTGGGGTGAAAGCTTTGGAAAATCAACTAAGCATTCATGACTGTTGTTTTTTTTAACAGTGTCACTTTCA